>NC_083353.1:59160032-59785032 GCF_030254825.1 Meriones unguiculatus
ATCAAAAAACCACAGAAAACAAAAAATTCTCTTCCAACGATACTACCCCAGAAGACAAAAAATACTTTTCCAACGAAATCTCCTGAGAAGACAAATATTCGCTTCCAACGATATCACCCCAGAGTACAAAAAATTCGCTTCCAACCAAATGACTCCTGATCACAGAAAACACGCTTCCAACGAAATGACCCACTACTTCAAAATATTGCTTCCATCGAAAAAAGTGGAGAACACAAAAAATTCTCTTCCAACGACATTACCCCAGAAGACCAAAAATTCTTTTCCAAAGAAATCTCCTGAGAACACCAAAAATTCCCTTTCAACGAAATCACCCGAGAACACAAAAAATTCGCTTCCAACGAAATGACACCACAATACAAAAAATTCGCTTGCAATGAAATCTCCTGAGAACACAAATATTCGCTTCCAACGAAATCACCCAAGAAAACAAAAAATTCGCTTCGAACAAAATGACTCCAGAGCACAGAAAACAAGCTTCCAACGAAATAACCCACTACTTCAAAAAATTGCTTCAATTGATAAAACCGGAGAACACAAAAAATTCTCTTCCAACGACATTACCCCAGAAGACAAAAAATTCTTTTCCAAAGAAATCTCCTGAGAACACAAAAAATTCACTTGCAACGAAATCACCCGAAAACACAAAAAATTCGTTTCCAACGAAATCACACCAGAGCACCAAAAATTCGCTTCCAACGAAATGACTCCAGAGCACAGAAAACATGCTTCCAATGAAATGACCCCCTACTTCAAAAATTTGCTTCCATCGAAAAAACCGGA
The DNA here is from genome assembly GCF_030254825.1 of Meriones unguiculatus. Classification (NCBI taxonomy): domain Eukaryota; kingdom Metazoa; phylum Chordata; class Mammalia; order Rodentia; family Muridae; genus Meriones; species Meriones unguiculatus. The sequence continues at coordinate 59,160,834 of NC_083353.1, forward strand.
GAACACAAAAAATTCTCTTCCAAAGACATTACCCCAGAAGACAAAAAATTCTTTTCCAAAGAAATCTCCTGAGAACATAAATATTTGCTTCCAAAGATATCATCCCAGAGCACAAAAAAATCGCTTCCAATGAAATCACCCTAGAACGCAAAAATGCCCTTTCAACGAAATCACCCGAGAACACAAAAAATTCGCTTCCAAAGAAATGACTCCAGAATACAAAAAAATTCGCTTGCAATGAAATCTCCTGAGAACACAAATATTCGCTTCCAACGAAATCACCCCAGAGCACAAAAAATTAGCTTCCAACGATATGACTCCAGAGCACAGAAAACACGCTTCCAAAGAAATGACCCCCTACTTCAAAAATTTGCTTCCATCGAAAAAAATGGAGAACACAAAAAATTCTCGTCGAACGATATTACCCCAGAAGACAAAAAATTCTTTTCCAACGAAATCTCCTGAGAATATAAATATTCGCTTCCAAAGATATCATCCCAGAGCACAAAAAATTCGCTTCCAATGAAATCACCCCAGAGCACAAAAAATTCGCTTCCAACGAAATGACTCCAGAACACAGAAAACACGCTTCCAACGAAATGACACCCTACTTCAAAAATTTGCTTCCATCGAAAAAAACAGAGAACACAAAAAATTCTCGTCCAACGATATTACCCCAGAAGACAAAAAATTCTTTTCCAAGGAAATTTCCTGAGAAAATAAATATTCGCTTCCAAAGATATCATCCCAGAGGAAAAAAATTGCTTACAATGAAATTACCCTAGAATGCAAAAATTCCCTGTCAAAGAAACCACCCGAGAACCCAAAAAATTCGCTTCCAAAGAAATTACTCCAGAACAAAAAAAATTCGCTTGCAACAAAAGCTCCAGAGAACACAAATATTCGCTTCCAAAGATATCATCCCAGAGCACAAAAAATCATTTCAATGAAATCTCCCTATAACGCAAAAATTCCCTTTCAACGAAATCACCCGATAACCCAAAAAATTCGCTTCCAAAGAAATCACCCCAGAGCACAAAATATTCGCTTCCAACGAAATCATCCTAGAACACAAAAACTCCCTTTGAAGGAAATCACCCGAGAAAACAAAAAATTCCCTTCCAACAAAATTACACCAGAACACAAAAAATTCGCTTTCAACGAAATTGTTCCTGAGCACAGAAAACATGCTTCCAAATAAATGACACGTTACTTCAAAATTTGTTTCCATCGAAAAAACCGGAGAACACAAAAAATTCTCTTCCAACGACATTACCCCAGAACACAAAAAATTCTTTTCCAACAAAATCTCCTGAGAATACCAATATTCACTTCCAAAGATATCATCCCAGAGCACAAAAAATTCGCTTCCAACAAAATTACACCAGAACACAAAAAATTTGCTTGCAATGAAATCTCCTGAGAACACAAATATTCGCTTCCAAAGAAATCACCCCAGAGCACCAAAAATTCGCTTCCAACGAAATTATTCCAGAGCACAGAAAACATGCTTCGAACGAAATGACACGCTACTTCAAAATTTGTTTCCATCGAAAAAAAACGGAGAACACAAAAAATTCTCTTCCAACGACATTACCCCAGAAGAGAAAAAATTCTTTTCCAATGAAATCTCCTGAGAACACAAATATTCGCTTCCCAAGAAATCACCACAGAGCACAAAAAATTCATTTCCAAAGAAATGACTCCAGAGCACAGAAAACACACTTCCAACGAAATGACCCCCTACTTCAAAAATTTTCTTCCATCGAAAAAACCGGAGAACACAAAAAATTCTCTTCCAACGATATTACCCCAGAAGACAAAAAATCCTTTTCCAACGAAATCTCCTGAGAACACCAATATTCGCTTCCAAAGATATCATCCCAGAGCACAAAACATTCGCTTCCAACAAAATTACACCAGAACACAAAAAACTTGCTTGCAACGAAATCTCCTGAGAACACAAATATTCGCTTCCAAGAAAATCACCCCAGAGCACAAAAAATTCGCTTCCAATGAAATGACTACAAAGCACAGAAAAGATGCTGCCAACGAAATGACACCCTATTTCAAAATTTGCTTCCATTGAAAAAACCGGTGAACACAAAAAATTCTCATCCAACGATATTACCCCAGAAAACAAAAAATTCTTTTCCAACGAAATATGCCGAGAACACGAATATTCGCTTCCAAATATATCATCCCAGAGCACATAGAATTCTCTTCAAACGAAATCACCCTAGAACACAATAATTACCTTTCAAAGAAATAACCCGAGAACCCAAAAATTTCGCTTCCAAATAAATTACTCCAGAACACAAAAATTCGCTTGCAACGAAATCTCCAGAGAACACAACTATTCGCTTCCAACAAAATCACCCCAGAGCACAAAAAATTCGCTTCCAACGACATGACTCCAGAGCAAAGAAAACACTCTTCCAACAAAATGACCCCATAATTCAAAATTTGCTTCCATCGAAAAGACCGGAGAACACAAAAAATTCTCTTCTAACGATATTACCCCAGAAGACAAAAAATTCTTTTCCAATGAAATCTCCTGAGAACACAAATATTCCCTTCCAAGGATATCATCCCAGAGCACAAAAAATTCGCTTCCAATGAAATCACCCTAGAACACAAAAATTCCCTTTCAAAAAAATCACCCGAGAACACAAAAAATTCGCTTCCAACGAAATCACCCCAGAGCACAAAAAATTAGCTTCCAAAGAAATGACTCCAGAACACAGAAAACACCCATCGAACGAAATGACCCCCTAATTCTAAAATTTGCTTCCATCGAAAAAATCGGAGAACACAAAAAATTCTCTTCCAACGATATTACCCCAGAAGACAAAAAATTCTTTTCCAATGAAATCTCCTGAGAACACAAATATTGGCTTCCAATCTTATCATCCCAGAGCACAAAAAATTTGCTTCCAAAGAAATCACCCTAAAACACAAAAATTCTCTTCCAATGAAATCACATAAGAACACCAAAAATTCGCTTGCAACGAAATGACTCCACAGCACAGAAAACATGCTTCCAACGAAATGACCCTCTACTTCAAAAATTTGCTCCATCAAAAAGACTGGAAAACACAAAAAATTCGTTTCTAACTAAATTACACCAGAACACAAAAAATTCGCTTCCAAAGAAATGTCCCGAGAACACAAATATTCGCTTCCAAAGATATCATCCCAGAGCACAAAAACTTCGCTTCCAAAGAAATCACCCTAGAACACAAAAATTCCCTTTCAACGAAATCACCAGAGAAAACAAAAAAATTCGATTCCAAAGAAATCACCCCAGAACAGGAAAAATTAGCTTGCAATGAAATCTCCTGAGAGCACAAATATTCGCTTCCAACGAAATCACCCCAGAGCACAAAAAATTTGCTTCCAACGAAATGACTCCAGGGCACAGAAAACACGCTTCCAACGAAATGACCCCATACTTCAAATATGTGCTTCCATCGAAAAGACCGGAGAACACAAAAAATTCTTTTCTAAGTATATTACACCAGAAGACAAAAAATTCTTTTCCAACGAAATCTCCTGAGAACACAAATATTCGCTTCCAACGAAATCACCCCAGAGCACAAAAAATTAGCTTCCGACGAAATGACTCCTGAGCACAGAAAACACGCTTCCAACGAAATTACCAAAGAACAGAAAAAATTTCCTTCCATCGAAATCACCCCAGAACACAAAAAATTCGCTTCCAACGAAATCATGCTAGAACACAAAAAATTAGCTTTCAACGAAATCACCCGAGAACACAAAATATTCGCATCCTATGACATTACCCCAGTAGACAAAAAATTCACTTCCAACGAAATCACTCCAGAACAGAAAAAATTCGCTTCCAACGAAATTACCCCCGAAGACAAAAATTTCTTTTCCAACGAAATCTCCTGAGAACACAAAATTCGCTTCCAAAGAAAACATCCCAGAGCACAAAAAATTCGCTTCCAACGAAATCACCCTAGAACACAAAAATTCCCTTTCACAAAATCACCCGAGAACACAAAAAATTCGCTTCCAACGAAATCACACTAGAACACAAAAATTCCCTTTCAACGAAATCACCCGAGAACACAAAAAATTCGGTTCCACCAAAATTACCCCAGAACACAAAAAATTCGCTTGCAATGAAATCTTCTGAGAACACAAATATTCGCTTCCATCGAAATCACCCTAGAGCACAAAAAATTCGCTTCCAACAAAATCACCACAGAGTACAAAAAATTCGCTTTCAACGAAATGACTCCAGAGTATAGAAAACTTGCTTCCAAAGAAATGACCCCCTACTTCAAAAATTAGCTTCCTTCGAAAAAACCGGAGAACACAAAAAATTCTCTTCCAACGATATTACCCCAGAAAACAAAAAATTCTTTTGCAACGAAATCTCCTGAGAACACAAATATTCGCTTCGAAAGAAATCATCCTAGAGCAAAAAAAAATCATTTCAACGAAATCACCCTAGAACGCAGAAATTCCCTTTCAAGGAAATCACCCGAGAACACAAAAAATTGGCTTCAACGAAATGACTCCAGAGCATAGAAATCATGCGTCCAAGGAAATGACACCCTACTTCAAAATTTGCTTCCATCCCAAAAACCGGAGAACACAAAAAATTGTCTTCCAACTATATTAACCCAGAAGACAAAAATTTCTTTTCCAACGAAATCTCCTGAGAACACAAAATTCGCTTCCAAAGAAAACATCCCAGAGCACAAAAAATTCGCTTCCAACGAAATCACCCTAGAACACAAAAATTCCCTTTCACAAAATCACCCGAGAACCCAAAAAAATCACTTCCAACGAAATCACCTCAGAGCACAAAAAATTTGCTTCCAACGATGTCTCCAGAGCACAGAAAACACGCTTCCAACGAACTGACCCCCTACTTCAAAAATTTGTTTCCATCGAAAAATCAGGAGAACACAAAAAATTCTCTTCCAACGATATTACCCCAGAAGACAAAAAATTCTTTTCCAACGAAATCTCCTGAGAACACAAATATTCGCTTCCAAAGATATCATCCCAGAGCACAAAAAATTCGCTTCCAATGAAATCACCCTAGAACGCAAAAATTCCCTTTCAAGGAAATCACCCGAGAACACAAAAAATTCGCTTCCAACGAAATTACCCCAGAACACAAAAAATTCGCTTCCAACGAAATTTCCTGAGAACACAAATATTCGCTTCCAAAGATATCATCTCAGAGCACAAAAAATTCTCTTTGAACGAAATCACCCTAGAACACAAAAATTCCCTTTCAACGAAATCACCCGAGAAAAGAAAAAATTCGCTTCCAAAGAAATTACTCCAGAACACAAAAAATTCACTTGCAACGAAATCTCCTGAGAACACAAATATTCGCTTTCAACGATATCATCTCAGAGCACAAAAAATTCGTTTCCAACGAAATTACCCCAGAACACAAAAAATTCACTTGCAACGAAATCTCCTGAGAACACAAATATTCGCTTCCAACGAAATCACAACAGAGCACAAAAAATTCGCTTCCAACGAAATGACTGCAGAGCACAGAAAACACGCTTCCAACGAAATGACCCAATACTTCAAAAATTTGCTTCCATCGAAACAACTGGAGAACACAAAAAATTCTCTTCCAACGATATTACCCCAGAAGACAAAAAATTCTTTTCCAATGAAATATCCTGAGAACACAAATATTCGCTTCCAACGATATCATCTCAGAGCACAAAAAATTTGCTTCCAACGAAATAACTCCAGAGCACAGAAAACATGCTTCCAAACAAATGAGCCCCTACTTAAAAAATTTGCTTTCATCGGAAACACCAGAGAACACAAAAAATTCGCTTCGAACGATATTACCCCAGAACACAAAAAATTCGCTTGCAACGAAATCTCCTGAGAATACAAATATTCGCTTCCAAAGATTTCATCCCAGAGCACAAAAAATTCGATTCCAACGAAATCACCCAAGAATGCAAAAATTCCCTTTCAACGAAATCACCCGAGAACACAAAAAATTCGCTTCCAACGAAATTACCCCAGAACACAAAAAAATCACTTGCAACGAAATCTCCTGAGAACACAAATATTCGCTTCCAACGAAATCACAAAAAAGCACAAAAAATTCACTTCCAACGAAATGACTCCAGAGCACAAAAAATTCGCTTCCAATGAAATCACCCTAGAACGCAAATATTCCCTTTCAACGAAATCACCCGAGAACACAAAAAATTCGCTTCCAACGAAATCACCCTAGAAAGCAAATATTCCCTTTCAACGAAATCACCCAAGACCCAAAAAATTGGCTTCCAACGAAATCACAACAGAGCACAAAAAATTCGCTTCCAACGAAATGACTGCAGAGCACAGAAAACACGCTTCCAAAGAAATGACCGCCTATTTCAAATATTTGCTTCCATCGAAAACCCGGAGAACACAAAACATTCTCTTCCAATGATATTACCCGAGAAAACAAAAAATTCTTTTCCAACGAAATCTCCTGAGAACACAAATATTCGCTTCCAAAGATATCATCCCAGAGCCCAAAAAAATCATTTCAACGAAATCAACCTAGAACGCAAAAATTCCATTTCAAGGAAATCACCCGAGAACATAAAAAAATTCGCTTCACCGAAATGACTCCAGAGCACAGAAATCATGCTTCCAACGAAATGACACCCTACTTCAAAATTTGCTTCCATCCAAAAAACCGGAGAACACAAAAAATTCGCTTCAAACGACATTACCCCAGGAGACAAAAAATTCTTTTCCAACGAAATCTCCTGGGAACACAAATATTCTCTTCCAAAGATATCATCCCAGAACACAAAAAAAATCATTTCAACGAAATCACCCCAGAACACAAAAATTCCCTTTCAACAAAATCACCCGAGAACCCAAAAAATTCGCTTCCAACGAAATCACCTCAGAGCACAAAAAATTTGCACCCAACGAAATGACTCCTGAGCAGAGAAAACGCGCTTCCAACGAAATGACCCCGTACTTCAAAAAATTGCTTCCATTGTAAAAACCGGAGAACACAAAAAATTCTGTTCCAACGATATTACCCCAGAAGACAAAATTCTTTTCCAACGAAATCACCTGAGAACACAAATATTCGCTTCCAAAGATATCATCCCAGAGCACAAAAAATTCGCTTCCAACGATATCACCCTAGAACACAAAAATTCCCTTTCAAAGAAATCACGTGAGAACACAAAAATTCGCTTCCAACAAAATTTCCCCAGAGCACAAAAAATTCGCTTCCAACGAAATGACTCCTGAGCACAGAAAACACGCTTCCAACGAAATGACCCCCTACTTCAAAAATTTGCTTCCATCGAAAAAACCGGAGAACATAAAAAATTCGCTTCCAACGATATTACCCCAGAAGACCAAAAATTCTTTTCCAAAGAAATCTCCTGAGAACACAAATATTATCTTCCAAAGATATCATCCCAGAGCACATAAAAATAATTTCAACGAAATCACCCCAGAACACAAAAATTTCCTTTCAAAGAAATCACGCGAGAACACAAAAAATTCGCTTCTAACGAAATCACCCTAGAGCACAAAAAATTCGCTTCCAACGAAATCACCCTAGAATACAAAAATGCCCTTTCAAAGAAATCACCCGAGAACACAAAAAATTCGCTACCAACGAACAGACTTCAGAGCACAGAAAACACACTTCCAACGAAATGACCCCCTCCTTCAAAAATTTGCTTCAATCAAACAAACCGGAGAACACAAAAAAATTCATTTCCAAAGAAATGACCCCAGAACACAAAAAAATTCGCTTCCAACGAAATCTTCTGAGAACACAAATATTCACTTCTAAAGAAATCATCCCAGAGCACAAAAAAATCGCTTCCAACAAAATCACCCTCGAACATAAAAAATTTCCTTTCAAAGAAATCACCCGAGAACACAAAAAATTCACGTCCAACGAAATTCCCCCAGAACACAAGAAATTCGCTTCCAACGAAATTACCCTAGAACACACAAATTTCGCTTCCAACAAAATCACCCCAGAGCACAAAAAATTCTCTTCCAATGAAATGACTCCTGAGCACAGAAAACACGCTTCCAAGGAAATGATCCCATACTTCAAAAATTGGCTTCCATCGAAATCACCCGAGAACACAAAAAATTCACTTCCAACGATATTATCCCAGAACACAGAAAATGCGCTACCAACGAAATCACCCCAGAGCACAAAAAATTCGCTTACAACGAAATGACCCCAGAACACAAAAAATTCCCTTTCTAGGAAATCACCCGAGAACACAAAAAATTCGCTTCTAACGAAATCACTCCAGAGGACAAAAAATCGCTTCTAACAAAATGACTCCAGAGCACAGAAAACACGCTTCCAACGAAATGACCCCCTCCTTCAAAAATTTGCTTCCATCAAACAAACCAGAGAACACAAAAAATTCATTTCCAAAGAAATGACCCCAGAACACAAAAAATTCTCTTCCAATGAAATCTTCCGAGAACACATATATTCACTTCTAAAGAAATCATCCCAGAGCACAAAAAATTCGCTTCCAACAAAATCACCCTAGAACACAAAAAATTCCCTTTCAACGAAATCACCCGAGAATACAAAAAATTCGCTTCCAACATAATCAACCCAGAGCACAAAAAATTCGCTTCCAACAAAATGACTCCAGAGCACAGAAAACACGCTTCCAATGAAATGACTCCAGAACACAAAAAATTTGCTTTCAACGAAATCACCCTAGAACATAAAAAATTCGCTTCCATCGAAATCACCATAGAAGACAAAAAATTCGCTTCCAACCAAATCACGCCAGAGCACAAAAAATTTGCTTCCAACGAAATCAACCTAGAAAATAAAAAATTCCCTTTCAATGAAATTACCCCAGAACACAAAAAATTCGCTTGCAACGAAATCTCCTGAGAACACAAATATTTGCTTCCAAAGAAAACATCCCAGAGCACAAAAAATTCGCTTCCAATGAAATCACCCCAGAACACCCAAAATTCCCTTTCAACGAAATCACCCAAGAACACAAAAAATTCGTTTCCAAGGAAATCACACCAGAGGACCAAAAATTCGCTTCCAACGAACAGACTCCAGAGCACAGAAAACACGCTTCCAACGAAATGACCCCCTCCTTCAAAAATTTGCTTCCATCAAACAAACCGGAGAACACAAAAAATTCATTTCCAAAGAAATGACCCCAGAACACAAAAAAATTCGCTTCCAACGAAAACTTCTGAGAACACAAATACTTCTAAAGAAATCATCCTAGAGCACAAAAAATTTCGCTTCCAACAAAGTAACCCTAGAACATAAAAAAATTTCCTTTCAAAGAAATCACACGAGAACACAAAAAACTCACGTCCATCGAAATTACCCCAGAACATAAGAAATTTGCTTCCAATGAAATTACCCTAGAACAAAAAAATTTCGCTTCCAACAAAATCACCCCAGACCACAAAAAATTCTCTTCCAACGAAATGACTCCAGAGCACAGAAAACACGCTTCCAAGGAAATGATCCCATACTTCAAAAATTGGCTTCCATCGAAATCACCTGAGAACACAAAAAATTCACTTCCAACGAAAATATCCCAGAACACAAAAAATGCGCTGCCAACGAAATCACCCCAGAGAACAAAATATTCGCTTCCAAAGAAATGACTCCAGAGCACAGAAAACACGCTTCCAAAGAAATGACTCCCTACTTCAAAAATTTGCTTCCATTGAAAAATCCTGAGAGCACAAAAAATTTCTATTCCATCGAAATTACCCCAGAACACAAAAAATTCGCTTGCAACGAAATCTCCTGAGAACACAAATATTCGCTTCCAAAGAAAACATCCCAGAAAACAGAAAATTCGCTTCCAATGAAATCATCCCAGGACACCAAAATTTCCCTTTCAACGAAATCACCCCAGAACACAAAAAATTCGCTTCCAACGAAATCAACCCAGAGCACAAAAAATTCGCTTCCAACGAAATGACTCCAGAGCTCCGAAAACATGCTTCCAACGAAATGACCTCCTACTTCAAAAATTTACTTCCATCGAAAAAACAGGAGAACAGAAAAAATTCGCTTGCAACGAAATCTTCTGAGAACACAAATATTCGCTTCCAACGAAATCTCCCCAGAACACAAAATATTCGCTTCCAACGAAATCACCCCAGAACACAAAAAATTTACTTCCAACGAAATGACCCCAGAATAGAAAAAATTCGCTTGCAACGAAATCTCCTGAGAACACAAATATTCGCTTCCAAAAAACATCCCAGAGCACAAAAAATTCGCTTCCAACGAAATCACCCCAGGACACCAAAATTTCCCTTTCAATGAAATCACCCCAGAACACAAAAAATTCGCTTCCAACGAAATGACTCCCTACTTCAAAAATTTCCTTCCATCGAAAAGTCCTGAGAGCACAAAAATTTCTATTCCATCGAAATTACCCCAGAACACAAAAAATTCGCTTCCAACGAAATCTCCTGAGAACACAAACATTCTCTTCCAAAGAAAACATCCCAGAGCACAAAAAATTCGCTTCCAACAAAATGACTCCAGAGCACAGAAAACACGCTTCCAAAGAAGTGACTCCAAAACACAAGAAATTCACTTTCAACGAAATCACCCTCGAACATAAAAAATTCGCTTCCATCGAAATCACCATAGAAAACAAAAAATTCGCTTCCAACCAAATCACTCCAGAGCACAAAAAATTTGCTTCCAACGAAATCACCCTAGAACATAAAAAATTCCCTTTCAATGAAATTACACCAGAACACAAAAAATTCACTTGCAACGAAATCTCCTGAGAATACAAATATTCGCTTCCAAAGAAAACATCCCAGAGCACAGAAAACACGCTTCCAACGTAATGACCCCCTCCTTCAAAAATTTGCTTCCATCAAACAAACCAGAGAACACAAAAAATTCATTTCCAAAGAAATGACCCCAGAACACAAAAAAAATCGCTTCCAATGAAATCTTCTGAGAACACAAATATTCACTTCTAAAGAAATCATCCCAGAGCACAAAAAATTCGCTTCCAACAAATTGACTCCAGAGCACAGTAAACATGCTTCCAATGAAATGACCCCAGGACACAAAAATTTCGCTTTCAACGAAATCACCCTAGAACATAAAATATTGGCTTCCATCGAAATCACCATAGAAGACAAAAAATTCGCTTCCTTCGAAATCACCACAGAAGACAAAAAATTCGCTTCCAACGAAATCACCGTAGAACATAAAAAATTCCCTTTCAATGAAATTACCCCAGAACACAAAAAATTCGCTTGCAACGAATTCTCCTGAGAACACAAAAATTCGCCTCCAACGAAATCACCCTAAAACATAAAAAATTCGCTTCCATCGAAATCACCACAGAAGACAAAAAATTCGCTTCCAACCAAATCACCCCAGAGCACAAAAAAATTCGCTTCGATCGAAATCACCCCAGAGCAGAAAAAATTCGCTTCCAACGAAATGACTCCAGAGCACAGAAAACACGCTTCCAACGAAATGACCAGATATTTCAAAAATTTGCTTCCATTGAAATCACCCAAGAACACAAAAAATTTGCGTCCAAAGAAATTACCCCAGAACACAAAAAATTCGCTTCCAACGAAATCTCCTGATAACACAAATATTCGCTTCCAAAGAAATCATACCAGAGCACAAAAAAATTCGCTTCCAACAAAATCACCCTAGAACACAAAAAATTCGCTTTCAACGAAATCACCCGAGAACACTAAAATTCACTTCCAACAAAATTACCACAGAACAGAAAAAATTTGCTTCCATTGAAATCACCCCAGAACACAAAAAATTCGCTTCCAAAGCAATCACGCTAGAACACAAAAAATGAGCTATAAACGAAATCACCTGAGAACACAAAAAATTCGCTTCCAACAAAATCACCACAGAGCACAAAATATTCGCTTCCAATGAAATGACTCCAAAGCACAGAAAATATGCTTCCAATGAAAGGAACCCAGAACACAAAAAAATTCCCTCGCAACGAAATCTCCTGAGAACACAAATATTCGCTTCCAACGAAATCACCCCAGAGCACAAAAAACTTTGCTTCCAATGAAATGACTCCAGAGCACACAAAACACGCTTCCAATGAAATGACCCCAGAACACAAAAAATTCCCTTCCAACGAAATCACCCTAGAATATAAAACACTCGCTGCCTTCGAAATCACCACAGAAGAAAAAATTCACTTCCAAACAAATCACCCAAGAGCACAAAAAATTCCCTTCCAACGAAATCACCCTAGAACATAAAAAAATCGATTTCAACGAAATCACCCGAGAACACAAAAAATTTGCTTTCAACGAAATTACCCCAGAATACAAAAAATTTGCTTGCAACGAAATCTTCCGAAAAACACATATATTCGCTTCCAACGAAATAAACTCAGAACACAAAAAATTCACTTCCAACGAAGTGACTCCAGAGCACAGAAAACACGCTTCCAAAGAAATGACCTGATATTTCAAAAATTTGCTTCCATCGAAAAAAACGGAGAACACAAAAAAATCTCTTCCAACGATATTACCCCAGAAGACAAAAAATTCTTTTCCATCGAAATCTCCTGAGAACACAAATATTTGCTTCCAAAGATATCATCACAGAGTAGAAAAAAATCGCTTCCAAAGAAATCACCCTAGAACACAAAAATTCCCTTTCAACGAAATCCCCCGAGAACACAAAAATTTTCTTCCAAAGATATGACTCCAGATCACAGAAAGCATGCTTCCAATGAAATGACCCCTGAACACAAAAAATTCGCCTCCAACGAAATCACCCTAAAACATAAAAAATTCCCTTCCATCGAATTCACCACAGAAGACAAAAAATTCGCTTCCAAACAAATCACCCCAGAGCACAAAAAATTCGCTTCGAATGAAATCACCCCAGAGTACAAAAAATTCGTTTCCAAAGAAATGACTCCAGAGCACAGAAAACACGCTTCCAACGAAATGACCCCATATTTCAAAAATTTGCTTCCTTTGAAATCACCCAAGAACACAAAAAATTCGCGTCCAAAGAAATTACCCCGGAACACAAAAAATTCGTTTCCAACGAAATCTCCTGATAACACAAATATTCGCTTCCAAAGAATTCATCCCAGAGAACAAAAAAATTCGCTTCCAACAAAATCACCCTAGAACACAAAAAATTCGCTTTCAAGGAAATCACCCGAGAACACTAAAAGTTCACTTCCAACAAAATTACCACAGAACAGAAAAAATTTGCTTCCATCGAAATCACCCCAGAACACAAAAAATTCGCTTCCAACGCAATCACGCTAGAACACAAAAAAATGAGCTATAATCGAAATCACCTGAGAACACAAAAAATTCGCTTCCAAAAAAATCACCAGAGAGGACAAAATATTCACTTCCAATGAAATGACTCCAAAGCACAGAAAACATGCTTCCAATGAAAGGACCCCAGAACACAAAAATTCGCTTCCAACGAAATCACCCCAGAACACAAAAAATTCGCTTCCAACGAAATGACTCCAGAGCACAGAAAACACGCTTCCAACGCAATGACCCCCTACTTCAAAAATTTGTTTCCATCGAGATCACCTGAGAACACAAAAAATTCTCTCTCAACGAAATTACCCCTGAACACAAAAAATAGGCTTGCAACGAAATCTCCTGAGAACACAAATATTGGCTTCCAACGAAATCACCCCAGAGCAAAAAAATTGGCTTCCAAAGAAATGACTCCAGAGCATAGAAAAAACGCTTCCAAAGAAATGACCCCCTACTTCAAAAATTTGCTACCATCGAAAAGTCCGGAGAACACAAAAAATTCTCTTCCAACGATATTACCCCAGGAGACAAAAAATCCTTTTCCTACGAATTCTCTTGAGAAAACAAATATTCGTCTCAAAATTATCATCCCAGAGCAAAAAATTTGCTTCCAACGAAATCACCCTAGAATACAAAAAAATCCCTTTCAATGAAATCACCCGAGAACACAAAAAATTCGCTTCCAATGAAATCAACCCAGAACACAAAAAATTCGCTTGCAACGAAATCTCCTGAGAACACAAAAATTCGCTTCCAACGAAATCACCCCAGAGCACAAAAATTGGCTTCCAAAGAAATGACTCCAGGGCATAGAAAACACGCTTCCAACGAAATGACCCCATACTTCAAAAATTTGCTACCATCGAAATCACCCCAGAACACAAAAAATTTGCTTCCAATGAAATTACCACAGAACACAAAAAATTCGCTTCCAACGAAATCACCCCAGAACACAAAAAATTTGCTTCCAATGAAATTACCACAGAACACAAAAAATTCGCTTCCAACGAAATCAGCCCAGAACACAAAAAAATTCGCTTGCAAAGAAATCTCCTGAGAATACAAATATTCGCTTTCAACGAAATCACCCGAGAACACAAAATATTCACTTCCAACGAAATGACTCCAGAGCACAGAAAACACGCTTCCAAAGAAATGACCCCCTACTTCAAAAATTTGCTTCCATCGAAAAGACCGAAGAACACAAAAAATTCTCTTCCAACGATATTACCCCAGAAGACAATAAATTCTTTTCCGACGAAATCTCATGAGAACACAAATATTCGCTTCCAAAGATATCATCCCAGAGCAAAAAAATTCGCTTCCAACGAAATCACCCCAGAGCACAAAAAATTGGCTTCCAAAGAAATGACTCCAGAGCATAGAAAACACGCTTCCAACGAAATGACCCCTTACTTCAAAAATTTGCTACCATGGAAAAGACCAGAGAACCCAAAAAATTATCTTCCACCGATATTACCCTAGGAGAAAAAAAATTATTCTCCAAAGTATTCTCCTGAGAAAACAAATATTCGCTCTCAAAATTATCATCCCAGAGCACAAAAAATTCACTTCCAACGAAATCAACATAGAACACAAAAATTCCCTTTCAAAGAAATCACCCGAGAACACAAAAAATATGCTTCCAACGAAATTAGCACAGAACAGAAAAAATTCGCTTGCAACGAAATCTCCTGAGAACACAAAAATTCGCTTCCAACGAAATCACCCCAGAGCACAAAAAATTGGCTTCCAATGAAATTACCACAGAACACAAAAAATTCGCTTCCAACGAAATCAGCCCAGAACACAAAAAATTCGCTTCTAACGAAATGACTCCAGAGCACAGAAAACAGGCTTCCAAAGAAATGACCCCAGAACACAAAAATTCCCTTTCAACGAAATCACCCGAGAACACAAAAAATTCACTTCCAACGAAATGACTCCAGAGCACAGAAAACACGCTTCCAACGAAATGAACCCCTACTTCAAAAATTTGCTTCCATCGAAAAAACCGGAGAACACAAAAAATTAGCTTCCAACGATATTACCCCAGAAGACAAAAAATTCTTTTCCAATGAAATCTCCTGAGAACACAAATATTCGCTTCCAAAGATATAATTCCAGAGCACAACAAATTCACTTCCAACGAAATCACCCTAGAACACTAATATTTCCTTTCAAAGTAATCACCCGAGAACACAAAAAATTTGCTTCCAACGAAATCACCCCAGAGCACAAAATATTCGCTTCCAACGAAATGACCCCAGAAGACAAAAAATTCTTTTCCAACGAAATCTTCCGAAAACAGAAATATTTGCTTCCAACGAAATCAACCCAGAACACAAAAAATTCGCTTCCAACGAAGTGACTCCAGAGCACAGAAAACACGCTTCCAATGCAATGACCCCCTACTACAAAAATTTGCTTCCATGGAAATACCGGAAAACACAAAAAATTCTCTTCTAATGATATTACCCCTGAAGAGAAAAAATTCTTTTCCAACGAAATCTCCCGAGAACCCAAATATTTGCTTCCAAAGATATAATCACAGAGCACAAAAAATACGCTTCCAACGAAATCACCCTAAAACAGAAAAATACCCTTTCAACGAAATCACCCGAGAACACAAAAAATTCGCTTCCAACGAAATCACCGCAGAACACAAAAAATTCCCTTGCAAGGAAATCGCCTGAGAACACAAAGATTCGCTTCCAATGAAATCACCCCGGAGCACCAAAATATTCGCTTCCAACGAAATGACTCCAGAGCACACAAAACACGCTTCCAATGAAATGAGCACAGAACACAAAAAATTCCCTTCCAACGACATCACCCTAGAATATAAAACACTCGCTTCCTTCGAAATTACCACAGAAGACAAAAAATTCGCTTCCAACCAAATCACCCAAGAGCACACAAAATTTGCTTCCAAAGAAATTACCCCAGAATACAAAAAATTCGCTTGCAACGAAATCTTCCGAAAACACATATATTCGCTTCCAACGAAATCAACCAAGAACACAAAAAATTCGCTTCCAACGAAGTGACTCCAGAGCACAGAAAACACGCTTCCAAAGAAATGATCCGATATTTCAAAAATTTGCTTCCATCGAAATCACCCGAGAACACAAAAAATTCGCTTCCAACGAAATGACTCCAAAGCACAGAAAACACGCTTCCAATAAAATTACCCCATATTTCAAAATTTGTTTCCATCGAAATCACCCAAGAACACAAAAAATTCGCTTCCAACGAAATTACCGAAGAACACAAACAATTCACTTCCAACGAAATCTCCTGATAACACAAATATTCGCTTCCAAAGAAATCATCCAACGGCACAAAAAAATTCGCTTCCAACAAAATCACCCTAGAACACAAAAAATTCCCTTTCAGTGAAATCACCCGAGAACACAAAAAATTCACGTCCAACGAAATTACCACAGAACAGAAAAAATTTGCTTCCATCGAAATCACCCCAGAACACAAAAAATTAGCTTTAAACGAAATCACCTGAGAACACAAAAAATTCGCTTCAAACGGAATCACCACAGAGCACAAAATATTTGCTTCCAATGAAATGACTCCAAAGCACAGAAAACACGCTTCCAAAGAAAGGACCCCAGAACACAAAAAATTCGCTTCCAATGAAATCACCCTAGAACATAAAAAATTCGCTTTCAACGAAATCACCCAAGAACACAAAAAAATTCGCTTCCAACGAAATGACTCCAGAGCACAGAAAACACGCTTCCAATGAAATGACCCCAGAACACAAAAAATTCCCTTCAAAGAAAATCACCCTAGAACATAAAACCCTCGCTTCCTTCGAAATCACCACAGAAGACAAAAAATGCGCTTCCAACCAAATCACCCAAGAGCACAAAAAATTCGCTTTTACGAACAGAAAAAATGTGCTTCCAAAGAAATTACCCCAGAAAAAAAAAAATTCGCTTCCATCGAAATCCCCGCAGAGCACAAAAATATTGCTTCCAAAGAAATCACCCTAGAACACAAAAAATTCGCTTCCAACAAAATCACCCCAGAACACAAAAAATTTTCTTCCAAGGAAATGACTCCAATGCACAGAAAACATGCTTCCAACGAAATCACCCCATACTTCAAAAAAAATCACTTTCAACAAAATTGCCCCAGAACACAAAAAATTCTCTTCCAACGAAATCAACCCAGAACACAAAATATTCGCTTCCATCAAAATCACCCCAGAACACAAAAAATTCGCTTCCATCGAAATCACCCCAGAAAACAAAAAATTCGATTCCAAAGTAATTACCCCAGAACACAAAAATTGCTTCTATTGAAATTACCCCAGAACACAAAAAATTCGCTTCCAAAGAAATCACCACAGAACACAAAAATTTTGCATCCAACGAAATGACTCCAGAGCACAGAAAACACGCTTCCAACAAAATGACCTACTACTTCAAAAACTTGCTTCCATCGAAAAAAAAAGGAGAAAACAAAAAATTCTCTTCCAACGATATTACCCCATTATACATAAAATTCTTTTCCAACGAAATCTCCTGAGTACACAAATATTCGCTTTCAAAGATATCATCCCAGATACAAAAATTCGCTTCCAACAAAATTACCCCAGAACACAAAAAATTCGCTTGCAAAGAAATGTCCTGAGAAGACAAATATTCGCTTCCAAAGAAATCACCCCAGAGCACAAAAAATTCGCTTCCAACAAAATCACACCAAGCACAAAAAATTCGCTTTCAACGAAATCACCCCAGAACACAAAATATTCGCTTCCATCAAAATCACCCCAGAACACAAAAAATTCACTTCCACGAAATTACCCCAGAACAAAAAAAAATTCGCTTGCAAAGAAATGTCCTGAGAAGACAAATATTCGCTTCCAAAGAAATCACCCCAGAGCACAAAAAATTCGCTTCCAACGAAATCACACCAAGCACAAAAAATTCGCTTTCAACGAAATCACCCCAGAACACAAAATATTCGCTTCCATCAAAATCACCCCAGAACACAAAAAATTCACTTCCACGAAATTACCCCAGAACAAAAAAAAATTCGCTTGCAAAGAAATGTCCTGAGAAGACAAATATTCGCTTCCAAAGAAATCACCCCAGAGCAAAAAAAATTCGCTTCCAACAAAATCACACCAAGCACAAAAAATTCGCTTTCAACGAAATGAGCCCATACTTCAAAAATTTGCTTCAATCGAAATCACCTAAGAACACAAAAAATTCGCTTCCAACGAAATTACCCCAGAACACAAAAATTCGCTTCCAACGAAATCACCCCAGAACACAAAAAATTTGATTCCAAAGAAATGACTCCAGAGCACAGAAAACACGCTTCCAATGAAATAACCCCATACTTCAAAAAAATTCGCTTCCAACTAAATTGCCCCAGAACACAAAAAATTCGCTTCCAACGAAATCAACCCAGAACACAAAAAATTTGCTTCCATCGAAATCACCCGAGAACAGAAAAAATTCGCTTCTAATGAAATCACCCGGGAACACAAATATTAGCTTCCAATGAAATCACCCTAAAATCAATAAATTCTTTTCCAACGAAATCTCCTGAGAACACAAATATTCGCTTCCAAAGAAATCACCCCAGAGCACCAAAAATTCACTTCCAACGAAATAACCCTAAGGAAAAAAATTTCACTTTCAACGAAATCACCTGAGAACACAAAAAATTTGTGTCCAACGAAATCAACCCAGAACACAAAAAATTTGCTTCCATCGAAATCACACGAGAACAGAAAAAATTCCTTTCTAATGAAATCCCCAGCGAACACAAATATTAGCTTCCAATGAAATCATCCTAAAGCACAAAAAATTCGCTTCCAACGAATTTACCCTAAGGCAAAAAAAAAAAATTCACTTTCAACGAAATCACCTGAGAACACAAAAAATTCGCGTCCAACGAAATCAACCCAGAACACAAAAAATTCGCATCCAAAGAAATCACCCAGAACACAAAAATTTCCCTTCCAACGAAATGACTCCAAAACACAGAAAACACGCTTCCAATTAAATCACCCCAGAGCACAAAAAATTCGCTTCCAACAAAATCAACCCAGAACACAAAAAATGTGCTTCTACCCAAATCACCCGAGAACAGAAAAAATTCGCTTCCAAAGAAATTACCCCAGAATAGATAAACTTACTTCCACCCAAATCAAGCCAGAGCACAAAAAATTCCCTTCCAAAAAAATCACCCGAGAACACAAATATTGGCTTCCAACGAAATTACCCCAGAACGGAAAATTTTTACTTCCATCGAAATCCCCCAGAACACAAAAAATTCGCTTCCAACGAAATTCCCGCAGAGCACAAAAAAATTGCTTCCAAAGAAATCACCCTAGAACACAAAAAATTCGCTTCCAACAAAATCACCCCAGAACACAAAAAATTTGCTTCCAAGGAAATGACTCTAATGCACAGAAAAAAAGCTTCCAACAAAATCACCCCATACTTCAAAAAAAAATAACTTTCAACAAAATTGCCCCAGAACACAAAAAATTCTCTTCCAACGAAATCAACCCAGAACACAAAATATTCGCTTCCATCAAAATCACCCCAGAACACAAAAAATTCGTTTCCATCGAAATCACCCCAGAAAACAAAAAATTTGATTCCAAAGTAATTACCCCAGAACACAAAAATTGCTTCTATTGAAATTACCCCAGAACACAAAAAATTCGCTTCCAAAGAAATCACCACAGAACACAAAAATTTTGCATCCAACGAAATGACTCCAGAGCACAGAAAACACGCTTCCAACAAAATGACCTACTACTTCAAAAACTTGCTTCCATCGAAAAAAAAAAGGAGAAAACAAAAAATTCTCTTCCAACGATATTACCCCAGAAGACAAAAAATTCGCTTCCAACTAAATCTCCTGAGAACACAAATATTCGCTTCCAAAAATATCATCCCAGAGCACAAAAAATTCGCTTCCAACGAAATCACCCTAGAACGCAAAAATTCCCTTTCAACGAAATCACCCGAAAACACAAAAAATTTGCTACCAACGAATCACCCCAGAGCAGAAAAATTCGCTTCCAACGAAATGACTCCAGAGCACAGAAAACACGCTTCCAATGAAATGACCCCGTATTTCAAAAATATGCTTCCATCGAAAAAACCGGAGAACACAAAAAATTTTCTTCCAACGATATTACCCCAGAAGACAAAAAATTTGCTTCCAGTGAAATCACCTGGGAACACAAATATTCGCTTTCAACGAAATCACCCGAGGACACAAAAAATTTGCTTCCAAAGAAATCACCCCAGAGCACAAAAAATTGGCTTCCAACGAATGACTCCAGAGCAATGAAAACATGCTTCCAACGAAATGACCCCCTACTTCAAAAATTTGCTTCAATCGAAAAAACCAGAGAACACAAAAAATTCGCTTCCAACGAAATCACCCCAGAAGACAAAAAATTCGCTTCCAACTAAATGACTCCAGAGCACAGAAAACACACTTCCAACAAAATGACCCCCTACTTCAAAAATTTGCTTCCATCGAAAAAACCGGAGAACACAAAAATTCTCTTTCAACGAAATTACCCCAGAAGACAAAAAATTCTTTTCTAACAAAATCTCCTGAGAACACAAATATTCGCTTCCAACGAAATCACCCCAGAGCACAAAAAACACGTTTCCAGCGAAATGACTCCAGGGCACAGAAAACACGCTTCTAACGATATGACCCCCTACTTCAAAAATTTGCTTCAATCGAAAAAACCGGAGAACACAAAAAATTCGCTTCCACCCAAATTTACGCAGAACACAAAAAATTGCTTGCAATGAAATCTCCTGAGAACACCAATATCGCTTCCAATGAAATCATCACAGCGCACAAAAAATTCGCTCTCAAAGAAATGACTCCAGAGCACAGAAAACACGCTTCCAACGAAATGACCCCATACTTCAAAAACTTGCTTCCATTGAAATCACCCGAGAACACAAAAAATTCACTTCCAAAGATATTACCCCAGAACAAAAAAAATTCATTTTCAACGAAATCTCCTGAGAACACAAATATTCGCTTTCAAAGATATCATCCCAGAGCACAAAAAAATCGCTTCCAACGAAATCACCCTAGAACACAAAAGATTCCCTTTCAACGAAATCACCTGAGAACACAAAAACTTCGTTTACAACGAAATTATCCTAGAGCACAAAAAATTCGCTTCCAATGAAATGGCTCCAGAGCACAGAAAACACGCTTCCAAAGAAATGACCCCCTACTTCAAAAATTTGCTTCCATCGAAAAAACCGGAGAACACAAAAAAGTCGCTTGCAATGAAATTGCCCCAGAAAAAATAATTCGCTCGTAACGAAATCTTCTGAGAACACAAATATTCGCTTCCAACTAAATCTCCACAGAACACAAAAAATTCGGTTCCAACAAAATGACTCCAGGTCACAGAAAACACGCTTCCAACGACATGACCCCATACTTCAAAAATTTGCTTCAATCGAGATCACCCAAGAACACAAAAAATTCGCTTCCAAAGAAATTACCCCAGAACAAAAAAAAATCGCTTCCAACAAAATCTCCTGAGAACACAAATATTCGCTTCCAAAGAAATCATCCCAGAGCACAAAAAATTCGTTTCCAACGAATTCACCATAGAACACAAAAAATTCCCTTCAACGAAATCACCCGAGAACACAAAAAATTCGCGTCCAACGAAATTACCCCACAATAGAGAAAATTTACTTCCAACCATATCAATCCAGAGCACAAAAAATTCCCTTCCAATAAAATCACCCGAGTACGCAAATATTTGCTAACAACGAAATTACCCCAGAACAGAAAAAATTTGCTTCCATCGAAATCACCCCAGAACACAAAAATTTCACTTCCAACTAAATCACCCCAGAACACAAAAAATTCTCTTCCAACGATATTACCCCAGAAGACAAAAAATTCGCTTCCAACGAAAGCTCCAGAAAACACAAATATTTGCTTCCAAAGAAATCACACCAGAGCACGAAAAAATTCGCTTTCAACGAATTGACTCCTTAACACAGAAAACACACTTCAAAAAGTCACCCAGGAACACAAAAAAATTCGCTTCCAATGAAACAACTCCAGAGCACAAAATATTCTCTACCAACGAAATGACTCCAGAGCACAGAAAAGACGCTTCCAAGGAAATGACCCCAGAACACAAAAAATTTGCTTCCAACGTAATTACCACAGAACACAAAAAATTCGCTTCCAACAAAATCACCCGGAACACAAATATTCGCTTCCAACAAAATGACTCAAGAACACAGAAAACAAGCTACTAACGAAATCACCCCATACTTCAAAATCACTTCCAACGAAATTACCCCAGAACAGAAAAAATTTGCTTCCAACGAAATCAACCCAGAGCACAAAAAATTCCCTTCCAACGAAATCAACCTAGAGCACTCAAAATTCGCTTTCAACGAAGTCACCCCAGAACAAAAAAATTCGTGTCCAACGAAATCAACCCAGAAAACAAAAAATTTCCTTCCAACGAAATTACCCCAGAACACAAAAAATTCGCTTCCAACAAAATCACCCCAGAGCACAAAAAATTTGTTTCCAACGAAATGACTCCAGAGCACAAGAAAACACGCTTCCAACTAAAGACCTCCTGAGCTCAAAAAATTCGCTTCCAACAAAATCACCCTAGAACATAAAAAATTCGCTTTCAAATAAATCCCCCGAGAACACAAAAAATTCGCTTCCAAAGAACTGACTCCAGAGCACAGAAAACACGTTTCGAACGAAATGATACCATACTTCAAAAATTTGCTTCAATCGAAATCACCTGAGAATACAAAATATTCTCTTCCAACGAAATTACCCCAGAACACAAAAAAATTCGCTTCCAAAGAAATCAACCCAGAACACAAAAAATTCACTTCCAACGAAATCACCACAGAACACAAAAAATTTGGTTCCAATGAAATAACTGCAGAGAACAGAAAACATGCTTCCAATGAAAGGACCCAAAAGACAAAAAATTCGCTTCCAAAGAAATCACCATAGAACATAAAAAATTCGATTTCAATGAAATCACCCGAGAACACAAAAAATTCGCTTCCAACGAAATTACCCTAGAACACAAAAAATTCGCTTACAACGAAATCTCCTGAGAACACAAATATTCGCTTCAAACGAAATCACTGCGGAGCACAAAAAATTCGCTTCCAATGAAATGACTCCAGAGCACAGAAAACATGCTTCCAACGAAATGACCCCCTACTTCAAAAATTTGCGTCCATCGAAAAAACCAGAGAACACAAAAAATTCGCTTCCAACCATATTACCCCAGAAGACGAAATATTCTTTTCCAACGAAATCTCCTGAGAACACAAATATTCTCTTCCAAAGATATCATCCCAGAGCACAAAATTTTGCTCCCAACGAAATCACCTTAGAACAAAAAAATTCCCTTCCAAAGAAATCACCCCAGAGCAGAAAAAATTTGCTTCCACCGAAATGACTCCAAAGCACAGAAAACACGCTTCCAAAAAAAATGAATAGAGAACACAAAAATTATTCCAACAAAATCACCCTAGTACATAAAAAATTCGCTTCC
Organism: Meriones unguiculatus; assembly: GCF_030254825.1. Taxonomy (NCBI): domain Eukaryota; kingdom Metazoa; phylum Chordata; class Mammalia; order Rodentia; family Muridae; genus Meriones; species Meriones unguiculatus. The sequence goes on from NC_083353.1 coordinate 59,184,790, forward strand.
ATGGAAATCACCACAGAAGACAAAAAATTTGTTTCCAATGAAATCACCCCAGAGCACAAAGAATTCGCTTCCAACGAAATGACTCCAGAGCACAGAAAACAAGCTTCAAATGAAATTACCCCAGAACACAAAAAAATTCGCTTCCAACGAAATCAACTTAGAACATAAAAATTTCGCTTCCTTCGAAATCACCACAGAAGACAAAAAATTCGCTTCCAACCAAATCACCCCAGAGCTCAAAAAATTCGCTTTTACGAAATTACCCTAGAACATAAAAAATTCGCATTCAACAAAATCACCCGAGAACACAAAATATTCGCTTCCAACGAAATCACCCCAGAGCACAGAAAACACGCTTCCAAAGAAATGACCACATACTTCAAAAATTTGCTTCCATCGAAATCACCCAAGAACACAAAAAATTCGCTTCCAACGAAATTACCCCAGAACACAAAAAATTCGCTTGCAACGAAATCTTCTGAGCACACATATATTCGCTTCCACAGAAATCATCGCAGAGCACAAAAAAATTCGCTTCCAACGAAATCTCCCTAGAACACAAAAAATTCCCTTTCAATGAAATCACCCGAGAACACAAAAAATTCCCTTTCAACGAAATCACCTTAGAAGACAAATAATTCGCTTGCAATGAAATCTCCTAAGAACACAAATATTCGCTTCAAACGAATTCACCCCAGAGCAAAAAGAATTCCCTTCCAACGAAATGACTCTAGAGCACAGAAAACATGCTTCAAAAGAAATGACCCCATACTTCAAAAATTTACTTCCATCGAAAAAACTGGAGAACACAAAAAATTCGCTTGCAACGAAATCTTCATAGAACACAAATATTCGCTGCCAACGAAATCACCTGAGAACACAAAAAATTTGCTTGCAACGAAATCTCCTTAGAAGAAAATATTCGCTTCCAAGGAAATCACCCCAGAGCACAAAAAATTCGCTTCCAAAGGAATCACTCTTAAACATAAAAAATTCGCTGCCAACGAAATGACTCCAGAGCACAGAAAACACGCTTCCAACAAAATGACCGCAAACTTCAAAAATTTGCTTCCATTGAAATCATCCGAGAACATAAAAAATTTGCTTCCAACGAAATTACCCCAGAACCCAAAAATTCGCTTGCAACAAAATCGTCTGAGAACACATATATTCGCTTCCAACGGAATCACACCAGAACACAAAAAATTCGCTTCCAAATAAATGACTCCAGAGCACAGAAAACACGCTTCCAAAGAAAAGACCCCATACTTCAAAAATTTGCTTCCATCGAAATCACCCGAGAACACAAAAAATTCGCTGCCAAAGAAATCACCCCAGAGAACGAAAAATTCGTTTCCAACCAAATGACTCCTGAGCACAGAAAACACGCTTCCAACGAAATGACCACATACTTCAAAAATTTGCTTCCATCGAAATCACCCCAGAACACAAAAAATTCGCTTCCAACGAAATCTCCTGAGAACACAAATATTCGCTTCCAACAAAATCACCCCAGAACACAAAAAATTCGCTTGCAATGAAATCTCCTGAGAACACAAATATTCGCTTCCAACGAAATCACCACAGACCACAAAAAATTCGCTTCCAACGAAATGACTCCAGAGCACGGAAAACACGCTTCCAATGAAATGACCCCCTACTTCAAAAATTTGCTTCCATCGAAAAGACCGTAGTACACAAAAAATTCTCTTTTAAAGATATTACCCCAGAAGACAAAAAAAATCTTTTCCAAGGAAATCTCCTGAGAACACCAATATTCCTTTCCAAAGATATCATCCCAGATCAGAAAAAAATTGCTTCCAATTAAATCACCCTAGAACACAAAAATTCCCTTTCAACGAAATCACCCGAGAACACAAAAAATTCGCTTCCAACAAAAATACCCTAGAACATAAAAAATTAGCTTCCAACGAAATCACCAGGGAACACAAATATTTGCTTCCAACGAAATCACCCAGGAACATAAAAAATTCGCTTAGATCGAAATCACCCGAGAACACAAAAAAATTCGCTTCCAACGAAATTACCCCAGAACACAAAAAATTCGCTTCCAATGAAATCACCCCAAAGAACAAAAAATTCGCTTCCAACGAAATGTCTCTATACTACAAAAATTTGCTTCCATCGAAATTACCTGAGAAGACAAAAAATTCGCTTCCAACGAAATTACCCCAGAACACAAGAAATTCGCTTGCAAAGAAATCTCCTGAGAAGACAAATATTCGCTTCCAAAGAAATCACCCCAGAGCACAAAAAATTCGCTTCCAACGAAATCACCCCAAGCACAAAAAATTAGTTTTCAACGAAATGAGTCCATACTTGAAAAATTTGCTTCCATCGAAAAAACCGGAGAAAACAAAAATTTGATTCCAACGAAATTACCCCAGAACACAAAATTTCGCTTGCAACTAAATCTCCTGAGAACACAAATATTCGCTTCCAAAGAAAACATCACAGATCAATAAAAATTCATTTCCAACGAAATCACCCTAGAACACAAAAAATTCCCTTTCAACGAAATCACCCAAGAACACAAAATATTCGCTTCCAACGAAATCACCACATAGCACAAAAAATTCGCTTCCAACAAAATGACTCCAGAGCACAGAAAAAACGCTTCCAAAGAAATGACCCCAGAACACAAAAAATTCGCCTCCAACGAAATCACCCTAGAACATAAAAAATTCACTTCCATCGAAATCACCACAGAAGACAAAAAATTCGCTTCTAACCAAATCACCCCAGAGCACAAAAAATTCGCTTCGAATGAAATCACCCTAGAACATAAAAAATTCCCTTTCAACGAAATCACCCGAGAACACAAAAAATTCACGTCCAACGAAATTACCACAGAACAGAAAAAACTTGCTCCCATCGAAATCACCCCAGAACACAAAAAATTTGCTTCCAACGAAATCACGCTAGAACACAAAAAATTAGCTTTTAAGGAAATCACCTGAGAACACAAAAAATTCGCTTCCAACGAAATCACACCAGAGCACAAAAAATTCGCTTCCAACGAACTGACTCCAGAGCACAGAAAACACGTTTCGAACGAAATGATACCGTACTTCAAAAATTTGCTTCCATCGAAATCACCCGAGAATACAAAATATTCTCTTCCAACGAAATTACTCCAGAACACAATAAAATTCGCTTCCAAAGAAATCAACCCAGAACACAAAAAAATTCACTTCCAACGAAATCACCCCAGAACACAAAAAATTTGGTTCCAATGAAATGACTGCAGAGCACAGAAAACACGCGTCCAACGAAATGACCCTCTACTTCAAAAATTTGCTTCCATCGAAAAGACCGTAGTACACAAAAAATTCTCTTTTAAAGATATTACCCCAGAAGACAAAAAAATCTTTTCCAAGGAAATCTCCTGAGAACACCAATATTCACTTCCAAAGATATCATCCCAGATCAGAAAAAAATTGCTTCCAATTAAATCACCCTAGAACACAAAAATTCCCTTTCTACGAAATCACCCGAGAACACAAAAAATTCGCTTCCAACGAAATCACCACAGAGCACAAAAAATTCGCTTCCAAAGAAAAGACTCCAGAGCACAGAAAATATGATTCCAATGAAATGACCCCATATTTCAAAAATACGCTTCCATCGAAATCCCCAGAGAACACAAAAAATTCGCTTCCAACGAAATCACCGCAGAGCACAAAAAATTCGCTTCCAACGAAATGACTCCAAAGCACAGAAAAGAAGCTTCAAATGAAATTACCCCAGAACACAAAAAATTCGCTTCCAATGAAATCACCCTAGAACATAAAAAATTCGCTTCCATCGAAATCACCACAGAAGACAAAAAATTCACTTCCAACCAAATCACCCCAGAGCTCAAAAAATTCGCTTTTACAAAATTACCCTAGAACATAAAAAATTCGCTTTCAACGAAATCACCCCAGAACACAAAATATTCGCTTCCAAAGAAATCACCGCAGAGCCCAAAAAATTAGCTGCCAACGTAAAGACTTCAGAGTACAGAAAACACGCTTCCAAAGAAATGATCCCATACTTCAAAAATTTGCTTCCAGCGAAATCACCCAAGAACACCAAAAATTCGCTTCAAACGAAATTACCCCAGAACACAAAAAATTCGCTTCCAACGACATGAACCCATAACACAAAAAATTTGCTTACATCGAAATCACCCGAGAACAGAAAAAATTCGCTTCCAAAGAAATTACGCCAGACCACCAAAAATTCGCATCCTATGAAATCACACGAGAACAAAAATATTAGCTTCAAACGAAATCACTCTACAACATAAAAAAATCGCTTCCATCGAAATCACCCGAGAACACAAAAAAATTCGCTTCCAATGAAATTACCTCAGAACAGAAGAAATTCCCTTCCAATGAAATGGCTCCAGAGTACAGAAAACACGCTTCCAATGAAATGACCCCCTACTTCAAAAATTTGCTTCCATCGAAAAAACCAGAGAACACAAAAAATTCGCTTCCAACGAAATCACCCTAGAACACAAAAAATTCGCTTCCAATAAAATCACCCCAGAACACAAAAAATTCGCTTCCAAAGAAATCACCACAGAGCACAAAAAATTCGCTTTCAACGAAATCACCCTAAAGCAAAAAAAATTCACTTTCAACGAAATCACCCGAGAACACAAATATTGACTTCCCACGAAATTACCCCAGAATGGAAAAAGTTTGCTTCCATCGAAATCACCCCAGAACACAAAAAATTCGCTTCCATTGAAATGACTCCAGATCACAGAAAACACGCTTCCAATGAAATGACCCCCTACTTCAAAAATTTGCTTCCATTGAAAAAACCAGAGAACACAAAAAATTCGCTTCCTACGAAATCACCCTAGAACACAAAAAATTCGCTTCCAAAGAAATCACCACAGAGCACAAAAAATTCGCTTTCAACGAAATCACCCTAAAGCAAAAAAATTCACTTTCAACGAAATCACCCGAGAACACAAAAAATTCACATATAACGAAATTACCCGAGAATTGAAAAAATTTACTTCCAACCAAATCAACCTAGAGCACAAAAAATTCCCTTCCAACAAAATCACCCGAGAACACAAATATTGACTTCCCACGAAATTACCCCAGAATGGAAAAAGTTTGCTTCCATCGAAATCACCCCAGAACACAAAAAAATCGCTGCCAACGAAATCACCCCAACACACAAAATATTTACTTCCAAAGAAATCAACCCAGAACACGAAAAATTTGCTTCTATTGAAATCACCCGAGAACAGAAAAAAATTCGCTTCCAACAAAAATACCCCAGAACATGAAAAATTAGCTTCCAACGAAATCACCAGGGAACAAAAATATTTGCATCCAACGAAATCACCCAGGAACATAATAAATTCGCTTACAACGAAATGTCCCTATACTTCAAAAATTTGCTTCCATCGAAATTACCTGAGAACACAAAAAATTCGCTTCCAACGAAATTACCCCAGAACACAAAAAATTCGCTTGCAAAGAAATCTCCTGAGAAGACAAATATTCGCTTCCAAAGAAATCACCCTAGAGCACAAAAAATTCGCTTCCAACGAAATCACCCCAAGCACAAAAAATTCGCTTTCAATGAAATGAGCCCATACTTGAAAAATTTGCTTCATCGAAATCACCCGAGAACACAAAAAATTCGCTTCCCAAGAAATTACCCCAGAACACAAAAATTCGCTTCCAAGGAAATCACCCCAGAACACAAAAAATTTGCTTCCAAAGAAATGACTCCAGAGCACAGAAAACACGCTTCCAATGAAATCACCCCATACTTCAGAAAAATTCACTTCCAACTAAATTGCCCCAGAACACAAAAAATTCGCTTCCAACGAAATCAACCCAGAACACAAAAAATTGCTTCCATCGAAATCACCCGAGAACAGAAAAAATCGCTTCTAACGAAATCACCCGGGAACACAGATATTAGCTTCCAATGAAATCACCCTAAAATCAAAAAATTCTTTTCCAACGAAATCTCCTGAGAACACAAATATTCGCTTCCAAAGAAATCACCCCAGAGCACCAAAAATTCACTTCCAACGAAATAACCCTAAGGAAAAAAATTTCACTTTCAACGAAATCACCTGAGAACACAAAAAATTCGTGTCCAAAAAATCACTCAGAACACAATAATTTCCCTTCCAACGAAATGACTCCAAAACACAGAAAACACGCTTCCAATGAAATCACCCCAGAGCACAAAAAATTCGCTTCCAACGAAATCAACCTAGAACACAAAAAATTTGCTTCTATCCAAATCACCTGAGAACAGAAAAAATGCGCTTCCAAAGAAATTACCCCAGAATACAAAAAATTCGCTTCCATAGAAATCCCCGCAGAGCACAAAAAAAATTTCTTCCAAAGAAATCACCCCAGAACACAAAAAATTCGCTTCCAACAAAATCACCCCAGAACACAAAAAATTTGCTTCCAAAGAAATGACTCCAATGCACAGAAAATACGCTTCCAATAAAATCACCCCATAATTCAAAAAAATTCGCTTTCAAAAAATTGCCCCAGAACACAAAAAATTCTCTTCCAACGAAATCAACCCAGAACACAAAATATTCGCTTCCATCAAAATCACCCCAGAACACAAAAAATTCACTTCCACGAAATTACCCCAGAACACAAAAAATTCGCTTGCAAAGAAATGTCCTGAGAAGACAAATATTCGCTTCCAAAGAAATCACCCCAGAGCACAAAAAATTTGATTCCAAAGAAATGACTCCAGAGCACAGAAAACACGCTTCCAATGAAATCACCCCATACTTCAAAAAAATTCGCTTCCAACTAAATTGCCCCAGAACACAAAAAATTCGCTTCCAACGAAATCAACCCAGAACACAAAAAATTTGCTTCCATCGAAATCACCCGAGAACAGAAAAAATTCGTTTCTAACGAAATCACCCGGGAACACAAATATTAGCTTCCAATGAAATCATCCTAAAGCACAAAAAATTTGCTTCCAACGAAATCTCCTGAGAACACAAATATTCCCTTCCAAAGAAATTAACCCAGAGCACAAAAAATTCGCTTACAACGAATTTACCCAAGGCAAAAAAAAAAAAAAAAAATCACTTTCAACGAAATCACCTGAGAACACAAAAAATTTGTGTCCAACGAAATCAACCCAGAACACAAAAAATTCGCATCCAAAGAAATCACACAGAACATAAAAATTTCCCTTCCAACGAAATGACTCCAAAACACAGAAAACATGCTTCCAATGAAATCACCCAAGAGCACAAAAAATTCGCTTCCAACAAAATCAACCCAGAACACAAAAAATGTGCTTCTATCCAAATCACCCGAGAACAGAAAAAATTCGCTTCCAAAGAAATTACCCCAGAATAGATAAATTTACTTCCACCCAAATCAAGCCAGAGCACGAAAAATTCCCTTCCAAAAAAATCACCCGAGAACACAAATATTGGCTTCCAAAGAAATTACCCCAGAACGGAAAATTTTTACTTCCATCGAAATCCCCCAGAACACAAAAAATTCGCTTCCAACGAAATTCCCGCAGAGCACAAAAAATTGCTTCCAAAGAAATCACCCTAGAACACAAAAAATTCGCTTCCAACAAAATCACCCCAGAACACAAAAAATTTGCTTTCAAGGAAATGACTCCAATGCACAGAAAACATGCTTACAAAGAAATCACCCCAAAACACAAAAAATTTGCTTCCAACGTACTTAACCCAGAACACAAAAAATTTGCTTCCAACGACATGTACCCAGAACACAAGAAATTCGGGACCACCGAAATCACCCGAGAATACAAAAAAATTCGCTTCCAATGAAATTACCCATACTTCAAAAATTTGCTTCCATCGAAATCACCTTAAAACACAAAAAAATAGCTTCCAACTAAAATACCCCAGAACACAAGAAATTCGCTTCCAACGAAATCACCCCAAAGCACAAAAAATTCGCTTCCAACGAAATTACCACAGAACACAAAAAATTCGCTTGCAAAGAAATCTCCTGAGAAGACAAATATTCGCTTCCAAAGAAATCACCCCAGAGCACAAAAAATTCGCTTCCAACGAAATCACCCCAAGCACAAAAAATTAGTTTTCAACGAAATGAGTCCATACTTGAAAAATTTGCTTCCATCGAAAAAACCGGAGAAAACAAAAATTTGATTCCAACGAAATTACCCCAGAACACAAAATTTCGCTTGCAACTAAATCTCCTGAGAACACAAATATTCGCTTCCAAAGAAAACATCACAGATCAATAAAAATTCATTTCCAACGAAATCACCCTAGAACACAAAAAATTCCCTTTCAACGAAATCACCCAAGAACACAAAATATTCGCTTCCAACGAAATCACCACATAGCACAAAAAATTAGCTTCCAACAAAATGACTCCAGAGCACAGAAAAAACGCTTCCAAAGAAATGACCCCAGAACACAAAAAATTCGCCTCCAACGAAATCACCCTAGAACATAAAAAATTCACTTCCATCGAAATCACCACAGAAGACAAAAAATTCGCTTCTAACCAAATCACCCCAGAGCACAAAAAATTCGCTTCGAATGAAATCACCCTAGAACATAAAAAATTCCCTTTCAACGAAATCACCCGAGAACACAAAAAATTCACGTCCAACGAAATTACCACAGAACAGAAAAAACTTGCTCCCATCGAAATCACCCCAGAACACAAAAAATTCGCTTCCAACGAAATCACGCTAGAACACAAAAAATTAGCTTTTAAGGAAATCACCTGAGAACACAAAAAATTCGCTTCCAACGAAATCACACCAGAGCACAAAAAATTCGCTTCCAACGAACTGACTCCAGAGCACAGAAAACACGTTTCGAACGAAATGATACCGTACTTCAAAAATTTGCTTCCATCGAAATCACCCGAGAATACAAAATATTCTCTTCCAACGAAATTACCCCAGAACACAATAAAATTCGCTTCCAAAGAAATCAACCCAGAACACAAAAAAATTCACTTCCAACGAAATCACCCCAGAACACAAAAAATTTGGTTCCAATGAAATGACTGCAGAGCACAGAAAACACGCGTCCAACGAAATGACCCTCTACTTCAAAAATTTGCTTCCATCGAAAAGACCGTAGTACACAAAAAATTCTCTTTTAAAGATATTACCCCAGAAGACAAAAAAATCTTTTCCAAGGAAATCTCCTGAGAACACCAATATTCACTTCCAAAGATATCATCCCAGATCAGAAAAAAATTGCTTCCAATTAAATCACCCTAGAACACAAAAATTCCCTTTCTACGAAATCACCCGAGAACACAAAAAATTCGCTTCCAACGAAATCACCACAGAGCACAAAAAATTCGCTTCCAAAGAAAAGACTCCAGAGCACAGAAAATATGATTCCAATGAAATGACCCCATATTTCAAAAATACGCTTCCATCGAAATCCCCAGAGAACACAAAAAATTCGCTTCCAACGAAATCACCGCAGAGCACAAAAAATTCGCTTCCAACGAAATGACTCCAGAGCACAGAAAAGAAGCTTCAAATGAAATTACCCCAGAACACAAAAAATTCGCTTCCAATGAAATCACCCTAGAACATAAAAAATTCGCTTCCATCGAAATCACCACAGAAGACAAAAAATTCACTTCCAACCAAATCACCCCAGAGCTCAAAAAATTCGCTTTTACAAAATTACCCTAGAACATAAAAAATTCGCTTTCAACGAAATCACCCCAGAACACAAAATATTCGCTTCCAAAGAAATCACCGCAGAGCCCAAAAAATTAGCTGCCAACGTAAAGACTTCAGAGTACAGAAAACACGCTTCCAAAGAAATGATCCCATACTTCAAAAATTTGCTTCCATCGAAATCACCCAAGAACACCAAAAATTCGCTTCAAACGAAATTACCCCAGAACACAAAAAATTCGCTTCCAACGACATGAACCCATAACACAAAAAATTTGCTTACATCGAAATCACCCGAGAACAGAAAAAATTCGCTTCCAAAGAAATTACGCCAGACCACCAAAAATTCGCATCCTATGAAATCACACGAGAACAAAAATATTAGCTTCAAACGAAATCACTCTACAACATAAAAAAATCGCTTCCATCGAAATCACCCGAGAACACAAAAAAATTCGCTTCCAATGAAATTACCTCAGAACAGAAGAAATTCCCTTCCAATGAAATGGCTCCAGAGTACAGAAAACACGCTTCCAATGAAATGACCCCCTACTTCAAAAATTTGCTTCCATCGAAAAAACCAGAGAACACAAAAAATTCGCTTCCAACGAAATCACCCTAGAACACAAAAAATTCGCTTCCAATAAAATCACCCCAGAACACAAAAAATTCGCTTCCAAAGAAATCACCACAGAGCACAAAAAATTCGCTTTCAACGAAATCACCCTAAAGCAAAAAAAATTCACTTTCAACGAAATCACCCGAGAACACAAATATTGACTTCCCACGAAATTACCCCAGAATGGAAAAAGTTTGCTTCCATCGAAATCACCCCAGAACACAAAAAATTCGCTTCCATTGAAATGACTCCAGATCACAGAAAACACGCTTCCAATGAAATGACCCCCTACTTCAAAAATTTGCTTCCATTGAAAAAACCAGAGAACACAAAAAATTCGCTTCCTACGAAATCACCCTAGAACACAAAAAATTCGCTTCCAAAGAAATCACCACAGAGCACAAAAAATTCGCTTTCAACGAAATCACCCTAAAGCAAAAAAATTCACTTTCAACGAAATCACCCGAGAACACAAAAAATTCACATATAACGAAATTACCCGAGAATTGAAAAAATTTACTTCCAACCAAATCAACCTAGAGCACAAAAAATTCCCTTCCAACAAAATCACCCGAGAACACAAATATTGACTTCCCACGAAATTACCCCAGAATGGAAAAAGTTTGCTTCCATCGAAATCACCCCAGAACACAAAAAAATCGCTGCCAACGAAATCACCCCAACACACAAAATATTTACTTCCAAAGAAATCAACCCAGAACACGAAAAATTTGCTTCTATTGAAATCACCCGAGAACAGAAAAAAATTCGCTTCCAACAAAAATACCCCAGAACATGAAAAATTAGCTTCCAACGAAATCACCAGGGAACAAAAATATTTGCATCCAACGAAATCACCCAGGAACATAATAAATTTGCTTACAACGAAATGTCCCTATACTTCAAAAATTTGCTTCCATCGAAATTACCTGAGAACACAAAAAATTCGCTTCCAACGAAATTACCCCAGAACACAAAAAATTCGCTTGCAAAGAAATCTCCTGAGAAGACAAATATTCGCTTCCAAAGAAATCACCCTAGAGCACAAAAAATTCGCTTCCAACGAAATCACCCCAAGCACAAAAAATTCGCTTTCAATGAAATGAGCCCATACTTGAAAAATTTGCTTCATCGAAATCACCCGAGAACACAAAAAATTCGCTTCCAAAGAAATTACCCCAGAACACAAAAATTCGCTTCCAAGGAAATCACCCCAGAACACAAAAAATTTGCTTCCAAAGAAATGACTCCAGAGCACAGAAAACACGCTTCCAATGAAATCACCCCATACTTCAGAAAAATTCACTTCCAACTAAATTGCCCCAGAACACAAAAAATTCGCTTCCAACGAAATCAACCCAGAACACAAAAAATTGCTTCCATCGAAATCACCCGAGAACAGAAAAAATCGCTTCTAACGAAATCACCCGGGAACACAGATATTAGCTTCCAATGAAATCACCCTAAAATCAAAAAATTCTTTTCCAACGAAATCTCCTGAGAACACAAATATTCGCTTCCAAAGAAATCACCCCAGAGCACCAAAAATTCACTTCCAACGAAATAACCCTAAGGAAAAAAATTTCACTTTCAACGAAATCACCTGAGAACACAAAAAATTCGTGTCCAAAAAAATCACTCAGAACACAATAATTTCCCTTCCAACGAAATGACTCCAAAACACAGAAAACACGCTTCCAATGAAATCACCCCAGAGCACAAAAAATTCGCTTCCAACGAAATCAACCTAGAACACAAAAAATTTGCTTCTATCCAAATCACCTGAGAACAGAAAAAATGCGCTTCCAAAGAAATTACCCCAGAATACAAAAAATTCGCTTCCATAGAAATCCCCGCAGAGCACAAAAAAAATTTCTTCCAAAGAAATCACCCCAGAACACAAAAAATTCGCTTCCAACAAAATCACCCCTGAACACAAAAAATTTGCTTCCAAAGAAATGACTCCAATGCACAGAAAATACGCTTCCAATAAAATCACCCCATAATTCAAAAAAATTCGCTTTCAAAAAATTGCCCCAGAACACAAAAAATTCTCTTCCAACGAAATCAACCCAGAACACAAAATATTCGCTTCCATCAAAATCACCCCAGAACACAAAAAATTCACTTCCACGAAATTACCCCAGAACACAAAAAATTCGCTTGCAAAGAAATGTCCTGAGAAGACAAATATTCGCTTCCAAAGAAATCACCCCAGAGCACAAAAAATTTGATTCCAAAGAAATGACTCCAGAGCACAGAAAACACGCTTCCAATGAAATCACCCCATACTTCAAAAAAATTCGCTTCCAACTAAATTGCCCCAGAACACAAAAAATTCGCTTCCAACGAAATCAACCCAGAACACAAAAAATTTGCTTCCATCGAAATCACCCGAGAACAGAAAAAATTCGTTTCTAACGAAATCACCCGGGAACACAAATATTAGCTTCCAATGAAATCATCCTAAAGCACAAAAAATTTGCTTCCAACGAAATCTCCTGAGAACACAAATATTCCCTTCCAAAGAAATTAACCCAGAGCACAAAAAATTCGCTTACAACGAATTTACCCAAGGCAAAAAAAAAAAAAAATTCACTTTCAACGAAATCACCTGAGAACACAAAAAATTTGTGTCCAACGAAATCAACCCAGAACACAAAAAATTCGCATCCAAAGAAATCACACAGAACATAAAAATTTCCCTTCCAACGAAATGACTCCAAAACACAGAAAACATGCTTCCAATGAAATCACCCAAGAGCACAAAAAATTCGCTTCCAACAAAATCAACCCAGAACACAAAAAATGTGCTTCTATCCAAATCACCCGAGAACAGAAAAAATTCGCTTCCAAAGAAATTACCCCAGAATAGATAAATTTACTTCCACCCAAATCAAGCCAGAGCACGAAAAATTCCCTTCCAAAAAAATCACCCGAGAACACAAATATTGGCTTCCAAAGAAATTACCCCAGAACGGAAAATTTTTACTTCCATCGAAATCCCCCAGAACACAAAAAATTCGCTTCCAACGAAATTCCCGCAGAGCACAAAAAATTGCTTCCAAAGAAATCACCCTAGAACACAAAAAATTCGCTTCCAACAAAATCACCCCAGAACACAAAAAATTTGCTTTCAAGGAAATGACTCCAATGCACAGAAAACATGCTTACAAAGAAATCACCCCAAAACACAAAAAATTTGCTTCCAACGTACTTAACCCAGAACACAAAAAATTTGCTTCCAACGACATGTACCCAGAACACAAGAAATTCGGGACCACCGAAATCACCCGAGAATACAAAAAAATTCGCTTCCAATGAAATTACCCATACTTCAAAAATTTGCTTCCATCGAAATCACCTTAAAACACAAAAAAATAGCTTCCAACTAAAATACCCCAGAACACAAGAAATTCGCTTCCAACGAAATCACCCCAAAGCACAAAAAATTCGCTTCCAACGAAATTACCACAGAACACAAAAAATTCGCTTCCAAAGAAATCACCCCAGAACACAAAAAAATTTGCTTCCAAAGAAACGACTCCAGAGCACAGAAAACAGGCTACAAACGAAATGACCCCCTACTTTGCTTCCATCGAAAAAACCGGAGAACACAAAAAATTCTCTTCCAACGATATTACCCCAGAAGACAAAAAATTCTTTTCCAACGAAATCTCCTGAGAACACAAATTTTCGCTTCCAAAAATATCATCCCAGAGCACAAAATATTCGCTTCCAACGAAATCACCCTAGAACGCAAAAATTCCCTTTCAACGAAATCACGCGAGAACACAAAAAATTCGCTTCCAACGAAATCACCCCAGAGCACAAAAAATTCGCTTCCAACGAAGTGACTCCAGAGCACAGAAAACACGCTTCCAACGAAATGACCCCGTATTTCAAAAATTTGCTTCCATCGAAAAAACCGGAGAACACAAAAAATTCTCTTCCAACGATATTACCCCAGAAGACAAAAAATTCGCTTCCAATGAAATCACCTGGGAACACAAATATTCGCTTTCAACGAAATCACCAGAGAACACAAAAAATTTGCTTCCATAGAAATCACCCCAGAGCACAAAAAATTGGCTTCCAACAAATGACTCCAGAGCAATGAAAACACGCTTCCAACGAAATGACCCCCTACTTCAAAAATTTGCTTCAATTGAAAAATCCAGAGAACACAAAAAATTCGCTTCCAACAAAAACACACCAGAGCACAAAAAATTTGCTTCCAAAGAAATGACTCCAGAGCACAGAAAATATGCTTCCAACTAAAGCCCTCCTGAGCACAAAAAATTTGCTTCCAACAAAATCACCCTAGAACATAAAAAATTCGCTTTCAACGAAATCACCCGAGAACACAAAAAATTCGCTTCCAAAGAAATGACTCCAGAGCACAGAAAACACGCTTCCAATGAAATGACCCCAGAAAACAAAAATTTCACTTCCAACGAAATCACCCTAGAACATAAAAAATTCGCTTCCATCGAAATCACCGCAAAACACAAAAATTCACATCCAACGAAAAGAATCCAGAGCACAGAAAACACACTTCCAACGAAATGACCCCCTACTTGAAAAATTTTCTTCCATCGGAAAAATCAGTGAACACAAAAAATTAGCTTCCAATGAAATTACCTCAAAAGACAAAAAATTAGCTTGCAACGAAATCTCCTGAGAACACAAATATTTGCTTCCGACCAAATCAAGCAAAAACACAAATATTCGCTTCCAACGAAATCACCGAAGAACACAAAAAATTCGCATCCAACGAAATTACCCCAGAATAGAAAAAAATTACTTCCAACCAAATCAACCCAGAGCACAAAAAATTCCCTTCCAACAAAATCACCCAGGAACACAAATATTGGCTTCCAACGAAATCACCCAAGAACACAAAACTTTGCTCCCAAAGAAATCACCGCAGAACACAAAAATTTCGCTTCCAACAAATGACTCCAGAACACAGAAAAAACGCTACCAACGAAATCACCTGAAAACACAAAAAAATTCGTTTCCAACGAAATCATCCTAGAACACAAAAAATTCGCATCCAATGAAATGACTCCAGAGCACAGAAAACACGGTTCCAATGAAATGACCCCAGAAAACAAAAATTTCGCTTCCATCGAAATCACCGCAAAAGACAAAAATTCACATCCAATAAAAAGACTCCAGAGCACAGAAAACACGCTTCCAACAAAATGACCCCCTATTTCAAAAATTTGCTTCATTCGAAAAAACCAGAGACACAAAGAATTCGCCTCCAACGAAATCACCCCAGAACACAAAAAATTCGCTTCCAACAAAATCACCCCAGAACAAAATCTTTTTCTTTCAATGAAATCACCCCAGAGCTCAAAAAATTCGATTAAAACAAAATTACCCCAGAACACAAGAAATACTCTTCCAACAAAATCGCCCCAGAGCACAAAAAATTCGTTTCCAACGAAATCACCCTGGAGCACAAAAAATTGGCATTCCACAAAATCACCCGAGAACACAAAAAATTTGCTTCCAATGAAATTAGCCCAGAACACAAAAAATTCGCTTCCAACGAAATCACCCCAGAGCACAAAAAATTTGCTTCCAACGAAATGACTCCATAGTTAGAAAACACGCTTCGAACGAAATGACCCCCTATTTCAAACATTTGCTTCCATCGAAATCACCCGAGAACACAAAATATTCGCTTCCAACGAAATCACCCCAGAACATAAAACATTCGCTTCCAACGAAATGACTCCTGAGCACAGAAAATACGCTTCTAACGAAATCACCCCATACTTAAAAATATTCTCGTCCAACGAAATTATCCCAGAGCAGAAAACATTTGCTTCCAACGAAATCACCCCAAAGCACAAAAAATTCGCTTCCAACAAAATCACCCTAAAGCACAAAAAATTCGATATCAACGAAATCATCCTAGAACACAAAAAATTCCCTTTCAACGAAATTACCCCAGGAGAGAAAAAATTTGCTTCTATCGTAGTCACCACAGAGCACGAAATATTCATTCCCAATGTTATCACACCAGAACACAAAAAATTAGCTTCCAACGAAATTAACCCTGAAGAGAAAAAATTCGCTTCAAACAAAATCACCAGACAGCACAAAAAATTCGCTTCCAACTAAATACCCAAGAACACAAAAAATTCTCTTTCAACGAAAACACCCGAGAACAAAAAAAATTCGCTTCCAACGAAATCACCACAGAGCACAAAAAATTAGCTTCCAACGAAATGACTCCAGAGCACAGAAAACACGCTTCCAAAGAAATGACACCAGAACACAAAAAATTCACTGCCAACAAAATCACCTAGAACACAAAAAATTCGCTTTCAACGAAATCACCCGAGAAAAAAAAATTCACTTCCAACGTAATCACCACAGAGCACAAAAAATTCGCTTCCCGTAAAATGACCCTATAACATAAAAAATTCGCTTCAATCGAAATCACCAGAGAAGACAAAATATGCGCTTCCAACCAAATACCCCAGAGCACAAAAAAAATTGTTACAACGAAATCACCCTGGAACATAAAAACTTCGCTTTCAACAAAATGAACAGGGGATACAAAAAATTCGCTTCCAACGAAATCACCCCAGAGCACAAAAAATTCTCTTCCAACGAAATGACCCCCTACGTCAAAAATTTTCTTCCAGCGAAAAACAGTAGAACACAAAAAATTCGCTTCCTACTAAATTACCCCAGAACAAAATAAATTCGCTTCCAAGGAAATCACCCCAGAACACAAAAAATTCGCTTCCAACGAAATGACTCCAGAGCACAGAAAACATGCTTCCAACGAAATGACCCCCTACTTCAAAAATTTGCTTCCATCGAGAAAACCTGAACACAAAAAATACGCTTCCAACAAAAACACCCTAGAACACAAAAAATTCGCCTCCACTGAAATCATCCCAGAACACAAAAAATTCGCTTCCAACGAAATCAACTCAGAACACAAAAAATCGCTTCCACGAAATCACCCTGAACACTAAACATTCCCTTTCAACGAAATCACCCAAGAACACAAAAAATTTGCTTCCAACGAAATGACTCCAGAGCACAGAAAACACGCTTCGAACGAAATGATAACATACTTCAAAAATTTGCTTCCATCGAAATCACCCGAGAACACAAAAAATTTGCTTCCATCGAAATCACCCCAGAACACAAAAAATTCGCTTCCAACGAAATGACTCCAGAGCACAGAAAACAGGCTTCCAAAGAGATGACCCCAGAACACAAAAAATTCCCTTTCAACGAAAACACCCGAGAACACAAAAAATTCACTTCCAATGAAATCACCACAGAGTACAAAAAATTCGCTTCCAACGAAATGACTACAGAGCACAGAAAACATGCTTCCAACGAAATGACACACTATTTCAAAATTTGCTTCCATCGAAATGACCGGAGAACACAAAAAATTCTCTTCCAACGATATTACCCCAGAAGACAAAAAATTCTTTTCCAACGAAAACTCCTGAGAACACAAAAATTCGCTTCCAAAGATATCATCCCAGAGCACAAAAAATTCGCTACCAACGAAATCAGCTTAGAACACAAAAATTCCCTTTCAACGAAATCACCCGAGAATACAAAAATAACGCTTCCAATGAAATCACCCGAGAGCACAAAAAATTCGCTACCAACGAAATGATTCCAGAGCACAGAAAACAATGTACCAATGAAATGACCCGAGAACACAAAAAATTCGCTTCCAAAGAAATCACCCTAGAACATAAAAAATTGGCTTCCATCGAAATAACCACAGAAGAAAAAAATTCCCTTCTAACCAAATCACCCCAGAGCACAAAAAATTCGCTTCCAACGAAATCACCCTAGAACATAAAAAATTCGCTTTCAATGAAATCACGGGAGAATAGAAAAAATTCGCTTCCAACGAAATCACCCCAGAGCATAAAAAATTCACTGCCAAAGAAATGACTCCAGAGCACAGAAAACACGCTTCCAACGAAATGACCCCCTGCTTCAAATATTTGCTTCCATCAAAAAAACCGGAGAAAACCAAAAATTCACGTCCAACGAAATTACCACAGAACAGAAAAAAAATGCTTCCATCGAAATCACCACAGAACACAAAAAATTCGCTTCCAACAAAATCACCCTAGAACACAAAACATTCCCTTTCAACGAAATCACACTAGAACACAAAAAATTCGCTTCCAACGAAATCAGCCCAAAGCACAAAAAATTCCCTTCCAATGAAATTACTCCAGAGCACAGAAAACAAGCTTCCAACGAAATGACCCCCTACTTCAAAAATTTGCTTCCATCAAAAAAACCGGAGAACACAAAAAATTCGCTTGCAACGAAATCGTCTGAGAACACAAATATTCGCTTCCAACGAAATGACTCCAGAGCACAGAAAACACGCTTCGAACGAAATGATACCATACTTCAAAAATTTGCTTCCATTGAAATGACCCGAGAACACAAAAAATTCCCTTCGAACGAAAATACCCCAGAACACAAAAAATTTGCTTCCAATGAAATGACCCCAGAACACAAAAAATTCACTTCCAACGAAATTACCCCAGAACACAAAAAATTTGCTTCAATGAAATCACCCCAGAACACAAAAAATTCGCTTCCAACGAAATGACTGCAGAGCACAGAAAACACGCTCCCAATGAAATGATCCCATACTTCAAAAATTTGCTTCCATCGAAATCACCCGAGAACACAAAAAAATCGCTTCCAACGAAATTACGCCAGAACACAAAAAATTCGTTTGCAACAAAATCTTCTGAGAACAATATATTCGCTTCCAACGAAATCATCCCAGAACACAAAAAATTAGCTTCCAACATAATGACTCCAGAGCACAGAAAACACGCTTTCAACGAAATGATCCCATACTTCAAAAATTTGCTTCCAACGAAATTACCCCAGAACGCAATAAATTCGCTTCCAACGATACCTCCTGAGAACACAAATATTTGCTTCCAAAGAAATCATCCCAGAGCACAAAAAAATTCGCTCCCAAAGAAATGACTCCAGAGAACAGAAAACACGCTTCCAACGAAATGACCCCCTGCTTCTAAAATTTGCTTCCATCAAAAAAACCAGAGAAAACAAAAAATTCACGTCCAACGAAATTACCACAGAACAGAAAAAATTTGCTTACATCGAAATCACCACAGAGCACAAAAAATTCCCTTCCAACGAAATGACTCCAAAGCACAGAAAACACGATTCTAATGAAATCACCCCCTACTTCGAAAAAACCGGAGAACACAAAAAATTCACTTCCATCGAAGTCACCCCATAACAGAGAAAATTCTCTTCCAAAGAAATCACCCTAGAACACAAAAAAATCCCTTTCAACGAAATCACCTGAGAACACAAAAAATTCGCTTCCAACGAAATCACCCCAGAGCACAAAAAATTCCCTTCCAAAGAAATGACTCCAGAGCACAGAAAACACGCTTCCAACGAAATGACCCCAGAACACAAAAAATTCCCTTTCAACGGAATCACCCCAGAACACAAAAAATTCCCTTCCAACGAAATCACCCCAGAGCACAAAAAATTCGCTTGCAACGAAATCTCCTGGAACACAAATATTCATTTCCAATGAAATCAACACAGAACACAAAATATTCGCTTCCATTGAAATCACCCCAGAACACAAAAAATTTGCTTCAAAAGAAATTACCCCTGAACACAAGAAATTCGCTTCCAACGAAATCACACCAAAGCACATAAATTAGCTTCCAACGAAATGTCCCCATACTTCGAAAATTTGCTTCCATCGAAATCACCTGAGAACACAAAATAATTCGCTTCCAACGAAATTACCCCAGAACACAAAACATTCGCTTCCAACGAAATCACCCCTGAACACAAAAAATTTCACTTCCAACGAGGTGACCCACTACTTCAAAAATTTGCTTCCATCGAAAAAACCGGAGAACACAAAAAAATTTGCTTCCAACGAAAATACCCCAGAACACAAAAAATTTGCTTCCAATGAAATCAACTCAGAACACAAAAAATTTGCTTCCAAAAAATGACGCCAGAGCAAAGAAAACACTCTTTCAACGAAATCACCCCATACTTCCAAAAAATTCCCTTTCAACGAAATTGCCCCAGAACACAAAAAATTCTCTTCCAAAAAACTCACCCCAGAACACAAAAAATTCGCGTCCAAAGAAATTACCCCAGAACAGAACAAATTCGCTTCCAAGGAAATCACCCCAGAACACAAAAAATTCGCTTCCAACGAAATGACTCCAGAGCACAGAAAACATGCTTCCAACGAAATGACCCCCTACTTCAAAAATTTGCTTCCATCGAGAAAACCTGAGAACACAAAAAATACACTTCCAACGAAAATACCCTAGAACACAAAAAATTCGCCTCCACTGAAATCATCCCAGAACACAAAAAATTAGCTTCCAACGAAATCAACCCAGAACACAAAAAATTCGCTTCCAACGAAATCACCCTAGAAAACAAAACATTCCCTTTCAACGAAATCACCCGAGAACACAAAAAATTCGCTTCCAAAGAAATGACACCAGAGCACAGGAAACCCGCTTTGAACGAAATGATACCATATTTCAAAAATTTGCTTCCATCGAAATCATCCCAGAACACAAAAAATTCGCTTCCAACGAAATCACCACAGAGCACAAAAAATTTGCTTCCAACGAAATGACTCCAGAGCACAGAAAACACGCTTCCAACTAAATGACCCCAGACCACGAAAAATTCGCGGCCAACGAAATCACCCGAGAACACAAAATATTCGCTTCCAACGTAATTACCCCAGAACACAAAAAATTCGCTTCCAACGAAATCACCCTTGAACACAAAAAATTCCCTTTAAACGAAATCACCCGAGAACACATAAACTTCGCTTCCAACGAAATCACCACAGAGCACAAAAAATTCCCTTCCAATGAAATGACTCCAGAGCACAGAAAACATGCTTCCAACGAAATGACCCCCTGCTTCAAAAATTTGCTTCATTGGAAAAAACCGGAGAAAACAAAAAATTCCCTTCAAAGGAAATTACCCCAGAACACAAAAAAATTCGCTTGCAACGAAATCTTCTGAGAACACGAATATTCGCTTCCAACGAAATCACCCCAGAACACAAAAAATTCGCTTTCAACGAAATGACTCCAGTGCACAGAAAACACACTCCCAACGAAATGATCCCAATCTTCAAAAATTTGCTTCCATCGAAATCACCCGAGAACACACAAAATTCGCTTCCAACGAAATTACGCCAGTACACGAAATATTCGCTTGCAACGAAATGTTCTGAAAGCACATACATTCGCTTCCAACGAAATCACCCCAGAACACAAAAAATTCACTTCCAACATGACTAGAGAGCAGAGAAAACAAGCTTCCAACGAAATGACCACATATTTCAAAAATTTGGTTCCATTGAAATCACCCGAGAACACAAAAAATTCGCTTTCAATGAAATTACCCCAGAACACAAATATTCGCTTCCAACGAAATCTCCTGAGAACACAAATATTCCCTTCGAAAGAAATCATCCCAGAGCACAAAAAAATTCGCTTCCAACGAAATCACCCTAGAACACAAATAATTCCCTTTCAAAGAAATCACCCGAGAACACAAAAAATTCGCTTCCAACGAAATCAACCCAGAGCACAAAAAATTCGCTTCCAACGAAATGACTCCAGAGCACCGAAACATGCTTCCAACGAAATGACCTCCTACTTCAAAAATTTACTTCCATCAAAAAACCGGAGAACAGAAAATTTCGATTGCAACGAAATCTTCTGAGAACACAAATATTCGCTTCCAACGAAATCTCCCCAGAACACAAAAAATTCGCTTCCAACGAAATGACTCCAGAGCACAGAAAACACGCTTCGAACGAAATGATACCATTCTTCAAAAATTTGTTTCCATTGAAATCACCCGAGAACACAAAATATTCGCTTCCAACGAAATCACCCCAGAACACAAAAAATTTGCTTCCAACGAAATTACCCCAGAACACAAAAAATTCACTTGCAAGGAAATCTTCTGAGAACACAAATATTCGCTTCCAAAGAAATCATCCCAGAGCACAAAAAAATTCGCTTCCAACGAAATTACCCCAGAACACAAGAAAATCGCTTCCAACGAAATTACCCGAGAACACAAAAATTTCGCTTCCGACAAAATCACCCCAGAGCACAAAAAATTCGATTCCAACGAAATGACTCCAGAGCACAGAAAACACACTTCCGAGGAAATGATCCAATACTTCAAAAATTGGCTTCCATCGAAATCACCCGAGAACACAAAAAATTCACTTCCAACGAAATTATCCCTGAACACAAAAAATGTGCTTCCAACGAAATCACCCCAGAGCACAAAAAATTTGCTTCCAACGAAGTGACTCCAGAGCACAGAAAACACGCTTCCAACAAAATGACTCCGTACTTCAAAAATTTGCTTCCATCGAAAAATCCTGAGAACACAAAAACTTCTCTTCCAACGAAATTACCCTAGAACATAAAAAATTCCCTTTCAAAGAAATTACCCAAGATCAAAAAAATTCGCTTGCAATGAAATCTTCTGAGAATACATATATTCGCTTAAAACCAAATCACCCCAGAACAAAAAAAATTCGCTTCCAAAGAAATGCCTCTAGAGCACAGAAAACACTCTTCCAACGAAATGACCACATATTTCAAAATTTGCTTCCATTGAAATAATATAAGAACACAGAAAATTATCTTCCAAAGATATTACCCAAGAAGACAAAAAATTGTTTTCCCACGAAATCACCCGAGAACACAAAAAATTCGCTTCCAACGAAATCACCCTAGAACACAAAATATTCTCTTTTAAAGAAATCACCCGAGAAAACAAAAAAATGTGCTTCCAACGAAATCACCCCTGAGCACCAAAAATTCCCTTCCAACGAAGTGACTCCAGAGCACAGAAAACAGGCTTCCAATGAAATGACCCCCTACTTCAAAAATTTGCTTCCATCGAAGAAAAAGGAGAACACAAAAAATTCACTTCCAACGATATTACCCCAGAAGAAAAAATTCTTTTCCAACGAAATATCCTGAGAACACAAATATTCGCTTCCAAAGATATCATCCCAGAGCACAAAAAATTCGCTTCCAACGAAATCACCCTAAAACATAAAAAATTCGCATCCATCGAAATCACCACAGAAGACAAATTTTCACTTCCAACAAAATCACTCCAGAGCACAAAAAATTGTCTTCCAACGAAATGACTCCAGAGCACAGAAAACACGCTTCCAAGGAAATGATCCCATACTTCAAAAATTGGCTTCCATCGAAATCACCCGAGAACACAAAAATTCACTTCCAACGAAATGATCCCAGAACACAAAAAATGTGCTTCCAACGAAATCACCCCAGAGCAACAAAAATTCGCTTCCATCGAATTGACTCCAGAGCACAGAAAACACGCTTCCAACGAAATGACTCCCTACTTCAAAAATTTGCTTCCATCGGAAAATCCTGAAAGCACAAAAATTTCTATTCCAATGATATTACCCCAGAACACAAAAAATTCGCTTCCAACGAAATCACCTGAGAACAAAAATATTCTATTCCAAAGAAAACATCCAAGAGCACAAAAAATTAGCTTTCAATGAAATCACCCTAGAAAATAAAATATTCGCTTCCATCGAAATCACCATAGAAGACAAAAAATTCACTTCCAAGCAAATCACTCCTGAGCACAAAAAATTTGCTTTCAATGAAATCACCCTAGAACATAAAAAATTCCCTTTCAATGAAATTACCCCAGAATACAAAAAATTAGCTTGCAATGAAATCTCCTGAGAACACAAATATTCGCTTCCAAAGAAAACATCCCAGAGCACAAAAAATTCGCTTCCAACGAAATCACCCCAGAACACCCAAAATTCCCTTTCAACGAAATCACCCCAGAACACAAAAAATTCGCTTCCAACGAAATCACCCCAAAACACCCAAAATTCACTTTCAACGAAATCAACCCAGAGCACAAAAAATTCACTTCCAACGAAATGACTCCAGAGCTCCGAAAACATGCTTCCAACGAAATGACCTCCTACTTCAAAAATTTACTTCCATCGAAAAAAACCGGAGAACAGAAAAAATTCGCTTGCAAAGAAATCTTCTGAGAACACAAATATTTGCTTCCAATGAAATCTCCCCAGAACACAAAATATTCGCTTCCAAAGAAATCACCACAGAACACAAAAAATTTGCTTCCAACGAAATGACTCCAGAGCACAGAAAACACACTTCCAAGGAAATGATCCCATACTTCAAAAATTGGCTTCCATCGAAATCACCGGGGAACACAAAAAATTCACTTCCAACGAAAATATCCCAGAACAGAGAAAATGCGCTACCAACGAAATCACCCCAGAGAACAAAATATTCGCTTCCAAAGAAATGACTCCAGAGCACAGAAAACATGCTTCCAACGAAATGACTCCCTTCTTCAAAAATTTGCTTCCATCGAAAAATCCTGAGAGCACAAATATTTCTATTCCAACGAAATTACCCCAGAACACAAAAAATTCGCTTCCAACGAAATCTCCTGAGAATACAAATATTCACTTCCAAAGAAAACATCCCAGAGCGCAAAAAATTCGCTTCCAACGAAATCACCCTCGAACACAAAAAATTCCCTTTCATAAAAATCACCCGAGAATACAAAAAATTCGCTTCCAACATAATCAACCCAGAGCACAAAAAATTTGCTTCCAAAAAATGACTCCAGAGCACAGAAAACACGCTTCCAATGAAATGACTCCAGAGCACAAAAATTTGCTTCCAAAGAAATCACCCTAGAACATAAAAAATTCCCTTTCAATGAAATTACCCCAGAACACAAAAAATTCGCTTGCAAGGAAATCTTCTGAGAACACAAATATTCGCTTCCAAAGAAAACATCCCAGATCACAAAAAATTCACTTCCAACGAAATCAACCTACAGCACACAAAATTCGCTTCCAACGAAATGACTCCAGAGCTCTGAAAACATGCTTCCAACGAAATGACCTCCTACATCAAAAATTTACTTCCATCGAAAAAACCGGAGAACAGAAAAATTCGCTTGCAACGAAATCTACTGAGAACACAAATATTCGCTTCCAACGAAATCTCCCCAGAAAACAAAATATTCGCTTCCAAAGAAATCACTCCAGAACACAAAAAATTCACTTCCAACGAAATGACCCCAGAACACAAAAAATTCCCTTTCAAGGAAATCACCCGAGAACACAAAAAATTCGCTTCCAACGAAATGACCCCAGAGGACAAAAAATTCGCTTCCAACGAAATGACTCCAGAGCACAGAAAACACGCTTCCAATGAAATGACCCCTTCCTTCAAGAATTTGCTTCCATCAAACAAACTGGAGAACACAAAAAATTCATTTCCAAAGAAATGACCCCAGAACACAAAAAAATCCGCTTCCAATGAAATCTTTTGAGAACACAAATATTCACTTCTAAAGAAATCATCCCAGAGCACAAAAAAAATTGTTTCCAAGAAAATCACCCTAGAACATAAAAAATTTCCTTTCAAAGAAATCACCCGAGAACTCAAAAAATTCAAGTCCAACGAAATTACCCCAGAACACAAGAAATTCGCTTCCAATGAAATTACCCTAGAACACAAAAAATTCGCTTCCAACGAAATCACCCCAGAGCACAAAAAATTCGCTTCCAACGAAATGACTCCAGAGCTCCGAAAACATGCTTCCAACAAAATGACCTCCTACTTCAAAAATTTACTTCCATCGAAAAAAACGGAGAACAGAATAAATTCGCTTGCAACGAAATCTTCTGAGAACACAAGTATTCGCTTCCAACGAAATCTCCCCAGAACACAAAATATTTGCTTCCAACGAAATCACTCCAGAACACAAAAAATTCGCTTCCAACGAAATGAAGCCAGAACACAAAAAATTCCCTTTCAAGGAAATTACCCGAGAACACAAAAAATTCGCTTCCAACGAAATCACCCCAGAGGACAAAAAATTCGCTTCCAACTAAATGACTCCAGAGCACAGAAAACACACTTCCAACGAAATGACCGCCTCCTTCAAAAATTTGCTTCCATCAAACAAACCGGAGAACACAAAAAATTCATTTCCAAAGAAATGACCCCAGAACACAAAAAAATCTGCTTCCAACGAAATCTTTTGAGAACACAAATATTCACTTCTAAAGAAATAATCCCAGAGCACAAAAAAATTCACTTCCAACGAAATCACCCCAGAACACCAAATATTCCCTTTCAACGAAATCACCCCAGAACACAAAAAATTCGCTTCCAACGAAATCACCCCAGAGCACAAAAAATTCGCTTCCAACAAAATCACCCCAGACCACAAAAATTCGCTTCCAACGAAATGACTCCAGAGCATAGAAAACACGCTTCCAAGGAAATGATCCCATACTTCAAAAATTGGCTTCCATCGAAATCACCCGAGAACACAAAAAATTCACTTCCAACGAAATTATCCCAGAACACAGAAAATGCACTACCAATGAAATCATATTAGAGCACAAAAAATTCGCTTCCAACGAAATGACTCCAGAGCACAGAAAACACGCTTCCAACGAAATGACTCCCTACTTCAAAAATTTGCTTCCATCCAAAAGTCGTGAGAGCACAAAAATTTCTATTCCATCGAAATTACCCCAGAACACAACAAATTCGCTTCCAATGAAATCTCCTGAGAACAAAAATATTCGCTTCCAAAGAAAACATCCCAGAGCACAAAAAATTCGCTTCCAACAAAATGACTCCAGAGCACAGAAAACACGCTTCCAATGAAGTGACTCCAGAACACAAAAAATTCGCTTTCAACGAAATCACCCTAGATCATAAAAAATTCGCTTCCATCGAAATCACCATAGAAGACAAAAAAAATCGCTTCCAACCAAATCACTCCAGAGCACAAAAAATTTGCTTCCAACGAAATCACCCTAGAACATAAAAAATTCCCTTTCAATGAAATTACCCTTGAACACAAAAAATTCGCTTGCAACGAAATCTCCTGAGAACACAAATATTCGCTTCCAAAGAAAACATCCCAGAGCACAAAAAATTCGCTTCCAACGAAATCACCCTAGAACACCAAAAATTCCCTTTCAACGAAATCACCCCAGAACACAAAAAATTCGCTTCCAACGAAATCAACCCAGAGCAGAAAAAATTCGCTTCCAACGAAATGACTCCAGAGCTCCGAAAACATGCTTTAAACAAAATGGCCTCCCACTTCAAAAATTTACTTCCATCGAAAAAACCGGAGAAAAGAAAAAATTCGCTTGCAACGAAATCTTCTGAGAACACAAATATTCGCTTCCAATGAAATCTCCCCAGAACACAAAATATTCGCTTCCAACGAAATCACACCAGAACACAAAAAATTCGCTTCCAACGAAATGACCCCAGAACACAAAAAATTCCCTTTCAAGGAAATCACCTGAGAACACAAAAAATTCGCTTCCAACGAAATCACCCCAGAGGACAAAAAATTCGCTTCCAACGAAATGACTCCAGAGCACAGAAAACATGCTTCCAACGAAATGACCCCCTCCTTCAAAAATTTGCTTCCATCAAACAAACCGGAGAACACAAAAAATTCATTTCCAAAGAAATGACCCCAGAACACAAAAAAATTCGCTTCCAATGAAATCTTCTGAGAACACAAATATTCACTTCTAAAGAAATCATCCCAGAGCACAAAAAATTCGCTTCCAACAAAATCACCCTAGAACACAAAAAATTCCCTTTCAACGAAATCACCCAAGCATACAAAAAATTCGCTTCCAACATAATCAACCCAGAGCACAAAAAATTCGCTTCCAACAAAATGACTCCAGAGCACAAAAAACACGCTTCCAATGAAATGACTCCAGAACACAAAAAATTTGCTTTCAACGAAATCACTCTAGAACATAAAAAATTCGCTTCCATCGAAATCACCATAGAAGACAAAAAATTCGCTTCCAACCAAATCACTCCAGAGCACAAAAAATTTGCTTCCAACGAAATCACCCTAGAACATAAAAAATTCCATTTCAATGAAATTACCCCAGAACACAAAACTTTCGCTTGCAACGAAATCTCCTGAGAACACAAATATTCGCTTCCAAAGAAAACATCATAGAGCACAAAAAATTCACTTCCAACGAAATCACCCCAGAACACCAAATATTCCCTTTCAACGAAATCACCCCAGAACACAAAAAATTCGCTTCCAACGAAATCACCCCAGAGCACAAAAAATTCGCTTCCAACAAAATCACCCCAGACCACAAAAATTCGCTTCCAACGAAATGACTCCAGAGCATAGAAAACACGCTTCCAAGGAAATGATCACATACTTCAAAAATTGGCTTCCATCGAAATCACCCGAGAACACAAAAAATTCACTTCCAACGAAATTATCCCAGAACACAGAAAATGCGCTACCAATGAAATCATATTAGAGCACAAAAAATTCGCTTCCAACGAAATGACTCCAGAGCACAGAAAACATGCTTCCAACGAAATGACTCCCTACTTCAAAAATTTGCTTCCATCCAAAAGTCGTGAGAGCACAAAAATTTCTATTCCATCGAAATTACCCCAGAACACAACAAATTCGCTTCCAATGAAATCTCCTGAGAACAAAAATATTCGCTTCCAAAGAAAACATCCCAGAGCACAAAAAATTCGCTTCCAACAAAATGACTCCAGAGCACAGAAAACACGCTTCCAATGAAGTGACTCCAGAACACAAAAAATTCGCTTTCAACGAAATCACCCTAGATCATAAAAAATTCGCTTCCATCGAAATCACCATAGAAGACAAAAAAAATCGCTTCCAACCAAATCACTCCAGAGCACAAAAAATTTGCTTCCAACGAAATCACCCTAGAACATAAAAAATTCCCTTTCAATGAAATTACCCTTGAACACAAAAAATTCGCTTGCAACGAAATCTCCTGAGAACACAAATATTCGCTTCCAAAGAAAACATCCCAGAGCACAAAAAATTCGCTTCCAACGAAATCACCCTAGAACACCAAAAATTCCCTTTCAACGAAATCACCCCAGAACACAAAAAATTTGCTTCCAACGAAATCAACCCAGAGCAGAAAAAATTCGCTTCCAACGAAATGACTCCAGAGCTCCGAAAACATGCTTTAAACAAAATGGCCTCCCACTTCAAAAATTTACTTCCATCGAAAAAACCGGAGAAAAGAAAAAATTCGCTTGCAACGAAATCTTCTGAGAACACAAATATTCGCTTCCAATGAAATCTCCCCAGAACACAAAATATTCGCTTCCAACGAAATCACACCATAACACAAAAAATTCGCTTCCAACGAAATGACCCCAGAACACAAAAAATTCCCTTTTAAGGAAATCACCTGAGAACACAAAAAATTCGCTTCCAACGAAATCACCCCAGAGGACAAAAAATTCGCTTCCAACGAAATGACTCCAGAGCACAGAAAACACGCTTCCAACGAAATGACCCCCTCCTTCAAAAATTTGCTTCCATCAAACAAACCGGAGAACACAAAAAATTCATTTCCAAAGAAATGACCCCAGAACACAAAAAAATTCGCTTCCAATGAAATCTTCTGAGAACACAAATATTCACTTCTAAAGAAATCATCCCAGAGCACAAAAAATTCGCTTCCAACAAAATCACCCTAGAACACAAAAAATTCCCTTTCAACGAAATCACCCAAGCATACAAAAAATTCGCTTCCAACATAATCAACCCAGAGCACAAAAAATTCGCTTCCAACAAAATGACTCCAGAGCACAGAAAACACGCTTCCAATGAAATGACTCCAGAACACAAAAAATTTGCTTTCAACGAAATCACTCTAGAACATAAAAAATTCGCTTCCATCGAAATCACCATAGAAGACAAAAAATTCGCTTCCAACCAAATCACTCCAGAGCACAAAAAATTTGCTTCCAACGAAATCACCCTAGAACATAAAAAATTCCATTTCAATGAAATTACCCCAGAACACAAAACTTTCGCTTGCAACGAAATCTCCTGAGAACACAAATATTCGCTTCCAAAGAAAACATCATAGAGCACAAAAAATTCACTTCCAACGAAATCACCCCAGAACACCAAATATTCCCTTTCAACGAAATCACCCCAGAACACAAAAAATTCGCTTCCAACGAAATCACCCCAGAGCACAAAAAATTCGCTTACAACGAAATCAACCCAGAGCACAAAAAATTCACGTCCAACGAAATGTCTCCAGAGCTCCGAAAACATGCTTCCAACGAAATGACCTCCTACTTCAAAAATTTACTTCCATCGAAAAAACCGGAGAACAGAAAAAATTCGCTTGCAACGAAATCTTCTGAGAACACAAATATTCGCTTCCAACGAAATCTCCCCAGAACACAAAATATTCGCTTCCAACGAAATCACCCCAGAACACAAAAAATTCTCTTCCAACGAAATGACCTCCTACTTCAAAAATTTACTTCCATCGAAAAAACCGGAGAACTGAAAAAATTCGTTTGCTACGAAATCTTCTGAGAACACAAATATTCGCCCCCAATGAAATCTCCCCAGAACACAAAATATTGGCTTCCAACGAAATCACCCCAGAACACAAAAAATTTGCTTCCAACGAAATGACCCCAGGACACAAAAAATTCCCTTTCAAGGAAATCACCTGAGAACACAAAAAATTCGCTTCCAACGAAACCACCCCAGAGGACAAAAAATTCGCTTCCAAAGAAATGACTCCAGAGCACAGAAAACACGCTTCCAACGAAATGACCCCTTCCTTCAAAAATTTGCTTCCATCAAACAAACCGGCGAACAGAAAAAATTCATTTCCAAAGAAATGACCCCAGAACACAAAAAAATTCACTTCCAACGAAATCTTCTGAGAACACAAATACTCACTTCTAAAGAAATCAGCCCAGAGCACAAAAAAAATCGCTTCCAACAAAATAACCCTAGAACATAAAAAATTTCCTTTCAAAGAATCACCCGAGAACACAAAAAATTCACGTCCAACGAAATTACCCCAGAACACAAGAAATTCGCTTCCAACGAAATTACCCTAGAACACAAAAATTTCGCTTCCAACAAAATCACCCCAAACCACAAAACATTCTCTTCCAACGAAATGACTCCAGAGCACAGAAAACACGCTTCCAAGGAAATTATCCCATACTTCAAAAATTGGCTTCCATCGAAATCACCCGAGAACACAAAAAATTCACTTCCAACGAAATGATCCCAGAACACAGAAAATGCGCTACCAACGAAATCACCCCAGAGAACAAAATATTCGCTTCCAACGAAATGACTCCAGAGCACAGAAATTACGCTTCCAAAAAAATGACTCCCTACTTCAAAAATTTGCTTCCATCGAAAAATCCTGAGAGCACAAAAATTTCTATTCCATCAAAATTACCCCAGAACACAAAAAATTCGCTTCCAACGAAATCTCCTAAGAACACAAATATTCGCTTCCAAAGAAAACATACCAGAGTACAAAAAATTCGCTTCCAACAAAATAACCCCAGAACACTAAAATTTCCCTTTCAACGAAATCACCCCAGAACACAAAAAATTCGCTTCCAACGAAATTACCCTAGAACACAAAAAATTCGCTTCCAAAAAAATCACCCCAGACCACAAAAAATTCTCTTCCAACGAAATGACTCCAGAGCACAGAAAACATGCTTCCAAGGAAATGATCCCATACTTAAAAAATTGGCTTCCATCGAAATCACCCGAGAACACAAAAAATTCACTTCCAACGAAAGTACAGCAGAACACAGAAAATTCGCTTCCAAAGAAATCACTCCAGAGGACAAAAAATTTGCTTCTAACGAAATGACTCCAAAGCACAGAAAACACGGTTCCAACGAAATGACCCCCTCCTTCAAAAATTTGCTTCCATCAAACAAACCAGAGAACACAAAAAATTCATTTCCAAAGAAATGACCCCAGAACACAAAAAAATTTGCTTCCAACGAAATCTTCTGAGAACACAAATACATATTCACTTCTAAAGAAATCATCCCAGAGCACAAAAAATTCGCTTCCAACAAAATCACCCTAGAACACAAAAAATTCCCTTTCAACAAAATCACCTGAGAATACAAAAAATTCGCTTCCAACATAATCAACCCAGAGCACAAAAAACACACTTCCAACGAAATGATCCCATACTTCAAAAATTTCCTACAATCGAAATCACCCCAGAACACAAAAAATTCGCTTCCAATGAAGTTACCCCAGAACACAAAAAATTTGCTTCCAACGAAATGACTCCAGAGCACAAAAACACGCTTCCAAGGCAATGACCCCCTATATCAAAAATTTGCTTCCATCGAAATACCGGGGAACACAAAAAATTCACTTCCAACAAGATTACCGCAGTAGACAAAAAATTCTTTTCCAACGAAATCTCCTGAGAACAAAAATATTCGCTTCCAAAGATATCATCCCAGAGCACAAAAAACTCGCTTCCAACGAAAGCACCCTTGAACACAAAAATTCCTTTCAACGAAATCACCCGAGAACACAAAAAATTCTCTTTCAACGAAATCACCCCAGAACACAAAAAATTTGCTGCCAACAAAATCACCTCGAACACAAATAATTCGCTTTCAACAAAATCACACCAGAGCACAAAAATTGGCTTCCAACGAAATGACTCCAGAGCACAGAAAACACGCTTACAAAGAAATGACCCCAGAACACAAAAAATTTGCTACCAACAAAATCACCTCGAACACAAATCATTCGCTTTCAACAAAATCACCCGAGAAAAAAAAATTCACTTCCAACGTAATCACCACAGAACACAAAAAATTCGCTTCCCGTAAAATGACCCTAGAACATAAAAAATTCGCTTCAATCGAAATCACCAGAGAAGACAAAATATTCGCTTCCAACCAAATCACCCCAGAGCGCAAAAAATTTGCTTACAACGAAATCACCCTGGAACATAAAAAATTCGCTTTCAACAAAATGAACAGGGGATACAAAAAATTCGCTTCCAACGAAATCACCCCAGAGCACAAAAAATTCTCTTCCAACGAAATGACCCCCTACGTCAAAAATTTTCTTTCATTGAAAAACAGTAGAACACAAAAAATTCACTTCCAACTAAATTACCCAAAAAATAAAAAATTCGCTTGCAACCAAATCTCCAGAGAACACAAATATTCGCTTCCAAAGAAATCACACCAGAGCACAAAAAATTCGCTTACAACAAAGTGACTCCAGAGCACAGAAAACACGCTTGCAAAGAAATGACCCCGTACTTCAAAAATTTGTTTCCATGGAAATCACCCGAAAACACAAAAAATTCTCTTCCAACAAAATCACCCCAAAGCACAAAAAATTCGCTTCCAAAGAAATGACCTCAGACTTCAAAAATTTTCTTCCATGGAAAAGACCAGAGAACAGATAAAATTCGCTTCCAACGAAATTACACCTGAACAGAAAAAATTCACTTCTAAAGAAATCTCTTGAGAATACAAATATTGGCTTCCAAAGAAATCATCCCAGAGCACAAAAATTTCTCTTCAAACGAAATGACTCCAGAGCACAGAAAACACGCTCGCAACGAAATGACCCCCTACTTCAAAAATTTGCTTCCATCAAAAAAAACCGTAGAACACAAAAAATTCTCTTCCAACGCTATTACCCCAGGAGAAAAAAATTCTATTCCAAGGAAAACTCCTGAGAACACAAATATTCGCTTCCAATGAAATCATCCCAGAGCACAAAAAAATTCGCTTCCAACGACATCACCCCAGAATACAAAAAAAATTTGCTTCCAACGAAAACATGCTAGAACACAAAAAATAAGCTTTTTCAACGAAATCACCCGAGAACACAAAAAATTCACTTCGAACGAAATCACCCCAGAGCACAAAAACTTCCCTTCCAAAAAAATGACTCCAGAGCACAGAAAACATGATTCCAACGAAATGACCCGCTATTTCAAAAATTTGCTTCCATCGAAAAACCCGGAGAAGACAAAAAATTCTCTTCCAACGATAAAACCCCAGAAGACAAAAAATTCTTTTCCAAGGAATCTCAGGTGAGCACAAATATTCGCTACCAAAAATATCATCCCAGAGTACAAAAAATTCACTTCCAACGAAATCACCGTAGAACATAAAAAATTCGCTTCCATCGAAATCACCACAGAAGACAAAAAATTCGCTTCCAACCAAAGCACCCCAGAGCAGAAAAAATTCACTTCCAACGAAATCACCCTAGTACATAAAAAAATTGCTTCCAACTAAATCACCCCAGAGCACAAAAAATTCGCTGCCAACGAAATTACCCCAGAACACAAAAAATTCGCTTGCAACGAAATCTCCTGAGAACACAAATATTCGCTTCCAATGAAATCGCACCGGAGCACGAAAAATTCGCTTCCAACGAAATGACTCCAGAGCACAGAAAACATGCTTCCATCGAAATCACCCGAGAACACAAAAAATGCGCTTCCAAAGAAATTACCCCAGAACACAAAAAAATTGCTTCCAACGAAATCTCCTGGGAACACAAATATTCGCTTCCAAAGAAATCATCCCAGAGCACAAAAAATTCGCTTCCAACGAAATCACCCTAGAACACAAAAAATTCCCTTTCAACGAAATCACCTGAGAACACAAAAAATTCACGTCCAACGAAATTACCACAGAACAGAAAATATTTGCTTCCATCAAAATAACCCCACAACACAAAAAATTCGCTTCTAACGAAATGACGCTAGAACACATTAAAATTAGCTTTCAATGAAATCACCCCAGAGCACAAAACATTCCCTTCCAACGAAATGACTCCAGAGCACATAAAACACGATTCCAACGAAATGACCCCCTACTTAAAAAATTTGCTGCCACCGAAAAACCGGAGAACATAAAAAATTCGCTTCCAAAGAAATTACCACAGAACAAAAAAAATTCGCTTGCAACGAAATTTTCTGAGAACACAAATATTCGCTTCCAATGACATCACCCCAGAACACAAAAAATTCGCTTCCAACGAAATGACTCCAGAGCACAGAAAACACGCTTCCAACTAAATGATACCATACTTCAAAAATTTGCTTCCATCAAAATCACCAGAGAACACAAAAAATTCGCTTCCAAAGAAATTACCCCAGAACACAAAAAATTCGCTTGCAACGAAATGTCCTGAGAACACAAATATTAGCTTCCAAAGAAATCACCCCAGAGCACAAAAAATTCGCTTCCAAAGAAATGACTCCAAAGCACAGAAAACATGCTTCCAGCGAAATGACCTCATATTTCAAAAATTTGCTTCCATCGAAATCACTTGAGAATACAAAAAATTCGCTTCCAAAGAAATCATCCCAGAGCAAAAAAAGTTTGCTTCCAACGAAATCACCATAGAACACCAAAAATTCCCTTTCGATGAAATCACCTGAGAAAACAAAAAATTCATGTCCAACGAAATCACCCTAGAACACAAAAAATTTCCTTTCAACGAAATCACACTAGAACACAAAAAATTGGCTTCCAACGAAATCACCCCAAAGCACAAAATATTCCCTTCCAACGATCTGACTCCAGAGCACAGAAAACAAGCTTCCAACGAAATGTCCCCCTATTTCAAAAATTGGCTTCCATCGAAATGACCCCATAACACAAAAAATTCGCTTCCAACGAAATTACCCCAGAACACAAAAAATTTGCTTCCAACGAAATCACCCCAGAACACAAAAATTCGCTTCCAACGAAATGACTCCAGAGCACAGAAAACACGCTTCCAACGAAATGACACCCTGCTTCAAAAATTTGCTTCCATCAAAAAAACCGGAGAAAACCAAAAATTTAGGTCCAACAAAACTACCACAGAACAGAAAAAATTTGGTTCCTTCGAAATCACCACAGAGCACAAAAAATTTGCTTCCAACAAAATCACCCTAGAACACAAAAAATTCCCTTTCAACGAAATCACACTAGAACACAAAAAATTTGCTTCCAACGAAATCAG
Organism: Meriones unguiculatus; assembly: GCF_030254825.1. Lineage (NCBI taxonomy): Eukaryota > Metazoa > Chordata > Mammalia > Rodentia > Muridae > Meriones > Meriones unguiculatus. The sequence goes on from NC_083353.1 coordinate 59,221,169, forward strand.
CCCAAAGCATAAAAAATTCCGTTCCAACGAAATTACTCCAGAGCACAGAAAACAAGCTTCCAAAGAAATGACCCCCTACTTCAAAAATTTGCTTCCATCGAAAAAACCTGAGAACACAAAAAATTCGCTTGCAACGAAATCGTCTGAGAACACAAATATTCGCTTCCAACGAAATGACTCCAGAGCACAGAAAACACGCTTCGAACGAAATGATACCATACTTCAAAAATTTGCTTCCATTGAAATGACCCGAGAACACAAAAAATTCACTTCCAACGAAATTACCCCAGAACACAAAAAATTCGCTTCCAACGAAATGACTCCAGAGCATAGAAAACACACTTCCAATGAAATGACCCCAGAACACAAAAAATTTACTTCCAACGAAATTACCCCAGAACACAAAAAATTTACTTCCAACGAAATGACCCCAGAACACAAAAAATTGCTTCCAACGAAATTACCCCAGAACAAAAAAAATTTGCTTCCATGAAATCTCCCCAAAACACAAAAAATTCGCTTCCAACGAAATGACTCCAGAGCATAGAAAACACACTTCCAACGAAATGACCCCCGGCTTCAAAAATTTGCTTCCGTTGAAAAAACCAGAGAAAACAAAAAATTCTCTTCCAACGAAATCTTCTGAGAACACGAATATTCGCTTCCAACGAAATCACCCCAGAACACAAAAAATTCGCTTTTAAACAGAATGACTCCAGAGCACAGAAAACACGCTCCCAAAGAAATGATCCCATAATTCAAAAATTTGCTTCCATTGAAATCACCCGAGAACACAAAAAATTCGCTTCCAACGTAATCACCCCAGAACACAAAAAATTAGTTTCCAACATAATGACTCCAGAGCAGAGAAAACACGGTTCCAAGGAAATGACCCCATATTCCAAAAATTTGCTTCTATCGAAATCACCCGAAAACACAAAAAATTCGCTTCTAACGAAATTACCCCAGAACACAATAAATTCGCTTCAAACGATCTCTCCTGAGAACACAAATATTTGCTTCCAAAGAAATCATCCCAGAGCACAAAAAAATTCGCTTCCAACGAAATCACCCTGGAACACAAAAAATTCCCTTTCAACGAAATCACCCGAGAACACAAAAATTTCGCTTCCAACAAAATCACCCCAGAGCACAAAATATTCACTGCCAAAGAAATGACTCCAGAGCACAGAAAACACGCTTCCAACGAAATGACCCTCTATTTAAAAAATTTGCTTCCATCGAAAAAACCGGAGAACACAAAAAATTCGCTTCCAACGAAATTACCCCAGAACACAAAAAAATTGCTTGCAATGAAATATCCTGAGAACACAAATATTAGCTTCCAATCAAATCACCCCAGAGCACCAAAAATTCGCTTCCAACGAAATCACACCAGAACACAAAAAATTCGCTTCCAACGAAATCAGCCCAAAGCACCAAAAATTCCCTTCCAACGAAATTACTCCAGAGCACAGAAAACGAGCTTCCAACGAAATGGCCCCTACTTCAAAAATTTGCTTCCATCGAAAAAACCGGAGAACACAAAAAATTCGCTTGCAACGAAATCGTCTGAGAACACAAATATTCGCTTCCAACGAAATGACTCCAGAGCACAGAAAACACGCTTCCAACGAAATGACCCCAGAACACAAAAAATTCGCTTCCAACGAAATCACCCAGAACACAAAAAATTCGCTTCCAACGAAATTACCCCAGAACACAAAAAAATTGCTTGCAATGAAATATCCTGAGAACACAAATATTAGCTTCCAATCAAATCACCCCAGAGCACCAAAAATTCGCTTCCAACGAAATCACACCAGAACACAAAAAATTCGCTTCCAACGAAATCAGCCCAAAGCACCAAAAATTCCCTTCCAACGAAATTACTCCAGAGCACAGAAAACGAGCTTCCAACGAAATGGCCCCTACTTCAAAAATTTGCTTCCATCGAAAAAACCGGAGAACACAAAAAATTCGCTTGCAACGAAATCGTCTGAGAACACAAATATTCGCTTCCAACGAAATGACTCCAGAGCACAGAAAACACGCTTCCAACGAAATGACCCCAGAACACAAAAAATTCGCTTCCAACGAAATCACCCAGAACACAAAAAATTTGCTTCCAACGAAATCACCCCAGAGCACAAAAAATTCGATTCCATCGAAATGACTCCAGAACACAGAAAACACGCTTACAACGAAATGACCCCAGAACACTAAAAATTCGCGGCCAAAGAGATCAACCGAGAACACAAAAAATTCGCTTCTAACGAAATGACTCCAGAGCACAGAAAACAATGTAGCAATGAAATGACCCGAGAACACAAAAAATTCACTTTCAATGAAATCACCTGAGAACAAAAAAATTCACGTCCAACGAAATTACCCCAGAATAGAAAAAATTTGCTTCCGACGAAATCACCCCAGTGCACAAAAAATTCCCTTCCAATAAATCACCTGAGAACAAAAATATTCGCTTCCCACAAAATTACCCCAGAACGGAAAAAATTTCCTTCCATCGAAATCATCGCAGAACACAAAAAATTCGATTCCAACGAAATGATTACAGAGCACAGAAAACATGCTTCCAACGCAATCACCCCAGAGCACAAAAAAATTCCTTCCAACGAAATGACCCCAGAACGCAAAAAATTCCCTTTCAACGAAATCACCCTAGAACCCAAAAAAATTGCTTCCAACGAAATCACCCAAGAGCACAAAAAATTAGCTTCCAACGAAATGATTCCAGAGCACAGAAAACACGCTTCCAATGAAATGATGCCAGAACAATAAAAATTTCCTTTCAATGAAATCACCCGAGAACACAAAAAATTCGCTTCCAAAGTAATTACCCCAGAATACAAAAAATGCGCTTCCAACGAAATCACCCCAGATCACAAAAAAATCCCTTTAAATGAAATCACCCGAGAACACAAAAAATTCCCTTCCAACGAAATCACGCCAGAGCACCAAAAATTCTCTTCCAACCAAGGGACTCCAGAGCACAGAAAACACGCTTCCAACAAAATGACCCCCTACTTCAAAAATTTGCTTCCATCGAAAAAACCGGAGAACACAAAAAATTCGCTTCCAAGAAAATTTCCACAGAACACTAAAAATTCGCTTCCAATGAAATCACCCCAGAACACAAAAATTTTGCTTCCAACGAAATGACTCCAGAGCACAGAAAACAGGCTTCCAAAGAAATGACCCCAGAACACAAAAAATTCCCTTTCAACGAAATCACCCGAGAACACAAAAAATTCACTTCCAACGAAATCACCACAGAGTACAAAAAATTCGCTACCAACGAAATGACTCCAGAGCACAGAAAAAATGCTTCCAACAAAATGACACACTATTTCAAAATTTGCTTCCATCGAAGAAAAAGGAGAACACAAAAATTCCATTCCAACGATATTACCCCAGAAGAAAAAATTCTTTTCCAACGAAATCCCTGAGAACACAAATATTCGCTTCCAAAGATATCATCCCAGAGCACAAAAAATTCGCATCCAACGAAATCACCCAAGAACACAAAAATTCCCTTTCAAAGAAATCACCCGAGAACACCAAAATATCGCTTCCAATGAAATCACCCGAGAGCACAAAAAATTCGCTTCCAACGAAATGACTCCAGAAGACAGAAAACAATGAAGCAATGAAATGACCCGAGAACACAAAAAATTCGCTTCCAAAGAAATCACCCTAGAACATAAAAATTGGCTTCCATCGAAATAACCACAGAAGAAAAAAAAATCCCTTCTAAAGAAATCACCCCAGAGCACAAAAAATTTGCTTCCAACAAAATCACCCTAGAACACAAAAAATTCGCTTTCAACGAAATCACCCGAGAATAGAAAAAATTCGCTTCCAACGAAATCACCCCAGAGCACAGAAAATTCACTGCCAAAGAAATGACTCCAGAGCACAGAAAACACACTTCGAACGAAATGATACCATACTTCAAATATTTGCTTTATTCGAAATCACCCGAGAACACAAAAAATTTGCTTCCAACGAAATTTCCACAGAACACAAAAACTTCGCCTGCAACGAAATCACCCCAGGACACAAAAAATTCGCTTGCAACGAAAGGACTCCAGAGCACAGAAAACAGGCTTCCAACGAAATGACCACAGAACACAAAAAATTCCCTTTTAACAAAATCACCCGAGAAAACAAAAAATTCGCTTCCAACGAAATGACTCCAGAGCACAGAAAACACGCTGCCAACGATATGACCCCCTACTTCAAATATTTGATTCCATTGAAAAAACCGGAGAACACAAAAAATTCGCTTCCAACGAAATCTCCTGAGAACACAAATATTCGCTTCGAAAGAAATCATCCCAGAGCACAAAAAAAATTCGCTTCCAAAGAAATCACCCTAGAACACAAATAATTCCCTTTCAAAGAAATCACCCGAGAACACAAAAAATTCACCTAAAACGAAATTACCAGAGAACAGAAAAAGTTTGCTTCCATCTAAATCACCGAAGAACACCAAAAATTCGCTCCAACGAAATGACTCCAGAGCACAGGAAACCCGCTTCGAACGAAATGATACCATACTTCAAAAATTTGCTTCCATCGAAATCACCTGAGAACACAAAAAATTCGCTTCCAACGAAATTACCCCCGAACACAAAAATTCGCTTCCATCGAAATCACCACAGAACACAAAAAATTCGCTTCCAAAAAAATCACCCTAGAACACAAAAAATTCCCTTTCAACGAAATCACACTAAAACACAAAAAATTCGCTTCCAACGAAATCAGCCCAAAGCACAAAAAATTCCCTTCCAATGAAATTACTCCAGAGCACAGAAAACAACTTCCTATGAAATGACCACCTACTTCAAAAATTTGCTTCCATCGATAAAACCAGAGAACACAAAAAATTCGCTTGCAACGAAATCGTCTGAGAACACAAATATTCGCTTTCAACGAAATGACTCCAGAGCACAGAAAACACGCTTCGAACGAAATGATACCATACTTCAAAAATTTGCTTCCATTTTGAAATGACCCGAGAACACAAAAAATTCGCTTCCAACGAAATTAGCCCAGAACACAAAAAATTTGCTTCCAACGAAATGACCGGAGAACACAAAAAATTTGCTTCCAACGAAATTACCCCAGAACACAAAAAATTTGCTTCCATGAAATCACCCCAGAACACAAAAAATTCGCTTCCAACGAAATGACTCCAGAGTATAGAAAACACACATCCAACGAAAAGACCCCATATTTCAAAAATTTGCTTCCATCGAAATCACCTGAAAACACAAAAAATTCGCTTCCAACGAAATTACCCCAGAACACAATAAATTCGCTTCCAACGATATCTCCTGAGAACACAAATATTTGCTTCCAAAGAAATCATCCCAGAGCACAAAAAAATTCGCTGCCAACGAAATCACCCTAGAACACAAAACATTCCCTTTCAACGAAATCACCCGAGAACACAAAAAATTAGCTTCCAACGAAATCACCCCAGAACACAAAAAATTTGCTTCCAACGAAATGACTCCAGAGCACAGAAAACACGCTTCGAACGAAATGATACCATACTTCAAAAATTTGCTTCAATCGAAAAAACTGGAGAAAACAAAAAATTCTCTTCCAACGATATTACCCCAGAAGACAAAATATTTGCTTCCAACGAAATCTCCTGAGAACACAAATATTCGCTTCGAAAGAAATCATCACAGAGCACAAAAAAATTAGCTTCCAACAAAATCACCCTAGAACACAATAAATTCGCTTCCAACGAAATCACCCTAGAACAGAAAAACTCCCTTTAAACGAAATACCCTAGAACACAAAAAATTCGCTCCAACGAAATCACTGCAGAGCACAGAAAACACGCTTCGAACGAATTGATACCATACTTCAAAAATTTGCTTCCATCGAAATCACCCGAGAACAAAAAAATTCGCTTCCAACGAAATTACCCCAGAACACAAAAAATTCGCTTCCAACGAAATCACCCAGAACACAAAAAATTTGCTTCCAACGAAATCACCCCAGAGCACAAAAAATTTGCTTCCATCGAAATGACTCCAGAGCACAGAAAACACGCTTCCAACTAAATGACCCCAGAACACTAAAAATTTGCGGCCAAAGAAATCACCCGAGAACACAAAAAATTCGCTTCCATCGAAATGACTCCAGAGCACAGAAAACACGCTTCCAACTAAATGACCCCAGAACACTAAAAATTCGTGGCCAAAGAAATGACCACAGAACACAAAAAATTCCCTTTCAACGAAATCACCCGAGAACACAAAAAATTCACTTCCAACGAAATCACCACAGAGTACCAAAAATTCGCTTCCAACAAAATGACTCCAGAATACAGAAAACATGCTTCCAATGAAATGACACACTATTTCAAAATTTGCTTCCATCGACAAGACCGGAGAACAGAAAAAATTCTCTTCCAACGATATTAAACCAGAAGACAAAAAATTCTTTTCCAACGAAAACTCCTGAGAACACAAATATTCGCTTCCAAAGATATCATCCCAGAGCACAAAAAAATCCGTTTCAACGAAATCACCCGAGTACACAAAAATATCGCTTCCAATGAAATCACCCGAGAGCACAAAAAATTCGCTTCCAACGAAATGACTCCAGAGCACAAAAAAACAATTTACCAATGGAATGACCCGAGAACACAAAAAATTCGCTTCCAAAGAAATCACCCTAGAACATAAAAAATTGGCTTCCATTGAAATAACCACAGAAGACAAAAAATTCCCTTCCAATAAATCACCTGAGAACAAAAAAATTCACGTCCAACGAAATTACCCCAGAATAGAAAAAATTTGCTTCCAACGAAATCACCCCAGAGCAAAAAAAATTCCCTTCCAATAAATCACCTGAGAACAAAAATATTGGCTTCCCACAAAATTACCCCAGAATGGAAAAAATTTCCTTCATCGAAATCACCGCAGAACACAAAAAATTCGCTTCCAACGAAATGACTCCAGAGCACAGAAAACAGGCGTCCAACGAAATGACCCCAGAACACAAAAAATTTCCTTTCAACGAAATCACCCGAGAACACAAAAAATTCCGTTTCAACGAAATCACCCGAGTACACAAAAATATCGCTTCCAATGAAATCACCCGAGAGCACAAAAAATTCGCTTCCAACGAAATGACTCCAGAGCACAAAAAACAATTTACCAATGGAATGACCCGAGAACACAAAAAAATTCGCTTCCAAAGAAATCACCCTAGAACATAAAAAATTGGATTCCATTGAAATAACCACAGAAGACAAAAAATTCCCTTCCAATAAATCACCTGAGAACAAAAAAATTCACGTCCAACGAAATTACCCCAGAATAGAAAAAATTTGCTTCAAACGAAATCACCCCAGAGCACAAAAAATTCCCTTCCAATAAATCACCTGAGAACAAAAATATTGGCTTCCCACAAAATTACCCCAGAACGGAAAAAATTTCCTTCCATCGAAATCACCGCAGAACACAAAAAATTTGCTTCCAACGAAATGACTCCAGAGCACAGAAAACACGCTTCCAACGAAATCACCGGAGAACACAAAAAATTCGCTTCCAACGAAATGACTCCAGAGCACAGGAAACCCGCTTCGAACGAAATGATACCATATTTCAAAAATTTGCTTCCATCGAAATCACCTGAGAACACAAAAAATTCGCTTCCAACGAAATTACCCCCGAACACAAAAATTCGCTTCTAACGAAATCACCCCAGGACACAAAAAATCTGCTTCCAACAAAATGACTCCAGAGCACAGAAAACACGCTTCCAATGAAATGACCCCAGAACACAAAAAATTCCCTTTCAACGAAATCACCACAGAACACAAAAAATTTGTTTCCAACGAAATCACCCCAGTGCACAAAAAATTCGCTTCCAACGAAAAGAATCCAGAGCACAGAAAACACGCTTCCAACGAAATGACGCCAGAACACTAAAAATTCCCTTTCAACGAAATCACCCGAGAACACAAAAAATTTGCTTCCAACGAAATTACCCCAGAACACAAAAAATTCCCTTTCAACGAAATCACCCTAGAACACAAAAAATTTGCTTCCAACGAAATTACCCCAGAACACAAAAAAATTCCCTTGCAATGAAATCTTCTGAGAACATGAATATTCGCTTCCAACGAAATCACCCAAGAACACAAAAAATTCGCTTCCAACGAAATGACTCTAGAGCACAGAAGACACGCTTCCAACGAAAATGATCCCATACTTCAAAAATTTGCTTCCATTGAAAACACCTGAGAACACAAAAAATTCGCTTCCAACGAAATTACCCCAGAACACAAAAAATTTGCTTTCATGGAAATCACCCAAAATACAAAAAATTGGCTTCCAACGAAATCACCCGAGAACACAAAATATTCGCTTCCATCGAAATTGCCCCAGAGCACAAAAAATTAACTTCCAACGAAATGACTCCAGAGCACAGAAAACACGTTTCCAACAAAATGGCCCCCTACTTCAAAAATTTGCTTCCATCAAAATCACCCTAGAACACAAAAAATTTGCTTCCAACGAAATTACCCAAGAACACAAAAAATTAGCTTCCAACGAAATATCCTGAGAACACAAATATTCGCTTCCAAAGAAATCATCCCAGAGCACAAAAAAATTCACTTCCTCGAAATCACCCTTGAACACAAAAATTTCGCTTCCAACGAAATGACTCCAGAGTACAGAAAACAAGCTTCGAACAAAATGATACCATACTTCAAAAATTTGCTTCCATCGAAATCAACCGAGAACACAAAAAATTCGCTTCCAATGAAATGACTCCTGAGCGTAGAAAACACCCTACCAACGAAATGACCCCAGAACACAAAAAAAATCGCTTCCATCAAAATCACCCTAGAACGGAAATAGTTTGTTTCCAAAGAAATCACACCAGACCACAAAAAATTCGCTACCAACGAAATCACCCCAGATCACAAAATCTTCATTTCCAACGAAATCACACCAGAACAGAGAAAAATTCGCTTTTAACGAAATGACTCCAAAGGACATAAAACCCGCTTCCAACGAAATTAACCCAGATCACAAAAAATTCCCTTCCAATGAAATCACCCCAGAACACACACAAAAAAAATTAGCTTCCAATGAAATTACCCCAGAACGCAAAACATTCTCTTACAACAAAAACATTCCAGAGCAAATAAAATGCGTTTCCAACAAAATCACACCAGAACAGAGAAAAATTCGCTTCCAATGAAATGACTACAAAGGACATAAAACCCTCTTCCAACAAAATTACCCCAGAACACCAAAAATTCGCTCCCACGGAAATCTCCCCAGAACACAAAAAAATCGCTTCGATAGAAATCAACCCAGAACACAAAAAATTCGCTTCCATCAAAATGACTCCAGAGCAGAGGAAACACGCTTCCAAATAAATCACCCCATACTTCAAAAAATTCGCTAACAACGATATCATCCCAGACCACAAAAAATTCGCTTCCATCGAAATCACCAGAGAACACAAAAAATTCGTTTCCAACGAAATCACCCCAGAGCACAGAAAACACGCTTCCAACGAAATCACCCCATACTTCAAAAAATTCGCTAACAACGAAATAAACCCAGACCACAAAAAATTCGCTTCCAACGAAATTACCCCAGAACACAAAAAATTCACTTCCATCGAAATCACCCGAGGAACACAAAATATTCGCTTCCAACAAAATTACCCCAGAGCACAAAAAATTCGTTTTCAACGAAAACACCCTAGAACACGAAAAATTTGCTTCCAACGAAATCACCCGAGAATGCAAAAAATTTGCTTCCAAACAAATTACCCCAGAACACAAAAATTTGCTTCCAACGAAATCACCACAGAGGACAAAAAATTCGTTTCCAAAGAAATCACACCAGAACAGAGAAAAATTCGCTTCTAACGAAATGACTCCAAAGGACATAACACCTGCTTCCAAAGATATTAGCCCAGAACACAAAGAATTCGCTTCCAACAAAATCACCCCACAACACAAAAAAATTCGCTTCGATCGAAATCAACCCAGAACATAAAAAGTTCGCTTCCAACAAAATTACCCCGATCACAAAAACATCATTTCCAAAAAAATCAACAAAGATCACAAAAAATTTGCTTCCATCGAAATCACCCGAGATCACAAAAAATTAGCTTACAAAGAAATCACGCGAGAACACAAAACATTCCCTTTCAACGAAATCACCCGAGAACACAAAAAATTCACTTCCAACAAAATCACCACAGAGAACAAAAAATTCGCTTCCACCGAATGCACCCTGGAACACAAAAAAAATCCCTTTCATGGTAATCACCCGAGAACACAAAAAATTCACTTCCAACAAAATCACCACAGAGAACAAAAAATTCGATTCCAACGAAATGACTCCAGAGCACAGAAAACACGCTTCCAACGAAGTGTCCCCCTACTTCAAAAATTTGCTACCATCGAAAAAACCGGAGAACACAAAAAATTCGCTTCCAATGAAATTACCTTAGAACACAAAAAATTCGCTTCCAACGAAATCACCCCAGAACACAAAAAAATTGCTTCCAACTAAATGACTCCAGAGCACAGAAAACAGGCTTCCAACGAAATGACCCCATATTTCAAAAATTTGCTTCCATTGAAATCACCCGAGAACACAAAAAATTCGCTTAGAACGAAATTACCCCAGAACACAAAATGTTCGCTTCCAACGAAATCTCCTGAGAAATATTCGCTTCGAAAGAAATCATCCCAGAGCACAAAAAAATTCGCTTCCAAAGAAATCACCCTAGAACACAAATAATTCCCTTTCAAAGAAATCACCAGAGAACACAAAAAATTCGCTTACAACGAAATCAACCCAGAGCACAAAAAATTCGCTTGCAAGGAAATCTTCTGAGAAAACAAATATTCGCTTCCAAAGAAATCATCCCAGAGCACAAAAAAATTCGCTTCCAAAAAAATCACCCTAGAACACAAAAAATTCACGTCCAACGAAATTACCCAAGAACACAAGAAAATCGCTTCCAACGAAATTACCCGAGAACACAAAAATTTAGCTTCCAACAAAATCACCCCAGAGCACAAAAAATTTGATTCCAACGAAATGACTCCAGAGCACAGAAAACACGCTTTCAAGGAAATGATCCAATACTTCAAAAATTGGCTTCCATTGAAATCACCCGAGAACACAAAAAATTCACTTCCAACGAAATTATCCCTGAACACAAAAAATGCGCCTCCAACGAAATCACCCCAGAGCACAAAAAATTTGCTTCCAACGAAGTGACGCCAGAGCACAGAAAACACGCTTCCAACGAAATGACTCCCTACTTCAAAAATTTGCTTCCATCGAAAAATCCTGAGAACACAAAAATTTCTATTCCAACGATATTACCCCAGAACAAAAATATTTCGCTTCCAAAGAAATGCCTCTAGAGCACAGAAAACACTCTTCCAACGAAATGACCCCATATTTCAAAAATTTGCTTCCATTGAAATAATATAAGAACACAGAAAATTCTCTTCCAAAGATATTACCCAAGAAGACAAAAAATTGTTTTCCCACAAAATCACCCGAGAACACAAAAAATTCGCTTCCAACGAAATCACCCTAGAACACAAAAAATCTCTTTAAAAGAAATCACCCGAGAACACAAAAAAATGTGCTTCCAACGAAATCACACCTGAGCACCAAAAATTCCCTTCCAACGAAGTGACTCCAGAGCACAGAAAACACGCTTCCAACGAAATGACCCCCTACTTCAAAAATTTGCTTCCATCGAAGAAAAAGGAGAACACAAAAATTCCATTCCAACGATATTACCCCAGAAGAAAAAATTCTTTTCTAACGAAATCCCTGAGAACACAAATATTCGCTTCCAAAGATATCATCCCAGAGCACAAAAAATTCGCTTCCAACGAAATCACCCTAAAACATAAAAAATTCGCTTCCATCGAAATCACCACAGAAGACAAAAATTTCGCTTCCAACAAAATCACCCCATAGCACGAAAAATTGTCTTCCAACGAAATGACTCCAGAGCACAGAAAACACGCTTACAAGGAAATGATCCCATACTTCAAAAATTGGCTTCCATCGAAATCACCCGAGAACACAAAACATTCACTTCCAACGAAATTATCCCAGAACACAAAAAATGCGCTTCCAACGAAATAACCCCAGAGCACAAAAAATTCGCTTCCATCGAAATGACTCCAGAGCACAGAAAATACGCTTCCAATGAAATGACCCCAGAACACCAAAAATTCTTTCAATGAAATCACCCTAGAACATAAAAAATTCGCTTCCAACGAAATCACCCTAGAACGTAAAAAATTCGCTTTCAATGAAATTACACCAGAACACAAAAAATTCCCTTTCAACGAAATCACCCGAGAACACAAATATTCACTTCCAAAGATATCATCCCAGAGCACAAAAAATTCGCTTCCAACGAAATATCTCCAGAGCTCCGAAAACATGCTTCCAACGAAATGACCTCCTACTTCCGTCGAAAAAACGGGAGAACAGAAAAAATTCGCTTGCAACGTAATCTTCTGAGAACACAAATATTCGCTTCCAACGAAATCAAACTAGAACACAAAAAATTAGCTTGCAACGAAATCTCCTGAGAATACAAATATTTGCTTTCAACGAAATCACCCCAGAGCACAAAAAATTCGCTTCCAATGAAAAGACTTCAGAGCACAGAAAACATGCTTACAACGATATGACCCCCTACTTCAAAAATTTGCTTCCATGGAAAAAAACAGAGAACACAAAAAATTCTCTTCCAATCATGTTACCCCAGAAGACAAAAAATTCTTTTCCAACGAAAACTCCTGAGAACACAAATATTCGCTTCCAAAGATATCATCCCAGAGCACAAAAAATTCGCATCCAACGAAATCACCCAAGAACACAAAAATTCCCTTTCAAAGAAATCACCCGAGAACACCAAAATATCGCTTCCAATGAAATCACCCGAGAGCACAAAAAATTCGCTTCCAACGAAATGACTCCAGAAGACAGAAAACAATGAAGCAATGAAATGACCCGAGAACACAAAAAATTCGCTTCCAAAGAAATCACCCTAGAACATAAAAATTGGCTTCCATCGAAATAACCACAGAAGAAAAAAAAATCCCTTCTAAAGAAATCACCCCAGAGCACAAAAAATTTGCTTCCAACAAAATCACCCTAGAACACAAAAAATTCGCTTTCAACGAAATCACCCGAGAATAGAAAAAATTCGCTTCCAACGAAATCACCCCAGAGCACAGAAAATTCACTGCCAAAGAAATGACTCCAGAGCACAGAAAACACACTTCGAACGAAATGATACCATACTTCAAATATTTGCTTTATTCGAAATCACCCGAGAACACAAAAAATTTGCTTCCAACGAAATTTCCACAGAACACAAAAACTTCGCCTGCAACGAAATCACCCCAGGACACAAAAAATTCGCTTGCAACGAAAGGACTCCAGAGCACAGAAAACAGGCTTCCAACGAAATGACCACAGAACACAAAAAATTCCCTTTTAACAAAATCACCCGAGAAAACAAAAAATTCGCTTCCAACGAAATGACTCCAGAGCACAGAAAACACGCTGCCAACGATATGACCCCCTACTTCAAATATTTGATTCCATTGAAAAAACCGGAGAACACAAAAAATTCGCTTCCAACGAAATCTCCTGAGAACACAAATATTCGCTTCGAAAGAAATCATCCCAGAGCACAAAAAAAATTCGCTTCCAAAGAAATCACCCTAGAACACAAATAATTCCCTTTCAAAGAAATCACCCGAGAACACAAAAAATTCACCTAAAACGAAATTACCAGAGAACAGAAAAAGTTTGCTTCCATCTAAATCACCGAAGAACACCAAAAATTCGCTCCAACGAAATGACTCCAGAGCACAGGAAACCCGCTTCGAACGAAATGATACCATACTTCAAAAATTTGCTTCCATCGAAATCACCTGAGAACACAAAAAATTCGCTTCCAACGAAATTACCCCCGAACACAAAAATTCGCTTCCATCGAAATCACCACAGAACACAAAAAATTCGCTTCCAAAAAAATCACCCTAGAACACAAAAAATTCCCTTTCAACGAAATCACACTAAAACACAAAAAATTCGCTTCCAACGAAATCAGCCCAAAGCACAAAAAATTCCCTTCCAATGAAATTACTCCAGAGCACAGAAAACAACTTCCTATGAAATGACCACCTACTTCAAAAATTTGCTTCCATCGATAAAACCAGAGAACACAAAAAATTCGCTTGCAACGAAATCGTCTGAGAACACAAATATTCGCTTTCAACGAAATGACTCCAGAGCACAGAAAACACGCTTCGAACGAAATGATACCATACTTCAAAAATTTGCTTCCATTTTGAAATGACCCGAGAACACAAAAAATTCGCTTCCAACGAAATTAGCCCAGAACACAAAAAATTTGCTTCCAACGAAATGACCGGAGAACACAAAAAATTTGCTTCCAACGAAATTACCCCAGAACACAAAAAATTTGCTTCCATGAAATCACCCCAGAACACAAAAAATTCGCTTCCAACGAAATGACTCCAGAGTATAGAAAACACACATCCAACGAAAAGACCCCATATTTCAAAAATTTGCTTCCATCGAAATCACCTGAAAACACAAAAAATTCGCTTCCAACGAAATTACCCCAGAACACAATAAATTCGCTTCCAACGATATCTCCTGAGAACACAAATATTTGCTTCCAAAGAAATCATCCCAGAGCACAAAAAAATTCGCTGCCAACGAAATCACCCTAGAACACAAAACATTCCCTTTCAACGAAATCACCCGAGAACACAAAAAATTAGCTTCCAACGAAATCACCCCAGAACACAAAAAATTTGCTTCCAACGAAATGACTCCAGAGCACAGAAAACACGCTTCGAACGAAATGATACCATACTTCAAAAATTTGCTTCAATCGAAAAAACTGGAGAAAACAAAAAATTCTCTTCCAACGATATTACCCCAGAAGACAAAATATTTGCTTCCAACGAAATCTCCTGAGAACACAAATATTCGCTTCGAAAGAAATCATCACAGAGCACAAAAAAATTAGCTTCCAACAAAATCACCCTAGAACACAATAAATTCGCTTCCAACGAAATCACCCTAGAACAGAAAAACTCCCTTTAAACGAAATACCCTAGAACACAAAAAATTCGCTCCAACGAAATCACTGCAGAGCACAGAAAACACGCTTCGAACGAATTGATACCATACTTCAAAAATTTGCTTCCATCGAAATCACCCGAGAACAAAAAAATTCGCTTCCAACGAAATTACCCCAGAACACAAAAAATTCGCTTCCAACGAAATCACCCAGAACACAAAAAATTTGCTTCCAACGAAATCACCCCAGAGCACAAAAAATTTGCTTCCATCGAAATGACTCCAGAGCACAGAAAACACGCTTCCAACTAAATGACCCCAGAACACTAAAAATTTGCGGCCAAAGAAATCACCCGAGAACACAAAAAATTAGCTTCCATCGAAATGACTCCAGAGCACAGAAAACACGCTTCCAACTAAATGACCCCAGAACACTAAAAATTCGTGGCCAAAGAAATGACCACAGAACACAAAAAATTCCCTTTCAACGAAATCACCCGAGAACACAAAAAATTCACTTCCAACGAAATCACCACAGAGTACCAAAAATTCGCTTCCAACAAAATGACTCCAGAATACAGAAAACATGCTTCCAATGAAATGACACACTATTTCAAAATTTGCTTCCATCGACAAGACCGGAGAACAGAAAAAATTCTCTTCCAACGATATTAAACCAGAAGACAAAAAATTCTTTTCCAACGAAAACTCCTGAGAACACAAATATTCGCTTCCAAAGATATCATCCCAGAGCACAAAAAAATCCGTTTCAACGAAATCACCCGAGTACACAAAAATATCGCTTCCAATGAAATCACCCGAGAGCACAAAAAATTCGCTTCCAACGAAATGACTCCAGAGCACAAAAAAACAATTTACCAATGGAATGACCCGAGAACACAAAAAATTCGCTTCCAAAGAAATCACCCTAGAACATAAAAAATTGGCTTCCATTGAAATAACCACAGAAGACAAAAAATTCCCTTCCAATAAATCACCTGAGAACAAAAAAATTCACGTCCAACGAAATTACCCCAGAATAGAAAAAATTTGCTTCCAACGAAATCACCCCAGAGCAAAAAAAATTCCCTTCCAATAAATCACCTGAGAACAAAAATATTGGCTTCCCACAAAATTACCCCAGAATGGAAAAAATTTCCTTCATCGAAATCACCGCAGAACACAAAAAATTCGCTTCCAACGAAATGACTCCAGAGCACAGAAAACAGGCGTCCAACGAAATGACCCCAGAACACAAAAAATTTCCTTTCAACGAAATCACCCGAGAACACAAAAAATTCCGTTTCAACGAAATCACCCGAGTACACAAAAATATCGCTTCCAATGAAATCACCCGAGAGCACAAAAAATTCGCTTCCAACGAAATGACTCCAGAGCACAAAAAACAATTTACCAATGGAATGACCCGAGAACACAAAAAAATTCGCTTCCAAAGAAATCACCCTAGAACATAAAAAATTGGATTCCATTGAAATAACCACAGAAGACAAAAAATTCCCTTCCAATAAATCACCTGAGAACAAAAAAATTCACGTCCAACGAAATTACCCCAGAATAGAAAAAATTTGCTTCAAACGAAATCACCCCAGAGCACAAAAAATTCCCTTCCAATAAATCACCTGAGAACAAAAATATTGGCTTCCCACAAAATTACCCCAGAACGGAAAAAATTTCCTTCCATCGAAATCACCGCAGAACACAAAAAATTTGCTTCCAACGAAATGACTCCAGAGCACAGAAAACACGCTTCCAACGAAATCACCGGAGAACACAAAAAATTCGCTTCCAACGAAATGACTCCAGAGCACAGGAAACCCGCTTCGAACGAAATGATACCATATTTCAAAAATTTGCTTCCATCGAAATCACCTGAGAACACAAAAAATTCGCTTCCAACGAAATTACCCCCGAACACAAAAATTCGCTTCTAACGAAATCACCCCAGGACACAAAAAATCTGCTTCCAACAAAATGACTCCAGAGCACAGAAAACACGCTTCCAATGAAATGACCCCAGAACACAAAAAATTCCCTTTCAACGAAATCACCACAGAACACAAAAAATTTGTTTCCAACGAAATCACCCCAGTGCACAAAAAATTCGCTTCCAACGAAAAGAATCCAGAGCACAGAAAACACGCTTCCAACGAAATGACGCCAGAACACTAAAAATTCCCTTTCAACGAAATCACCCGAGAACACAAAAAATTTGCTTCCAACGAAATTACCCCAGAACACAAAAAATTCCCTTTCAACGAAATCACCCTAGAACACAAAAAATTTGCTTCCAACGAAATTACCCCAGAACACAAAAAAATTCCCTTGCAATGAAATCTTCTGAGAACATGAATATTCGCTTCCAACGAAATCACCCAAGAACACAAAAAATTTGCTTCCAACGAAATGACTCTAGAGCACAGAAGACACGCTTCCAACGAAAATGATCCCATACTTCAAAAATTTGCTTCCATTGAAAACACCTGAGAACACAAAAAATTCGCTTCCAACGAAATTACCCCAGAACACAAAAAATTTGCTTTCATGGAAATCACCCAAAATACAAAAAATTGGCTTCCAACGAAATCACCCGAGAACACAAAATATTCGCTTCCATCGAAATTGCCCCAGAGCACAAAAAATTAACTTCCAACGAAATGACTCCAGAGCACAGAAAACACGTTTCCAACAAAATGGCCCCCTACTTCAAAAATTTGCTTCCATCAAAATCACCCTAGAACACAAAAAATTTGCTTCCAACGAAATTACCCAAGAACACAAAAAATTAGCTTCCAACGAAATATCCTGAGAACACAAATATTCGCTTCCAAAGAAATCATCCCAGAGCACAAAAAAATTCACTTCCTCGAAATCACCCTTGAACACAAAAATTTCGCTTCCAACGAAATGACTCCAGAGTACAGAAAACAAGCTTCGAACAAAATGATACCATACTTCAAAAATTTGCTTCCATCGAAATCAACCGAGAACACAAAAAATTCGCTTCCAATGAAATGACTCCTGAGCGTAGAAAACACCCTACCAACGAAATGACCCCAGAACACAAAAAAAATCGCTTCCATCAAAATCACCCTAGAACGGAAATAGTTTGTTTCCAAAGAAATCACACCAGACCACAAAAAATTCGCTACCAACGAAATCACCCCAGATCACAAAATCTTCATTTCCAACGAAATCACACCAGAACAGAGAAAAATTCGCTTTTAACGAAATGACTCCAAAGGACATAAAACCCGCTTCCAACGAAATTAACCCAGATCACAAAAAATTCCCTTCCAATGAAATCACCCCAGAACACACACAAAAAAAATTAGCTTCCAATGAAATTACCCCAGAACGCAAAACATTCTCTTACAACAAAAACATTCCAGAGCAAATAAAATGCGTTTCCAACAAAATCACACCAGAACAGAGAAAAATTCGCTTCCAATGAAATGACTACAAAGGACATAAAACCCTCTTCCAACAAAATTACCCCAGAACACCAAAAATTCGCTCCCACGGAAATCTCCCCAGAACACAAAAAAATCGCTTCGATAGAAATCAACCCAGAACACAAAAAATTCGCTTCCATCAAAATGACTCCAGAGCAGAGGAAACACGCTTCCAAATAAATCACCCCATACTTCAAAAAATTCGCTAACAACGATATCATCCCAGACCACAAAAAATTCGCTTCCATCGAAATCACCAGAGAACACAAAAAATTCGTTTCCAACGAAATCACCCCAGAGCACAGAAAACACGCTTCCAACGAAATCACCCCATACTTCAAAAAATTCGCTAACAACGAAATAAACCCAGACCACAAAAAATTCGCTTCCAACGAAATTACCCCAGAACACAAAAAATTCACTTCCATCGAAATCACCCGAGGAACACAAAATATTCGCTTCCAACAAAATTACCCCAGAGCACAAAAAATTCGTTTTCAACGAAAACACCCTAGAACACGAAAAATTTGCTTCCAACGAAATCACCCGAGAATGCAAAAAATTTGCTTCCAAACAAATTACCCCAGAACACAAAAATTTGCTTCCAACGAAATCACCACAGAGGACAAAAAATTCGTTTCCAAAGAAATCACACCAGAACAGAGAAAAATTCGCTTCTAACGAAATGACTCCAAAGGACATAACACCTGCTTCCAAAGATATTAGCCCAGAACACAAAGAATTCGCTTCCAACAAAATCACCCCACAACACAAAAAAATTCGCTTCGATCGAAATCAACCCAGAACATAAAAAGTTCGCTTCCAACAAAATTACCCCGATCACAAAAACATCATTTCCAAAAAAATCAACAAAGATCACAAAAAATTTGCTTCCATCGAAATCACCCGAGATCACAAAAAATTAGCTTACAAAGAAATCACGCGAGAACACAAAACATTCCCTTTCAACGAAATCACCCGAGAACACAAAAAATTCACTTCCAACAAAATCACCACAGAGAACAAAAAATTCGCTTCCACCGAATGCACCCTGGAACACAAAAAAAATCCCTTTCATGGTAATCACCCGAGAACACAAAAAATTCACTTCCAACAAAATCACCACAGAGAACAAAAAATTCGATTCCAACGAAATGACTCCAGAGCACAGAAAACACGCTTCCAACGAAGTGTCCCCCTACTTCAAAAATTTGCTACCATCGAAAAAACCGGAGAACACAAAAAATTCGCTTCCAATGAAATTACCTTAGAACACAAAAAATTCGCTTCCAACGAAATCACCCCAGAACACAAAAAAATTGCTTCCAACTAAATGACTCCAGAGCACAGAAAACAGGCTTCCAACGAAATGACCCCATATTTCAAAAATTTGCTTCCATTGAAATCACCCGAGAACACAAAAAATTCGCTTAGAACGAAATTACCCCAGAACACAAAATGTTCGCTTCCAACGAAATCTCCTGAGAAATATTCGCTTCGAAAGAAATCATCCCAGAGCACAAAAAAATTCGCTTCCAAAGAAATCACCCTAGAACACAAATAATTCCCTTTCAAAGAAATCACCAGAGAACACAAAAAATTCGCTTACAACGAAATCAACCCAGAGCACAAAAAATTCGCTTGCAAGGAAATCTTCTGAGAAAACAAATATTCGCTTCCAAAGAAATCATCCCAGAGCACAAAAAAATTCGCTTCCAAAAAAATCACCCTAGAACACAAAAAATTCACGTCCAACGAAATTACCCAAGAACACAAGAAAATCGCTTCCAACGAAATTACCCGAGAACACAAAAATTTAGCTTCCAACAAAATCACCCCAGAGCACAAAAAATTTGATTCCAACGAAATGACTCCAGAGCACAGAAAACACGCTTTCAAGGAAATGATCCAATACTTCAAAAATTGGCTTCCATTGAAATCACCCGAGAACACAAAAAATTCACTTCCAACGAAATTATCCCTGAACACAAAAAATGCGCCTCCAACGAAATCACCCCAGAGCACAAAAAATTTGCTTCCAACGAAGTGACGCCAGAGCACAGAAAACACGCTTCCAACGAAATGACTCCCTACTTCAAAAATTTGCTTCCATCGAAAAATCCTGAGAACACAAAAATTTCTATTCCAACGATATTACCCCAGAACAAAAATATTTCGCTTCCAAAGAAATGCCTCTAGAGCACAGAAAACACTCTTCCAACGAAATGACCCCATATTTCAAAAATTTGCTTCCATTGAAATAATATAAGAACACAGAAAATTCTCTTCCAAAGATATTACCCAAGAAGACAAAAAATTGTTTTCCCACAAAATCACCCGAGAACACAAAAAATTCGCTTCCAACGAAATCACCCTAGAACACAAAAAATCTCTTTAAAAGAAATCACCCGAGAACACAAAAAAATGTGCTTCCAACGAAATCACACCTGAGCACCAA
Source organism: Meriones unguiculatus (assembly GCF_030254825.1). Classification (NCBI taxonomy): domain Eukaryota; kingdom Metazoa; phylum Chordata; class Mammalia; order Rodentia; family Muridae; genus Meriones; species Meriones unguiculatus. The sequence goes on from NC_083353.1 coordinate 59,242,300, forward strand.
AAATTCCCTTCCAACGAAGTGACTCCAGAGCACAGAAAACACGCTTCCAACGAAATGACCCCCTACTTCAAAAATTTGCTTCCATCGAAGAAAAAGGAGAACACAAAAATTCCATTCCAACGATATTACCCCAGAAGAAAAAATTCTTTTCCAACGAAATCCCTGAGAACACAAATATTCGCTTCCAAAGATATCATCCCAGAGCACAAAAAATTCGCTTCCAACGAAATCACCCTAAAACATAAAAAATTCGCTTCCATCGAAATCACCACAGAAGACAAAAATTTCGCTTCCAACAAAATCACCCCATAGCACGAAAAATTGTCTTCCAACGAAATGACTCCAGAGCACAGAAAACACGCTTACAAGGAAATGATCCCATACTTCAAAAATTGGCTTCCATCGAAATCACCCGAGAACACAAAAAATTCACTTCCAACGAAATTATCCCAGAACACAAAAAATGCGCTTCCAACGAAATAACCCCAGAGCACAAAAAATTCGCTTCCATCGAAATGACTCCAGAGCACAGAAAATACGCTTCCAATGAAATGACCCCAGAACACCAAAAATTCTTTCAATGAAATCACCCTAGAACATAAAAAATTTGCTTCCAACGAAATCACCCTAGAACGTAAAAAATTCGCTTTCAATGAAATTACACCAGAACACAAAAAATTCCCTTTCAACGAAATCACCCGAGAACACAAATATTCACTTCCAAAGATATCATCCCAGAGCACAAAAAATTCGCTTCCAACGAAATATCTCCAGAGCTCCGAAAACATGCTTCCAACGAAATGACCTCCTACTTCCGTCGAAAAAACGGGAGAACAGAAAAAATTCGCTTGCAACGTAATCTTCTGAGAACACAAATATTCGCTTCCAACGAAATCAAACTAGAACACAAAAAATTAGCTTGCAACGAAATCTCCTGAGAATACAAATATTTGCTTTCAACGAAATCACCCCAGAGCACAAAAAATTCGCTTCCAATGAAAAGACTTCAGAGCACAGAAAACATGCTTACAACGATATGACCCCCTACTTCAAAAATTTGCTTCCATGGAAAAAAACAGAGAACACAAAAAATTCTCTTCCAATCATGTTACCCCAGAAGACAAAAAATTCTTTTCCAACGAAAACTCCTGAGAACACAAATATTCGCTTCCAAAGATATCATCCCAGAGCACAAAAAATTCGCATCCAACGAAATCACCCAAGAACACAAAAATTCCCTTTCAAAGAAATCACCCGAGAACACCAAAATATCGCTTCCAATGAAATCACCCGAGAGCACAAAAAATTCGCTTCCAACGAAATGACTCCAGAAGACAGAAAACAATGAAGCAATGAAATGACCCGAGAACACAAAAAATTCGCTTCCAAAGAAATCACCCTAGAACATAAAAATTGGCTTCCATCGAAATAACCACAGAAGAAAAAAAAATCCCTTCTAAAGAAATCACCCCAGAGCACAAAAAATTTGCTTCCAACAAAATCACCCTAGAACACAAAAAATTCGCTTTCAACGAAATCACCCGAGAATAGAAAAAATTCGCTTCCAACGAAATCACCCCAGAGCACAGAAAATTCACTGCCAAAGAAATGACTCCAGAGCACAGAAAACACACTTCGAACGAAATGATACCATACTTCAAATATTTGCTTTATTCGAAATCACCCGAGAACACAAAAAATTTGCTTCCAACGAAATTTCCACAGAACACAAAAACTTCGCCTGCAACGAAATCACCCCAGGACACAAAAAATTCGCTTGCAACGAAAGGACTCCAGAGCACAGAAAACAGGCTTCCAACGAAATGACCACAGAACACAAAAAATTCCCTTTTAACAAAATCACCCGAGAAAACAAAAAATTCGCTTCCAACGAAATGACTCCAGAGCACAGAAAACACGCTGCCAACGATATGACCCCCTACTTCAAATATTTGATTCCATTGAAAAAACCGGAGAACACAAAAAATTCGCTTCCAACGAAATCTCCTGAGAACACAAATATTCGCTTCGAAAGAAATCATCCCAGAGCACAAAAAAAATTCGCTTCCAAAGAAATCACCCTAGAACACAAATAATTCCCTTTCAAAGAAATCACCCGAGAACACAAAAAATTCACCTAAAACGAAATTACCAGAGAACAGAAAAAGTTTGCTTCCATCTAAATCACCGAAGAACACCAAAAATTCGCTCCAACGAAATGACTCCAGAGCACAGGAAACCCGCTTCGAACGAAATGATACCATACTTCAAAAATTTGCTTCCATCGAAATCACCTGAGAACACAAAAAATTCGCTTCCAACGAAATTACCCCCGAACACAAAAATTCGCTTCCATCGAAATCACCACAGAACACAAAAAATTCGCTTCCAAAAAAATCACCCTAGAACACAAAAAATTCCCTTTCAACGAAATCACACTAAAACACAAAAAATTCGCTTCCAACGAAATCAGCCCAAAGCACAAAAAATTCCCTTCCAATGAAATTACTCCAGAGCACAGAAAACAACTTCCTATGAAATGACCACCTACTTCAAAAATTTGCTTCCATCGATAAAACCAGAGAACACAAAAAATTCGCTTGCAACGAAATCGTCTGAGAACACAAATATTCGCTTTCAACGAAATGACTCCAGAGCACAGAAAACACGCTTCGAACGAAATGATACCATACTTCAAAAATTTGCTTCCATTTTGAAATGACCCGAGAACACAAAAAATTCGCTTCCAACGAAATTAGCCCAGAACACAAAAAATTTGCTTCCAACGAAATGACCGGAGAACACAAAAAATTTGCTTCCAACGAAATTACCCCAGAACACAAAAAATTTGCTTCCATGAAATCACCCCAGAACACAAAAAATTCGCTTCCAACGAAATGACTCCAGAGTATAGAAAACACACATCCAACGAAAAGACCCCATATTTCAAAAATTTGCTTCCATCGAAATCACCTGAAAACACAAAAAATTCGCTTCCAACGAAATTACCCCAGAACACAATAAATTCGCTTCCAACGATATCTCCTGAGAACACAAATATTTGCTTCCAAAGAAATCATCCCAGAGCACAAAAAAATTCGCTGCCAACGAAATCACCCTAGAACACAAAACATTCCCTTTCAACGAAATCACCCGAGAACACAAAAAATTAGCTTCCAACGAAATCACCCCAGAACACAAAAAATTTGCTTCCAACGAAATGACTCCAGAGCACAGAAAACACGCTTCGAACGAAATGATACCATACTTCAAAAATTTGCTTCAATCGAAAAAACTGGAGAAAACAAAAAATTCTCTTCCAACGATATTACCCCAGAAGACAAAATATTTGCTTCCAACGAAATCTCCTGAGAACACAAATATTCGCTTCGAAAGAAATCATCACAGAGCACAAAAAAATTAGCTTCCAACAAAATCACCCTAGAACACAATAAATTCGCTTCCAACGAAATCACCCTAGAACAGAAAAACTCCCTTTAAACGAAATACCCTAGAACACAAAAAATTCGCTCCAACGAAATCACTGCAGAGCACAGAAAACACGCTTCGAACGAATTGATACCATACTTCAAAAATTTGCTTCCATCGAAATCACCCGAGAACAAAAAAATTCGCTTCCAACGAAATTACCCCAGAACACAAAAAATTCGCTTCCAACGAAATCACCCAGAACACAAAAAATTTGCTTCCAACGAAATCACCCCAGAGCACAAAAAATTTGCTTCCATCGAAATGACTCCAGAGCACAGAAAACACGCTTCCAACTAAATGACCCCAGAACACTAAAAATTTGCGGCCAAAGAAATCACCCGAGAACACAAAAAATTAGCTTCCATCGAAATGACTCCAGAGCACAGAAAACACGCTTCCAACTAAATGACCCCAGAACACTAAAAATTCGTGGCCAAAGAAATGACCACAGAACACAAAAAATTCCCTTTCAACGAAATCACCCGAGAACACAAAAAATTCACTTCCAACGAAATCACCACAGAGTACCAAAAATTCGCTTCCAACAAAATGACTCCAGAATACAGAAAACATGCTTCCAATGAAATGACACACTATTTCAAAATTTGCTTCCATCGACAAGACCGGAGAACAGAAAAAATTCTCTTCCAACGATATTAAACCAGAAGACAAAAAATTCTTTTCCAACGAAAACTCCTGAGAACACAAATATTCGCTTCCAAAGATATCATCCCAGAGCACAAAAAAATCCGTTTCAACGAAATCACCCGAGTACACAAAAATATCGCTTCCAATGAAATCACCCGAGAGCACAAAAAATTCGCTTCCAACGAAATGACTCCAGAGCACAAAAAAACAATTTACCAATGGAATGACCCGAGAACACAAAAAATTCGCTTCCAAAGAAATCACCCTAGAACATAAAAAATTGGCTTCCATTGAAATAACCACAGAAGACAAAAAATTCCCTTCCAATAAATCACCTGAGAACAAAAAAATTCACGTCCAACGAAATTACCCCAGAATAGAAAAAATTTGCTTCCAACGAAATCACCCCAGAGCAAAAAAAATTCCCTTCCAATAAATCACCTGAGAACAAAAATATTGGCTTCCCACAAAATTACCCCAGAATGGAAAAAATTTCCTTCATCGAAATCACCGCAGAACACAAAAAATTCGCTTCCAACGAAATGACTCCAGAGCACAGAAAACAGGCGTCCAACGAAATGACCCCAGAACACAAAAAATTTCCTTTCAACGAAATCACCCGAGAACACAAAAAATTCCGTTTCAACGAAATCACCCGAGTACACAAAAATATCGCTTCCAATGAAATCACCCGAGAGCACAAAAAATTCGCTTCCAACGAAATGACTCCAGAGCACAAAAAACAATTTACCAATGGAATGACCCGAGAACACAAAAAAATTCGCTTCCAAAGAAATCACCCTAGAACATAAAAAATTGGATTCCATTGAAATAACCACAGAAGACAAAAAATTCCCTTCCAATAAATCACCTGAGAACAAAAAAATTCACGTCCAACGAAATTACCCCAGAATAGAAAAAATTTGCTTCCAACGAAATCACCCCAGAGCACAAAAAATTCCCTTCCAATAAATCACCTGAGAACAAAAATATTGGCTTCCCACAAAATTACCCCAGAACGGAAAAAATTTCCTTCCATCGAAATCACCGCAGAACACAAAAAATTTGCTTCCAACGAAATGACTCCAGAGCACAGAAAACACGCTTCCAACGAAATCACCGGAGAACACAAAAAATTCGCTTCCAACGAAATGACTCCAGAGCACAGGAAACCCGCTTCGAACGAAATGATACCATATTTCAAAAATTTGCTTCCATCGAAATCACCTGAGAACACAAAAAATTCGCTTCCAACGAAATTACCCCCGAACACAAAAATTCGCTTCTAACGAAATCACCCCAGGACACAAAAAATCTGCTTCCAACAAAATGACTCCAGAGCACAGAAAACACGCTTCCAATGAAATGACCCCAGAACACAAAAAATTCCCTTTCAACGAAATCACCACAGAACACAAAAAATTTGTTTCCAACGAAATCACCCCAGTGCACAAAAAATTCGCTTCCAACGAAAAGAATCCAGAGCACAGAAAACACGCTTCCAACGAAATGACGCCAGAACACTAAAAATTCCCTTTCAACGAAATCACCCGAGAACACAAAAAAATTTGCTTCCAACGAAATTACCCCAGAACACAAAAAATTCCCTTTCAACGAAATCACCCTAGAACACAAAAAATTTGCTTCCAACGAAATTACCCCAGAACACAAAATAATTCCCTTGCAATGAAATCTTCTGAGAACATGAATATTCGCTTCCAACGAAATCACCCAAGAACACAAAAAATTCGCTTCCAACGAAATGACTCTAGAGCACAGAAGACACGCTTCCAACGAAAATGATCCCATACTTCAAAAATTTGCTTCCATTGAAAACACCTGAGAACACAAAAAATTCGCTTCCAACGAAATTACCCCAGAACACAAAAAATTTGCTTTCATGGAAATCACCCAAAATACAAAAAATTGGCTTCCAACGAAATCACCCGAGAACACAAAATATTCGCTTCCATCGAAATTGCCCCAGAGCACAAAAAATTAACTTCCAACGAAATGACTCCAGAGCACAGAAAACACGTTTCCAACAAAATGGCCCCCTACTTCAAAAATTTGCTTCCATCAAAATCACCCTAGAACACAAAAAATTTGCTTCCAACGAAATTACCCAAGAACACAAAAAATTAGCTTCCAACGAAATATCCTGAGAACACAAATATTCGCTTCCAAAGAAATCATCCCAGAGCACAAAAAAATTCACTTCCTCGAAATCACCCTTGAACACAAAAATTTCGCTTCCAACGAAATGACTCCAGAGTACAGAAAACAAGCTTCGAACAAAATGATACCATACTTCAAAAATTTGCTTCCATCGAAATCAACCGAGAACACAAAAAATTCGCTTCCAATGAAATGACTCCTGAGCGTAGAAAACACCCTACCAACGAAATGACCCCAGAACACAAAAAAAATCGCTTCCATCAAAATCACCCTAGAACGGAAATAGTTTGTTTCCAAAGAAATCACACCAGACCACAAAAAATTCGCTACCAACGAAATCACCCCAGATCACAAAATCTTCATTTCCAACGAAATCACACCAGAACAGAGAAAAATTCGCTTTTAACGAAATGACTCCAAAGGACATAAAACCCGCTTCCAACGAAATTAACCCAGATCACAAAAAATTCCCTTCCAATGAAATCACCCCAGAACACACACAAAAAAAATTAGCTTCCAATGAAATTACCCCAGAACGCAAAACATTCTCTTACAACAAAAACATTCCAGAGCAAATAAAATGCGTTTCCAACAAAATCACACCAGAACAGAGAAAAATTCGCTTCCAATGAAATGACTACAAAGGACATAAAACCCTCTTCCAACAAAATTACCCCAGAACACCAAAAATTCGCTCCCACGGAAATCTCCCCAGAACACAAAAAAATCGCTTCGATAGAAATCAACCCAGAACACAAAAAATTCGCTTCCATCAAAATGACTCCAGAGCAGAGGAAACACGCTTCCAAATAAATCACCCCATACTTCAAAAAATTCGCTAACAACGATATCATCCCAGACCACAAAAAATTCGCTTCCATCGAAATCACCAGAGAACACAAAAAATTCGTTTCCAACGAAATCACCCCAGAGCACAGAAAACACGCTTCCAACGAAATCACCCCATACTTCAAAAAATTCGCTAACAACGAAATAAACCCAGACCACAAAAAATTCGCTTCCAACGAAATTACCCCAGAACACAAAAAATTCACTTCCATCGAAATCACCCGAGGAACACAAAATATTCGCTTCCAACAAAATTACCCCAGAGCACAAAAAATTCGTTTTCAACGAAAACACCCTAGAACACGAAAAATTTGCTTCCAACGAAATCACCCGAGAATGCAAAAAATTTGCTTCCAAACAAATTACCCCAGAACACAAAAATTTGCTTCCAACGAAATCACCACAGAGGACAAAAAATTCGTTTCCAAAGAAATCACACCAGAACAGAGAAAAATTCGCTTCTAACGAAATGACTCCAAAGGACATAACACCTGCTTCCAAAGATATTAGCCCAGAACACAAAGAATTCGCTTCCAACAAAATCACCCCACAACACAAAAAAATTCGCTTCGATCGAAATCAACCCAGAACATAAAAAGTTCGCTTCCAACAAAATTACCCCGATCACAAAAACATCATTTCCAAAAAAATCAACAAAGATCACAAAAAATTTGCTTCCATCGAAATCACCCGAGATCACAAAAAATTAGCTTACAAAGAAATCACGCGAGAACACAAAACATTCCCTTTCAACGAAATCACCCGAGAACACAAAAAATTCACTTCCAACAAAATCACCACAGAGAACAAAAAATTCGCTTCCACCGAATGCACCCTGGAACACAAAAAAAATCCCTTTCATGGTAATCACCCGAGAACACAAAAAATTCACTTCCAACAAAATCACCACAGAGAACAAAAAATTCGATTCCAACGAAATGACTCCAGAGCACAGAAAACACGCTTCCAACGAAGTGTCCCCCTACTTCAAAAATTTGCTACCATCGAAAAAACCGGAGAACACAAAAAATTCGCTTCCAATGAAATTACCTTAGAACACAAAAAATTCGCTTCCAACGAAATCACCCCAGAACACAAAAAAATTGCTTCCAACTAAATGACTCCAGAGCACAGAAAACAGGCTTCCAACGAAATGACCCCATATTTCAAAAATTTGCTTCCATTGAAATCACCCGAGAACACAAAAAATTCGCTTAGAACGAAATTACCCCAGAACACAAAATGTTCGCTTCCAACGAAATCTCCTGAGAACACAAATATTCGCTTCGAAAGAAATCATCCCAGAGCACAAAAAAATTCGCTTCCAAAGAAATCACCCTAGAACACAAATAATTCCCTTTCAAAGAAATCACCAGAGAACACAAAAAATTCGCTTACAACGAAATCAACCCAGAGCACAAAAAATTCGCTTGCAAGGAAATCTTCTGAGAAAACAAATATTCGCTTCCAAAGAAATCATCCCAGAGCACAAAAAAATTCGCTTCCAAAAAAATCACCCTAGAACACAAAAAATTCACGTCCAACGAAATTACCCAAGAACACAAGAAAATCGCTTCCAACGAAATTACCCGAGAACACAAAAATTTAGCTTCCAACAAAATCACCCCAGAGCACAAAAAATTTGATTCCAACGAAATGACTCCAGAGCACAGAAAACACGCTTTCAAGGAAATGATCCAATACTTCAAAAATTGGCTTCCATTGAAATCACCCGAGAACACAAAAAATTCACTTCCAACGAAATTATCCCTGAACACAAAAAATGCGCCTCCAACGAAATCACCCCAGAGCACAAAAAATTTGCTTCCAACGAAGTGACGCCAGAGCACAGAAAACACGCTTCCAACGAAATGACTCCCTACTTCAAAAATTTGCTTCCATCGAAAAATCCTGAGAACACAAAAATTTCTATTCCAACGATATTACCCCAGAACAAAAATATTTCGCTTCCAAAGAAATGCCTCTAGAGCACAGAAAACACTCTTCCAACGAAATGACCCCATATTTCAAAAATTTGCTTCCATTGAAATAATATAAGAACACAGAAAATTCTCTTCCAAAGATATTACCCAAGAAGACAAAAAATTGTTTTCCCACAAAATCACCCGAGAACACAAAAAATTCGCTTCCAACGAAATCACCCTAGAACACAAAAAATCTCTTTAAAAGAAATCACCCGAGAACACAAAAAAATGTGCTTCCAACGAAATCACACCTGAGCACCAAAAATTCCCTTCCAACGAAGTGACTCCAGAGCACAGAAAACACGCTTCCAACGAAATGACCCCCTACTTCAAAAATTTGCTTCCATCGAAGAAAAAGGAGAACACAAAAATTCCATTCCAACGATATTACCCCAGAAGAAAAAATTCTTTTCCAACGAAATCCCTGAGAACACAAATATTCGCTTCCAAAGATATCATCCCAGAGCACAAAAAATTCGCTTCCAACGAAATCACCCTAAAACATAAAAAATTCGCTTCCATCGAAATCACCACAGAAGACAAAAATTTCGCTTCCAACAAAATCACCCCATAGCACGAAAAATTGTCTTCCAACGAAATGACTCCAGAGCACAGAAAACACGCTTACAAGGAAATGATCCCATACTTCAAAAATTGGCTTCCATCGAAATCACCCGAGAACACAAAAAATTCACTTCCAACGAAATTATCCCAGAACACAAAAAATGCGCTTCCAACGAAATAACCCCAGAGCACAAAAAATTCGCTTCCATCGAAATGACTCCAGAGCACAGAAAATACGCTTCCAATGAAATGACCCCAGAACACCAAAAATTCTTTCAATGAAATCACCCTAGAACATAAAAAATTTGCTTCCAACGAAATCACCCTAGAACGTAAAAAATTCGCTTTCAATGAAATTACACCAGAACACAAAAAATTCCCTTTCAACGAAATCACCCGAGAACACAAATATTCACTTCCAAAGATATCATCCCAGAGCACAAAAAATTCGCTTCCAACGAAATATCTCCAGAGCTCCGAAAACATGCTTCCAACGAAATGACCTCCTACTTCCGTCGAAAAAACGGGAGAACAGAAAAAATTCGCTTGCAACGTAATCTTCTGAGAACACAAATATTCGCTTCCAACGAAATCAAACTAGAACACAAAAAATTAGCTTGCAACGAAATCTCCTGAGAATACAAATATTTGCTTTCAACGAAATCACCCCAGAGCACAAAAAATTCGCTTCCAATGAAAAGACTTCAGAGCACAGAAAACATGCTTACAACGATATGACCCCCTACTTCAAAAATTTGCTTCCATGGAAAAAAACAGAGAACACAAAAAATTCTCTTCCAATCATGTTACCCCAGAAGACAAAAAATTCTTTTCCAACGAAAACTCCTGAGAACACAAATATTCGCTTCCAAAGATATCATCCCAGAGCACAAAAAATTCGCATCCAACGAAATCACCCAAGAACACAAAAATTCCCTTTCAAAGAAATCACCCGAGAACACCAAAATATCGCTTCCAATGAAATCACCCGAGAGCACAAAAAATTCGCTTCCAACGAAATGACTCCAGAAGACAGAAAACAATGAAGCAATGAAATGACCCGAGAACACAAAAAATTCGCTTCCAAAGAAATCACCCTAGAACATAAAAATTGGCTTCCATCGAAATAACCACAGAAGAAAAAAAAATCCCTTCTAAAGAAATCACCCCAGAGCACAAAAAATTTGCTTCCAACAAAATCACCCTAGAACACAAAAAATTCGCTTTCAACGAAATCACCCGAGAATAGAAAAAATTCGCTTCCAACGAAATCACCCCAGAGCACAGAAAATTCACTGCCAAAGAAATGACTCCAGAGCACAGAAAACACACTTCGAACGAAATGATACCATACTTCAAATATTTGCTTTATTCGAAATCACCCGAGAACACAAAAAATTTGCTTCCAACGAAATTTCCACAGAACACAAAAACTTCGCCTGCAACGAAATCACCCCAGGACACAAAAAATTCGCTTGCAACGAAAGGACTCCAGAGCACAGAAAACAGGCTTCCAACGAAATGACCACAGAACACAAAAAATTCCCTTTTAACAAAATCACCCGAGAAAACAAAAAATTCGCTTCCAACGAAATGACTCCAGAGCACAGAAAACACGCTGCCAACGATATGACCCCCTACTTCAAATATTTGATTCCATTGAAAAAACCGGAGAACACAAAAAATTCGCTTCCAACGAAATCTCCTGAGAACACAAATATTCGCTTCGAAAGAAATCATCCCAGAGCACAAAAAAAATTCGCTTCCAAAGAAATCACCCTAGAACACAAATAATTCCCTTTCAAAGAAATCACCCGAAAACACAAAAAATTCACCTAAAACGAAATTACCAGAGAACAGAAAAAGTTTGCTTCCATCTAAATCACCGAAGAACACCAAAAATTCGCTCCAACGAAATGACTCCAGAGCACAGGAAACCCGCTTCGAACGAAATGATACCATACTTCAAAAATTTGCTTCCATCGAAATCACCTGAGAACACAAAAAATTCGCTTCCAACGAAATTACCCCCGAACACAAAAATTCGCTTCCATCGAAATCACCACAGAACACAAAAAATTCGCTTCCAAAAAAATCACCCTAGAACACAAAAAATTCCCTTTCAACGAAATCACACTAAAACACAAAAAATTCGCTTCCAACGAAATCAGCCCAAAGCACAAAAAATTCCCTTCCAATGAAATTACTCCAGAGCACAGAAAACAACTTCCTATGAAATGACCACCTACTTCAAAAATTTGCTTCCATCGATAAAACCAGAGAACACAAAAAATTCGCTTGCAACGAAATCGTCTGAGAACACAAATATTCGCTTTCAACGAAATGACTCCAGAGCACAGAAAACACGCTTCGAACGAAATGATACCATACTTCAAAAATTTGCTTCCATTTTGAAATGACCCGAGAACACAAAAAATTCGCTTCCAACGAAATTAGCCCAGAACACAAAAAATTTGCTTCCAACGAAATGACCGGAGAACACAAAAAATTTGCTTCCAACGAAATTACCCCAGAACACAAAAAATTTGCTTCCATGAAATCACCCCAGAACACAAAAAATTCGCTTCCAACGAAATGACTCCAGAGTATAGAAAACACACATCCAACGAAAAGACCCCATATTTCAAAAATTTGCTTCCATCGAAATCACCTGAAAACACAAAAAATTCGCTTCCAACAAAATTACCCCAGAACACAATAAATTCGCTTCCAACGATATCTCCTGAGAACACAAATATTTGCTTCCAAAGAAATCATCCCAGAGCACAAAAAAATTCGCTGCCAACGAAATCACCCTAGAACACAAAACATTCCCTTTCAACGAAATCACCCGAGAACACAAAAAATTAGCTTCCAACGAAATCACCCCAGAACACAAAAAATTTGCTTCCAACGAAATGACTCCAGAGCACAGAAAACACGCTTCGAACGAAATGATACCATACTTCAAAAATTTGCTTCAATCGAAAAAACTGGAGAAAACAAAAAATTCTCTTCCAACGATATTACCCCAGAAGACAAAATATTTGCTTCCAACGAAATCTCCTGAGAACACAAATATTCGCTTCGAAAGAAATCATCACAGAGCACAAAAAAATTAGCTTCCAACAAAATCACCCTAGAACACAATAAATTCGCTTCCAACGAAATCACCCTAGAACAGAAAAACTCTCTTTAAACGAAATACCCTAGAACACAAAAAATTCGCTCCAACGAAATCACTGCAGAGCACAGAAAACACGCTTCGAACGAATTGATACCATACTTCAAAAATTTGCTTCCATCGAAATCACCCGAGAACAAAAAAATTCGCTTCCAACGAAATTACCCCAGAACACAAAAAATTCGCTTCCAACGAAATCACCCAGAACACAAAAAATTTGCTTCCAACGAAATCACCCCAGAGCACAAAAAATTTGCTTCCATCGAAATGACTCCAGAGCACAGAAAAAAAGCTTCCAACTAAATGACCCCAGAACACTAAAAATTTGCGGCCAAAGAAATCACCCGAGAACACAAAAAATTAGCTTCCATCGAAATGACTCCAGAGCACAGAAAACACGCTTCCAACTAAATGACCCCAGAACACTAAAAATTCGTGGCCAAAGAAATGACCACAGAACACAAAAAATTCCCTTTCAACGAAATCACCCGAGAACACAAAAAATTCACTTCCAACGAAATCACCACAGAGTACCAAAAATTCGCTTCCAACAAAATGACTCCAGAATACAGAAAACATGCTTCCAATGAAATGACACACTATTTCAAAATTTGCTTCCATCGACAAGACCGGAGAACAGAAAAAATTCTCTTCCAACGATATTAAACCAGAAGACAAAAAATTCTTTTCCAACGAAAACTCCTGAGAACACAAATATTCGCTTCCAAAGATATCATCCCAGAGCACAAAAAAATCCGTTTCAACGAAATCACCCGAGTACACAAAAATATCGCTTCCAATGAAATCACCCGAGAGCACAAAAAATTCGCTTCCAACGAAATGACTCCAGAGCACAAAAAAACAATTTACCAATGGAATGACCCGAGAACACAAAAAATTCGCTTCCAAAGAAATCACCCTAGAACATAAAAAATTGGCTTCCATTGAAATAACCACAGAAGACAAAAAATTCCCTTCCAATAAATCACCTGAGAACAAAAAAATTCACGTCCAACGAAATTACCCCAGAATAGAAAAAATTTGCTTCCAACGAAATCACCCCAGAGCAAAAAAAATTCCCTTCCAATAAATCACCTGAGAACAAAAATATTGGCTTCCCACAAAATTACCCCAGAATGGAAAAAATTTCCTTCATCGAAATCACCGCAGAACACAAAAAATTCGCTTCCAACGAAATGACTCCAGAGCACAGAAAACAGGCGTCCAACGAAATGACCCCAGAACACAAAAAATTTCCTTTCAACGAAATCACCCGAGAACACAAAAAATTCCGTTTCAACGAAATCACCCGAGTACACAAAAATATCGCTTCCAATGAAATCACCCGAGAGCACAAAAAATTCGCTTCCAACGAAATGACTCCAGAGCACAAAAAACAATTTACCAATGGAATGACCCGAGAACACAAAAAAATTCGCTTCCAAAGAAATCACCCTAGAACATAAAAAATTGGATTCCATTGAAATAACCACAGAAGACAAAAAATTCCCTTCCAATAAATCACCTGAGAACAAAAAAATTCACGTCCAACGAAATTACCCCAGAATAGAAAAAATTTGCTTCAAACGAAATCACCCCAGAGCACAAAAAATTCCCTTCCAATAAATCACCTGAGAACAAAAATATTGGCTTCCCACAAAATTACCCCAGAACGGAAAAAATTTCCTTCCATCGAAATCACCGCAGAACACAAAAAATTTGCTTCCAACGAAATGACTCCAGAGCACAGAAAACACGCTTCGAACGAAATGATACCATACTTCAAAAATTTGCTTCAATCGAAAAAACTGGAGAAAACAAAAAATTCTCTTCCAACGATATTACCCCAGAAGACAAAATATTTGCTTCCAACGAAATCTCCTGAGAACACAAATATTCGCTTCGAAAGAAATCATCACAGAGCACAAAAAAATTAGCTTCCAACAAAATCACCCTAGAACACAATAAATTCGCTTCCAACGAAATCACCCTAGAACAGAAAAACTCCCTTTAAACGAAATACCCTAGAACACAAAAAATTCGCTCCAACGAAATCACTGCAGAGCACAGAAAACACGCTTCGAACGAATTGATACCATACTTCAAAAATTTGCTTCCATCGAAATCACCCGAGAACAAAAAAATTCGCTTCCAACGAAATTACCCCAGAACACAAAAAATTCGCTTCCAACGAAATCACCCAGAACACAAAAAATTTGCTTCCAACGAAATCACCCCAGAGCACAAAAAATTTGCTTCCATCGAAATGACTCCAGAGCACAGAAAACACGCTTCCAACTAAATGACCCCAGAACACTAAAAATTTGCGGCCAAAGAAATCACCCGAGAACACAAAAAATTAGCTTCCATCGAAATGACTCCAGAGCACAGAAAACACGCTTCCAACTAAATGACCCCAGAACACTAAAAATTCGTGGCCAAAGAAATGACCACAGAACACAAAAAATTCCCTTTCAACGAAATCACCCGAGAACACAAAAAATTCACTTCCAACGAAATCACCACAGAGTACCAAAAATTCGCTTCCAACAAAATGACTCCAGAATACAGAAAACATGCTTCCAATGAAATGACACACTATTTCAAAATTTGCTTCCATCGACAAGACCGGAGAACAGAAAAAATTCTCTTCCAACGATATTAAACCAGAAGACAAAAAATTCTTTTCCAACGAAAACTCCTGAGAACACAAATATTCGCTTCCAAAGATATCATCCCAGAGCACAAAAAAATCCGTTTCAACGAAATCACCCGAGTACACAAAAATATCGCTTCCAATGAAATCACCCGAGAGCACAAAAAATTCGCTTCCAACGAAATGACTCCAGAGCACAAAAAAACAATTTACCAATGGAATGACCCGAGAACACAAAAAATTCGCTTCCAAAGAAATCACCCTAGAACATAAAAAATTGGCTTCCATTGAAATAACCACAGAAGACAAAAAATTCCCTTCCAATAAATCACCTGAGAACAAAAAAATTCACGTCCAACGAAATTACCCCAGAATAGAAAAAATTTGCTTCCAACGAAATCACCCCAGAGCAAAAAAAATTCCCTTCCAATAAATCACCTGAGAACAAAAATATTGGCTTCCCACAAAATTACCCCAGAATGGAAAAAATTTCCTTCATCGAAATCACCGCAGAACACAAAAAATTCGCTTCCAACGAAATGACTCCAGAGCACAGAAAACAGGCGTCCAACGAAATGACCCCAGAACACAAAAAATTTCCTTTCAACGAAATCACCCGAGAACACAAAAAATTCCGTTTCAACGAAATCACCCGAGTACACAAAAATATCGCTTCCAATGAAATCACCCGAGAGCACAAAAAATTCGCTTCCAACGAAATGACTCCAGAGCACAAAAAACAATTTACCAATGGAATGACCCGAGAACACAAAAAAATTCGCTTCCAAAGAAATCACCCTAGAACATAAAAAATTGGATTCCATTGAAATAACCACAGAAGACAAAAAATTCCCTTCCAATAAATCACCTGAGAACAAAAAAATTCACGTCCAACGAAATTACCCCAGAATAGAAAAAATTTGCTTCAAACGAAATCACCCCAGAGCACAAAAAATTCCCTTCCAATAAATCACCTGAGAACAAAAATATTGGCTTCCCACAAAATTACCCCAGAACGGAAAAAATTTCCTTCCATCGAAATCACCGCAGAACACAAAAAATTTGCTTCCAACGAAATGACTCCAGAGCACAGAAAACACGCTTCCAACGAAATCACCGGAGAACACAAAAAATTCGCTTCCAACGAAATGACTCCAGAGCACAGGAAACCCGCTTCGAACGAAATGATACCATATTTCAAAAATTTGCTTCCATCGAAATCACCTGAGAACACAAAAAATTCGCTTCCAACGAAATTACCCCCGAACACAAAAATTCGCTTCTAACGAAATCACCCCAGGACACAAAAAATCTGCTTCCAACAAAATGACTCCAGAGCACAGAAAACACGCTTCCAATGAAATGACCCCAGAACACAAAAAATTCCCTTTCAACGAAATCACCACAGAACACAAAAAATTTGTTTCCAACGAAATCACCCCAGTGCACAAAAAATTCGCTTCCAACGAAAAGAATCCAGAGCACAGAAAACACGCTTCCAACGAAATGACGCCAGAACACTAAAAATTCCCTTTCAACGAAATCACCCGAGAACACAAAAAAATTTGCTTCCAACGAAATTACCCCAGAACACAAAAAATTCCCTTTCAACGAAATCACCCTAGAACACAAAAAATTTGCTTCCAACGAAATTACCCCAGAACACAAAATAATTCCCTTGCAATGAAATCTTCTGAGAACATGAATATTCGCTTCCAACGAAATCACCCAAGAACACAAAAAATTCGCTTCCAACGAAATGACTCTAGAGCACAGAAGACACGCTTCCAACGAAAATGATCCCATACTTCAAAAATTTGCTTCCATTGAAAACACCTGAGAACACAAAAAATTCGCTTCCAACGAAATTACCCCAGAACACAAAAAATTTGCTTTCATGGAAATCACCCAAAATACAAAAAATTGGCTTCCAACGAAATCACCCGAGAACACAAAATATTCGCTTCCATCGAAATTGCCCCAGAGCACAAAAAATTAACTTCCAACGAAATGACTCCAGAGCACAGAAAACACGTTTCCAACAAAATGGCCCCCTACTTCAAAAATTTGCTTCCATCAAAATCACCCTAGAACACAAAAAATTTGCTTCCAACGAAATTACCCAAGAACACAAAAAATTAGCTTCCAACGAAATATCCTGAGAACACAAATATTCGCTTCCAAAGAAATCATCCCAGAGCACAAAAAAATTCACTTCCTCGAAATCACCCTTGAACACAAAAATTTCGCTTCCAACGAAATGACTCCAGAGTACAGAAAACAAGCTTCGAACAAAATGATACCATACTTCAAAAATTTGCTTCCATCGAAATCAACCGAGAACACAAAAAATTCGCTTCCAATGAAATGACTCCTGAGCGTAGAAAACACCCTACCAACGAAATGACCCCAGAACACAAAAAAAATCGCTTCCATCAAAATCACCCTAGAACGGAAATAGTTTGTTTCCAAAGAAATCACACCAGACCACAAAAAATTCGCTACCAACGAAATCACCCCAGATCACAAAATCTTCATTTCCAACGAAATCACACCAGAACAGAGAAAAATTCGCTTTTAACGAAATGACTCCAAAGGACATAAAACCCGCTTCCAACGAAATTAACCCAGATCACAAAAAATTCCCTTCCAATGAAATCACCCCAGAACACACACAAAAAAAATTAGCTTCCAATGAAATTACCCCAGAACGCAAAACATTCTCTTACAACAAAAACATTCCAGAGCAAATAAAATGCGTTTCCAACAAAATCACACCAGAACAGAGAAAAATTCGCTTCCAATGAAATGACTACAAAGGACATAAAACCCTCTTCCAACAAAATTACCCCAGAACACCAAAAATTCGCTCCCACGGAAATCTCCCCAGAACACAAAAAAATCGCTTCGATAGAAATCAACCCAGAACACAAAAAATTCGCTTCCATCAAAATGACTCCAGAGCAGAGGAAACACGCTTCCAAATAAATCACCCCATACTTCAAAAAATTCGCTAACAATGATATCATCCCAGACCACAAAAAATTCGCTTCCATCGAAATCACCAGAGAACACAAAAAATTCGTTTCCAACGAAATCACCCCAGAGCACAGAAAACACGCTTCCAACGAAATCACCCCATACTTCAAAAAATTCGCTAACAACGAAATAAACCCAGACCACAAAAAATTCGCTTCCAACGAAATTACCCCAGAACACAAAAAATTCACTTCCATCGAAATCACCCGAGGAACACAAAATATTCGCTTCCAACAAAATTACCCCAGAGCACAAAAAATTCGTTTTCAACGAAAACACCCTAGAACACGAAAAATTTGCTTCCAACGAAATCACCCGAGAATGCAAAAAATTTGCTTCCAAACAAATTACCCCAGAACACAAAAATTTGCTTCCAACGAAATCACCACAGAGGACAAAAAATTCGTTTCCAAAGAAATCACACCAGAACAGAGAAAAATTCGCTTCTAACGAAATGACTCCAAAGGACATAACACCTGCTTCCAAAGATATTAGCCCAGAACACAAAGAATTTGCTTCCAACAAAATCACCCCACAACACAAAAAAATTCGCTTCGATCGAAATCAACCCAGAACATAAAAAGTTCGCTTCCAACAAAATTACCCCGATCACAAAAACATCATTTCCAAAAAAATCAACAAAGATCACAAAAAATTTGCTTCCATCGAAATCACCCGAGATCACAAAAAATTAGCTTACAAAGAAATCACGCGAGAACACAAAACATTCCCTTTCAACGAAATCACCCGAGAACACAAAAAATTCACTTCCAACAAAATCACCACAGAGAACAAAAAATTCGCTTCCACCGAATGCACCCTGGAACACAAAAAAAATCCCTTTCATGGTAATCACCCGAGAACACAAAAAATTCACTTCCAACAAAATCACCACAGAGAACAAAAAATTCGATTCCAACGAAATGACTCCAGAGCACAGAAAACACGCTTCCAACGAAGTGTCCCCCTACTTCAAAAATTTGCTACCATCGAAAAAACCGGAGAACACAAAAAATTCGCTTCCAATGAAATTACCTTAGAACACAAAAAATTCGCTTCCAACGAAATCACCCCAGAACACAAAAAAATTGCTTCCAACTAAATGACTCCAGAGCACAGAAAACAGGCTTCCAACGAAATGACCCCATATTTCAAAAATTTGCTTCCATTGAAATCACCCGAGAACACAAAAAATTCGCTTAGAACGAAATTACCCCAGAACACAAAATGTTCGCTTCCAACGAAATCTCCTGAGAACACAAATATTCGCTTCGAAAGAAATCATCCCAGAGCACAAAAAAATTCGCTTCCAAAGAAATCACCCTAGAACACAAATAATTCCCTTTCAAAGAAATCACCAGAGAACACAAAAAATTCGCTTACAACGAAATCAACCCAGAGCACAAAAAATTCGCTTGCAAGGAAATCTTCTGAGAAAACAAATATTCGCTTCCAAAGAAATCATCCCAGAGCACAAAAAAATTCGCTTCCAAAAAAATCACCCTAGAACACAAAAAATTCACGTCCAACGAAATTACCCAAGAACACAAGAAAATCGCTTCCAACGAAATTACCCGAGAACACAAAAATTTAGCTTCCAACAAAATCACCCCAGAGCACAAAAAATTTGATTCCAACGAAATGACTCCAGAGCACAGAAAACACGCTTTCAAGGAAATGATCCAATACTTCAAAAATTGGCTTCCATTGAAATCACCCGAGAACACAAAAAATTCACTTCCAACGAAATTATCCCTGAACACAAAAAATGCGCCTCCAACGAAATCACCCCAGAGCACAAAAAATTTGCTTCCAACGAAGTGACGCCAGAGCACAGAAAACACGCTTCCAACGAAATGACTCCCTACTTCAAAAATTTGCTTCCATCGAAAAATCCTGAGAACACAAAAATTTCTATTCCAACGATATTACCCCAGAACAAAAATATTTCGCTTCCAAAGAAATGCCTCTAGAGCACAGAAAACACTCTTCCAACGAAATGACCCCATATTTCAAAAATTTGCTTCCATTGAAATAATATAAGAACACAGAAAATTCTCTTCCAAAGATATTACCCAAGAAGACAAAAAATTGTTTTCCCACAAAATCACCCGAGAACACAAAAAATTCGCTTCCAACGAAATCACCCTAGAACACAAAAAATCTCTTTAAAAGAAATCACCCGAGAACACAAAAAAATGTGCTTCCAACGAAATCACACCTGAGCACCAAAAATTCCCTTCCAACGAAGTGACTCCAGAGCACAGAAAACACGCTTCCAACGAAATGACCCCCTACTTCAAAAATTTGCTTCCATCGAAGAAAAAGGAGAACACAAAAATTCCATTCCAACGATATTACCCCAGAAGAAAAAATTCTTTTCCAACGAAATCCCTGAGAACACAAATATTCGCTTCCAAAGATATCATCCCAGAGCACAAAAAATTCGCTTCCAACGAAATCACCCTAAAACATAAAAAATTCGCTTCCATCGAAATCACCACAGAAGACAAAAATTTCGCTTCCAACAAAATCACCCCATAGCACGAAAAATTGTCTTCCAACGAAATGACTCCAGAGCACAGAAAACACGCTTACAAGGAAATGATCCCATACTTCAAAAATTGGCTTCCATCGAAATCACCCGAGAACACAAAAAATTCACTTCCAACGAAATTATCCCAGAACACAAAAAATGCGCTTCCAACGAAATAACCCCAGAGCACAAAAAATTCGCTTCCATCGAAATGACTCCAGAGCACAGAAAATACGCTTCCAATGAAATGACCCCAGAACACCAAAAATTCTTTCAATGAAATCACCCTAGAACATAAAAAATTCGCTTCCAACGAAATCACCCTAGAACGTAAAAAATTCGCTTTCAATGAAATTACACCAGAACACAAAAAATTCCCTTTCAACGAAATCACCCGAGAACACAAATATTCACTTCCAAAGATATCATCCCAGAGCACAAAAAATTCGCTTCCAACGAAATATCTCCAGAGCTCCGAAAACATGCTTCCAACGAAATGACCTCCTACTTCCGTCGAAAAAACGGGAGAACAGAAAAAATTCGCTTGCAACGTAATCTTCTGAGAACACAAATATTCGCTTCCAACGAAATCAAACTAGAACACAAAAAATTAGCTTGCAACGAAATCTCCTGAGAATACAAATATTTGCTTTCAACGAAATCACCCCAGAGCACAAAAAATTCGCTTCCAATGAAAAGACTTCAGAGCACAGAAAACATGCTTACAACGATATGACCCCCTACTTCAAAAATTTGCTTCCATGGAAAAAAACAGAGAACACAAAAAATTCTCTTCCAATCATGTTACCCCAGAAGACAAAAAATTCTTTTCCAACGAAATCTCCTGAGAACACAAATATTCGCCTCCAAAGTAATCAATCCAGACCACAGAAAACACGCTTCCAACGAAATCACCCCAGACCACCAAAAATTCGCTTCCAACGAAATCACCCCAGAACACAAAAAATTCGCTTCCAACGAAATCTCCTGGGAACACAAATATTCGCTTCCAAAGAAAACATCCCAGAGCACAAAAAATTCGCTTCCAACAAAATGACTCCAGAGCACAGAAAACACGCTTCCAATGAAGTGACTCCAGAACACAAAACATTCGCTTTCAAAGAAATCACCCTAGAACATAAAAAAATCGCTTCCATCGAAATCACCATAAAAGACCAAAAAACTCGCTTCCAACCAAATCACTCCAGAGCACAAAATATTCGCTTCCAACAAAATCACCCCAGACCACAAAAAATTCTCTTCCAACGAAATGAC
This sequence comes from Meriones unguiculatus, assembly GCF_030254825.1. NCBI lineage: Eukaryota > Metazoa > Chordata > Mammalia > Rodentia > Muridae > Meriones > Meriones unguiculatus. The sequence goes on from NC_083353.1 coordinate 59,264,706, forward strand.
TCCAGAGCACAGAAAACATGCTTCCAAGGAAATGATCCCATACTTCAAAAATTGGCTTCCATCAAAATCACGCGAGAACACAAAAAATTCACTTCCAACGAAATTATCCCAGAACACAGAAAATGCGCTACCAACGAAATCACATCAGAGCACAAAAAATTCGCTTCCAACGAAATGACTCCAGAGCACAGAAAACACGCTTCCAACAAAATGACTCCCTACTTCAAAACTTTGCTTCCATCGAAAAGTCCTGAGAGCACAAAAATTCTATTCCATCGAAATTACCCTAGAACATGAAAAATTCGCTTCCAACGAAATCTCCTGAGAACAAAAATATTCGCTTCCAAAAAAAAGCATCCCAGAGCACAAAAAATTCGCTTCCAATGAAATGACTCCCTACTTCAAAAATTTGCTTCCATCAAAAAGTCCTGAGAGCACAAAAATTTCTATTCCATCGAAATTACCCCAGAACACAAAAAATTTGCTTCCAACGAAATCTCTCCTGAGGACAAAAAATTCTAATGAAATGAATCCAGAGCACAGAAAACAAGCTTCCAACGAAATGACCCCCTCCTTCAAAAATTTGCTTCCATCAAACAAACCAGAGAACACAAAAAATTCATTTCCAAAGAAATGACCCTAGAACACAAAAAAATTTGCTTCCAATGAAATCTTCTGAGAACACAAATATTCACTTCTAAAGTAATCATCCCAGAGCACAAAAAATTCGCTTCCAACAACATCAACCTAGAACACAAAAAATTCTCTTTCAATGAAATCACCCGAGAATACAAAAAATTCGGTTCCAACATAATCAACCCAGAGCACAAAAAATTCACTTCCAACAAAATGACTCCAGAGCACAGAAAACACGCTTCCAATGAAATGACCCCAGAACACAAAAAATTCGCTTTCAACAAAATCACCCTAGAACATAAAAAATTCCCTTTCAATAAAATTACCCCAGAACAGAAAAAATTTACTTGCAACGAAATCTCCTGAGAACACAAATATTCACTTCCAAAGAAAACATCCCTGATCACAAAAAATTCGCTTCCAACGAAATCACCCCAGAACACAAAAAATTCGCTTCCAACGAAATCAACCCAGAGCACAAAAAATTCGCTTCCAACGAAATGACTCCGGAGCTCCGAAAACATGCTTCCAACGAAATGACCTCCTACTTCAAAAATTTACTTCCATCAAAAAAAACGGAGAACAGAAAAAATTCGCTTGCAACGAAATATTCTGAGAACACAAATATTCGCTTCCAACGAAATCTCCCCAGAACACAAAATATTCGCTTCCAACGAAATCTCCCCAGAACACAAAATATTCGCTTCCAACGAAATCACTCCAGAATACAAAAAATTCGCTTCCAACGAAATGACTCCCTACTTCAAAAATTTGCTTCCATCAAACAAACCGGAGAACACAAAAAATTCATTTCCAAAGAAATGACCCCAGAACACAAAAAAATCCGCTTCCAACAAAATCTTTTGAGAACACAAATATTCACTTCTAAAGAAATCATCCCAGAGCACAAAAAAATTCGTTTCCAATAAAATCACCCAAGAACATAATTTTTTTTTCAAAGGAATCACCCGAGAACACAAAAAATTCACGTCCAACGAAATTACCCTAGAACACGAAAATTTTGCTTCCAACAAAATCACCCCAGACCACAAAAAATTCTCTTCCAACGAAATGACTCCAGAGCACAGAAAACACGCTTCCAAGGAAATGATCCCATACTTCAAAAATTGGCTTCCATCGAAATTACCCGAGAACACAAAAAATTCACTTCCAACGAAATTATCCCAGAACACAGAAAATGCGCTACCAACAAAATCACCACAGAGCACAAAAAATTCATTTCCAAGAAAATCACCCTAGAACATAAAAACTTTCCTTTCAAAGAAATCACCCGAGAACACAAAAAATTCATGTACAACGAAATTACCGCTGAACACAAGAAATTCGCTTCCAACGAAATTACCCTAGAACACAAAAATTTCGCTTCCAACAAAATCACCCCAGACCACAAAAAATTCTCTTCCAACGAAATGACTCCAGAGCACAGAAAACATGCTTCCAAGGAAATGATTCCATACTTCAAAAATTGGCTTCCATCGAAATCACCCGAGAACACAAAAAATTCACTTCCAACGAAATTATCCCAGAACACAAAAAATGCGCTACCAACGAAATCACATCAGAGCACAAAAAATTCGCTTCCAACGAAATGACTCCAGAGCACAGAAAACACGCTTCCAACAAAATGACTCCCTACTTCAAAACTTTGCTTCCATCGAAAAGTCCTGAGAGCACAAAAAATTCTATTCCATCGAAATTACCCCAGAACACAAAACATTCGCTTCCAAGAAAATCTCCTGAGAACACAAACATTCGATTCCAAAGAAAACATCCCAGAGCACAAAAAATTCGCTTCCAACAAAATGACTCCACAGCACAGAAAACACGCTTCCAATGAAGTGACTCCAGAACACAAAAAATTTGCTTTCAACGACATCACCCTAGAACATAAAAAATTGGCTTCCATCGAAATCACCATAGAAGACAAAAATTTTGCTTCCAAACAAATCACTCCAGAGCACAACAAATTTGCTTCCAACGAAATCACCCTAGAACATAAAAAATTCCCTTTCAATGAAATTACCCTTGAACACAAAAAATTCGCTTGCAACGAAATCTCCTGAGAACACAAATATTCGCTTCCAAAGAAAATATCCCAGAGCACAAAAAATTCGCTTCCAACGAAATCACCCCAGAACACTAAAATTTCCCTTTCAACAAAATCACCCCAGAACACAAAAAATTCGCTTCCAACGAAATCACTCCAGAGGACAAAAAATTCGCTTCTAACGAAATGACTCCAGAGCACAGAAAACACGCTTTCAACGAAATGACCCCTCCTTCAAAAATTTGCTTCCATCAAACAAACCAGAGAACACAAAAAATTCATTTCCAAAGAAATGACCCCAGAACACAAAAAAAAATCGCTTCCAATGAAATATTCTGAGAACACAAATATTCAGTTCTAAAGAAATCATCTCAGAGCACAAAAAAATTCGCTTCCAACAAAATCACCCTAGAACACAAAAAATTCCCTTTCAACGAAATCACCTGAGAATACAAAAAATTCGCTTCCAACATAATCAACCAAGAGCACAAAAAATTCGCTTCCAACAAATTGACTCCAGAGCACAGAAAACACGCTTCCAATGAAATGACCCCAGAACACAAAAAATTTGCTTTCAACGAAATCACCCAAGAACATAAAATATTCGCTTCCATCGAAATCACCATAGAAGACAAAAAATTCGCTTCCAACCAAATCACTCCAGAGCACAAAAAATTGGCTTCCAATGAAATCACCCTAGAACATAAAAAATCCCCTTTCAATGAAATTACCCCAGAACACAAAAAATTCGCTTGCAACGAAATCTCCTGAGAACACAAATATTCGCATCCAAAGAAAACATCCCAGAGCACAAAAAATTCGCTTCCAATGAAATCACCCCAGAATACCCAAAATTCCCTTTCAACGAAATCAACCCAGAACACAAAAAATTCGCTTCCAAAGAAATCAACCCAGAGCACAAAAAATTCGCATCCAACGAAATGACTCCAGAGCTCCGAAAACATGCTTCCAACGAAATGACCTCCTACTTCAAAAATTTACTTCCATCGAAAAAACCGGAGAACAGAAAAAATTCGCTTGCAACGAAATCTTCTGAGAACACAAATATTCGCTTCCAACGAAATCTCCCTGGAACACAAAATATTCGCTTCCAACGAAATCACCCCAGAACACAAAAATTTCGCTTCCAACGAAATGACCTCCTACTTCAAAAATTTATTCCATCGAAAAAACCGGAGAACAGAAAAAATTCGCTTGCAAGGAAATCTTCTGAGAACACAAATATTCGCTTCCAACGAAATCTCCCCAGAACACAAAATATTCGCTTCCAACGAAATCACCACAGAACACAAAAAATTCGCTTCCAAAGAAATGACCCCAGAACACAAAAAATTCCCTTTCAAGGAAATCACCCGAGAACACAAAAAATTCGCTTCCAACGAACAGACTCCAGAGGACAGAAAACACTCTTCCAACGAAATTACCCCCTCCTTCAAAAATTTGCTTCAATCAAACAAACCGGAGAACACAAAAAATTCATTTCCAAAGAAATGACCCCAGAACACAAAAAAAATCGCTTCCAACGAAATCTTCTGAGAACACAAATATTCACTTCTAAAGAAATCATTCCAGAGCACAAAAAAATTCGCTTCCAACAAAATCACCCTCGAACATAAAAAATTTCCTTTCAAAGAAATCACCCGAGAACACAAAAAATTCACGTCCAACGAAATTAACCCAGAACACAAGAAATTCGCTTCCAACGAAATTACCCTAGAACACAAAAATTTCGCTTCCAACAAAATCACCCCAGAGCACAAAAAATTCTCTTCCAATGAAATGACTCCAGAGCACAGAAAACACGCTTCCAAGGAAATGATCCCATACTTCAAAAATTGGCTTCCATCGAAATCACCCGAGAACACAAAAAATTCACTTCCAACGAAATGATCCCAGAACACAGAAAATGCGCTACCAACGAAATCACCCCAGAGAACAAAATATTCGCTTCCAACGAAATGACTCCAGAGCACAGAAATTACGCTTCCAAAAAAATGACTCCCTACTTCAAAAATTTGCTTCCATCGAAAAATCCTGAGAGCACAAAAATTGGCTTCCATCGAAATCTCCCCAGAACACAAAAAATTCCCTTTCTAGGAAATCACCCGAGAACACAAAAAATTCACTTCTAACGAAATAACTCCAGAGGACAAAAAATTCGCTTTTAATGAAATGACTCCAGAGCACAGAAAACACGCTTCCAACGAAATGACCCCCTCCTTCAAAAATTTGCTTCCATCAAACAAACCAGAGAACACAAAAAATTCATTTCCAAAGAAATGACCCCAGAACACAAAAAATTCTCTTCCAATGAAATCTTCTGAGAACACAAATATTCACTTCTAAAGAAATCATCCCAGAGCACAAAAAATTCGCTTCCAACAAAATCACCATAGAACACAAAAAATTCCCTTTCAAGGAAATCACCCGAGAACACAAAAAATTGGCTTCCAACAAAATTACTCCAGAACACAAAAAATTCGCTTGCAACGAAATCTTCTGAGAACACAAATATTCGCTTACAACGAAATCTCCCCAGAAAACAAAATATTCGCTTCCAACCAAATCACCCCAGAGCACAAAAAATTCGCTTCCAATGAAATGACTTCAGAGCAAAGAAAAAACGCTTCCAACGATATGACCCCCTACTTCAAAAATTTGCTTCCATCGAAAAAACCGGAGAACACAAAAAATTCTCTTCCAACCATATTACCCCAGAAGACAAAAAATTCTTTTCCAAAGAAATCTCCTGAGAACAAAAATATACGCTTCGAACATAATCACCCTAGAACACAAAAAATTCCCTTTCAACGAAATCACCAGAGAACACAAAAAGATTATGTCCAACGAAATTACTACAGAACAGAAAATATTTGCTTCCATTGAAATCAAAGCAGAACACAAAATATTCGATTCCAAAGAAATCACCCTAGAACACAAAAAATTCCCTTTCAACGAAATCACCGGAGAACATAAAAAATTCGCTTCCAACGAAATGACTCCAGAGCACAGAAAACATGCTTCCAATGAAAAGACCCCAGAACACAAAAAATTCCCTTCCAAGAAAATTACCCTAGAACATAAAACCCTCGCTTCCTTCGAAATCACCACAGAAGACAAAAAATGCGCTTCCAACCAAATCACCCAAGAGCACAAAAAATTCGCTTCCAACGAAATCACCCTAGAACACAAAAAATTTGCTTGCAACGAAATCTCCTGAGAACACAAATATTCGCTTCCAATGAAATCACCCCAGAGCACAAAAAATTCGCTTCCAACAAAATGACTCCAGAGCACAGAAAACATGCTTCCAACGAAATGACCCCCTACTTCAAAAATTTGCTTCCATTAAAAAATCCTGAGCACACAAAAATTTCTCTTCCAACGAAATCACCCCAGAACACAAAAAATTTGCTTCCAACGAAATGACCCCATTCTTCAAAAATTTGCTTCCATCTAAATCACCTGAGAACACAAAAAATTCACTTCCGAAGAAATCAACCCAGAGCACAAAAAATTCGCATCCAACAAAATGACTCCAGGGCACAGAAAACAGGCTTCCAACGAAATGAACCACTACTTCAAAAATTTGTTTCCATCGAAATCAACTGAGAACACCAAAAATTCGCACCAAAAAAATTAGCCCAAAAAACAAAAAATTTGCTTGCAACGAAATCTCCTGAGAACACAAATATTCGCTTCCAACAAAATCACCAGAGAGCACAAAAAATTCGCTTCCAAAGAAATGACTCCAGAGCATAGAAAACACGCGTCCAACAAAATGACGCCATACTTCAAAAATTTGCTACCATCGAAATCACCCCAGAACACAAAAAATTTGCTTCCAACGAAATTTCCCCAGAAGACAAAAAATTCTTTTGCAACGAAATCTCCTGAGAAAACAAATATTCGTTCTCAAAGATATCATCCCAGAGCACAAAAATTTCTCTTCCAAAGAAATCACCCTACAACACATAAATTCCTTTTCATTGAAATCCCCCGAGAACACAAAAAATTCGCTTCCAAAGAAATCACCTCAGAACACAGAAAATTCGCTTGCAATGAAATCTCCTGAGAACACAAAAAATTCGCTTCCAACGAAATCACCCCAGAGCACAAAAAATTCGTTTCCAATGAAATGACTCCAGAGCACAGAAAACATGCTTCGAATGAAATGACCCGAGAACACAAATTTTCCCTTCCAACGAAATCACCCTAGAACATAAAAAATCGCTTCCATCGAAATCACCACAGAGACAAAAAATTCGCTTCCAACCAAATCACCCCAGAGCACAATAAATTCGCTTCCAACAAAATCACCCCAAAGCAGAAAAAATTTGCTTCCAAAGAAATGTCCGTATACTTCAAAAATTTGCTTCCATTGAAATCACATGAGGACACAAAAAATTCGCTTCCAAACCAATTACCCCACACCACAAAAAAGTCGCTTGCAACGAAATCTTCTGAGAACACAAATCTTTGCTTTCATCGAACTCACCCCAGAACACAAAAAATTCGCTTCAAAAGAAATGACTCCAGAGCACAGAAATCACACTTCCAACGAAATGATCCCATACTTCAAAAATTTCCTACAATCGAAATCACCCCAGAACACAAAAAATTCGTTTCCAACGAAGTTACCCCAGAACACAAAATATTCGCTTCCAACAAAATGACTCTACAGCACAGAAAACACGCTTCCAACTAAATGACCCCCTATTTCAAAAATTTGCTTCCATCGAAAAAACCGAAGAACACAAAAAAATCTTCCAACAATATTGCCCCAGAAGACAAAAAATTCTTTTCCAACGAAATCTCCTGAGAACATAAATATTCGCTTCCAAAGATATCATCACAGAGTAGAAAAAAATTGCTTCCAACGAAATCACCCTAGAACACAAAAATTCCCTTTCAACGAAACCCCCGAGAACATAAAAAAATTTGCTTCCAACGAAATCACCCCAGAGCACAAAAAATTCGCTTCCAAAGATATGACTCCAGAGCACAGAAAGCACGCTTCCAATGAAATGACCCCTGAACACAAAAAATTCGCCTCCAATGAAATCACCCTAAAACATAAAAAATTCGCTTCCATCGAAATCACCACAGAAGACAAAAAATTCGCTTCCAACCAAATCACCCCAGAGCACAAAAAATTCGCTTAGAACGAAATCACCACAGAGCACAAAAAATTCGCTTCCAACGAAATGACTCCAGAGCACAGAAAACACGCTTCCAAAGAAATGACCACATATTTCAAAAATTTGCTTCCATTGAAATCACCCAAGAACACAAAAAATTTGCATCCAAAGAAATTACCCCAGAACACAAAAAAATTCTCTTCCAACGAAATCTCCTGATAACACAAATATTCGCTTCCAAGGAAATCATCCCAGAGCACAAAAAAATTCGCTTCCAACAAAATCACCCTAGAACACAAAAAATTCGCTTTCAACGAAATCACCCGAGAACACTAAAAGTTCACTTCCAACAAAATTACCACAGAACAGAAAAAATTTTCTTCCATCGAAATCACCCCAGAACACAAAAAATTCACTTCCAAAGTAATCACGCTAGAACACAAAAAATGAGCTATAAACAAAATCACCTGAGAACACAAAAAATTCGCTTACAACAAAATCACCACAGAGCACAAAATATTCGCTTCCAATGAAATGACTCCAAAGCACAGAAAACATGCTTCCAATGAAAGGAACCCAGAACACAAAAAATTCGCTTCGAACGAAGTTACCCCAGAACACAAAAATTCGCTTCCAACGAAATCACCCCAGAACACAAAAAATTCGCTTCCAACGAAATGACTCCATAGCACAGAAAACATGCTTCCAACGCAATGACCCCCTACTTCAAAAATTTGCTTCCATGGAAATACCGGAAAACACAAACAATTCTCTTCTAACGATATTACCCCAGACGACAAAAAATTCTTTTCCAACGAAATCTACTGAGAACAAAAATATTCGCTTCCAAAGATATCATCCCAGAGCACAAAAAATTCGCTTCCAACGAAAGCACCCTTGAACACAAAAATTCCCTTTCAACGAAATCACCCGAGAACAAAAAAAATACGCTTCCAACGAAATCACCCCAGAACACAAAAAATTCGCTTGCAACGAAATCTCCTGAGAACACAAATATTCGCTTCCAACGAAATACCCCAGAACACAAAAAATTCGCTTTCAATGAAATCACCACAGAACACAAAAAATTCGCTTCCAACGAAATGACTCCAGAGCACAGAAAACATGCTTCCAACGAAATGACCCCCTACTTCAAAAAATTGCTTCCATGGAAATACCGGAAAACAAAAAAATTCTCTTCTAATGATATTACCCCAGAAGACAAAAAATTCTTTTCCAACGAAATCTCCTGAGAACACAAATATTCGCTTCCAAAGATATCATCACAGAGCACAAAAAATTCGATTCCAAAGAAATCGCCAAAGAACAAAAAAATTCCCTTTCAACAAAATCACCCGAGAACACAAAAAATTCGCTTCCAACGAAATCACCGCAGAACACAAAAAGTTCCCTCGCAACGAAATCTCCTGAGAACACAAATATTCGCTTCCAACGAAATCACCCCAGAGCACAAAAAAATTTGCTTCCAATGAAATGACTCCAGAGCACACAAAACACGCTTCCAATGAAATGACCCCAGAACACAAAAAATTCCCTTCCAACGAAATCAACCTAGAATATAAAACACTCGCTGCCTTCGAAATCACCACAGAAGACAAAAAATTCGCTTCCAACCAAATCACCCAAGAGCACAAAAAATTCCCTTCCAACGAAATCACCCTAGAACAAAAAAAAAATCGATTTCAACGAAATCACCCGAGAACACAAAAAATTTGCTTCCAACGAAATTACCCCAGAATACAAAAAATTCGCTTGCAACAAAATCTTCCGAAAAACACATATATTCGCTTCCAACGAAATCAACTCAGAACACAAAAAATTCGCTTCCAACGAAGTGACTCCAGAGCACAGAAAACATGCTTCCAAAGAAATGACGTGATATTTCAAAAATTTGCTTCCATCGAAATCACCCGAGAACACAAAAAATTCGCTTCCAATGAAATGACTCCAGAGCACAGAAAACACGCTTCCAACGAAATGACCCGATATTTCAAAAAATTGCTTCCATCGAAATCACCCAAGAACACAAAAAATTCGCTTCCAACGAAATTACCCCAGAACACAAAAAATTCCCTTTCAACGAAATCACCCGAAAACACAAAAAGTTAACATCCAACGAAATTACTACAGAACAGAAAAAAATTGCTTCTATTGAAATCATCCCAGAACACAAAAAATTCGCTTCCAATGCAATCACCACAGATCACAAAATATTCGCTTCCAATGAAATGACTCCAAAGCACAGAAAACACGCTTCCAATGAAAGGACCCTAGAACACAAAAAATTCGCTTCCACTATAATCACCCTATTACATAAAAAATTCGCTTTCAACGAAATTACTCCAGAGCACAGAAAGCACGCTTCCAATGAAATGACCCCAGAACACAAAAAATTCCCTTCCAAGAAAACCACCCTAGAACATAAAACACTCGCTTCGTTCGAAATCACCACAGAAGACAAACAATGCCCTTCCAACCAAATCACCCAAGAGCACAAAAAATTCGCTTCCAACGAAATCACCCTAGAACACAAAAAATTCGCTAGCAACGAAATCTCCTGAGAACACAAATATTCGCTTCCAACGAAATCACCCCAGAACACAAAAAATTCGCTTCCAACGAAATGACTCCTGAGCACAGAAAACACGGTTCCAACGAAATGACTCCAGATCACAGAAAACACGGTTCCAACGAAGTGATCCCCTATTTCAAAAATTTGCTTCCATCGAAAAAACCGGAGAACACAAAAAATTCGCTTCCAACGATATTACACCAGAAGACAAAAAATTCTTTTCCAACGAAATCTCCTGAGAACACAAATATTCTCTTCTAAAGATATCATCCCAGAGCACAAAAATTCGCTTCCAACCAAATTACCCTAGAATGCAAAAATTCCCTTTCAAAGAAATCACCTGAGAACCCAAAAAATTCGCTTCCAACGAAATCACCCCAGAGCACAAAAAATTCTCTTCCAACGACATTACCCCAGAAGACAAAAAATTCTTTTCCAACGAAATCTCCTGAGAACACAAATATTAGTTTCTAAACATATCATCCCAGTGCAAAAAAATCGCTTCCAACGAAATCACCCTAGAATGCAAAAATTCCCTTTCAAAGAAATCACGCGAGAACACAAAAAATTCGCTTCCAACGAAATCACCCCAGAGCACAAAAAATTCGCTTCCAACGAAATGACTCCTGAGCACCGGAAACACGCTTCCAACGAAATGACCCCCTACTTCAAAAAATTGCTTCCATCGAAAAAACCGGAGAACACAAAAAATTCTCTTCCAACGACATTACCCGCGAAGACAAAAAATTCTTTTCCAACGAAATCTCCTGAGAACACAAATATTCCCTTCCAAAGATATCATCCCAGAGCACAAAAAATTCGCTTCCAACGAAATCACCCAAGAACGCAAAAATTCCCTTTCAAAGAAATCACGCGAGAACACAAAAAATTCGCTTCCAAGGAAATTACTCAAGAACCCAAAAAATACGCTTGAAAAGAAATCTTCTGAGTACTCAAATATTCGCTTCCAACGAAATCACCCCAGAGTACAAAAAATTCGCTTCCAACTAAATGACTCCAGATCACAGAAAACACGCTTCCAACGAAATGAGCCACTACATCAAAATATTGCTTCCATCGAAAAAAGTGGAGAACACAAAAAATTCTTTTCCAACGACATTATCCCAGAAGACCAAAAATTCTTTTCCAACGAAATCTCCTGAGAACACAAAAAATTCACTTGCAACGAAATCTCCTGAGAACACAAATATTCGCTTCCAAAGAAATCACCCCAGAACACAAAAAATTCGCTTCGAAAAAAATTACTCCACAGCACAGACAACAAGCTTCCAACGAAATGACCCACTACTTCAAAAAATTGCTTCCATTGATAAAACCGGAGAACACAAAAAATTCTCTTCCAACGACATTACCCCAGAAGGCAAAAAATTCTTTTCCAACGAAATCTCCTGAGAAAACAAATATTCACTTCCAAAGATATCATCCCAGAGCACAAAAAATTCGCTTCCAACGAAATCACCCTAGAACACAAAAATTCACTTGCAATGAAATCACCCGAGAATACAAAAAATTCACTTCCAACGGAATCAACCCAGAGCACAAAAATTGGCTTCCAACAAAATTATCCTAGAACACAAAATTTCCCTTTCAACGAAATGACCTGAGAACACAAAAAATTCGCTTCCAACGATATTACCCCAGAAGACAAAAAATTGTTTTCAAACGAAATCTCATGAGAACACAAATATTCGCTTCCAAAGATATCATCCCAAAGCACAAAAAATTCGATTCTAATGAAATGACTCCAGAGCACCAAAAACACGCTTCCAACGAAATAACCCCCATCTTCAAAAATTTGCTTCCATCGACAAAACCGGAGAACACAAAGAATTCTCTTCCAACGATATTACCCCAGAAGGCAAAAAATTCTTTTCCAATGAAATCTTCTGAGAACACAAATATTCGCTTCCAAAGATATCATCCCAGAGCACAAAAAATTTGCTTCCAACGAAATCACCCTAGAACACAATAATTCCCTTTCAACAAAAGCACCCGAGAACACAAAAAATTCGCTTCCAAAGAAATCACCCCAGAACACAAAAAATTCGCTTCCAAAGAAATCACCCCAGAGCACAGAAAAATTCGCTTCCAACGAAATGACTCCAAAACACAGAAAACACGCTTCCAACGAAATGACACCCTACTTCAAAAATTTGCTTCCATCGAGAAAACCTGAACACAAAAAATACGCTTCCAACAAAAACACCCTAGAACACAAAAAATTAGCCTCCACTGAAATCATCCCAGAACACAAAAAATTCGCTTCCAACGAAATCAACTCAGAACACAAAAAATCGCTTCCACGAAATCACCCTGAACACTAAACATTCCCTTTCAACGAAATCACCCAACAACACAAAAAATTCGCTTCCAACGAAATGACTCCAGAGCACAGAAAACACGCTTCCAACGAAATGACTCCCTACTTCAAAAATTTGCTTCCATCGAAAAAACCGGAGAACACAAAAAATTCGCTTCCAATGAAATTACCTTAGAACACAAAAAATTCGCTTCCAACGAAATCACCCCAGAACACAAAAAAATTGCTTCCAACTAAATGACTCCAGAGCACAGAAAACAGGCTTCCAACGAAATGACCCCATATTTCAAAAATTTGCTTCCATTGAAATCACCCGAGAACACAAAAAATTCGCTTAGAACGAAATTACCCCAGAACACAAAATGTTCGCTTCCAACGAAATCTCCTGAGAACACAAATATTCGCTTCGAAAGAAATCATCCCAGAGCACAAAAAAATTCGCTTCCAAAGAAATCACCCTAGAACACAAATAATTCCCTTTCAAAGAAATCACCAGAGAACACAAAAAATTCGCTTACAACGAAATCAACCCAGAGCACAAAAAATTCGCTTGCAAGGAAATCTTCTGAGAAAACAAATATTCGCTTCCAAAGAAATCATCCCAGAGCACAAAAAAATTCGCTTCCAAAAAAATCACCCTAGAACACAAAAAATTCACGTCCAACGAAATTACCCAAGAACACAAGAAAATCGCTTCCAACGAAATTACCCGAGAACACAAAAATTTAGCTTCCAACAAAATCACCCCAGAGCACAAAAAATTTGATTCCAACGAAATGACTCCAGAGCACAGAAAACACGCTTTCAAGGAAATGATCCAATACTTCAAAAATTGGCTTCCATTGAAATCACCCGAGAACACAAAAAATTCACTTCCAACGAAATTATCCCTGAACACAAAAAATGCGCCTCCAACGAAATCACCCCAGAGCACAAAAAATTTGCTTCCAACGAAGTGACGCCAGAGCACAGAAAACACGCTTCCAACGAAATGACTCCCTACTTCAAAAATTTGCTTCCATCGAAAAATCCTGAGAACACAAAAATTTCTATTCCAACGATATTACCCCAGAACAAAAATATTTCGCTTCCAAAGAAATGCCTCTAGAGCACAGAAAACACTCTTCCAACGAAATGACCCCATATTTCAAAAATTTGCTTCCATTGAAATAATATAAGAACACAGAAAATTCTCTTCCAAAGATATTACCCAAGAAGACAAAAAATTGTTTTCCCACAAAATCACCCGAGAACACAAAAAATTCGCTTCCAACGAAATCACCCTAGAACACAAAAAATCTCTTTAAAAGAAATCACCCGAGAACACAAAAAAATGTGCTTCCAACGAAATCACACCTGAGCACCAAAAATTCCCTTCCAACGAAGTGACTCCAGAGCACAGAAAACACGCTTCCAACGAAATGACCCCCTACTTCAAAAATTTGCTTCCATCGAAGAAAAAGGAGAACACAAAAATTCCATTCCAACGATATTACCCCAGAAGAAAAAATTCTTTTCCAACGAAATCCCTGAGAACACAAATATTCGCTTCCAAAGATATCATCCCAGAGCACAAAAAATTCGCTTCCAACGAAATCACCCTAAAACATAAAAAATTCGCTTCCATCGAAATCACCACAGAAGACAAAAATTTCGCTTCCAACAAAATCACCCCATAGCACGAAAAATTGTCTTCCAACGAAATGACTCCAGAGCACAGAAAACACGCTTACAAGGAAATGATCCCATACTTCAAAAATTGGCTTCCATCGAAATCACCCGAGAACACAAAAAATTCACTTCCAACGAAATTATCCCAGAACACAAAAAATGCGCTTCCAACGAAATAACCCCAGAGCACAAAAAATTCGCTTCCATCGAAATGACTCCAGAGCACAGAAAATACGCTTCCAATGAAATGACCCCAGAACACCAAAAATTCTTTCAATGAAATCACCCTAGAACATAAAAAATTCGCTTCCAACGAAATCACCCTAGAACGTAAAAAATTCGCTTTCAATGAAATTACACCAGAACACAAAAAAATTCCCTTTCAACGAAATCACCCGAGAACACAAATATTCACTTCCAAAGATATCATCCCAGAGCACAAAAAATTCGCTTCCAACGAAATATCTCCAGAGCTCCGAAAACATGCTTCCAACGAAATGACCTCCTACTTCCGTCGAAAAAACGGGAGAACAGAAAAAATTCGCTTGCAACGTAATCTTCTGAGAACACAAATATTCGCTTCCAACGAAATCAAACTAGAACACAAAAAATTAGCTTGCAACGAAATCTCCTGAGAATACAAATATTTGCTTTCAACGAAATCACCCCAGAGCACAAAAAATTCGCTTCCAATGAAAAGACTTCAGAGCACAGAAAACATGCTTACAACGATATGACCCCCTACTTCAAAAATTTGCTTCCATGGAAAAAAACAGAGAACACAAAAAATTCTCTTCCAATCATGTTACCCCAGAAGACAAAAAATTCTTTTCCAACGAAATCTCCTGAGAACACAAATATTCGCCTCCAAAGTAATCAATCCAGACCACAGAAAACACGCTTCCAACGAAATCACCCCAGACCACCAAAAATTCGCTTCCAACGAAATCACCCCAGAACACAAAAAATTCGCTTCCAACGAAATCTCCTGGGAACACAAATATTCGCTTCCAAAGAAAACATCCCAGAGCACAAAAAATTCGCTTCCAACAAAATGACTCCAGAGCACAGAAAACACGCTTCCAATGAAGTGACTCCAGAACACAAAACATTCGCTTTCAAAGAAATCACCCTAGAACATAAAAAAATCGCTTCCATCGAAATCACCATAAAAGACCAAAAAACTCGCTTCCAACCAAATCACTCCAGAGCACAAAATATTCGCTTCCAACAAAATCACCCCAGACCACAAAAAATTCTCTTCCAACGAAATGACTCCAGAGCACAGAAAACATGCTTCCAAGGAAATGATCCCATACTTCAAAAATTGGCTTCCATCAAAATCACGCGAGAACACAAAAAATTCACTTCCAACGAAATTATCCCAGAACACAGAAAATGCGCTACCAACGAAATCACATCAGAGCACAAAAAATTCGCTTCCAACGAAATGACTCCAGAGCACAGAAAACACGCTTCCAACAAAATGACTCCCTACTTCAAAACTTTGCTTCCATCGAAAAGTCCTGAGAGCACAAAAATTCTATTCCATCGAAATTACCCTAGAACATGAAAAATTCGCTTCCAACGAAATCTCCTGAGAACAAAAATATTCGCTTCCAAAAAAAAGCATCCCAGAGCACAAAAAATTCGCTTCCAATGAAATGACTCCCTACT
Organism: Meriones unguiculatus; assembly: GCF_030254825.1. Lineage (NCBI taxonomy): Eukaryota > Metazoa > Chordata > Mammalia > Rodentia > Muridae > Meriones > Meriones unguiculatus. The sequence continues at coordinate 59,280,854 of NC_083353.1, forward strand.
TCAAAAATTTGCTTCCATCAAAAAGTCCTGAGAGCACAAAAATTTCTATTCCATCGAAATTACCCCAGAACACAAAAAATTTGCTTCCAACGAAATCTCTCCTGAGGACAAAAAATTCTAATGAAATGAATCCAGAGCACAGAAAACAAGCTTCCAACGAAATGACCCCCTCCTTCAAAAATTTGCTTCCATCAAACAAACCAGAGAACACAAAAAATTCATTTCCAAAGAAATGACCCTAGAACACAAAAAAATTTGCTTCCAATGAAATCTTCTGAGAACACAAATATTCACTTCTAAAGTAATCATCCCAGAGCACAAAAAATTCGCTTCCAACAACATCAACCTAGAACACAAAAAATTCTCTTTCAATGAAATCACCCGAGAATACAAAAAATTCGGTTCCAACATAATCAACCCAGAGCACAAAAAATTCACTTCCAACAAAATGACTCCAGAGCACAGAAAACACGCTTCCAATGAAATGACCCCAGAACACAAAAAATTCGCTTTCAACAAAATCACCCTAGAACATAAAAAATTCCCTTTCAATAAAATTACCCCAGAACAGAAAAAATTTACTTGCAACGAAATCTCCTGAGAACACAAATATTCACTTCCAAAGAAAACATCCCTGATCACAAAAAATTCGCTTCCAACGAAATCACCCCAGAACACAAAAAATTCGCTTCCAACGAAATCAACCCAGAGCACAAAAAATTCGCTTCCAACGAAATGACTCCGGAGCTCCGAAAACATGCTTCCAACGAAATGACCTCCTACTTCAAAAATTTACTTCCATCAAAAAAAACGGAGAACAGAAAAAATTCGCTTGCAACGAAATATTCTGAGAACACAAATATTCGCTTCCAACGAAATCTCCCCAGAACACAAAATATTCGCTTCCAACGAAATCTCCCCAGAACACAAAATATTCGCTTCCAACGAAATCACTCCAGAATACAAAAAATTCGCTTCCAACGAAATGACTCCCTACTTCAAAAATTTGCTTCCATCAAACAAACCGGAGAACACAAAAAATTCATTTCCAAAGAAATGACCCCAGAACACAAAAAAATCCGCTTCCAACAAAATCTTTTGAGAACACAAATATTCACTTCTAAAGAAATCATCCCAGAGCACAAAAAAATTCGTTTCCAATAAAATCACCCAAGAACATAATTTTTTTTTCAAAGGAATCACCCGAGAACACAAAAAATTCACGTCCAACGAAATTACCCTAGAACACGAAAATTTTGCTTCCAACAAAATCACCCCAGACCACAAAAAATTCTCTTCCAACGAAATGACTCCAGAGCACAGAAAACACGCTTCCAAGGAAATGATCCCATACTTCAAAAATTGGCTTCCATCGAAATTACCCGAGAACACAAAAAATTCACTTCCAACGAAATTATCCCAGAACACAGAAAATGCGCTACCAACAAAATCACCACAGAGCACAAAAAATTCATTTCCAAGAAAATCACCCTAGAACATAAAAACTTTCCTTTCAAAGAAATCACCCGAGAACACAAAAAATTCATGTACAACGAAATTACCGCTGAACACAAGAAATTCGCTTCCAACGAAATTACCCTAGAACACAAAAATTTCGCTTCCAACAAAATCACCCCAGACCACAAAAAATTCTCTTCCAACGAAATGACTCCAGAGCACAGAAAACATGCTTCCAAGGAAATGATTCCATACTTCAAAAATTGGCTTCCATCGAAATCACCCGAGAACACAAAAAATTCACTTCCAACGAAATTATCCCAGAACACAAAAAATGCGCTACCAACGAAATCACATCAGAGCACAAAAAATTCGCTTCCAACGAAATGACTCCAGAGCACAGAAAACACGCTTCCAACAAAATGACTCCCTACTTCAAAACTTTGCTTCCATCGAAAAGTCCTGAGAGCACAAAAAATTCTATTCCATCGAAATTACCCCAGAACACAAAACATTCGCTTCCAAGAAAATCTCCTGAGAACACAAACATTCGATTCCAAAGAAAACATCCCAGAGCACAAAAAATTCGCTTCCAACAAAATGACTCCACAGCACAGAAAACACGCTTCCAATGAAGTGACTCCAGAACACAAAAAATTTGCTTTCAACGACATCACCCTAGAACATAAAAAATTGGCTTCCATCGAAATCACCATAGAAGACAAAAATTTTGCTTCCAAACAAATCACTCCAGAGCACAACAAATTTGCTTCCAACGAAATCACCCTAGAACATAAAAAATTCCCTTTCAATGAAATTACCCTTGAACACAAAAAATTCGCTTGCAACGAAATCTCCTGAGAACACAAATATTCGCTTCCAAAGAAAATATCCCAGAGCACAAAAAATTCGCTTCCAACGAAATCACCCCAGAACACTAAAATTTCCCTTTCAACAAAATCACCCCAGAACACAAAAAATTCGCTTCCAACGAAATCACTCCAGAGGACAAAAAATTCGCTTCTAACGAAATGACTCCAGAGCACAGAAAACACGCTTTCAACGAAATGACCCCTCCTTCAAAAATTTGCTTCCATCAAACAAACCAGAGAACACAAAAAATTCATTTCCAAAGAAATGACCCCAGAACACAAAAAAAAATCGCTTCCAATGAAATATTCTGAGAACACAAATATTCAGTTCTAAAGAAATCATCTCAGAGCACAAAAAAATTCGCTTCCAACAAAATCACCCTAGAACACAAAAAATTCCCTTTCAACGAAATCACCTGAGAATACAAAAAATTCGCTTCCAACATAATCAACCAAGAGCACAAAAAATTCGCTTCCAACAAATTGACTCCAGAGCACAGAAAACACGCTTCCAATGAAATGACCCCAGAACACAAAAAATTTGCTTTCAACGAAATCACCCAAGAACATAAAATATTCGCTTCCATCGAAATCACCATAGAAGACAAAAAATTCGCTTCCAACCAAATCACTCCAGAGCACAAAAAATTGGCTTCCAATGAAATCACCCTAGAACATAAAAAATCCCCTTTCAATGAAATTACCCCAGAACACAAAAAATTCGCTTGCAACGAAATCTCCTGAGAACACAAATATTCGCATCCAAAGAAAACATCCCAGAGCACAAAAAATTCGCTTCCAATGAAATCACCCCAGAATACCCAAAATTCCCTTTCAACGAAATCAACCCAGAACACAAAAAATTCGCTTCCAAAGAAATCAACCCAGAGCACAAAAAATTCGCATCCAACGAAATGACTCCAGAGCTCCGAAAACATGCTTCCAACGAAATGACCTCCTACTTCAAAAATTTACTTCCATCGAAAAAACCGGAGAACAGAAAAAATTCGCTTGCAACGAAATCTTCTGAGAACACAAATATTCGCTTCCAACGAAATCTCCCTGGAACACAAAATATTCGCTTCCAACGAAATCACCCCAGAACACAAAAATTTCGCTTCCAACGAAATGACCTCCTACTTCAAAAATTTATTCCATCGAAAAAACCGGAGAACAGAAAAAATTCGCTTGCAAGGAAATCTTCTGAGAACACAAATATTCGCTTCCAACGAAATCTCCCCAGAACACAAAATATTCGCTTCCAACGAAATCACCACAGAACACAAAAAATTCGCTTCCAAAGAAATGACCCCAGAACACAAAAAATTCCCTTTCAAGGAAATCACCCGAGAACACAAAAAATTCGCTTCCAACGAACAGACTCCAGAGGACAGAAAACACTCTTCCAACGAAATTACCCCCTCCTTCAAAAATTTGCTTCAATCAAACAAACCGGAGAACACAAAAAATTCATTTCCAAAGAAATGACCCCAGAACACAAAAAAAATCGCTTCCAACGAAATCTTCTGAGAACACAAATATTCACTTCTAAAGAAATCATTCCAGAGCACAAAAAAATTCGCTTCCAACAAAATCACCCTCGAACATAAAAAATTTCCTTTCAAAGAAATCACCCGAGAACACAAAAAATTCACGTCCAACGAAATTAACCCAGAACACAAGAAATTCGCTTCCAACGAAATTACCCTAGAACACAAAAATTTCGCTTCCAACAAAATCACCCCAGAGCACAAAAAATTCTCTTCCAATGAAATGACTCCAGAGCACAGAAAACACGCTTCCAAGGAAATGATCCCATACTTCAAAAATTGGCTTCCATCGAAATCACCCGAGAACACAAAAAATTCACTTCCAACGAAATGATCCCAGAACACAGAAAATGCGCTACCAACGAAATCACCCCAGAGAACAAAATATTCGCTTCCAACGAAATGACTCCAGAGCACAGAAATTACGCTTCCAAAAAAATGACTCCCTACTTCAAAAATTTGCTTCCATCGAAAAATCCTGAGAGCACAAAAATTGGCTTCCATCGAAATCTCCCCAGAACACAAAAAATTCCCTTTCTAGGAAATCACCCGAGAACACAAAAAATTCACTTCTAACGAAATAACTCCAGAGGACAAAAAATTCGCTTTTAATGAAATGACTCCAGAGCACAGAAAACACGCTTCCAACGAAATGACCCCCTCCTTCAAAAATTTGCTTCCATCAAACAAACCAGAGAACACAAAAAATTCATTTCCAAAGAAATGACCCCAGAACACAAAAAATTCTCTTCCAATGAAATCTTCTGAGAACACAAATATTCACTTCTAAAGAAATCATCCCAGAGCACAAAAAATTCGCTTCCAACAAAATCACCATAGAACACAAAAAATTCCCTTTCAAGGAAATCACCCGAGAACACAAAAAATTGGCTTCCAACAAAATTACTCCAGAACACAAAAAATTCGCTTGCAACGAAATCTTCTGAGAACACAAATATTCGCTTACAACGAAATCTCCCCAGAAAACAAAATATTCGCTTCCAACCAAATCACCCCAGAGCACAAAAAATTCGCTTCCAATGAAATGACTTCAGAGCAAAGAAAAAACGCTTCCAACGATATGACCCCCTACTTCAAAAATTTGCTTCCATCGAAAAAACCGGAGAACACAAAAAATTCTCTTCCAACCATATTACCCCAGAAGACAAAAAATTCTTTTCCAAAGAAATCTCCTGAGAACAAAAATATACGCTTCGAACATAATCACCCTAGAACACAAAAAATTCCCTTTCAACGAAATCACCAGAGAACACAAAAAGATTATGTCCAACGAAATTACTACAGAACAGAAAATATTTGCTTCCATTGAAATCAAAGCAGAACACAAAATATTCGATTCCAAAGAAATCACCCTAGAACACAAAAAATTCCCTTTCAACGAAATCACCGGAGAACATAAAAAATTCGCTTCCAACGAAATGACTCCAGAGCACAGAAAACATGCTTCCAATGAAAAGACCCCAGAACACAAAAAATTCCCTTCCAAGAAAATTACCCTAGAACATAAAACCCTCGCTTCCTTCGAAATCACCACAGAAGACAAAAAATGCGCTTCCAACCAAATCACCCAAGAGCACAAAAAATTCGCTTCCAACGAAATCACCCTAGAACACAAAAAATTTGCTTGCAACGAAATCTCCTGAGAACACAAATATTCGCTTCCAATGAAATCACCCCAGAGCACAAAAAATTCGCTTCCAACAAAATGACTCCAGAGCACAGAAAACATGCTTCCAACGAAATGACCCCCTACTTCAAAAATTTGCTTCCATTAAAAAATCCTGAGCACACAAAAATTTCTCTTCCAACGAAATCACCCCAGAACACAAAAAATTTGCTTCCAACGAAATGACCCCATTCTTCAAAAATTTGCTTCCATCTAAATCACCTGAGAACACAAAAAATTCACTTCCGAAGAAATCAACCCAGAGCACAAAAAATTCGCATCCAACAAAATGACTCCAGGGCACAGAAAACAGGCTTCCAACGAAATGAACCACTACTTCAAAAATTTGTTTCCATCGAAATCAACTGAGAACACCAAAAATTCGCACCAAAAAAATTAGCCCAAAAAACAAAAAATTTGCTTGCAACGAAATCTCCTGAGAACACAAATATTCGCTTCCAACAAAATCACCAGAGAGCACAAAAAATTCGCTTCCAAAGAAATGACTCCAGAGCATAGAAAACACGCGTCCAACAAAATGACGCCATACTTCAAAAATTTGCTACCATCGAAATCACCCCAGAACACAAAAAATTTGCTTCCAACGAAATTTCCCCAGAAGACAAAAAATTCTTTTGCAACGAAATCTCCTGAGAAAACAAATATTCGTTCTCAAAGATATCATCCCAGAGCACAAAAATTTCTCTTCCAAAGAAATCACCCTACAACACATAAATTCCTTTTCATTGAAATCCCCCGAGAACACAAAAAATTCGCTTCCAAAGAAATCACCTCAGAACACAGAAAATTCGCTTGCAATGAAATCTCCTGAGAACACAAAAAATTCGCTTCCAACGAAATCACCCCAGAGCACAAAAAATTCGTTTCCAATGAAATGACTCCAGAGCACAGAAAACATGCTTCGAATGAAATGACCCGAGAACACAAATTTTCCCTTCCAACGAAATCACCCTAGAACATAAAAAATCGCTTCCATCGAAATCACCACAGAGACAAAAAATTCGCTTCCAACCAAATCACCCCAGAGCACAATAAATTCGCTTCCAACAAAATCACCCCAAAGCAGAAAAAATTTGCTTCCAAAGAAATGTCCGTATACTTCAAAAATTTGCTTCCATTGAAATCACATGAGGACACAAAAAATTCGCTTCCAAACCAATTACCCCACACCACAAAAAAGTCGCTTGCAACGAAATCTTCTGAGAACACAAATCTTTGCTTTCATCGAACTCACCCCAGAACACAAAAAATTCGCTTCAAAAGAAATGACTCCAGAGCACAGAAATCACACTTCCAACGAAATGATCCCATACTTCAAAAATTTCCTACAATCGAAATCACCCCAGAACACAAAAAATTCGTTTCCAACGAAGTTACCCCAGAACACAAAATATTCGCTTCCAACAAAATGACTCTACAGCACAGAAAACACGCTTCCAACTAAATGACCCCCTATTTCAAAAATTTGCTTCCATCGAAAAAACCGAAGAACACAAAAAAATCTTCCAACAATATTGCCCCAGAAGACAAAAAATTCTTTTCCAACGAAATCTCCTGAGAACATAAATATTCGCTTCCAAAGATATCATCACAGAGTAGAAAAAAATTGCTTCCAACGAAATCACCCTAGAACACAAAAATTCCCTTTCAACGAAACCCCCGAGAACATAAAAAAATTTGCTTCCAACGAAATCACCCCAGAGCACAAAAAATTCGCTTCCAAAGATATGACTCCAGAGCACAGAAAGCACGCTTCCAATGAAATGACCCCTGAACACAAAAAATTCGCCTCCAATGAAATCACCCTAAAACATAAAAAATTCGCTTCCATCGAAATCACCACAGAAGACAAAAAATTCGCTTCCAACCAAATCACCCCAGAGCACAAAAAATTCGCTTAGAACGAAATCACCACAGAGCACAAAAAATTCGCTTCCAACGAAATGACTCCAGAGCACAGAAAACACGCTTCCAAAGAAATGACCACATATTTCAAAAATTTGCTTCCATTGAAATCACCCAAGAACACAAAAAATTTGCATCCAAAGAAATTACCCCAGAACACAAAAAAATTCTCTTCCAACGAAATCTCCTGATAACACAAATATTCGCTTCCAAGGAAATCATCCCAGAGCACAAAAAAATTCGCTTCCAACAAAATCACCCTAGAACACAAAAAATTCGCTTTCAACGAAATCACCCGAGAACACTAAAAGTTCACTTCCAACAAAATTACCACAGAACAGAAAAAATTTTCTTCCATCGAAATCACCCCAGAACACAAAAAATTCACTTCCAAAGTAATCACGCTAGAACACAAAAAATGAGCTATAAACAAAATCACCTGAGAACACAAAAAATTCGCTTACAACAAAATCACCACAGAGCACAAAATATTCGCTTCCAATGAAATGACTCCAAAGCACAGAAAACATGCTTCCAATGAAAGGAACCCAGAACACAAAAAATTCGCTTCGAACGAAGTTACCCCAGAACACAAAAATTCGCTTCCAACGAAATCACCCCAGAACACAAAAAATTCGCTTCCAACGAAATGACTCCATAGCACAGAAAACATGCTTCCAACGCAATGACCCCCTACTTCAAAAATTTGCTTCCATGGAAATACCGGAAAACACAAACAATTCTCTTCTAACGATATTACCCCAGAAGACAAAAAATTCTTTTCCAACGAAATCTACTGAGAACAAAAATATTCGCTTCCAAAGATATCATCCCAGAGCACAAAAAATTCGCTTCCAACGAAAGCACCCTTGAACACAAAAATTCCCTTTCAACGAAATCACCCGAGAACAAAAAAAATACGCTTCCAACGAAATCACCCCAGAACACAAAAAATTCGCTTGCAACGAAATCTCCTGAGAACACAAATATTCGCTTCCAACGAAATACCCCAGAACACAAAAAATTCGCTTTCAATGAAATCACCACAGAACACAAAAAATTCGCTTCCAACGAAATGACTCCAGAGCACAGAAAACATGCTTCCAACGAAATGACCCCCTACTTCAAAAAATTGCTTCCATGGAAATACCGGAAAACAAAAAAATTCTCTTCTAATGATATTACCCCAGAAGACAAAAAATTCTTTTCCAACGAAATCTCCTGAGAACACAAATATTCGCTTCCAAAGATATCATCACAGAGCACAAAAAATTCGATTCCAAAGAAATCGCCAAAGAACAAAAAAATTCCCTTTCAACAAAATCACCCGAGAACACAAAAAATTCGCTTCCAACGAAATCACCGCAGAACACAAAAAGTTCCCTCGCAACGAAATCTCCTGAGAACACAAATATTCGCTTCCAACGAAATCACCCCAGAGCACAAAAAAATTTGCTTCCAATGAAATGACTCCAGAGCACACAAAACACGCTTCCAATGAAATGACCCCAGAACACAAAAAATTCCCTTCCAACGAAATCAACCTAGAATATAAAACACTCGCTGCCTTCGAAATCACCACAGAAGACAAAAAATTCGCTTCCAACCAAATCACCCAAGAGCACAAAAAATTCCCTTCCAACGAAATCACCCTAGAACAAAAAAAAAATCGATTTCAACGAAATCACCCGAGAACACAAAAAATTTGCTTCCAACGAAATTACCCCAGAATACAAAAAATTCGCTTGCAACAAAATCTTCCGAAAAACACATATATTCGCTTCCAACGAAATCAACTCAGAACACAAAAAATTCGCTTCCAACGAAGTGACTCCAGAGCACAGAAAACATGCTTCCAAAGAAATGACGTGATATTTCAAAAATTTGCTTCCATCGAAATCACCCGAGAACACAAAAAATTCGCTTCCAATGAAATGACTCCAGAGCACAGAAAACACGCTTCCAACGAAATGACCCGATATTTCAAAAAATTGCTTCCATCGAAATCACCCAAGAACACAAAAAATTCGCTTCCAACGAAATTACCCCAGAACACAAAAAATTCCCTTTCAACGAAATCACCCGAAAACACAAAAAGTTAACATCCAACGAAATTACTACAGAACAGAAAAAAATTGCTTCTATTGAAATCATCCCAGAACACAAAAAATTCGCTTCCAATGCAATCACCACAGATCACAAAATATTCGCTTCCAATGAAATGACTCCAAAGCACAGAAAACACGCTTCCAATGAAAGGACCCTAGAACACAAAAAATTCGCTTCCACTATAATCACCCTATTACATAAAAAATTCGCTTTCAACGAAATTACTCCAGAGCACAGAAAGCACGCTTCCAATGAAATGACCCCAGAACACAAAAAATTCCCTTCCAAGAAAACCACCCTAGAACATAAAACACTCGCTTCGTTCGAAATCACCACAGAAGACAAACAATGCCCTTCCAACCAAATCACCCAAGAGCACAAAAAATTCGCTTCCAACGAAATCACCCTAGAACACAAAAAATTCGCTAGCAACGAAATCTCCTGAGAACACAAATATTCGCTTCCAACGAAATCACCCCAGAACACAAAAAATTCGCTTCCAACGAAATGACTCCTGAGCACAGAAAACACGGTTCCAACGAAATGACTCCAGATCACAGAAAACACGGTTCCAACGAAGTGATCCCCTATTTCAAAAATTTGCTTCCATCGAAAAAACCGGAGAACACAAAAAATTCGCTTCCAACGATATTACACCAGAAGACAAAAAATTCTTTTCCAACGAAATCTCCTGAGAACACAAATATTCTCTTCTAAAGATATCATCCCAGAGCACAAAAATTCGCTTCCAACCAAATTACCCTAGAATGCAAAAATTCCCTTTCAAAGAAATCACCTGAGAACCCAAAAAATTCGCTTCCAACGAAATCACCCCAGAGCACAAAAAATTCTCTTCCAACGACATTACCCCAGAAGACAAAAAATTCTTTTCCAACGAAATCTCCTGAGAACACAAATATTAGTTTCTAAACATATCATCCCAGTGCAAAAAAATCGCTTCCAACGAAATCACCCTAGAATGCAAAAATTCCCTTTCAAAGAAATCACGCGAGAACACAAAAAATTCGCTTCCAACGAAATCACCCCAGAGCACAAAAAATTCGCTTCCAACGAAATGACTCCTGAGCACCGGAAACACGCTTCCAACGAAATGACCCCCTACTTCAAAAAATTGCTTCCATCGAAAAAACCGGAGAACACAAAAAATTCTCTTCCAACGACATTACCCGCGAAGACAAAAAATTCTTTTCCAACGAAATCTCCTGAGAACACAAATATTCCCTTCCAAAGATATCATCCCAGAGCACAAAAAATTCGCTTCCAACGAAATCACCCAAGAACGCAAAAATTCCCTTTCAAAGAAATCACGCGAGAACACAAAAAATTCGCTTCCAAGGAAATTACTCAAGAACCCAAAAAATACGCTTGAAAAGAAATCTTCTGAGAACTCAAATATTCGCTTCCAACGAAATCACCCCAGAGTACAAAAAATTCGCTTCCAACTAAATGACTCCAGATCACAGAAAACACGCTTCCAACGAAATGAGCCACTACATCAAAATATTGCTTCCATCGAAAAAAGTGGAGAACACAAAAAATTCTTTTCCAACGACATTATCCCAGAAGACCAAAAATTCTTTTCCAACGAAATCTCCTGAGAACACAAAAAATTCACTTGCAACGAAATCTCCTGAGAACACAAATATTCGCTTCCAAAGAAATCACCCCAGAACACAAAAAATTCGCTTCGAAAAAAATTACTCCACAGCACAGACAACAAGCTTCCAACGAAATGACCCACTACTTCAAAAAATTGCTTCCATTGATAAAACCGGAGAACACAAAAAATTCTCTTCCAACGACATTACCCCAGAAGGCAAAAAATTCTTTTCCAACGAAATCTCCTGAGAAAACAAATATTCACTTCCAAAGATATCATCCCAGAGCACAAAAAATTCGCTTCCAACGAAATCACCCTAGAACACAAAAATTCACTTGCAATGAAATCACCCGAGAATACAAAAAATTCACTTCCAACGGAATCAACCCAGAGCACAAAAATTGGCTTCCAACAAAATTATCCTAGAACACAAAATTTCCCTTTCAACGAAATGACCTGAGAACACAAAAAATTCGCTTCCAACGATATTACCCCAGAAGACAAAAAATTGTTTTCAAACGAAATCTCATGAGAACACAAATATTCGCTTCCAAAGATATCATCCCAAAGCACAAAAAATTCGATTCTAATGAAATGACTCCAGAGCACCAAAAACACGCTTCCAACGAAATAACCCCCATCTTCAAAAATTTGCTTCCATCGACAAAACCGGAGAACACAAAGAATTCTCTTCCAACGATATTACCCCAGAAGGCAAAAAATTCTTTTCCAATGAAATCTTCTGAGAACACAAATATTCGCTTCCAAAGATATCATCCCAGAGCACAAAAAATTTGCTTCCAACGAAATCACCCTAGAACACAATAATTCCCTTTCAACAAAAGCACCCGAGAACACAAAAAATTCGCTTCCAAAGAAATCACCCCAGAACACAAAAAATTCGCTTCCAAAGAAATCACCCCAGAGCACAGAAAAATTCGCTTCCAACGAAATGACTCCAAAACACAGAAAACACGCTTCCAACGAAATGACACCCTACTTCAAAAATTTGCTTCCATCGAGAAAACCTGAACACAAAAAATACGCTTCCAACAAAAACACCCTAGAACACAAAAAATTAGCCTCCACTGAAATCATCCCAGAACACAAAAAATTCGCTTCCAACGAAATCAACTCAGAACACAAAAAATCGCTTCCACGAAATCACCCTGAACACTAAACATTCCCTTTCAACGAAATCACCCAACAACACAAAAAATTCGCTTCCAACGAAATGACTCCAGAGCACAGAAAACACGCTTCGAACGAAATGATAACATACTTCAAAAATTTGCTTCCATAGAAATCACCCGAGAACACAAAAAATTTGCTTCCATCGAAATCACCCCAGAACACAAAAAATTCGCTTCCAACGAAATGACTCCAGAGCACAGAAAACAGGCTTCCAAAGAAATGACCCCAGAACACAAAAAATTCCCTTTCAACGAAATCACCCGAGAACACAAAAAATTCACTTCCAATGAAATCACCACAGAGTACAAAAAATTCGCTTCCAACGAAATGACTCCAGAGCACAGAAAACATGCTTCCAACGAAATGACACACTATTTCAAAATTTGCTTCCATCGAAAATACCGGAGAACAGAAAAAATTCTCTTCCAACGATATTACCCCAGAAGACAAAAAATTCTTTTCTAACGAAAACTCCTGAGAACATAAAAATTCGCTTCCAAAGATATCATCCCAGAGCACAAAAAATTCGCTACCAACGAAATCAGCTTAGAACACAAAAATTCCCTTTCAACGAAATCACCCGAGAATACAAAAATAACGCTTCCAATGAAATCACCTGAGAGCACAAAAAATTCGCTACCAACGAAATGATTCCAGAGCACAGAAAACAATGTACCAATGAAATGACCCGAGAACACAAAAAATTCGCTTCCAAAGAAATCACCCTAGAACATAAAAAATTGGCTTCCATCGAAATAACCACAGAAGAAAAAAATTCCCTTCTAACCAAATCACCCCAGAGCACAAAAAATTCGCTTCCAACGAAATCACCCTAGAACATAAAAAATTCGCTTTCAATGAAATCACGGGAGAATAGAAAAAATTCGCTTCCAACGAAATTACCCCAGAACACAAAAAATTCGTTTGCAACTAAATCTCCAGAGAACACAAATATTCGCTTCCAACCAAATGACTGCAGAGCACAGAAAACACGCTTCCAAAGAAATGAACCGATATTTCAACAATTTGCTTCTATCGAAATCACCTGAGAACACAAAAAATTCGCTTCCCACAAAATGACCCCAGAACACTAAAAATTCACAGCCAAGGAAATCAACCAAGAACACAAAATATTGGCTTCCTACGTAATACTCCAGAACACAAAAAATTCGCTCCCAACGAAATCACCCAAGAACACAAAAAATTCTCGTCCAAAAAATTACCCCAGAATAGAAAAAATTACTTCCAACCAAAACAACCCAAAGCAGAAAAACTTCGCTTCCAACAAAATCACCCTAGAACACAAAAATTTCCTTTCAACAAAATCACCCGAGAACACAAAAAATTCGCTTCCACCGAAATCACCCAGAGCACAAAAAATTCCCTTCCAACGAAATGACTCCAGAGCACAGAAAACATGCTTCCAACGAAATGACATACTACTTCAAAAAATTGCTTCCATCGAAAAAACCGGAGAACACAAAAAATTCTCTTCCAACGACATTACCCCATAAGACAAAAAATTCTTTTGCAGCAAAATCTCCTGAGAACACAAATATTCCATTACAACGAAATCACCCCAGAGCACAAAAAATTCGCTTCCAACGAAATTACGATAGAGCACAGAAAACATGCTTCCAATGAAATGACCCCTACTTCAAAAATTTGCTTCCATCGAAAAATCGGAGAACACAAAAAATTCTATTCCAACGATATTACCCCAGAAGACAAAAAATTCTTTTTCAATGAAATTTCCTGAGAACACAAAAAATTCACTTGCAACGAAATCTCCTGAGAACACAAAATTCGTTTTAAAAGTAATCATCCCAGAGCACAAAAAATCACTTCCAACAAAATCACCCCAGAACACAAAAATTCCCTTTCAACGAAATCACGTGAGAACACAAAAATTCGGTACCAACGAAATTACCCCAAAACACAAAAATTTGGTTGCAATGAAATCTCCTGAGAACACAAATATTCGCTTCCATCGAAATCACGCCAGAGAAGAAAAAATTCGCTTCCACCGAAATGACTCCAGAGCACAGAAAACCCGCTTCTAACGAAATGACCCCCTACTTCAAAAATTTGCTTCGATCGAAAAAACTGGAGAACACAAATAATTCTCTTCCAACGACATTACCCCAGAAGACAAAAAATTCTTTTCCAACGAAATCTCCTGAGAACACAAATATTTGATTCCAAAGATATCATCCCAGAGCACAAAAAAATCATTTCAACAAAATCACCCTAGACTGCACAAATTCCCTTTCAACGAAATCACCCGAGAACCCAAAAAATTTGCTTCCAAAGAAATGACTCCAGAGCACAGAAAACACTCTTCCAAAGAAATGACGCCCTACTTCAAAAATTTGCTTCCATCGAAAAAAATGGAGAACACAAAAAATTCTCATCCAACGATATTACCCCCAAAGACAAAAAAATTTTTTCCAAAGAAATCTCCTGAGCACACAAATATTCGCTTCCAAAGATATCATCACAGAGCATAAAAAATTCGCTTCCAACGAAATCACCCAAGAACGCAAAAATTCCCTTTCAAAGAAATCACGCGAGAACAAAAAAAATTCGCTTCCAAGCAAATTACTCCAGAACACAAAAAATTTGCTTGCAACGAAATCTTCTGAGAACACAAATATTCGCTTCCAAAGAAATGAGCCCAGAGCAACAGAAACTTGATTCCAACGAAATGACTCCAGAGCACAGAAAACACGCTTCCAACGAAATGACCGACTACTTCAAAAATTTGCTTCCATCGAAAAAACCGGAGAACACAAAAAATTCTCTTCCAACGATATTACCCCCAAAGACAAAAAATTCTTTTCCAACGAAATCTCCTGAGAATATAAATATTTGCTTCCAAAAATATCATCCCAGAGCACAAAAAATTCGCTTCCAATGAAATCACCCCAGAGCACAAAAAATTCGCTTCCAACGAAATATCTCCAGAACACAGAAAACACGCTTCCAACGAAATGACACCCTACTTCAAAAATTTGCTTCCATCGCAAAAAATGGAGAACACAAAAAATTCTCGTCCAACGATATTACCCCAGAAGACAAAAAATTCTTTTCCAATGAAATCTCCTGAGAATATAAATATTCGCTTCCAAAGATATCATCCCACAGCACAAAAAATTTGCTTACAACGAAATTACCCTAGAACACAAAAATTCCCTGTCAAAGAAACCACCCGAGAACCCAAAAAATTCGCTTCCAAAGAAATTACTCCAGAACAAAAAAAAATTCGCTTGCAACGAAATCTCCAGAGAATACAAATATTCGCTTCCAAAGATATCATTCCAGAGCACAAAAAATCATTTCAATGAAATCTCCCTAGAACGCAAATATTCCCTTTCAACGAAATCACCCGATAACCCAAAAAATTCGCTTCCAACGAAATCATCCCAGAGCACAAAAAATTCGCTTCCAATGAAATCACCCTAGAACACAAAAACTCCCTTTCAACGAAATCACGCGAGAAAACAAAAAATTCGCTTCCAACAAAATTACACCAGAACACAAAAAATTCGCTTTCAACGAAATTGTTCCAGAGCACAGAAAACATGCTTCCAACTAAATGACACGTTACTTCAAAATTTGTTTCCATCGAATAAACCGGAGAACACAAAAAATTCTCTTCCAACGACATTACCCCAGAAGACAAAAAATTCTTTCCAACAAAATCTCCTGAGAACACCAATATTCGCTTCCCACGAAATCACCCCAGAGCACAAAAAATTCATTTCCAAAGAAATGACTCCAGAGCACAGAAAACACACTTCCTACAAAATGACCCCCTACTTCAAAAATTTGCTTCCATCGAAAAAAACGGAGAACACAAAAAATTCTCTTCCAACGATATTACCCCAGAAGACAAAAAATCCTTTTCCAACGAAATCTCCTGAGAACACCAATATTCGCTTCCAAAGATATCATCCCAGAGCACAAAACATTCGCTTCCAACAAAATTACACCAGAACACAAAAAATTGCTTGCAACGAAATCTCCTGAGAACACAAATATTCGCTTCCAAAGAAATCACCACAGAGCACCAAAAATTCGCTTCCAATGAAATGACTCCAGAGCACAGAAAACACGCTTCCAACGAAATGACCCCCTACTTCAAAAATTTGCTTCCATCGAAAAAACCGGAGAACACAAAAAATTCTCTTTCAACGATATTACCCCAGAAGACAACAAATTCGCTTCAAACGAAATCTCCTGAGAACACAAATATTAGCTTCCAAAGATATCATCCCAGAGAACAAAAAATTCGCTTCCAATAAAATCACCCTAGAACACCAAAAATTCCCTTTCAACGCAATCACCAGAGAACACAAAAAATTTTTGTCCAACAAAATTACCCCAGAATAGCAAAAATTATTTCCAACAAAATAAACCCAGAGCACATAAAATCGCTTCCAACGAAATCACCCTAGAACACAAAAAAATCCCTTTCAACGAAATCACCAGAGAACACAAAAACTTTTCGTCCAACGAAATTACCACAGAACAGAAAATATTCGCTTCCAATGAAATCACCCAGAGCACAAAAAAATCCCTTCCAACGAAATGACTCCAGAGCACAGAAAACACGCTTCCAAAGAAATGACCCCCTGCTTCAAAAATTTACTTCCATCGAAAAAACCGGAGAACAGAAAAAACTCGCTTGCAACGAAATCTTCTGAGAACACAAATATTTGCTTCCAACGAAATCACCCTAGAACTCAAAAAATTCGCTTCCAAAGAAATAACTCCAGAGCACAGAAAACACGCTTCCAACGAAATGATCCCATACTTCAAAAATTTGCTTCCATCGAAATCACCCGAGAACACAAATAATTCGCTTCCTACGAAACTACCCAAGAACACAAAAATTCTTTTCCAACGAAATCTGAGAACACAAATGTTCGCTTCCAAAGAAATCACCCCAGAGCACAAAAAACTCGTTTCCAACGAAATGAATCCAGAGCACTGAAAACACGAATCCAACGAAATGATACCATACTTCCAAAATTTGCTTCCATCGAAATCACCCAAGAACACAAAAAATTCTCTTCCAACGAAATTACCCCAAAACACAAAAAATTCGCTTCCACCGAAATCTCCTGAGAACACAAATATTGGCTTCCAAAGAAAACGTCCCAGAGCACAAAAAATTCGCTTCCAACGAAATCATCCTAGACCACAAAAAATTTCCTTTCAACGAAATCACCCGAGAACACAAAGAATTCGCTTCCAACGAAATCAATCCAGAGCAGAAATATTCGCTTGCAACGAAATGACTCCAGGGCACAGAAAACAAGCTTCTAACGAAATGACCCCCTACTTCAAATATTGGTTACATCGAAATCATCTGAGAACACAAAAAATTCGCTTCCAACGAAATTACCCCAGAACACAAAAAATTCGTTTGCAACTAAATCTCCAGAGAACACAAATATTCGCTTCCAACCAAATGACTGCAGAGCACAGAAAACACGCTTCCAAAGAAATGAACCGATATTTCAAAAATTTGCTTCTATCGAAATCACCTGAGAACACAAAAAATTCGCTTCCCACAAAATGACCCCAGAACACTAAAAATTCACGGCCAAGGAAATCAACCAAGAACACAAAAAATTGGCTTCCAACGTAATACTCCAGAACACAAAAAATTCGCTCCCAACGAAATCACCCAAGAACACAAAAAATTCTCGTCCAAAAAATTACCCCAGAATAGAAAAAATTACTTCCAACCAAAACAACTCAAAGCAGAAAAACTTCGCTTCCAACAAAATCACCCTAGAACACAAAAATTTCCTTTCAACAAAATCACCCGAGAACACAAAAAATTCGCTTCCACCGAAATCACCCAGAGCACAAAAAATTCCCTTCCAATGAAATGACTCCAGAGCACAGAAAACATGCTTCCAACGAAATGACATACTACTTCAAAAAATTGCTTCCATCGAAAAAACCGGAGAACACAAATAATTCTCTTCCAACGACATTACCCCATAAGACAAAAAATTCTTTTGCAGCAAAATCTCCAGAGAACACAAATATTCCATTACAACGAAATCACCCCAGAGCACAAAAAATTCGCTTCCAACGAAATTACGCCAGAGCACAGAAAACATGCTTCCAATGAAATGACCCCTACTTCAAAAATTTGCTTCGATCGAAAAAACTGGAGAACACAAATAATTCTCTTCCAACGACATTACCCCAGAAGACAATTCGGAGAACACAAAAAATTCTATTCCAACGTTATTACCCCAGAAGACAAAAAATTCTTTTTCAATGAAATTTCCTGAGAACACAAAAAATTCACTTGCTACGAAATCTCCTGAGAACACAAAATTCGTTTCATAAGTAATCATCCCAGAGCACAAAAAAAATCACTTCCAACAAAATCACCCCAGAACACAAAAATTCCCTTTCAACGAAATCACGCGAGAACACAAAAATTCGGTACCAACGAAATTACCCCAAAACACAAAAATTTGGTTGCAATGAAATCTCCTGAGAACACAAATATTCGCTTCCATCGAAATCACGCCAGAGAAGAAAAAATTCGCTTCCACCGAAATGACTCCAGAGCACAGAAAACCCGCTTCTAACGAAATGACCCCCTACTTCAAAAATTTGCTTCGATCGAAAAAACTAGAGAACACAAATAATTCTCTTCCAACGACATTACCCCAGAAGACAAAAAATTCTTTTCCAACGAAATCTCCTGAGAACACAAATATTTGATTCCAAAGATATCATCCCAGAGCACAAAAAAATCATTTCAACAAAATCACCCTAGACCGCACAAATTCCCTTTCAACGAAATCACCCGAGAACCCAAAAAATTCGCTTCCAAAAAAATGACTCCTGAGAAGACAAATATTCGCTTCCAACGATATCACCCCAGAGTACAAAAAATTCGCTTCCAACCAAATGACTCCAGATCACAGAAAACACGCTTCCAACGAAATGACCCACTACTTCAAAATATTGCTTCCATCGAAAAAAGTGGAGAACACAAAAAATTCTCTTCAAACGACATTACCCCAGAAGACCAAAAATTCTTTTCCAAAGAAATCTCCTGAGAACACAAAAAATTCCCTTTCAACGCAATCACCCGAGAACACAAAAAATTCGCTTCCAACGTAATGACACCAGAATACAAAAAATTTGCTTGCAATGAAATCTCCTGAGAACACAAATATTCGCTTCCAACGAAATCACCCAAGAAAACAAAAAATTCGCTTCGAACAAAATGACTCCAGAGCACAGAAAACAAGCTTCCAACGAAATGACCCACTACTTCAAAAAATTGCTTCAATTGATAAAACCGGAGAACACAAAAAATTCTCTTCCAACGACATTACCCCAGAAGACAAAAAAAATTCTTTTCCAAAGAAATCTCCTGAGAACACAAAAAATTCACTTGCAACGAAATCACCCGAAAACACAAAAAATTCGTTTCCAACGAAATCACACCAGAGCACAAAAAATTCGCTTCCAACGAAATGACTCCAGAGCACAGAAAACATGCTTCCAATGAAATGACCCCCTACTTCAAAAATTTGCTTCCATCGAAAAAACCGGAGAACACAAAAAATTCTCTTCCAAAGACATTACCCCAGAAGACAAAAAATTCTTTTCCAAAGAAATCTCCTGAGAACATAAATATTTGCTTCCAAAGATATCATCCCAGAGCACAAAAAAATCGCTTCCAATGAAATCACCCTAGAACGCAAAAATTCCCTTTCAACGAAATCACCCGAGAACACAAAAAATTCGCTTCCAAAGAAATGACTCCAGAATACAAAAAAATTCGCTTGCAATGAAATCTCCTGAGAACACAAATATTCGCTTCCAACGAAATCACCCCAGAGCACAAAAAATTAGCTTCCAACGATATGACTCCAGAGCACAGAAAACACGCTTCCAAAGAAATGACCCCCTACTTCAAAAATTTGCTTCCATTGAAAAAAATGGAGAACACAAAAAATTCTCGTCCAACGATATTACCCCAGAAGACAAAAAATTCTTTTCCAACGAAATCTCCTGAGAATATAAATATTCGCTTCCAAAGATATCATCCCAGAGCACAAAAAATTCGCTTCCAATGAAATCACCCCAGAGCACAAAAAATTCTCTTCCAACGAAATGACTCCAGAACACAGAAAACACGCTTCCAACGAAATGACACCCTACTTCAAAAATTTGCTTCCATCGAAAAAAATGGAGAACACAAAAAATTCTCGTCCAACGATATTACCCCAGAAGACAAAAAAATTCTTTTCCAAGGAAATCTCCTGAGAATATAAATATTCGCTTCCAAAGATATCATCCCAGAGCAAAAAAAATTGCTTACAATGAAATTACCCTAGAATGCAAAAATTCCCTGTCAAAGAAACCACCCGAGAACCCAAAAAATTCGCTTCCAAAGAAATTACTCCAGAACAAAAAAAATTCGCTTGCAACAAAATCTCCAGAGAACACAAATATTCGCTTCCAAAGACATCATCCCAGAGCACAAAAAATCATTTCAGTGAAATCTCCCTATAACGCAAAAATTCCCTTTCAACGAAATCACCCGATAACCCAAAAAATTCGCTTCCAAAGAAATCACCCCAGAGCACAAAAAATTCGCTTCCAACGAAATCATCCTAGAACACAAAAACTCCCTTTCAACGAAATCACCCGAGAAAACAAAAAATTCGCTTCCAACAAAATTACACCAGAACACAAAAAATTCGCTTTCAACGAAATTGTTCCAGAGCACAGAAAACATGCTTCCAAATAAATGACACGTTACTTCAAAATTTGTTTCCATCGAAAAAACCGGAGAACACAAAAAATTCTCTTCCAACGACATTACCCCAGAACACAAAAAATTCTTTTCCAACAAAATCTCCTGAGAACACCAATATTCACTTCCAAAGATATCATCCCAGAGCACAAAAAATTCGCTTCCAACAAAATTACACCAGAACACAAAAAATTCGCTTGCAATGAAATCTCCTGAGAACACAAATATTCGCTTCCAAAGAAATCACCCCAGAGCACCAAAAATTCGCTTCCAACGAAATTATTCCAGAGCACAGAAAACATGCTTCAAACGAAATGACACGCTACTTCAAAATTTGTTTCCATCGAAAAAAACGGAGAACACAAAAAATTCTCTTCCAACGACATTACCCCAGAAGACAAAAAATTCTTTTCCAATGAAATCTCCTGAGAACACAAATATTCGCTTCCCAAGAAATCACCCCAGAGCACAAAAAATTCATTTCCAAAGAAATGACTCCAGAGCACAGAAAACACACTTCCAACGAAATGACCCCCTACTTCAAAAATTTGCTTCCATCGAAAAAACCGGAGAACACAAAAAATTCTCTTCCAACGATATTACCCCAGAAGACAAAAAATCCTTTTCCAACGAAATCTCCTGAGAACACCAATATTCGCTTCCAAAGATATCATCCCAGAGCACAAAACATTCGCTTCCAACAAAATTACACCAGAACACAAAAAATTGCTTGCTACGAAATCTCCTGAGAACACAAATATTCGCTTCCAAAGAAATCACCACAGAGCACCAAAAATTCGCTTCCAATGAAATGACTACAGAGCACAGAAAAGATGCTGCCAACGAAATGACACCCTATTTCAAAATTTGCTTCCATCGAAAAAACCGGTGAACACAAAAAATTCTCTTCCAACGATATTACCCCAGAAAACAAAAAATTCTTTTCCAACGAAATATGCCGAGAACACGAATATTCGCTTCCAAATATATCATCCCAGAGCACATAGAATTCGCTTCAAACGAAATCACCCTAGAACACAATAATTCCCTTTCAAAGAAATAACCCGAGAACCCAAAAAATTCGCTTCCAAATAAATTACTCCAGAACACAAAAATTCGCTTGCAACGAAATCTCCAGAGAACACAAATATTCGCTTCCAACAAAATCACCCCAGAGCACAAAAAATTCGCTTCCAACGACATGACTCCAGAGCACAGAAAACACTCTTCCAACAAAATGACCCCATAATTCAAAATTTGCTTCCATCGAAAAGACCGGAGAACACAAAAAATTCTCTTCTAACGATATTACCCCAGAAGACAAAAAATTCTTTTCCAATGAAATCACCCTAGAACACAAAAATTCCCTTTCAAAAAAATCACCAGAGAACACAAAAAATTCGCTTCCAATGAAATCACCCTAGAACACAAAAATTCCCTTTCAAAAAAATCACCCGAGAACACAAAAAATTCGCTTCCAACGAAATCACCCCAGAGCACAAAAAAATTAGCTTCCAAAGAAATGACTCCAGAACACAGAAAACACCCATCGAACGAAATGACCCCGTAATTCTAAAATTTGCTTCCATCGAAAAAATCGGAGAACACAAAAAATTCTCTTCCAACGATATTACCCCAGAAGACAAAAAATTCTTTTCCAATGAAATCTCCTGAGAACACAAATATTGGCTTCCAATCTTATCATCCCAGAGCACAAAAAATTTGCTTCCAAAGAAATCACCCTAGAACAAAAAAATTCTCTTCCAATGAAATCACATAAGAACACCAAAAATTCGCTTGCAACGAAATCTCCTGAGAACACAAATGTTCGCTTCCAACGAAATCACCACAGAGTACAAAAAATTCGCTTCCAACAAAATGACTCCACAGCACAGAAAACATGCTTCCAACGAAATGACCCTCTACTTCAAAAATTTGCTCCATCGAAAAGACTGGAAAACACAAAAAATTCGTTTCTAACTAAATTACACCAGAACACAAAAAATTCGCTTCCAAAGAAATGTCCCGAGAACACAAATATTCGCTTCCAAAGATATCATCCCAGAGCACAAAAACTTCGCTTCCAAAGAAATCACCCTAGAACACAAAAATTCCCTTTCAACGAAATCACCAGAGAAAACAAAAAATTCGATTCCAAAGAAATCACCCCAGAACAGAAAAAATTAGCTTGCAATGAAATCTCCTGAGAGCACAAATATTCGCTTCCAAAGAAATCACCCCAGAGCACAAAAAATTTGCTTCCAACGAAATGACTCCAGGGCACAGAAAACACGCTTCCAACGAAATGAACCCATACTTCAAATATTTGCTTCCATCGAAAAGACCGGAGAACACAAAAAATTCTTTTCTAAGTATATTACACCAGAAGACAAAAAATTCTTTTCCAACGAAATCTCCTGAGAACACAAATATTCGCTTCCAACGAAATCAACTCAGAGCACAAAAAATTAGCTTCCGACGAAATGACTCCTGAGCACAGAAAACACGCTTCCAACGAAATTACCAAAGAATAGAAAAAATTTCCTTCCATCGAAATCACCCCTGAACACAAAAAATTCGCTTCCAACGAAATCATGCTAGAACACAAAAAAATTAGCTTTCAATGAAATCACCCGAGAACACAAAAAATTCGCATCCTATGAAATTACCCCAGTAGACAAAAAATTCACTTCCAACGAAATCACTCCAGAACAGAAAAAATTCGCTTCCAACGAAATTACCCCCGAAGACAAAAATTTCTTTTCCAACGAAATCTCCTGAGAACACAAAATTCGCTTCCAAAGAAAACATCCCAGAGCACAAAAAATTCGCTTCCAACAAAATCACCCTAGAACACAAAAATTCCCTTTCACAAAATCACCCGAGAACACAAAAAATTCGGTTCCACCAAAATTAACCCAGAACACAAAAAATTCGCTTGCAATGAAATCTTCTGAGAACACAAATATTCGCTTCCATCGAAATCACCCTAGAGCACAAAAAATTCGCTTCCAACGAAATCACCTGGGAACACAAATATTCTCTTCCAAAGATATCATGCCAGAACACAAAAAAATCATTTCAAAGAAATCACCCCAGAACACAAAAATTCCCTTTCAACAAAATCACCCGAGAACCCAAAAAAATCACTGCCAACGAAATCACCTCAGAGCACAAAAAATTTGCTTCCAACGATGTCTCCAGAGCACAGAAAACACGCTTCCAACGAACTGACCCCCTACTTCAAAAATTTGTTTCCATCGAAAAAACAGGAGAACACAAAAAATTCTCTTCCAACGATATTACCCCAGAAGACAAAAAATTCTTTTCCAACGAAATCTCCTGAGAACACAAATATTCGCTTCCAAAGATATCATCCCAGAGCACAAAAAATTCGCTTCCAATGAAATCACCCTAGAACGCAAAAATTCCCTTTCAAGGAAATCACCCGAGAACACAAAAAATTCGCTTCCAACGAAATTACCCCAGAACACAAAAAATTCGCTTCCAACGAAATTTCCTGAGAACACAAATATTCGCTTCCAAAGATATCATCTCAGAGCACAAAAAATTCTCTTTGAACGAAATCACCCTAGAACACAAAAATTCCCTTTCAACGAAATCACCCGAGAAAAGAAAAAATTCGCTTCCAAAGAAATTACTCCAGAACACAAAAAAATTCGCTTGCAACGAAATCTCCTGAGAACACAAATATTCGCTTCCAACGATATCATCTTAGAGCACAAAAATTCGTTTCCAACGAACTTACCCCAGAACACAAAAAATTCACTTGCAACGAAATCTCCTGAGAACACAAATATTCGCTTCCAACGAAATCACAACAGAGCACAAAAAATTCGCTTCCAACGAAATGACTGCAGAGCACAGAAAACACGCTTCCAACGAAATGACCCAATACTTCAAAAATTTCCTTCCATCGAAACAACTGGAGAACACAAAAAATTCTCTTCCAACGATATTACCCCAGAAGACAAAAAATTCTTTTCCAATGAAATATCCTGAGAACACAAATATTCGCTTTCAACGATATCATCTCAGAGCACAAAAAATTTGCTTCCAACGAAATGACTCCAGAGCACAGAAAACATGCTTCCAAACAAATGAGCCCCTACTTAAAAAATTTGCTTTCATCGGAAACACCAGAGAACACAAAAAATTTGCTTCGAACGATATTACCCCAGAACACAAAAAATTCGCTTGCAACGAAATCTCCTGAGAATACAAATATTCGCTTCCAAAGATATCATCACAGAGCACAAAAAATTCGATTCCAACGAAATCACCCAAGAATGCAAAAATTCCCTTTCAACGAAATCACCCGAGAACACAAAAAATTCGCTTCCAACGAAATTACCCCAGAACACAAAAAATTCACTTGCAACGAAATCTCCTGAGAACACAAATATTCGCTTCCAACGAAAGCACAAAAAAGCACAAAAAATTCACTTCCAACGAAATGACTCCAGAGCACAAAAAATTCGCTTCCAATGAAATCACCCTAGAACGCAAATATTCCCTTTCAACGAAATCACCAGAGACCCAAAAAATTTGCTTCCAACGAAATCACCCTAGAAAGCAAATATTCCCTTTCAACGAAATCACCCGAGACCCAAAAAATTGGCTTCCCACGAAATCACCCCAGAGCACAAAAAATTTGCTTCCAATGAAATGACTGTTGAGCACAGAAAACACGCTTCCAAAGGAATGACCCCCTATTTCAAATATTTGCTTCCATCGAAAACCCGGAGAACACAAAACATTCTCTTCCAATGATATTACCCGAGAAAACAAAAAATTCTTTTCCAACGAAATCTCCTGAGAACACAAATATTCGCTTCCAAAGATATCATCCCAGAGCCCAAAAAAATCATTTCAACGAAATCAACCTAGAACGCAAAAATTCCCTTTCAAGGAAATCACCCGAAAACCCAAAAAAATTCGCTTCACCGAAATGACTACAGAGCACAGAAATCATGCTTCCAACGAAATGACACCCTACTTCAAAATTTGCTTCCATCCAAAAAACCGGAGAACACAAAAAATTCGCTTCAAACGACATTACCCCAGTAGACAAAAAATTCTTTTCCAACGAAATCACCTGAGAACACAAATATTTGCTTCCAAAGATATCATCCCAGAGCACAGAAAATTCGCTTCCAACGATATCACCCTAGAACACAAAAATTCCCTTTCAAAGAAATCACGTGAGAACACAAGAATTCGCTTCCAACAAAATTTCCCCAGAGCACAAAAATTTCGCTTCCAACGAAATGACTCCTGAGCACAGAAAACACGCTTCCAACGAAATGACCCCCTACTTCAAAAATTTGCTTCCATCGAAAAAACCGGAGAACACAAAAATTCTCTTCCAACGACATTACCCCAAAAGACAAAAAATTCTTTTCCAAAGAAATCTCCTGAGAACACAAATATTCTCTTCCAAAGATATCATCCCAGAGCACATAAAAATCATTTCAACGAAATCACCCTAGAATACAAAAATTCCCTTTCAATGAAATCACCCGAGAACACAAAAAATTCGCTACCAACGAACAGACTCCAGAGCACAGAAAACACACTTCCAACGAAATGACCCCCTCCTTCAAAAATTTGCTTCAATCAAACAAACCGGAGAACACAAAAAAATTCATTTCCAAAGAAATGACCCCAGAACACAAAAAAATTCGCTTCCAACGAAATCTTCTGAGAACACAAATATTCACTTCTAAAGAAATCATCCCAGAGCACAAAAAAATCGCTTCCAACAAAATCACCCTCGAACATAAAAAATTTCCTTTCAAAGAAATCACCCGAGAACACAAAAAATTCACGTCCAACGAAATTCCCCCAGAACACAAGAAATTCGCTTCCAACGAAATTACCCTAGAACACACAAATTTCGCTTCCAACAAAATCACCCCAGAGCACAAAAAATTCTCTTCCAATGAAATGACTCCAGAGCACAGAAAACACGCTTCCAAGGAAATGATCCCATACTTCAAAAATTGGCTTCCATCGAAATCACCCGAGAACACAAAAAATTCACTTCCAACGAAATTATCCCAGAACACAGAAAATGCGCTACCAACGAAATCACCCCAGAGCACAAAAAATTCACTTACAACGAAATGACCCCAGAACACAAAAAATTCCCTTTCTAGGAAATCACCCGAGAACACAAAAAATTCGCTTCTAACGAAATCACTCCAGAGGACAAAAAATCGCTTCTAACGAAATGACTCCAGAGCACAGAAAACACGCTTCCAACGAAATGACCCCCTCCTTCAAAAATTTGCTTCCATCAAACAAACCAGAGAACACGAAAAATTCATTTCCAAAGAAATGACCCCAGAACACAAAAAATTCTCTTCCAATGAAATCTTCTGAGAACACAAATATTCACTTCTAAAGAAATCATCCCAGAGCACAAAAAATTCGCTTCCAACAAAATCACCCTAGAACACAAAAAATTCCCTTTCAACGAAATCACACGAGAATACAAAAAATTCGCTTCCAACATAATCAACCCAGAGCACAAAAAATTCGCTTCCAACAAAATGACTCCAGAGCACAGAAAACACGCTTCCAATGAAATGACTCCAGAACACAAAAAATTTGGTTTCAACGAAATCACCCTAGAACATAAAAAATTCGCTTCCATCGAAAACACCATAGAAGACAAAAAATTCGCTTCCAACCAAATCACTCCAGAGCACAAAAAATTTGCTTCCAACGAAATCAACCTAGAAAATAAAAAATTCCCTTTCAATGAAATTACCCCAGAACACAAAAAATTCGCTTGCAATGAAATCTCCTGAGAACACAAATATTTGCTTCCAAAGAAAACATCCCAGAGCACAAAAAATTCGCTTCCAAAGAAATCACCCCAGAACACCCAAAATTCCCTTTCAACGAAATCACCCAAGAACACAAAAAATTCGCTTCCAAGGAAATCACACCAGAGGACCAAAAATTCGCTTCCAACGAACAGACTCCAGAGCACAGAAAACACGCTTCCAACGAAATGACCCCCTCCTTCAAAAATTTGCTTCCATCAAACAAACCGGAGAACACAAAAAATTCATTTCCAAAGAAATGACCCCAGAACACAAAAAATTTGCTTCCAACGAAAACTTCTGAGAACACAAATACTTCTAAAGAAATCATCCTAGAGCACAAAAAATTTCGCTTCCAACAAAGTAACCCTAGAACATAAAAAAATTTCCTTTCAAAGAAATCACACGAGAACACAAAAAACTCACGTCCATCGAAATTACCCCAGAACATAAGAAATTTGCTTCCAATGAAATTACCCTAGAACAAAAAAATTTCGCTTCCAACAAAATCACCCCAGACCACAAAAAATTCTCTTCCAACGAAATGACTCCAGAGCACAGAAAACACGCTTCCAAGGAAATGATCCCATACTTCAAAAATTGGCTTCCATCAAACAAACCGGAGAACACAAAAAATTCATTTCCAAAGAAATGACCCCAGAACACAAAAAATTCACTTCCAACGAAAACTTCTGAGAACACAAATACTTCTAAAGAAATCATCCTAGAGCACAAAAAATTTCGCTTCCAACAAAGTAACCCTAGAACATAAAAAAATTTCCTTTCAAAGAAATCACACGAGAACACAAAAAACTCACGTCCATCGAAATTACCCCAGAACATAAGAAATTCGCTTCCAATGAAATTACCCTAGAACAAAAAAATTTCGCTTCCAACAAAATCACCCCAGACCACAAAAAATTCTCTTCCAATGAAATGACTCCAGAGCACAGAAAACACGCTTCCAAGGAAATGATCCCATACTTCAAAAATTGGCTTCTATCGAAATCACCTGTGAACACAAAAAATTCACTTCCAACGAAAATATCCCAGAACACAAAAAATGCGCTGCCAACGAAATCACCCCAGAGAACAAAATATTCGCTTCCAAAGAAATGACTCCAGAGCACAGAAAACACGCTTCCAAAGAAATGATTCCCTACTTCATAAATTTGCTTCCTTTGAAAAATCCTGAGAGCACATTAAATTTCTATTCCATCGAAATTACCCCAGAACACAAAAAATTCGCTTGCAACGAAATCTCCTGAGAACACAAATATTCGCTTCCAAAGAAAACATCCCAGAGCACAGAAAATTCGCTTTCAACGAAATCATCCCAGGACACCAAAATTTCCCTTTCAACGAAATCACCCCAGAACACAAAAAATTCGCTTCCAACGAAATCAACCCAGAGCACAAAAAATTCGCTTCCAACGAAATGACTCCAGAGCTCCGAAAACATGCTTCCAACAAAATGACCTCCTACTTCAAAAATTTACTTCCATCGAAAAAACAGGAGAACAGAAAAAATTCGCTTGCAACGAAATCTTCTGAGAACACAAATATTCGCTTCCAACGAAATCTCCCCAGAACACAAAATATTCGCTTCCAACGAAATCACCCCAGAACACAAAAAATTTGCTTCCAACGAAATGACCCCAGAATAGAAAAAATTCGCTTGCAACGAAATCTCCTGAGAACACAAATATTCGCTTCCAAAAACATCCCTGAGCACAAAAAATTCGCTTCCAAAGAAATCACCCCAGGACACCAAAATTTCCCTTTCAACGAAATCACCCCAGAACACAAAAAATTCGCTTCCAACGAAATGACTCCCTACTTCAAAAATTTCCTTCCATCGAAAAGTCCTGAGAGCACAAAAATTTCTATTCCATCGAAATTACCCCAGAACACAAAAAATTCGCTTCCAACGAAATCTCCTGAGAACACAAACATTCTCTTCCAAAGAAAACATCCCAGAGCACAAAAAATTCGCTTCCAACAAAATGACTCCAGAGCACAGAAAACACGCTTCCAAAGAAGTGACTCCAAAACACAAAAAAATCACTTTCAACGAAATCACCCTCGAACATAAAAAATTCGCTTCCATCGAAATCACCATAGAAAACAAAAAATTCGCTTCCAACCAAATCACTCCAGAGCACAAAAAATTTGATTCCAACGAAATCACAATAGAACATAAAAAATTCCCCTTCAATGAAATTACAACAGAACACAAAAAATTCACTTGCAACGAAATCTCTTGAGAACACAAATATTCGCTTCCAAAGAAAACATCCCAGAGCACAAAAAATTCGCTTCCAACAAAATGACCCCAGAACACAAAAAATTCCCTTTCAAGGAAATCACACGAGAACACAGAAAATTTGCTTCCAATGAAATCACTCCAGAGGACAAAAAATTCGCTTCTAACGAAATGACTCGAGAGCACAGAAAACACGCTTCCAACGTAATGACCCCCTCCTTCAAAAATTTGCTTCCGTCAAACAAACCAGAGAACACAAAAAATTCATTTCCAAAGAAATGACCCCAGAACACAAAAAAATTCGCTTCCAATGAAATCTTCTGAGAACACAAATATTCACTTCTAAAGAAATCATCCCAGAGCACAAAAAATTCGCTTCCAACAAATTGACTCCAGAGCACAGAAAACATGCTTCCAATGAAATGACCCCAGGACACAAAAATTTCGCTTTCAACGAAATCACCCTAGAACATAAAATATTGGCTTCCATCGAAATCACCATAGAAGACAAAAAATTCGCTTCCTTCGAAATCACCACAGAAGACAAAAAATTCGCTTCCAACGAAATCACCGTAGAACATAAAAAATTCCCTTTCAATGAAATTACCCCAGAACACAAAAAATTCGCTTGCAACGAATTCTCCTGAGAACACAAAAATTCGCCTCCAACGAAATCACCCTGAAACATAAAAAATTCGCTTCCATCGAAATCACCACAGAAGACAAAAAATTCGCTTCCAACCAAATCACCCCAGAGCACAAAAAAATTCGCTTCGAACGAAATCACCCCAGAGCAGAAAAAATTCACTTCCAACGAAATGACTCCAGAGCACAGAAAACACGCTTCCAACGAAATGACCAGATATTTCAAAAATTTGCTTCCATTAAAATCACCCAAGAACACAAAAAATTTGCGTCCAAAGAAATTACCCCAGAACACAAAAAATTCGCTTCCAACGAAATCTCCTGATAACACAAATATTCGCTTCCAAAGAAATCATCCCAGAGCACAAAAAAATTCGCTTCCAACAAAATCACCCTAGAACACAAAAAATTCGCTTTCAACGAAATCACCCGAGAACACTAAAATTCACTTCCAACAAAATTACCACAGAACAGAAAAAATTTGCTTCCATCGAAATCACCCCAGAACACAAAAAATTCGCTTCCAAAGCAATCACGCTAGAACACAAAAAATGAGCTATAAACGAAATCACCTGAGAACACAAAAAATTCGCTTCCAACAAAATCACCAGATAGCACAAAATATTCGCTTCCAATGAAATGACTCCAAAGCACAGAAAACATGCTTCCAATGAAAGGAACCCAGAACACAAAAAATTCCCTCGCAACGAAATCTCCTGAGAACACAAATATTCGCTTCCAACGAAATCACCCCAGAGCACAAAAAAATTTGCTTCCAATGAAATGACTCCAGAGCACACAAAACACGCTTCCAATGAAATGACCCCAGAACACAAAAAATTCCCTTCCAACGAAATCACCCTAGAATATAAAACACTCGCTGCCTTCGAAATCACCACAGAAGACAAAAAATTCACTTCCAACCAAATCACCCAAGAGCACAAAAAATTCCCTTCCAACGAAATCACCCTAGAACATAAAAAAATCGATTTCAACGAAATCACCCGAGAACACAAAAAATTTGCTTCCAACGAAATTACCCCAGAATACAAAAAATTTGCTTGCAACGAAATCTTCCGAAAAACACATATATTCGCGTCCAACGAAATAAACTCAGAACACAAAAAATTCGCTTCCAACGAAGTGACTCCAGAGCACAGAAAACACGCTTCCAAAGAAATGACCTGATATTTCAAAAATTTGCTTCCATCGAAAAAACCGGAGAACACAAAAAAATCTCTTCCAACGATATTACCCCAGAAGACAAAAAATTCTTTTCCATCGAAATCTCCTGAGAACACAAATATTTGCTTCCAAAGATATCATCACAGAGTAGAAAAAAATCGCTTCCAAAGAAATCACCCTAGAACACAAAAATTCCCTTTCAACGAAATCCCCCGAGAACACAAAAAATTTGCTTCCAAAGATATGACTCCAGATCACAGAAAGCATGCTTCCAATGAAATGACCCCTGAACACAAAAAATTCGCCTCCAACGAAATCACCCTAAAACATAAAAATTCCCTTCCATCGAATTCACCACAGAAGACAAAAAATTCGCTTCCAAACAAATCACCCCAGAGCACAAAAAATTCGCTTCGAACGAAATCACCCCAGAGTACAAAAAATTCGCTTCCAACGAAATGACTCAAGAGCACAGAAAACACGCTTCCAACGAAATGACCCCATATTTCAAAAATTTGCTTCCTTTGAAATCACCCAAGAACACAAAAAATTCGCGTCCAAAGAAATTACCCCGGAACACAAAAAATTCGTTTCCAACGAAATCTCCTGATAACACAAATATTCGCTTCCAAAGAATTCATCCCAGAGAACAAAAAAATTCGCTTCCAACAAAATCACCCTAGAACACAAAAAATTCGCTTTCAAGGAAATCACCCGAGAACACTAAAAGTTCACTTCCAACAAAATTACCACAGAACAGAAAAAATTTGCTTCCATCGAAATCACCCCAGAACACAAAAAATTCGCTTCCAACGCAATCACGCTAGAACACAAAAAAAATGAGCTATAATCGAAATCACCTGAGAACACAAAAAATTCGCTTCCAAAAATATCACCAGAGAGCACAAAATATTCACTTCCAATGAAATGACTCCAAAGCACAGAAAACATGCTTCCAATGAAAGGACCCCAGAACACAAAAATTCGCTTCCAACGAAATCACCCCAGAACACAAAAAATTTGCTTCCAACGAAATGACTCCAGAGCACAGAAAAAACGCTTCCAACGCAATTACCCCCTACTTCAAAAATTTGTTTCCATCGAGATCACCTGAGAACACAAAAAATTCTCTCTCAACGAAATTACCCCTGAACACAAAAAATTGGCTTGCAACGAAATCTCCTGAGAACACAAATATTGGCTTCCAACGAAATCACCCCAGAGCACAAAAAATTGGCTTCCAAAGAAATGACTCCAGAGCATAGAAAAAACGCTTCCAAAGAAATGACCCCCTACTTCAAAAATTTGCTACCATCGAAAAGTCCGGAGAACACAAAAAATTCTCTTCCAACGATATTACCCCAGGAGACAAAAAATCCTTTTCCTACGAATTCTCTTGAGAAAACAAATATTCGTCTCAAAATTATCATCCCAGAGCAAAAAATTTGCTTCCAACGAAATCACCCTAGAATACAAAAAATCCCTTTCAATGAAATCACCCGAGAACACAAAAAATTCGCTTCCAATGAAATCAACCCAGAACACAAAAAATTCGCTTGCAACGAAATCTCCTGAGAACACAAAAATTCGCTTCCAACGAAATCAGCCCAGAGCACAAAAATTCGCTTCCAAAGAAATGACTCCAGGGCATAGAAAACACGCTTCCAACGAAATGACCCCATACTTCAAAAATTTGCTACCATCGAAATCACCCCAGAACACAAAAAATTTGCTTCCAATGAAATTACCACAGAACACAAAAAATTCGCTTCCAACGAAATCACCCCAGAACACAAAAAATTTGCTTCCAACGAAATGACCCCAGAATAGAAAAAATTCGCTTGCAACGAAATCTCCTGAGAACACAAATATTCGCTTCCAAAAACATCCCAGAGCACAAAAAATTCGCTTCCAAAGAAATCACCCCAGGACACCAAAATTTCCCTTTCAACGAAATCACCCCAGAACACAAAAAATTCGCTTCCAACGAAATGACTCCCTACTTCAAAAATTTCCTTCCATCGAAAAGTCCTGAGAGCACAAAAATTTCTATTCCATCGAAATTACCCCAGAACACAAAAAATTCGCTTCCAACGAAATCTCCTGAGAACACAAACATTCTCTTCCAAAGAAAACATCCCAGAGCACAAAAAATTCGCTTCCAACAAAATGACTCCAGAGCACAGAAAACACGCTTCCAAAGAAGTGACTCCAAAACACAAAAAAATCACTTTCAACGAAATCACCCTCGAACATAAAAAATTCGCTTCCATCGAAATCACCATAGAAAACAAAAAATTCGCTTCCAACCAAATCACTCCAGAGCACAAAAAATTTGATTCCAACGAAATCACAATAGAACATAAAAAATTCCCTTTCAATGAAATTACAACAGAACACAAAAAATTCACTTGCAACGAAATCTCTTGAGAACACAAATATTCGCTTCCAAAGAAAACATCCCAGAGCACAAAAAATTCGCTTCCAACAAAATGACCCCAGAACACAAAAAATTCCCTTTCAAGGAAATCACACGAGAACACAGAAAATTTGCTTCCAATGAAATCACTCCAGAGGACAAAAAATTCGCTTCTAACGAAATGACTCGAGAGCACAGAAAACACGCTTCCAACGTAATGACCCCCTCCTTCAAAAATTTGCTTCCGTCAAACAAACCAGAGAACACAAAAAATTCATTTCCAAAGAAATGACCCCAGAACACAAAAAAATTCGCTTCCAATGAAATCTTCTGAGAACACAAATATTCACTTCTAAAGAAATCATCCCAGAGCACAAAAAATTCGCTTCCAACAAATTGACTCCAGAGCACAGAAAACATGCTTCCAATGAAATGACCCCAGGACACAAAAATTTCGCTTTCAACGAAATCACCCTAGAACATAAAATATTGGCTTCCATCGAAATCACCATAGAAGACAAAAAATTCGCTTCCTTCGAAATCACCACAGAAGACAAAAAATTCGCTTCCAACGAAATCACCGTAGAACATAAAAAATTCCCTTTCAATGAAATTACCCCAGAACACAAAAAATTCGCTTGCAACGAATTCTCCTGAGAACACAAAAATTCGCCTCCAACGAAATCACCCTGAAACATAAAAAATTCGCTTCCATCGAAATCACCACAGAAGACAAAAAATTCGCTTCCAACCAAATCACCCCAGAGCACAAAAAAATTCGCTTCGAACGAAATCACCCCAGAGCAGAAAAAATTCACTTCCAACGAAATGACTCCAGAGCACAGAAAACACGCTTCCAACGAAATGACCAGATATTTCAAAAATTTGCTTCCATTAAAATCACCCAAGAACACAAAAAATTTGCGTCCAAAGAAATTACCCCAGAACACAAAAAATTCGCTTCCAACGAAATCTCCTGATAACACAAATATTCGCTTCCAAAGAAATCATCCCAGAGCACAAAAAAATTCGCTTCCAACAAAATCACCCTAGAACACAAAAAATTCGCTTTCAACGAAATCACCCGAGAACACTAAAATTCACTTCCAACAAAATTACCACAGAACAGAAAAAATTTGCTTCCATCGAAATCACCCCAGAACACAAAAAATTCGCTTCCAAAGCAATCACGCTAGAACACAAAAAATGAGCTATAAACGAAATCACCTGAGAACACAAAAAATTCGCTTCCAACAAAATCACCAGATAGCACAAAATATTCGCTTCCAATGAAATGACTCCAAAGCACAGAAAACATGCTTCCAATGAAAGGAACCCAGAACACAAAAAATTCCCTCGCAACGAAATCTCCTGAGAACACAAATATTCGCTTCCAACGAAATCACCCCAGAGCACAAAAAAATTTGCTTCCAATGAAATGACTCCAGAGCACACAAAACACGCTTCCAATGAAATGACCCCAGAACACAAAAAATTCCCTTCCAACGAAATCACCCTAGAATATAAAACACTCGCTGCCTTCGAAATCACCACAGAAGACAAAAAATTCACTTCCAACCAAATCACCCAAGAGCACAAAAAATTCCCTTCCAACGAAATCACCCTAGAACATAAAAAAATCGATTTCAACGAAATCACCCGAGAACACAAAAAATTTGCTTCCAACGAAATTACCCCAGAATACAAAAAATTTGCTTGCAACGAAATCTTCCGAAAAACACATATATTCGCGTCCAACGAAATAAACTCAGAACACAAAAAATTCGCTTCCAACGAAGTGACTCCAGAGCACAGAAAACACGCTTCCAAAGAAATGACCTGATATTTCAAAAATTTGCTTCCATCGAAAAAACCGGAGAACACAAAAAAATCTCTTCCAACGATATTACCCCAGAAGACAAAAAATTCTTTTCCATCGAAATCTCCTGAGAACACAAATATTTGCTTCCAAAGATATCATCACAGAGTAGAAAAAAATCGCTTCCAAAGAAATCACCCTAGAACACAAAAATTCCCTTTCAACGAAATCCCCCGAGAACACAAAAAATTTGCTTCCAAAGATATGACTCCAGATCACAGAAAGCATGCTTCCAATGAAATGACCCCTGAACACAAAAAATTCGCCTCCAACGAAATCACCCTAAAACATAAAAATTCCCTTCCATCGAATTCACCACAGAAGACAAAAAATTCGCTTCCAAACAAATCACCCCAGAGCACAAAAAATTCGCTTCGAACGAAATCACCCCAGAGTACAAAAAATTCGCTTCCAACGAAATGACTCAAGAGCACAGAAAACACGCTTCCAACGAAATGACCCCATATTTCAAAAATTTGCTTCCTTTGAAATCACCCAAGAACACAAAAAATTCGCGTCCAAAGAAAT
The DNA here is from genome assembly GCF_030254825.1 of Meriones unguiculatus. Classification (NCBI taxonomy): domain Eukaryota; kingdom Metazoa; phylum Chordata; class Mammalia; order Rodentia; family Muridae; genus Meriones; species Meriones unguiculatus. The sequence continues at coordinate 59,317,865 of NC_083353.1, forward strand.
TACCCCGGAACACAAAAAATTCGTTTCCAACGAAATCTCCTGATAACACAAATATTCGCTTCCAAAGAATTCATCCCAGAGAACAAAAAAATTCGCTTCCAACAAAATCACCCTAGAACACAAAAAATTCGCTTTCAAGGAAATCACCCGAGAACACTAAAAGTTCACTTCCAACAAAATTACCACAGAACAGAAAAAATTTGCTTCCATCGAAATCACCCCAGAACACAAAAAATTCGCTTCCAACGCAATCACGCTAGAACACAAAAAAAATGAGCTATAATCGAAATCACCTGAGAACACAAAAAATTCGCTTCCAAAAATATCACCAGAGAGCACAAAATATTCACTTCCAATGAAATGACTCCAAAGCACAGAAAACATGCTTCCAATGAAAGGACCCCAGAACACAAAAATTCGCTTCCAACGAAATCACCCCAGAACACAAAAAATTTGCTTCCAACGAAATGACTCCAGAGCACAGAAAAAACGCTTCCAACGCAATTACCCCCTACTTCAAAAATTTGTTTCCATCGAGATCACCTGAGAACACAAAAAATTCTCTCTCAACGAAATTACCCCTGAACACAAAAAATTGGCTTGCAACGAAATCTCCTGAGAACACAAATATTGGCTTCCAACGAAATCACCCCAGAGCACAAAAAATTGGCTTCCAAAGAAATGACTCCAGAGCATAGAAAAAACGCTTCCAAAGAAATGACCCCCTACTTCAAAAATTTGCTACCATCGAAAAGTCCGGAGAACACAAAAAATTCTCTTCCAACGATATTACCCCAGGAGACAAAAAATCCTTTTCCTACGAATTCTCTTGAGAAAACAAATATTCGTCTCAAAATTATCATCCCAGAGCAAAAAATTTGCTTCCAACGAAATCACCCTAGAATACAAAAAATCCCTTTCAATGAAATCACCCGAGAACACAAAAAATTCGCTTCCAATGAAATCAACCCAGAACACAAAAAATTCGCTTGCAACGAAATCTCCTGAGAACACAAAAATTCGCTTCCAACGAAATCAGCCCAGAGCACAAAAATTCGCTTCCAAAGAAATGACTCCAGGGCATAGAAAACACGCTTCCAACGAAATGACCCCATACTTCAAAAATTTGCTACCATCGAAATCACCCCAGAACACAAAAAATTTGCTTCCAATGAAATTACCACAGAACACAAAAAATTCGCTTCCAACGAAATCAGCCCAGAACACAAAAAAATTCGCTTGCAAAGAAATCTCCTGAGAACACAAATATTCGCTTTCAACGAAATCACCCAAGAACACAAAATATTCACTTCCAACGAAATGACTCCAGAGCACAGAAAACACGCTTCCAAAGAAATGACCCCCTACTTCAAAAATTTGCTTCCATCGAAAAGACCGAAGAACAAAAAAATTCTCTTCCAACGATATTACCCCAGAAGACAATAAATTCTTTTCCAACAAAATCTCCTGAGAACACAAATATTCGCTTCCAAAGATATCATCCCAGAGCACAAAAAATTCGCTTCCAACAAAATCACCCCAGAGCACAAAAAATTGGCTTCCAAAGAAATGACTCCAGAGCATAGAAAACACGCTTCCAACGAAATGACCCCTTACTTCAAAAATTTGCTACCATGGAAAAGACCAGAGAACCCAAAAAATTATCTTCCACCGATATTACCCTAGGAGAAAAAAAATTATTCTCCAAAGTATTCTCCTGAGAAAACAAATATTCGCTCTCAAAATTATCATCCCAGAGCACAAAAAATTCACTTCCAACGAAATCAACATAGAACACAAAAATTCCCTTTCAAAGAAATCACCCGAGAACACAAAATATATGCTTCCAACGAAATTAGCACAGAACAGAAAAAATTTGCTTCCATCGTAATCACCCGAGAACACAAAAAATTCGCTTCCAACGAAATCAACCCAGAACACAAAAAATTCGCTTGCAACGAAATCTCCTGAGAACACAAAAATTCACTTCCAAAGAAATCACCACAGAGCACAAAAAATTCGCTTCCAACGAAATGACTACAGAGCACAGAAAGCACGGTTCCAATGAAATGACCCCCGAACACAAAAAATTCGCCTCAAACGAAATCACCCCAGAGCACAAAAAATTCACTTCCAACGAAATGACTCCAGAGCACAGAAAACACGCTTCCAAAGAAATGACTACCTACTTCAAAAATGTGCTTCCATCCAAAAAACCGGAGAAAACAAAAAATTTGCTTCCAACGATGTTACCCCAGAAGACAAAAAATTCTTTTCCAGCAAAATCTCCTGAGAACACAAATATTCGCTTCCAAAGATATCATAACAGAGTAGAAAAAATTCGCTTCCAACGAAATCACCCTAGAACACAAAAATTCCCTTTCAAAGAAATCACACGAAAACACAAAAAATTTGCTTCCAACGAAATTAGCACAGAACAGAAAAAATTTGCTTCCATCGAAATCACCCGAGAACACAAAAAATTTGCTTCCAACAAAATCAACCCAGAACACAAAAAATTCGCTTGCAACGAAATCTCCTGAGAACACAAAAATTCACTTCCAACGAAATCACCACAGAGCACAAAAAATTCGCTTCCAACGATATTACCCCAGAAGACAAAAAATTCTTTTCCAGCGAAACCTCCTGAGAACACAAATATTCGCTTCCAAAGATATCATCCCAAAGCACAAAAAATTCGCTTCCAAAGAAATCACTCTAGAACACAAAAATTCCCTTTCAACGAAATCACCTGAAAACACAAAAAATTCGCTTCCAACGAAATTACCACAGAACAAAAAAAATTTGCTTCCATCAAAATCACCCGAGAACACAAAAAATTCGCTTCCAACGAAATCACGCTAGAACACAAAAAAAACTCTTCCAACGATATTACCCCACAAGACCAAAATTCTTTTCCAACGAAATCTCTGGAGAACACAAATATTCACTTCCAAAGATATCATCCCAGAGCACAAAAAATTCGCTTCCAACGAAATCACCCTAAAACACAAAAATTCCCTTTCTAAGAAATCACCTGAGAATACAAAAAATTCGCTTCCAACGAAATCACCCCAGAGCACAAAAAATTCGCTTCCAATGAAATGACTCCAGAGCACAGAACAAACTCTTCAAACGAAATGACCCCATACTTCATAAGATTGCTTGCATCGAACAAACCGGAGAACACAAAAAATTGTCTTCCAACCATATTACCCCAGAAGACAAAAAATTCTTTTCCAATGAAATCTCCTGAGAACACAAATATTCGCTTCCAAAGATATCATCCCAGCGCACAAAAAATTCGCTTCCAAAAAAATCAACCTAGAACACAAAAATTCCCTTTCAATGAAATCACCCGAGAACACAAAAAATTCGCTTCCAACGAAATGACTCCAGAGCACAGAAAACAGGCTTCCAATGAAATGACCCCAGAGCACAAAAAATTCACTTCCAACGAAATCAACCTAGAACACAAAAATTCCCTTTCAACGAAATCACCCGAGAACACAAAAAATTGACTCCAACGAAATTACCAAAGAAGACAAAAATTTCTTTTAAAACGAAATCAACTGAGAACACAAATATTCGCTTCCAGATATATCATACCAGAGAATGAAAAATTCGCTTCCAACGAAATCACCCCAGAACACAAAAATTCGCTTCCAACGAAATCTTCTGAGAACACAAATATTCGCTTCCAACGAAATCACCCCAGAGTACAAAAAATTGGCTTCCAACGAAATGACTCCAGAGCACAGAAAACACACTTCCAACGAAATCACCCGAGAACAGAAAAAATTTTCTTTCAACGAATTCACCCGAGAACACAACAAATTCGCTTCCAACGAAATGATCCCATATTTCAAAAATTTGCTTCCATCGAAATCACCTGAAAACAGAAAAAATTCGCTTCCAACGAAATTACGCCAGAACACAAAAAATTCGCTTCCAACGAAATCACCCCAGAGCACAAAAAATTGGCTTCCAAAGAAATGACTCCAGAGCATAGAAAAGACGCTTCCAACGAAATGACCCCATACTTCAAAAATTTGCTACCATCGATATCACCCCAGAACACAAAAAATTCGTTTCCAATGAAATTACCACAGAACACAAAAATTCGCTTCCAACGAAATCAGCCCAAAACACAAAAAATTCGCTTCCAAAGAAATCTTCTGAGAACACAAATATTCGCTTCCAACGAAATCACCCCAGAGTACAAAAAATTGGTTTCCAACGAAATGACTCCAGAGCACAGAAAACACGCTTCCAACAAAATCACCCGAGAACAGAAAAAATTTGCTTTCAACGAATTCACCCAAGAACACAACAAATTCGCTTCCAACGAAATGACCCCCTACTTCAAAAATTTGCTTCCATCGAAAAGACCGGAGAACACAAAAAATTCTCTTCCAACGATATTACCCCAGAAGACAATAAATTCTTTTCCAACGAAATCTCCTGAGAACACAAATATTCGCTTCCAAAGATATCATCCCAGAGCACAAAAAATTGCTTCCAACAAAATCACCATAGAACACAAAAATTCCCTTTCAACGAAATCACCCAAGAACACAAAAAATTCGCTTCCAACGAAATGACTCCAGAGCACAGAAAACATGCCTCCAACGAAATGATCTCATACTTCAAAAATTTGCTTCCATGGAAATCACCCGAGAACACAAAAAAATTAACTTCCAAAGAAATTACCCCCGAAGACAAAAATTTCTTTTCCAACGAAATCTACTGAGAACACAATTATTCGCTTCCAAAGATATCATCCCAGACCACAAAAAATTCGCTTGCAACGAAATGATCCCATACTTCAAAAATTTGCTTCCATCGAAATCACCTGAGAACAGAAAAAATTCGCTTCCAACGAAATTACCCCAGGACACAAAAAATTCGCTTCCAACGAAATCACCCCAGAACACAAAAAATTCGCTTCCAACGAAATTACCGCAGGACACAAAAAATTCGCTTCCAACGAAATCACCCCAGAACACAAAAAATTCGCTTCCAACGAAATGACTCCAGAGCACAGCAAACACGTTTCCAAAGAAATGACCCCATACTTCAAAAATTTGCTTCCATCGAAAAGAACGGAGAACACAAAAAATTCTCTTCCAACGATATTACCCCAGAAGACAAAAAATTCTTTTCCAACGAAATCTCCTGATAACACAAATACTTGCTTCCAAAATATCTTCCCAGGGCACAAAAACTTCTCTTCAAAAAAAATCACCCTAGAACACAAAAATTCCCTTTCAAGGAAATCACCTGAGAACACAAAAAATTCGCTTGCAACGAAATCTCCTGAGAACATAAATATTCGCTTCCAACGAAATCACCACAGAGCACAAAAAATTTGCTTCCAACGAAATGACTCCAGAGCACAGAAAACACGCTTCCAACTAAATGACCACCTATTTCAAAAATTTGCTTCCATCGGAAAGTCCGCAGAACACAAAAAATTCTCTTCCAACAATATTACCCAGAACACAAAAAATTCGTTTCCAACGAATTCTCCTGGGAACACAAATGTTTGCTTCCAAAAAATCATACCAGAGCACAAAAAAATTTGCTTCCAACGAAATCACCCTAGAACACAAAAAATTCCCTTTCAATGAAATCTCCCGAGAACACAAAAAATTCACGTCCAACGAAATTACCACAGAACAGAAAAAATTTCCTTCCATCGAAATCACCCCAGAACACAAAAAATTCGCTTCCAAGGAAATCATGCTAGAACACAAAAAATCAGTTTTCAACGAAATAACCGAAGAACACAAAAAATTCGCTTCCAAAGAAATTACCCCAGAAGACAAAAAATTCGCTTCCAACGAAATCACCTCAGAACACAAAAAATTCACCTCCAACGAAATGACTCCAGAGCACAGAAAACATGCTTCCAACGAAATGATCCCATACTTCAAAAATATGCTTCCATCGAAATCACCCAAGAACACAAAAATTCGCTTCCAACGAAATTACCCCCGAAGACAATAATTTCTTTTCCAACGAAATCTCCTGAGAACACAAATATTCGCTTCTAAAGATACCATCCCAGAGCACAACAAATTCGCTTCCAACGAAATCACACAAGAACACAAAAATTCCCTTTCAACGAAATAACTCGAGATCACAAAAAATTAGGTTCCAACGAAATTACCCCAGAACACAAAAAATTCGCTTGCAATGAAATCTCCTGAGAACACAAATATTCGCTTCCATCGAAATCACACCAGAATACAAAAAATTCGCTTCCACCGAAATGACTCCAGAGCACAGAAAACATGCTTCCAACGAAATGACCCCCTACTTCAAAATTTTGCTTCGATCGAAAAAACCGGAGAACACAAAAAATTCTCTTCCAACGACATTACCCCAGAAGACAATAAATTCTTTTCCAATGAAATCTCATGAGAACACAAATATTCGCTTCCAAAGATATCAACCCAGAGCACAAAAAATTTCCTTCCAACGAAATCACCCTAGAACACAAAAATTCCCTTTCAACGATATCACCCGAGAACACAAAAAATTCGCTTCTAACGAAATCACCCCAGAGCACAAAAAATTCGCTTCCAATAAAATGACTACAGAGCAATGAAAACACGCTTCCAACGAAATGACCCCATACTTCAAAAATTTCCCTCCATCGAAAAAACCGGAGAACACAAAAAATTCTCTTCCAACGATATTACCCCAGAAGAAAAAAAATTCTTTCCAACGAAATGTCCTGAGAACACAAATATTCGCTTCCAAAGATATCATCCCAGAGCACAAAAAAATCATTTCAACGAAATCACCCTAGAACGCAAAAATTCCCTTTCAACAAAATCACCCGAAAAACCAAAAAATTTGCTTCCAACGAAATTACCCTAGAACACAAAAATTCCCTTTCAATGAAATCACCCGAGAACACAAAAAATTCGCTTCCAACGAAATGACTCCAGAGCACAGAAAACATGCTTCCAACGTAATGACCCCCTACTTCAAAATTTTCTTCCATCGAAAAAACCGGAAAACACAAAAAATTCTCTTCCAACGACATTACCCCATAAGACAAAAAATTCTTTTCCAGCGAAATCTCCTGAGAACACAAATATTCGATTACAACGAAATCACCCCAGAACACAAAAAATTCACTTCCAACGAAATGACTCCAGAGCACAGAAAACATGCTTCCAATGAAATGACCCCTACTTCAAAAATTTGCTTCCATCGAAAAAGCCGAGGACACAAAAAATTCTATTCCAAAGATATTAACCCAGAAGACAAAAAATTCTTTACCCACAAAATCTCCTGAGAACACAAAATTTGTTTCAAAAGATATCATCCCAGAGCACAACAAATTCGCTTCCAACGAAATGACCCAAGAAAACAAAAAATTCGCTTGCAATGAAATCTCCTGAGAACACAAATATTCGCTTCCATCGAAATCACCCCAGAGCACAAAAAATTCGCTTCCACCGAAATGACTCCAGAGCACAGAAAACACGCTTCCAACGAAATGACCCCCTTCTTCAAAAATTTCCTTCGATCGAAAAAACCGGAGAACACAAAAAATTCTCTTCCATCGACATTACCCCGTAAGACAAAAAATTCTTTTCCAATGAAATCTCCTTAGAACACAAATATTCGCTTCCAAAGATATCGTCCCAGAGCACAAAAAAAATCATTTCAACGAAATCACCATAGAACTCAAAAATTCCCTTCCAACGAAATCACCTGAGAACACAAAAAATTCTCTTCCAATGAAATTACCCCAGAATACAAAAAATTCACTTGCAACGAAATCTCCTGAGAACACAAATATTCACTTCCATCGAAATCATCCCAGAGCACAAAAAATTCTAATCCACCGAAATGAATCCAGAGGACAGAAAATATGCTTCCAACGAAATGACCACCTACTTCAAAAATTTGCTTCGATCGAAAAAACCGGAGAACACAAAAATTCTCTTCCAACGACATTACCCCAAAAGACAAAAAATTCTTTTCCAAAGAAATCTCCTGAGAACACAAATATTCGCTTCCAAAGATATCATCCCCGAGCACAAAAAATTTGCTTCCAACGAAATCACCCTAGAACACAAAAATTCCCTTTCAACGATATCACCCGAGAACACAAAAAATTCGCTTCAAACGAAATCGCCCCAGAGCACAAAAAATTCGCTTCCAACGAAATGACCCCATACTTCAAAAAATTGCTTCCATCGAAAAAACCGGAGAACACAAACAATTCTTTACCAACAATATTACTCAGGAAGACAAAATATTCTTTTCCAAAGAAAACTCCTGAGAACACACATATTCACTTCCAAAGATATCATCCCATAGCACAAAAAAGTCAGTTCAATCAAATCACCCCAGAACACAAAAATTCCCTTTCAAAGAAATCACGTGAGAACACAAAAAATACGCTTCCAACGAACTTACCCCAGAACACAAAAAATTCACTTGCAACGAAATCTCCTGAGAACACAAATATTCGCTTCCAACTAAATCACCCCAGAGTACAAAAAATTTGCATCCAACGAAATGACTCCAGAGCACAGAAAACACGCTTCCAACGAAATGAAACACTACTTCAAAAATTTGTTTCCATCGAAAAAACAAGAGAACACAAAAAATTCTCTTCCAACGATATTACCCCAGAAGACAAAAATTCTTTTCCAACGAAATCTCCTGAGAACACAAATATTCGCTTCCAAAGATATCATCCCAGACCACAAAAAATTCGCTTCCAAAGAAATCACCCTAGAACACAAAAATTCCCTTTCAAGGAAATCACCCAAGAACACAAAAAATTCGCTTCCAACAAAATTACCCCAGAACACAAAACATTTGCTTGCAACAAATTCTCCTGAGAACACAAATATTTGCTTCCAAAGATATCATCCCAGAGCACAACAAATTCTCTTCCAACGAAATCACACTAGAATGCAAAAATTACCTTTCAACGATATCACGCGAGAACACAAAAAATTCGCTTCCAACGAAATGAGTCCAGAGCACCGAAAACATGCTTCCAACGAAATGACCCCCTACTTCAAAATTTGCTTCCATCGAAAAAACCGGAGAACACAAATAATTCTCTTCCAACGACATTACCCCAGAAGGCAAAAAATTCTTTTGCAACGAAATCTCCTGAGAACACAAATATTTGCTTCCAAAGTTATCATCCCAGAGCAAAAAAAATTCGCTTCCAACGAAATCACCCCAGAACACAAAAATTCCCTTTCAACGATATCACCCGAGAACACAAAAAATTCGCTTCCAACGAAATCACACCAGAGCACAAAAAATTCACTTACAACGAAATGACACCCTACTCCAAAAAATTGCTTCCATCGAAAAAACCGTAGATCACAAAAAATTCTCTTCCAACGTTATTACCCCAGAAGACAAAAAATTCTTTTCCAACGAAATCTCCTGAGAACACAAATATTTGCTTCCAAAGATATCATCCCAGAGCACAAAAAAATCATTTCAACGAAATCACCCCAGAACACAAAAATTCCCTTTCAAAGAAATCACGTGAGAACACAAAAAATACGCTTCCAACGAAATTACCCCAGAACACAAAAAATTCACTTTCAAAGAAATCTCCTGAGAACACAAATATTCGCTTCAAATGAAATCACCCCAGAGTACAAAAAATTCGCTTTCAACAAAATGACTCCAGAGCACAGAAAACATGCTTCCAAAGAAATGACCCACAACTTCAAAAATTTGCTTCCATCAAAAAAAGCGGAGAACACAAAAAATTCTCTTCCAACGACATTACCCCAGAAGACAAAAAATTCTTTTCCAACGAAATCTTCTGAGAACACAAATATTTGCTTCCAAAGATATCATCCCAGAGCACAAAAAATTCGCTTCCAAAGAAATCACACTAGAACACAAAAATTCCCTTTCAAAGAAATCTCGCGAGAACACAAAAAATTATCTTCCAACGAAATGACTGCAAAGCACCGAAAACATGCTTCCAACGAAATGACCCCCTACTTAAAAAATTGCTTCCATCGAAAAAACCGGAGAACACAATAAATTCTCTTCCAACGACATTACACCATAAGACAAAAAATTCTTTTCCAGCGAAATCTCCTGAGAACACAAATATTCGATTACAACCAAATCACCCCAGAGCACAAAAAATTCGCTTCAAACGAAATGACTCCAGAGCACAGAAAACATGCTTCCAATGAAATGACACCCTACTTCAAAATTTGCTTCCATCGAAAAAACAGGAGAACACAATAAATTCTCTTCCAACGACATTACACCATAAGACAAAAAATTCTTTTCCAGCGAAATCTCCTGAGAACACAAATATTCGATTACAACCAAATCACCCCAGAGCACAAAAAATTCGCTTCAAACGAAATGACTCCAGAGCACAGAAAACATGCTTCCAATGAAATGACACCCTACTTCAAAATTTGCTTCCATCGAAAAAACAGGAGAACACAAAAAATTGTATCCAACGATATTACCCCAGAAGACAAAAAATTATTTTCCCACGAAATCTCCTGAGAACACAAAATTCGTTTCAAAAGATATCATCTTAGAGCACAAAAAATTCGCTTCCAACGAAATCACCCCAGAACACAAAAATTCCATTTCAACGAAATCACGCTAGAACACAAAAAATTCGGTTCCAAAGAAATTACCCCAGAAAACAAAAAATTCGCTTGCAACGATATCACCCGAGAACACAAAAAATTCGCTTCCAACGAAATCACACGAGAACACAAAAAATTCGCTTCCAACGAAATGACTACAGAGCACAGAAAGCACGCTTCCAACGAAATGACCTCCTAATTCAAAAATTTCCTTCCATCGAAAAAACCAGAGAACACAAAAAATTCTCTTGCAACGATATTACCCCAGAAGAAAAAAAATTCTTTCCAACGAAATCTCCTGAGAACACAAATATTCGCTTCCAAAGATATCATCCCAGAGCTCAAAAAAATCATTTCAACAAAATCACCCTAGAAAGCAAAAATTCCCTTTCAACAAAATCACCCGAGAAACCAAAAAATTTGCTTCCAACGAAATTACCCTAGAACACAAAAATTCCCTTTCAATGAAATCACCTGAGAACACAAAAAATTCGCTTCCAACGAAATGAGTCCAGAGCACCGAAAACATGCTTCCAACGAAATGACCCCCTACTTCAAAATTTGCTTCCATCGAAAAAACCGGAGAACACAAATAATTCTCTTGCAACGACATTACCCCAAAAGGCAAAAAATTCTTTTGCAACGAAATCTCCTGAGAACACAAATATTTGCTTCCAAAGTTATCATCCCAGAGCAAAAAAAATTCGCTTCCAACGAAATCACCCCAGAACACAAAAATTCCCTTTCAACGATATCACCCGAGAACACAAAAAATTCGCTTCCAACGAAATCACCCCAGAGCACAAAAAATTCGCTTACAACGAAATGACACCCTACTCCAAAAAATTGCTTCCATCGAAAAAACCGTAGATCACAAAAAATTCTCTTCCAACGTTATTACCCCAGAAGACAAAAAATTCTTTTCCAGCGAAATCTCCTGAGAACACAAATATTTGCTTGCAAAGATATCATCCCAGAGCACAAAAAAAATCATTTCAACGAAATCACCCCAGAACACAAAAATTCCCTTTCAAAGAAATCACGTGAGAACACAAAAAATACGCTTCCAACGAAATTACCCCAGAACACAAAAACTTCACTTTCAAAGAAATCTCCTGAGAACACAAATATTCGCTTCAAATGAAATCACCCCAGAGTACAAAAAATTCGCTTCCAACCAAATGACTCCAGAGCACAGAAAACATGCTTCCAAAGAAATGACCCACAACTAAAAAATTTGCTTCCATCAAAAAAAGCGGAGAACACAAAAAATTCTCTTCCAACGACATTACCCCAGAAGACAAAAAATTCTTTTCCAACGAAATCTCCTGAGAACACAAATATTTGCTTCCAAAGATATCATCCCAGAGCACAAAAAATTCGCTTCCAAAGAAATCACACTAGAACACAAAAATTCCCTTTCAAAGAAATCTCGCGAGAACACAAAAAATTAACTTCCAACGAAATGACTGCAAAACACCGAAAACATGCTTCCAACGAAATGACCCCCTACTTAAAAAATTGCTTCCATCGAAAAAACCGGAGAACACAATAAATTCTCTTCCAACGACATTACAACATAAGACAAAAAATTCTTTTCCAGCGAAATCTCCTGAAAACACAAATATTCGATTACAACCAAATCACCCCAGAGCACAAAAAATTCGCTTCAAACGAAATGACTCCAGAGCACAGAAAACATGCTTCCAATGAAATGACACCCTACTTCAAAATTTGCTTCCATCGAAAAAACAGGAGAACACAAAAAATTGTATCCAACGAAATCACCCCAGAACACAAAAATTCCGTTTCAACGAAATCACGCTAGAACACAAAGAATTCGGTTCCAAAGAAATTACCCCAGAAAACAAAAAATTCGCTTGCAACGATATCACCCGAGAACACAAAAAATTCGCTTCCAACGAAATCACACGAGAACACAAAAAATTCGCTTCCAACGAAATGACTACAGAGCACAGAAAGCACGCTTCCAACGAAATGACCTCCTAATTCAAAAATTTCCTTCCATCGAAAAAACCAGAGAACACAAAAAATTCTCTTGCAACGATATTACCCCAGAAGAAAAAAAATTCTTTCCAACGAAATCTCCTGAGAACACAAATATTCGCTTCCAAAGATATCATCCCAGAGCTCAAAAAAATCATTTCAACAAAATCACCCTAGAAAGCAAAAATTCCCTTTCAACAAAATCACCCGAGAAACCAAAAAATTTGCTTCCAACGAAATTACCCTAGAACACAAAAATTCCCTTTCAATGAAATCACCCGAGAACACAAAAAATTCGCTTCCAACGAAATGACTCCAGAGCACAGAAAACATGCTTCCAACGTAATGACCCCCTACTTCAAAATTTTCTTCCATCGAAAAAACAGGAGAACACAAAAAATTGTATCCAACGATATTACCCCAAAAGACAAAAAATTCTTTTGCAACGAAATCTCCTGAGAACACAAATATTCGCTTCCAAACTTATCATCCCAGAGCAAAAAAAATTCGCTTCCATCGAAATCACCCCAGAACACAAAAATTCCCTTTCAACGATATCACCCGAGAACACAAAAAAGTCGCTTCCAACGATATGACCCCCTACTTCAAAAAATTGCTTCCATCGAAAAAACCGGAGATCACAAAAAATTCTCTTCCAACGATATTACCCCAGAAGACAAAAAATTCTTTTCCAACGAAAACTCCTGAGAACACAAATATTCGCTTCCAAAGATATTATCCCAGAGCACAAAAAAATCATTTCAACAAAATCACCCTATAACTCAAAAATTCCCTTCCAACGAAATCACCCGAGAACACAAAAAATTCTCTTCCAATGAAATTACCCCAGAATACAAAAAATTGACTTGCAACGAAATCTCCTGGGAACACAAATATTCACTTCCATCGAAATCATCCCAGAGCACAAAAAATTCGAATCCACCAAAATGACTCCAGAGGACAGAAAATACGCTTCCAACGAAATGACCACCTACTTCAAAAATTAGCTTCGATCAAAAAACCGGAGAACACAAAAATTCTCTTCCAACGACATTACCCCAAAAGACAAAAAATTCTTTTCCAAAGAAATCTCCTGAGAACACAAATATTCGCTTCCAAAGATATCATCCCAGAGCAAAAAAATTTGCTTCCAACGAAATCACCCTAGAACACAAAAATTCCCTTTCAATGATATCACCCGAGAACACAAAAAATTCGCTTCCAACGAAATCACCCCAGAGCACAAAAAATTCGCTTCCAACGAAATGACTCCAGAGCACAGAAAACACGCTTCCAACGAAATGACCCCATACTTCAAAAAATTGCTTCCATCGAAAAAACCGGAGAACACAAACAATTCTCTTCCAACAATATTACCCCAGAAGACAAAATATTCTTTTCCAAAGAAAACTCCTGAGAACACACATATTCGCTTCCAAAGATATCTTCCCAGAGCACAAAAAAATCATTTCAATGAAATAACCCCAGAACACAAAAATTCCCTTTCAAAGAAATCACGTGAGAACACAAAAAATACGCTTCCAACGAACTTACCCCAGAACACAAAAAATTCACTTGCAACGAAATCTCCTGAGAACACAAATATTCGCTTCCAACGAAATCACCACAGAGCACAAAAAATTTGCTTCCAACGAAATGACTCCAGAGCACAGAAAACACGCTTCCAATGAAATGACCCCCTATTTCAAAAATTTGCTTCCATCGAAAAGTCCGGAGAACACAAAAAGTTCTCTTCCAACAGTATTACCTCAGAACACAAAAAAATCGCTTCCAACGAAATCTCCTGAGAACACAAATGTTTGCTTCCAAAAAATCATCCCAGAGCACAAAAAAATTTCCTTCCAACGAAATCACTCTAGAACACAAAAAATTCCCTTTCAACGAAATCTCCCGAGAACACAAAAAATTCGCTTCCAACGAAATCACCCCAGAGCACACAAAATTTGCTTCCAACGAAATGACTCCAGAGCACAGAAAACACACTTCCAACGAAATGACCCCCTACTTCAAAAATTTGTTTCCATCGAAAAAACCGGCGAACACAAAAAATTCTCTTCCAACGACATTACCCCAAAAGACAAAAAATTCTTTTGCAACGAAATCTCCTGAAAACACAAATATTCGCTTCCAAAGATATCATCCCAGAGCACAAAAAATTCGCTTCCAATGAAATCACCCTAGAACACAAAAATTCCCTTTAAACGAAATCACAAGAGAACACAAAAAATTCGCTTCCAACGAAAACACCCCAGAACAAAAAATTCGCTTGCAACGAAATCTCCTGAGAACACAAATATTCGCTTCCAATGATATCATCCCAGAGCAGAAAAAATTCGCTTCAAACGAAATCACCTCAGAAAACAAAAATTCCCTTTCAAAGAAATCACCCGAGAACAAAAAAAATTCGCTTCCAACAAAATGACTCCAGAACACAGAAAACACGCTTCCAACGAAATGACCCCCTACTTCAAAAATTTGCTCCTATCGTAAAACCGGAGAACACAAAAAACTCTTTTCCACCGAAATCTCCTGAGAACACAAATATTCGCTTCCAAAGATATCATCCCAGAGCACAAAAAATTCCCTTCCAACGAAATCACCCTAGAACACAAAAATTTGATTTCAAAGAAATCACCCGAGAACACAAAAAATTCGCTTCCAACGAAATCACCCCAGAGCACAGAAAATATGCTTCCAAAGAAATGACCCCATACTTCAAAAATTTGCTTCCATCGAAAAAACCGGAGAAGTCAAAAAATTCTCTTCCAACGATATTACCCCAGAAGACAAAAATTCTTTTCCCAAGAAATCTCATGAGTACACAAATATTCACTTCCAAAGATATCATCCCAGGGCACAAAAAATTCCCTTTCAACGAAATCTCCCGAGAACACAAAAAATTTCCTTCCTTCGAAATCACCCCAGAACACAAAATATTCGCTTCCAACGACATCACCACAAAGCACAAAAAATTTGCTTCCAACGAAATGACTCCAGAGCACAGAAAACACGCTTCCAACGAAATGACCCCGTACTTCAAAAATTTGCTTCTATTGAAAAGTCCGGAGAACACAAAAAATTCTCTTTCAACAATATTACCCCATAACACAAAAAATTCATTTCCAAAGAAATCTCCTGAAAACACAATAGTTTGCTTCCAAAAATCATCGCAGAGCACAAAAAAATTCACTCCCGACAAAATCACCCTAGAACACAAAAAATTCCCATTCAACGAATTCTCCCGAGAACACAAAAAATTCACGTGCAAAGAAATTACCACAGAACAGAAAAAATTTCCTTCCTTCGAAATCACCCCAGAACACAAAAAATTCGCTTCCAACGAAATAATGCTAGAACAGAAAAAAATAGTTTTCAACGAAATCACCCGAGAACACAAAAAATTCGCTTTCAACGAAATTACCCCAGAAGACAAAAAATTCGCTTCCAACGAAATCACCCCAGAACACAAAAAATTCACTTCCAACGATATGACTCCAGAGCACAGAAAACATGCTTTCAATGAAATGAAACCCTACTTCAAAAATTTGCTTCCATCGAAATCACCCGACAACACAAAAAATTCGCTTCCAACAATATTACCCCCGAAGACAAAAATTTCTTTTCCAACGAAATCTCCTGAGAACACAAATATTCGCTTCCAACGAACTCACCCCAGAGCACAAAAAATTCACTTCTAATGAAATCACCCTAGAACATAAAAATTCCCTTTCAACAAAATCACCTGAGAACACAAAAAATTCGCTTCCAACGAAATGAACCCAGAACACAAAAAAATCGCTTGCAACGAAATCTCCTGAGAACACAAATATTCGCTTCCAACGAAATCACCCCAGAGCACAAAAAAATTTGCTTCCAACGAAATGAACGCCTACTTCAAAAATTTGCTTCCATCGAAAAAAAAGGAGAACACAAAAAATTCTCTTTCAACGATATTACCCCAGAAGACAAAAAATTTTTTCCAACGAAATCTCCTGAGAACACATATATTTGCTTCCAAAGATATCATCCCAGAGCACAAATAATTTGATTCCAACGAAATCACCATAGAACAAAAAAATTCCCTTTCAAAAAAATCACCTGAGAACACAAAAAATTCGCTTCCAACGAAATGACTTCAGAGCACAGAAAACATGCCTCCAACGAAATGATCCCATACTTCAAAAATTTGCTTCCATGGAAATCACCCGAGAACACAAAAAATTAACTTCCAAAGAAATTACCCCAGAAGAGAAAAATTTCTTTTCCAACGAAATCTCCTGAGAACACAAATATTCACTTCCGAAGATATCATCCCAGACCACAAAAAAATTCGCTTCCAAAGAAATCACCCTAGAACACAAAAATTCCCTTTCAAGGAAATCACCCGAGAACATAAAAAATTTGCTTCTAACGAAATTACCCCAGAACACAAAACATTTGCTTGCAACGAATTCTCCTGAGAACACAAATATTTGCTTCCAAAGATATCATCCCAGAGCACAAAAAAATTCTCTTCCAACAAAATCACACTAGAACGCAAAAAATTCCCTTTCAACGATATCACGCGTCAACACAAAAAATTCGCTTCCAACGAAATGAGTCCACAGCACCCAAAACATGTTTCCAACGAAATGACCCTCTACTTCAAAAAATTGCATCCATCGAAAAAACCGGAGAACACAAAAAATTCTCTTCCAAGGACATTACCCCAGAAGACAAAAAATTCTTTTCCAACGAAATCTCCTGAGAACACAAATATTCGCTTCCAAAGATATCGTCCCAGAGCACAAAAAATCATTTCAACGAAATCACCCTAGAACTCAAAAATTCCCTTCCAACGAAATCACGTGAGAACACAAAAAATACGCTTCCAACGAACTTACCCCAGAACACAAAAAATTCACTTGCAACGAAATCTCCTGAGAACACAAATATTCGCTTCCAACTAAATCACCCCAGAGTACAAAAAATTTGCTTCCAACGAAATGACTCCAGAGCACAGAAAACACGCTTCCAACGAAATGACACACTACTTCAAAAATTTGCTTCCATCGAAAAAACCAGAGAACACAAAAAATTCTCTTCCAACGATATTACCCCAGAAGACAAAAATTCTTTTCCAACGAAATCTCCTGAGAACACAAATATTCGCTTCCAAAGATATCATCCCAGACCACAAAAAATTCGCTTCCAAAGAAATCACCCTAGAACACAAAAATTCCCTTTCAAGGAAATCACCCAAGAACACAAATAATTCGCTTCCAACGAAATGACTCCAGAGCACAGAAAACACGCTTCCAACGAAATGACACACTACTTCAAAAATTTGCTTCCATCGAAAAAACCAGAGAACACAAAAAATTCTCTTCCAACGACATTACCCCAGAAGACAAAAAATTCTTTTGCAACGAAATCTCCTGAGAACACAAATATTCGCTTCCAAACTTATCATCCCAGAGCAAAAAATATTCCCTTCCATCGAAATCACCCCAGAACACAAAAATTCCCTTTCAAAGATATCACCCGAGAACACAAAAAAGTCGCTTCCAACGATATGACCCCCTACTTCAAAAAATTGCTTCCATCGAAAAAACCAGAGATCAAAAAAAATTCTCTTCCAACGATATTACCCCAGAAGACAAAAAATTCTTTTTCAACGAAATCTCCTGAGAACACAAATATTCGCTTCCAAAGATATCATCACAGAGCACAAAAAATCATTTCAACGAAATCACCACTGAACACAAAAATTCCCTTTCAAAGAAATCACGTGAGAACGCAAAAAATACGCTTCCAACGAAATTACCCCAGAACATAAAAATTCGCTTGCAACGAAATATCCTGAGAACACAAATATTAGCTTCCAATCAAATGACCCCAGACAATAAAAAATGCGCTTCCAACGAAATTACCCCAGAACACAAAAAATTGCTTCCATGAAAACACCCCAGAACACAAAAATACCCTTCCGACGAAATGACTCCAGAGCACAGAAAACACACTTCCAACGAAATGACCCCCTGCTTCAAAAATTTGCTTCCATCGAAAAAACCGGAGAAAACAAAATATTCGCTTCCAACGAAATTACCCCAGAACACAAAAAAATTCGCTTCCAACGAAATCTTCTGAGAACACGAAAATTGGCTTCCAACGAAATCACCCCAGAACACAAAAAATTAGCTTCCAACATAATGACTCCAGAGCAGAGAAAACACGCTTCCAACGAAATGACCCCATATTTCAAAAATTTGCTTCCATCGAAATCACCCGAAAAAACAAAAAAATCGCTTCTAACGAAATTACCCCAGAACACAATAAATTCGCTTCCAACGAACCTCCTGAGAACACAAATATTTGCTTCCAAAGAAATCATCCAAGAGCACAAAAAAATTCGCTTCCAACGAAATCACCCTGGAATACAAAAAATTCCCTTTCAACCAAATCACCAGAAAACACAAAAAAATCACGTCCAACGAAATTACCACAGAACAGAAAAATTTTGCTTCCATCGAAATCACCCCAGAATACAATAAATTTGCTACCCACGAAATCACCCCAGATCACAAAATATTCGCTTCCTACAAAATGACTCCAGAGCACAGAAAACATGCTTCCAACTAAAAGACCCCAAAACACTAAAAATTCGCGGCCAAAGAAATCACCCGAGAACACAAAAAATTCCCTTTCAACGAAATCACCCGAGAACAAAAAAATTCGCTTCCAACGAAATCATCCCAGAGAACAAAAAATTCCCTTCCAACGAAATGACTCCAGAGCACAGAAAACACGATTCCAACGAAATGACCTGCTACTTCAAAAATTTGCTTCGATCAAAAAAACCGGAGAACACAAAAAATTCACTTCCATCGAAATCACCCCAGGACACAGAAAATTCACTTTCAAAGAAATCACCCTAGAACACAAAAAATTCCCTTTCAATGAAATCACCCGAGAACACAAAATATTCGCTTCCAACGAAATCACCCCAGAGCACAAAAAATTCCCTTCCAACGAAATTACTCCAGAGCACAGAAAACACGCTTCCACCGAAATGAGCCCAGAACACAAAAAATTCCCTTTCAACAAAATCACCCGAGAACCCAAAAAATTTGCTTCCAACGAAATCACCCAAGAGCACCAAAAATTCGCTTCCAAAGAAATGACTCCAGAGCACAGAAAACACGCTTCCAATGAAATGATGCCAGAACACTAAAAATTTCCTTTAAACAAAATCACCCGAGAACACAAAAAATTCGCTTCCAACGTAAATACCCCAGAAAACAAAAAATGTGCTTCCAACGAAATCACCCTAGAACACAAAAAATTCCCTTTAAATGAAATCACCCGAGAACACAAAAAATTCGCTTCCAACGAAATCAACCCAGAGCACCAAAAATTCTCTTCCAACTAAGTGACTCCAGAGCACAGAAAACACGCTTCCAACAAAATGACCCCCTACTTCAAAAATTTACTTCCATCGAAAAAACCGGAGAACACAAAATATTCGCTTCCAACAAAATTTCCACAGAACACAAAAAATTCGCTTCCAACGAAATCACCCCGGAACACAAAAAATTCACTTCCAACGAAATGACTCGAGAGCACAGAAAACAGGCGTCCAAAGAAATGACCCCAGAACACTAAAAATTCGCGGCCAACGAAATCACCCGAGAACACAAAAAATTCACTTGCAACGAAATATACACAGAGTACAAAAAATTGGCTTCCAACAAAATGACTCCATAGCACAGAAAACACGCTTCCAACGAAATGACCCCAGAACACTAAAAATTCACAGCCAACGAAATCACCCGAGAACACAAAAAAATTCGCTTCCAACGTAATTACCCCAGAACACAAAAAATTCGCTTCCAACGAAATCACCCCAGAGCACAAAAAATTCCCTTCCAACGAAATGACTCCAGAGCGCAAAAAACACGCTTCCAACGAAATGACCCCCTGCTTCAAAAATTTGCTTCCATCAAAAAAACCAGAGAAAACAAAAAATTCACGTCCAACGTAATTACCACAGAACAGAAAAAATTTGCTTCCAAAGAAATCACCACAGAACACAAAAAATTCGCTTCCAACGAAATCTCCTGTGAACACAAATAGTCGCTTCCAAAGAAATCATCCTAGAGCCCAAACAAGTTCGCTTACAATGAAATCACCCCAGAGCGCAAAAAATTCCCTTCCAACGAAATGACTCCAAAGCACAGAAAACACGATTATAACGAAATGACCCCCTACTTCAAAAATTTGCTTACATCGAAAAAACTGGAGAACACAAAAAATTCACTTCCATCGAAGTCACCCCAGAACAGAGAAAATTCTCTTCCAACGAAATCACCCTCAAAAACAAAACCTTCCCTTTCAACGAAATCACCCGAGAACACAAAAAATTTGCTTCAAACGAAATTACCCCTGAACACAAGAAATTCGCTTCCAACGAAATCACCCCAAAGCACATAAAATAGCTTCCAACGAAATGTCCCCATACTTCAAAAATTTGCTTCCATCGAAATCACCTGAGAACACAAAATAATTCGCTTCCAAACAAATTACCCCAGAACACAAAACATTCACTTCCAACGAAATAACCCCTGAACACAAAAAATTTCACTTCCAACGAGATGACCCCCTACCATAAAAATTTGCTTCCATCAAAAAAACCAGAGAACACAAAAAAATTTGCTTCCAACGAAATTACCCCAGAACACAAAAAATTCACTTCCAACAAAATCTCCTGAGGACACAAATATTCGCTTCCATAGAAATCACCCCAGAGCACAAAAAATCCGCATCCAATGAAATCACCCTAAAGCAAAAAAAATTCACTTTCAACGAAATCACCTGAGAACAAAAAAAGTCACGTCCAACGAAATTACCCCAGAATAGAAAAAATTTACTTCCAACCAAATCAACCCAGAGCACAAAAAATTCCCTTCCAACAAAATCACCCGAGAACAAAAATATTGGCTTCTAAAGAAATTACCCCAGAAGAGAAAAAAATTGCTTCCAACAAAATCACCCCAGAGCACAAAAAATTCCCTTCCAATAAATCACCTGAGAACAAAAATATTGGCTTCAGACAAAATTACCCCAGAACGGAAAAAATTTCCTTCCATCGAAATCACCGCAGAACACAAAAAATTCGCTTCCAACGAAATGACTCCAGAGCACAGAAAACACGCTTCCAATGAAATCACCCCAGAACACAAAAAATTTGCTTCCAACGAAATTACCCCAGAACACAATAAATTAGCTTCCAAAGATATCTCCTGAGAACACAAATATTTGCTTCCAAAGAAATCATCCCAGAGCACAAAAAAATTCGCTGCCAACGAAATCACCCTAGAACACAAAACATTCCTTTTCAACGAAATCACCCGAGAACACAAAAAATTAGCTTCCAACGAAATCACCCCAGAACACAAAAAATTTGCTTCCTACGAAATGACTCCAGAGCACAGAAAACACGCTTCGAACGAAATGATACCATACTTCAAAAATTTGCTTCAATCGAAAAAACTGGAGAAAACAAAAAATTCTCTTCCAATGATATTACCCCAGAAGACAAAATATTTGCTTCCAACGAAATCTCCTGAGAACACAAATATTCGCTTCGAAAGAAATCATCACAGAGCACAAAAAAATTAGCTTCCAACGAAATCACAAAAGAACACAAAAAATTCCCTTTCAACGAAATCACCCAAGAACACAAAAAATTCACGTCCAAAGAAATTACCACAGAACAGAAAAAATTTGCTTCCATCGAAATCACCCCAGAACACAATAAATTCGCTTCCAACGAAATCACCCTAGAACAGAAAAACTCCCTTTAAACGAAATCACCCTAGAACACAAAAAATTCGCTCCAACGAAATGACTGCAGAGCACAGAAAACACGCTTCGAACGAATTGATACCATACTTCAAAAATTTGCTTCCATCGAAATCACCCGAGAACAAAAAAATTCGCTTCCAACGAAATTACCCCAGAACACAAAAAATTCGCTTCCAACAAAATCATCCAGAACACAAAAAATTTGCTTCCAACGAAATCACCCCAGAGCACAAAAAATTCGCTTCCATCGAAATGACTCCAAGCACAGAAAACACGCTTCCAACTAAATGACCCCAGAACACTAAAAATTCGCGGCCAAAGAAATCACCCGAGAACACAAAAATTCGCTTCCATCGAAATGACTCCAGAGCACAGAAAACACGCTTCCAACTAAATGACCCCAGAACACTAAAAATTCGCGGCCAAAGAAATGACCCCAGAATACAAAAAATTCCCTTTCAACGAAATCACCCGAGAACACAAAAAATTCACTTCCAACGAAATCACCACAAAGTACCAAAAATTCGCTTCCAACAAAATGACTCCAGAATACAGAAAACATGCTTCCAATGAAATGACACACTATTTCAAAATTTGCTTCCATCGAAAAGACCGGAGAACAGAAAAAATTCTCTTCCAACGATATTACCCCTAGAAGACAAAAAAATTCTTTTCCAACGAAAACTCATGAGAACACAAATATTCGCTTCCAAAGATATCATGCCAGAGCACAAAAAATTCTCTTTCAACGAAATCACCCGAGAACACAAAAATATCGATTCCAAAAAAATCACCCGAGAGCACAAAAAATTCGCTTCCAACGAAATGACTCCAGAGCACAGAAAACAATTTACCAATGAAATGACCCGAGAACACAAAAAATTCGCTTCAAAAGAAATCACCCTAGAACATAAAAAATTGGCTTCCATTGAAATAACCACAGAAGATAAAAAATTCCCTTCCAATAAATCACCTGAGAACAATAAAATTCACGTCCAACGAAATTACCCCAGAATAGAAAAAATTTGCTTCCAACGAAATCACCCCAGAGCAAAAAAAATTCCCTTCCCATAAATCACCTGAGAACAAAAATATTGGCTTCCCACAAAATTACCCCAGAACGGAAAAAATTTCCTTCCATCGAAATCACCGCAGAACACAAAAAATTCGCTTCCAAAGAAATGACTCCAGAGCACAGAAAACACCCTTCCAACGAAATCACCCCAGAACACAAAAAATTTGCTTCCAATGAAATCAACCCAGAACACAAAAAATTTGCTTCCAATGAAATGACTCCAGAGCACAGAAAACACGCTTTCAACAAAATCACCCCATACTTCCAAAAAATTCGCTTCCAACGAAATTACCCCCGAACACAAAAATTCGCTTCTAAAGAAATCACCCCAGGACACAAAAAATTCGCTTCCAACAAAATGACTCCAGAGCACAGAAAACACGCTTCCAACGAAATGACCCCAGAACACAAAAAATTCCCTTTCAACGAAATCACCCCAGACCACCAAAAATTAGCTTCCAACGAAATCACCCCAGAACACAAAAAATTTGCTTCCAAAGAAATGAATCCAGAGCACAGAATACACGCTTCCAACGAAATGACACCAGAACACTAAAAATTCCCTTTCAACGATATCACCCTAGAACACAAAAAATTCGCTTCCAACGTAATTACCCCAGAAAACAAAAAATTCGCTTCCAAAGAAATCACACCAAAGCACCAAAAATTCCCTTCCAATGAAGTGACTCCAGAGCACAGAAAACACGCTTCCAAGGAAATGACCCCCTACTTCAAAAATTTGCTTTCATCGAAAAAAACGGAGAACACAAAAAATTCGCTTCCAACGAAATTACCCCAGAACACAAAAAAAAATTGCTTGCAATGAAATCTTCTGAGAACATGAATATTCGCTTCCAACGAAATCACCCAATAACACAAAAAATTCGCTTCCAACGAAATCACCCGAGAACACAAAATATTCGCTTCCAACAAACTTGCCCCAGAGCACAAAAAATTAACTTCCAACGAAATGACTCCAGAGCACAGAAAACACGCTTCCAACAAAATGGCCCCCTACTTCAAAAATTTGCTTCCATCAAAATCACCATAGAACACAAAATAAATTTGCTTCCAACGAAATTACCCAAGAACACAAAAAATTCGCTTCCAACGAAATATCCTGAGAACACAAATATACGCTTCCAACGAAATCATCCCAGAGCACAAAAAAATTCACTTCCTCGAAATCACCCTGGAACACAAAAAATTCGCTTCCAACGAAATGACTCCAGAGTACAGAAAACAAGCTTCGCATAAAATGATACCATACTTCAAAAATTTGCTTCCATCGAAATCAACCGAGAACACAAAAAATTCGCTTCCAACGAAATGACTCCTGAGCATAGAAAACACGCTACCAACGAAATGACCCCAGAACACAAAAAATTCGCTTCCATCAAAATCACCCTAGAACACAAATAGTTTGTTTCCAAAGAAATCACACCAGACCACAAAAAATTCGCTACCAACGAAATCACCCCAGATCACAAAATCTTCATTTCCAACGAAATCACACCAGAACAGAGAAAAATTCGCTTTTAACGAAATGACTCCAAAGGACATAAAACCTGCTTCCAACGAAATTACCCCAGATCACAAAAAATTCCCTTCCAATGAAATCACCCCAGAACACACACACAAAAAAAATTTGCTTCCAATGAAATTACCCCAGAACGCAAAACATTCTCTTACTACAAAAACATTCCAGAGCAAAAAAAAAAAATGCGTTTCCAACAAAATCACACCAGAACAGAGAAAAATTCGCTTCCAATGAAATGACTACAAAGGACATAAAACCCTCTTTCAACTAAATTACCCCAGAACACCAAAAATTCGCTCCCACAGAAACCTCCCCAGAACACAAAAAAATCGCTTCGATAGAAATCAACCCAGAACACAAAAATTCGCTTCCATCAAATTGACTCCAGAGCACAGGAAACACGCTTCCAAATAAATCACCCCATACTTCAAAAAATTCGCTAACAACAATATCATCCCAGACCACAAAAAATTCGCTTCCATCGAAATCACCCTAGAATACAAAAATTCCCTTTCAACGATATCACCCTAGAACACAAAAAATTCACGTCCGACGAAATTTCCCCAGAACACAAAAACTTCGCCTACAACGAAATCACCCCAGAACACAAAAAATTCGCTTCCAACGAAATGACTCCAGAGCACAGAAAACAGGCTTCCAACGAAATGACCATAGAACACAAAAATTCCCTTTTAACAAATTCACCCGAGAAAACAAAAAATTCGCTTCCAACGAAATGACTCCAGAGCACAGAAAACACGCTTCCAACGAAATGACTCCAGAGCACAGAAAACATGCTTCCAACGAAATGACCCCAGAACACAAAAAATTCCCTTTTAACGAAATCTCCCGAGAACACAAAAATTTCGCTTCCAACGAAATCACCCCAGAGCAACAAAAATTCCCTTCCAACGAAGTGAATCCAGAGCACAGAAAACACGCTTCCAACGAAATGACCCCCTACATCAAAAATTTGCTTCCATGGAAAAAACCTGAGAACACAAAAAATTCGCTTCCAACAACATTACCCCAGAACACAAAAAAATTCGCTTGCAACGAAATCTTCTGAGAACACAAATATTCGCTTCCAGGAAGTCACCCAAGAACACAAAAAATTTGCTTCCAACGAAATGACTCCAGAGCACAGAAAACACGCTTCGAACGAAATGATACCATACTTCAAAAATTTGTTTCCATTGAAATCACCCGAGAACACAAAATATTCGCTTCCAACGAAATCACCCCAGAACAAAAAAAATTCGCTTGCAAGGAAATCTTCTGAGAACACAAATATTCGCTTCCAAAGAAATCATCCCAGAGCACAAAAAAATTTGCTTCCAAAAAAATCACCCTAGAACACAAAAAATTCACGTCCAACGAAATTACCCCAGAACACAAGAAAATCGCTTCCAACGAAATTACCCGAGAACACAAAAATTTCGCTTCCAACAAAATCACATCCAGAGCACAAAAAATTCGATTCCAACGAAATGACTCCAGAGCACAGAAAACACGCTTTCAAGGAAATGATCCATTACTTCAAAAATTGGCTTCCATCGAAATCACCCGAGAACACAAAAAATTCACTTTCAACGAAATTATCCCTGAACACAAAAAATGTGTCTCCAACGAAATCACCCCAGAGCACAAAAAATTTGTTTCCAAAGAAGTGACTCCAGAGCACAGAAAACACGCTTCCAACGAAATGACTCCCTACTTCAAAAATTTGCTTCCATCGAAAAATCCTGAGAACACAAAAATTTCCATTCCAACGATATTACCCCAGAACAAAAAAAATTGCTTCCAAAGAAATGCCTCTAGAGCACAGAAAACACACTTCCAACGAAATGACCCCATATTTCAAAAATTTTCTTCCATTGAAATAATATAAGAACACAGAAAATTCTCTTCCAAAGATATTACCCAAGAAGACAAAAAATTGTTTTCCCACGAAATCACCCGAGAACACAAAAAATTCGCTTCCAACGAAATCACCCTAGAACACAAAAAATTCTCTGTAAAATAAATCACCCGAGACACAAAAAATGTGCTTCCAACGAAATCACACCTGAGCACCAAAAATTCCCTTCCCACGAAGTGACTCCAGAGCACAGAAAACACGCTTCCAACGAAATGACCCCCTACTTCAAAAATTTGCTTCCATCTAAGAAAAAGGAGAACAAAAAAATTCTCTTCCAACGATATTACCCCAGAAGAAAAAATTCTTTTCCAACGAAATCTCCTGAGAACACAAATATTCGCTTCCAAAGATATCATCCCAGAGCACAAAAAATTCGCTTCCAACGAAATCACCCTAAAACATAAAAAATTCGCTTCCATCGAAATTACCACAGAAGACAAAAATTTCGCTTCCAACAAAATCACCCCATAGCACAAAAAATTGTCTTCCAACCAAATGACACCAGAGCACAGAAAACACGCTTCCAAGGAAATGATCCCATACTTCAAAAATTGGCTTCCATCGAAATCACCCGAGAACACAAAAAATTCACTTCCAACGAAATTATCCCAGAACACTAAAAATGTGCTTCCAACGAAATCACCCCAGAGCACAAAAAATTCGCTTCCATCGAAATGACTCCAGAGCACAGAAAACACGCTTCCAACGAAATGACTCCCTACTTCAAAAATTTGCTTCCATCGAAAAGTCCTGAGAGCACAAAAATTTCTTTTCCAACGAAATTACACCAGAACACAAAAAATTCGCTTCCAACGAAATCACCTGAGAACAAAAATATTCGCTTACAAAGAAAACATCCCAGAGCACAAAAAATTCGCTTCCAACGAAATCACCCTCGAACACAAAAAATTCCCTTACAACGAAATCACCCGAGAATACAAAAAATTCGCTTCCAACATAATCAACACAGAGCACAAAAAATTCGATTCCGACAAAATGACTCCAGAGCACAGAAAATACCCTTACAATGAAATGACCCCAGAACACCAAAAATTCGCTTTCAATGAAATCACCCTAGAACATAAAAAATTCGCTTCCATCGAAATCACCATAGAAGATAAAAAGTTCGCTTCCAACCAAATCACTCCAGAGTACAAAAAATTTGCTTCCAACGAAATCACCCTAGAACATAAAAAATTCGCTTTCAATGAAATTACCCCAGA
The DNA here is from genome assembly GCF_030254825.1 of Meriones unguiculatus. Lineage (NCBI taxonomy): Eukaryota > Metazoa > Chordata > Mammalia > Rodentia > Muridae > Meriones > Meriones unguiculatus. The sequence goes on from NC_083353.1 coordinate 59,346,135, forward strand.
ACACAAAAAATTCGCTTCCAACGAAATCTCCTGAGAACACAAATATTCGCTTCCAAAGAAAACATCGCAGAGCACAAAAAATTCGCTTCCAACGAAATCACCCCAGAACACCAAAAATTTCTTTCAACGAAATGACCCCAGAACACAAAAAATTCCCTTTCAACGAAATCACCCGAGAACACAAATATTCGCTTCCAAAGATATCATCCCAGAGCACAAAAAATTCGCTTCCAAAGAAATGTCTCCAGAGCTCCGAAAACATGCTTCCAATGAAATGACCTCCTACTTCAAAAATTTACTTCCGTCGAAAAAACCGGAGAACAGAAAAAATTCGCTTGCAACGTAATCTTCTGAGAACACAAATATTCGCTTCCAACGAAATCTCCCCAGAACACAAAAAATTCGCTTCCAACAAAATGACTCCAGAGCACAGAAAACACGCTTCGAATGAAATGATACCATACTTCAAAAATTTGTTTCCATTGAAATCACCCGAGAACACAAAAAATTCGCTTCCAAAGAAATGACTCCAGAGCACAGAAAACACCCTTTCACGAAATGACCCCTTACTTCAAAAATTTGCTTCCATCGAAGAAACCGGAGAACACAAAAAATTCTCTTCCAACGATATTACCCCAAAACAGAAAAAATTCTTTTCCAACGAAATCTCCTGAGAACACATTCGCTTCCAAAGATATCATCCCAGAGCACAAAAAATTTGCTTCCAACGAAATCAAACTAGAACACAAAAAATTAGCTTGCAACGAAATCTCCTGAGAATACAAATATTTGCTTTCAATGAAATCACCACAGAGCACAAAAAATTCGCTTCCAATGAAAAGACTTCAGAGCACAGAAAACATGCTTACAACGATATGACCCCCTACTTCAAAAATTAGCTTCCATGGAAAAAAACGGAGAACACAAAAAATTCTCTTCCAACCATATTACCCCAGAAGACAAAAAATTCTTTTCCAATGAAATCTCCTGAGAACACAAATATTCGCTTCCAAAGTAATCACTCCAGACCACAGAAAACACGCTTCCAACGAAATCACCCCAGACCACCAAAAATTCGCTTCCAACAAAAACACACCAAGACACAAAAAATTTGCTTCCCAAGAAATTGCCACACGACACAAAAAATTTGCTTCCAACGAAATCACCCCAGAGCACAATAAATTCGCTTCCAACAAAATCACCCCAAAGCAGAAAAAATTTGCTTCCAACGAAATGACCGTATACTTCAAAAATTTGCTTCCATTGAAATCACATGAGGACACAAAAAATTCGCTTCCAAACCAATTACCCCAGACTACAAAAAAGTCGCTTGCAAAGAAATCTTCTGAGAACACAAATATTTGTTTCCATCGAACTCACCCCAGAACACAAAAAATTCGCTTCAAAAGAAATGATTCCAGAGCACAGAAAACAAACTTCCAACGAAATGATCACATACTTCAAAAATATCCTACAATCGAAATCACCCAAGAACACAAAAAATTCGCTTCCAACGAAATCACCCTAGAACACAAAAAATTCGCTTTCAACGCAATCTCCTGCGAACACATATATTCTCTACGAACGAAATCACCCCAGAGCACAAAAAATTTGCTTCCAACAAAATGACTCTACAGCAGAGAAAACACGCTTCCAACGAAATGACCCCCTATTTCAAAAATTTGCTTCCATCAAAAAAACCGGAGAACACAAAAAAATCTTCCAACAATATTACCCCAGAAGAGAAAAAATTCTTTTCCAACGAAATCTCCTGAGAACACAAATATTCGCTTCCAAAGATATCATCACAGAGTAGAAAAAAATCGCTTCCAAAGAAATCACCCTAGAACACAAAAATTCCCTTTCAACGAAATCCCCCGAGAACACAAAAAATTTGCTTCCAATGAAATCACCCCAGAGCACAAAAAATTCGCTTCCAAAAATATGACTCCTGAGCACAGAAAGCATGCTTCCAATGAAATGACCCCTGAACACAAAAAAATTCGCCTCCAACGAAATCACCCTAAAACATAAAAAATTCGCTTCCATCGAAATCACCACAGAAGACAAAAAATTCGCTTCCAACCAAATCACCCCAGAGCACAAAAAATTCGCTTCGAACGAAATCACCCCAGAGCACAAAAAATTCGCTTCCAACGAAATGACTCCAGAGCACAGAAATCACGCTTCCAACGAAATGACCCAATATTTCAAAAATTTGCTTCCATTGAAATCACCCAAGAACACAAAAAATTTGCGTCCAAAGAAATTACCCCAGAACACAAAAAATTCGCTTCCAACGAAATCTCCTGAGAACACAAATATTCGCTTCCAAAGATATCATCCCAGAGAACAAAAAAATTCGCTTCCAACAAAATCACCCTAGAACAAAAAAAATTCGCTTCCAACGAAATGACTCCAGAACACAGAAAACACGCTTCCAACGAAATGACCCCCTACTTCAAAAATTTGCTTCTATCGTAAAACCGGAGAACACAAAAAACTCTTTTTAACCGAAATCTCCTGAGAACACAAATATTCGCTTCCAAAGATATCATCCCAGAACACAAAAAATTCGCTTCCAACGAAATCACCCCAGAACACAAAAAATTCGCTTGCAACGAAATCTCCTGAGAACACAAATATTCGCTTCCAACGAAATCACCCCAGAGCACAAAAAAATTCGCTTCCAACGAAATGACCCCCTATTTCAAAAATTTGCTTCCATCGAAAAAAAACGGAGAACACAAAAAATTTTCTTCCAACAATATTACCCTAGAAGACAAAAAATTTTTTCCAACGAAATCTCCTGAGAACACATATATTCGCTTCCAAAGATATCATCCCAGAGAACAAAAAATTCGATTCCAACGAAATCACCCTAGAACAAAAAAATTCCCTTTCAAAAAAAATCAACTGAGAACACAAAAAATTCTCTTCCAACGACATTACACCAGAAGACAAATTCGCTTCCAACGAAATCACCCCGGAGCACAAAAAATTCGCTTCCAATGAAATGACTCCAGACCACAAAAAACATGCTTCCAATGAAATGACACCGTACTTCAAAATTTGATTCCATCGAAAAAACCGGAGAATACAAAAAATTCGCTTTCAACGATATTACCCCAGAAGACAAAAAATTCTTTTCCAACGAAATCTCCTGAGAACAGAAATATTCACTTCCAAAGATATCATCCCAGAGCACAAAAAATTCGCTTCCAACGAAATCACCCTAGAACACAAAAATTCCCTTTAAACGAAATCACAAGAGAACACAAAAAAATTCGCTTCCAACGAAATCAGCCCAGAACAAATAATTCGCTTGCAACGAAATCTTCTGAGAACACAAATATTCGCTTCCAAAGATATCATCCCAGAGCAGGAAAAATTCACTACCAACGAAATCACCTCAGAAAACAAAATTTCCCTTTCAAAGAAATCACCCGAGAACAAAAAAAATTCGCTTCCAACGAAATCACCCCAGAACACAAAAATTCGCTTCCATCGAAATCTCCTGAGAACACAAATATTCGTTTCCAACGAAATCACCCCAGAGTACAAAAAATTCGCTTCCAACGAAATGACTCCAGAGCACAGAAAACACGCTTCCAACGAAATCACCCGAGAACAGAAAAAATTTGCTTTCAACCAAATCACCCGAGAACACAACAAATTCACTTCCAACGATATTACCCCAGAACACAAAAAATTCGCTTGCAACGATATCACCCTAGAACATAAAAAACTCGCTTCAAACGAAATCCCCCGAGAACACAAAAAATTCGCTTCCAACGAAATCACGCCAGAGCACAAAAAATTTGCTTCCAACGAAATGACTCCAGAGCACAGAAAACACGCTTCCAACGAAATCACCCGAGAACACAGAAAATTCGCTTCTATTGAAATCAAAATAGAAGACAAAAAATTCGCTTCCAAACAAATCACCCTAGAGCACAAAAAATTCGCTTCCATCCGAATCACCCTAGAATATAAAAAATTTGCTTTCAACGAAATCACCTGAGAACACAACAAATTCGCTTCCAAAGAAATTACCGCAGAATACAAAAAAATTCGCTTCCAACGAAATCACCCCAGAACACAAAAATTCGCTTCCAACGAAATCTCCTGAGAACACAAATATTCGCTTCCAACGAAATCACCCCAGAGTACAAAAAATTCGCTTCCAAAGAAATGACTCCAGAGCACAGAAAATACGCTTCCAACGAAATCACCCGAGAACAGAAAAAATTTGCTTTCAACGAAATCACCCGAGAACACAACAAATTCGCTTCCAAAGAAATTACCGCAGAATACAAAAAAATTCGCTTGCAACGAAATCACCCTAGACCATAAAAAACTCGTTTCAAACGAAATCATCCGAGAACACAAAAATTTCCTTTCAACGAAATCACCCGAAAACACAAAAAATTCTCTTCCAACGAAATCACCTTAGAACACGAAAAATTTGCTTCCAACGAAATGATCCAATATTTCAAAAATTTGCTTCCATCGAAATCACCCGAGAACAGAAAAAATTCCCTTCCAAAGAAATTACCCCAGAACACAAAAAATTCGCTTCCAAAGAAATGACTCCAGAGAACAGAAAACTCGCTTCCAACGAAATGACCCCCTACTTCAAAAATTTGCTTCCATCGAGAAGACTGGAGAACACAAAAAATTCTCTTCCAACGATATTACCCCAGAAGACAAAAAATTCTTTTCCAACGAAATCTCCTGATAACACAAATACTTGCTTCCAAAGATGTCATCCCAGCGCACAAAAACTTCGCTTCCAAAGAAATCACCCTAGAACACAAAAATTCCCATTCAAGGAAATCACCCGAGAACACAAAAAATTCGCTTCCAACGAAATCACCTCAGAAAACAAAAATTCCCTTTCAAAGAAATCACCCGAGAACAAAAAAATTCGCTTCCAACGAAATGACTCCAGAACACAGAAAACACGCTTCCAACGAAATGACACCCTACTTCAAAAATTTGTTTCTATCGTAAAATCGGAGAACACAAAAAACTCTTTTCCACCGAAATCTCCTGAGAACACAAATATTCGCTTCCAAAGATATCATCCCAGAACACAAAAAATTCGCTTCCAACGAAATCACCCTAGTACGCAAAAATTCCCTTTCAAGGAAATCACCCGAGAACACAAAAAATTCGCTTCCAACGAAATCACCCCAGAACACAAAAAATTCGCTTGCAACGAAATCTCCTGAGAACACAAATATTGGCTTCCAACGAAATGACTCCAGAGCACAGAAAACACGCTTCCAAGGAAATGACCCCCTACTTCCAAAAATTGCTTGCATCGAAAAAACCAGAGAACACAAAAAATTCTCTTCCAACGACATTACCCCAGAAGACAAAAAATTCTTTTCCAACGAAATCTCCTGAGAACACAAATATTCGCTTCCAAAGATAACATCCCAGAGCACAAAAAATTCGCTTCCAACCATATTACCCCAGAAGACAAAAAATTCTTTTCCAACGAAATCTCCTGAGAACACAAATATTCACTTCCAAAGATATCATCCCAGAGCACAAAAAAATCATTTCAACAAAATCACCTTAGAACGCAAAAATTCCCTTTCAACGAAATCACCCGAGAACCCAAAAAATTCGCTTCCAACGAAATCACCCTAGAACACAAAAATTCCCTTTCAACGATATCACTCGAGAACACAAAAAATTCGCTTCCAACGAAATGACTCCTGAGCACAGAAAACATGCTTCCAACGAAATGACCCCCTACTTCAAAAAATTGCTTCCATCGAAAAAATCGGAGAACACAAAAAATTCTCTTCCAATGACATTACCCCAGAAGACAAAAAATTCTTTTCCAAGGAAATCACCTGACAACACAAATATTCGATTCCAAAGATATCATCCCAGAGCACAAAAAATTCGCTTACTACGAAATGACTCCTGAGCACAGAAAACACACTTACAACGAAATGACCCCCTACTTCAAATATTTGCTTCCATCGAATAAACCAAAGAACACAAAAAATTCGCTTGCAACGAAATCTCCTGAGAACACAAATATTCGCTTCCAACGAAATGATTCCAGAGCACAGAAAACATGCTTCCAAAGAAATGACCCCCTACTTCAAAAAATTGCTTGCATCGAAAAAACCGGAGAACACAAAAAATTCTCTTCCAACGACATTACCCCAGAAGACAAAAAATTCTTTTCCAACGAAATCTCCTGAGAACACAAATATTCGCTTCCAAAGATATCATCCCAGAGCACAAAAAAATTCGCTTCCAACGACATTACCCCAGAAGACAAAAAATTCTTTTCCAACGAAATCTCCTGAGAACACAAATATTCACTTGCAAAGATATCATCCCAGAGCACAAAAAATCATTTCAACAAAATCACCTTAGAACGCAAAACTTCCCTTTCAACGAAATCACCCGAGAACCCAAAAAATTCGCTTACAACGAAATCACCCCAGAGCACAAAATATTCGCTTCCAACGAAATGACTCCTGAGCACAGAAAACACGCTTCCAACGAAATGACCACGTACTTCAAAAATTTGCTTCCATCGAACAAACCGAAGAACACAAAAAATTCGCTTGCAACGAAATGTCCTGAGAACAGAAATATTCGCTAGCACCAAATCACCCCAGAGCACAAAAAATTCGCTTCCAATGAAATGACTCCAGAGCACATAAAACACGCTTCCAACGAAATGACCCCATACTTCAAAAAATTGCTTCCCTCGAAAAAAACGGAGAACACAAAAATTCTCTTCCAACGACATTACCCCAGAGGACAAAAAATTCTTTTCCAACGAAATCTCCTGAGAACACAAATATTTGCTTCCAAAGATATCATCCCAGAGCACAAAAAATTCGCTTCCAACGAAATCACCCAAGAACGCAAAAATTCCCTTTTAAAGATATCACGCGAGAACACGAAAAATTCGCTTCCAAGGAAATTACTCCAGAACACAAAAAATTAGCTTGCAACGAAATCTCCTGAGAACACAAATATTCGATTCCAAAGAAATGAGCCCAGAGCACAAAAAATTCGCTTCCAACGACATGACTCCAGGAAACAGAAAACACGCTTCCAACGAAATGACCCCATAATTCAAAATTTGCTTCCATCGAAAAGACCGGAGAACACAAAAAATTCTCTTCTAACGATATTACCCCAGAAGATAAAAAATTCTTTTCCAACGAAATCTCCTGAGAACACAAATATTCGCTTCAAAGGATATCATCCCAGAGCACCAAAAATTCGCTTCCAATGAAATCACCCTAGTACACAAAAATTCCCTTTCAAAGAAATCACCCGAGAACACAAAAAATTCGCTTCCAACGAAATCACCCCAGAGCACAAAAAAATTCGCTTCCAAAGAAATGACTACAGGACACAGAAAACACCCATCCAATGAAATGACCCCCTACTTCTAAAATTTGCTTCCATCGAAAAAATCGGAGAACACAAAAAATTCTCTTCCAACCATATTACCCCAGAAGACAAAAAATTCTTTTCCAATGAAATCTCCTGAGAACACAAGTATTGGCTTCCAATCTTATCATCCCAGAGCACAAAAAATTCGCTTCCAAAGAAATCACCCTAGAACACAAAAATTCTCTTCCAACGAAATCACCCCAGAATACCAAAAATTCGCTTGCAACGAAATCTCCTGAGAACACAAATGTTCGCTTCCAACGAAATTACCACAGAGTACAAAAAATTCGCTTCCAACAAAATGACTCCAGAGCACAGAAAACATGATTCCAACGAAATGACCCCCTACTTCAAAAATTTGCTCCATCGAAAAGACTGGAAAACACAAAAAATTCGTTTCTAACGAAATTACACCAGAACACAAAAAATTCGCTTCCAACGAAATGTCCCGAGAACACAAATATTCGCTTCCAAAGATATCATCCCAGAGCACAAAAACTTCGCTTCCAAAGAAATCACCCTAGAACACAAAAATTCCCTTTCAACGAAATCACCAGAGAACACAAAAAATTCGATTCCTACAAAATCACCCCAGAACACAGAAAATTCGCTTGCAATGATATCTCCTGAGAGCACAAATATTCGCTTCCAACGAAATCACCCCAGAGCACAAAAAATTTGCTTCCAAAGAAATGACCCCTTACTTCAAATATTTGCTTCCATCGAAAAGACGGGAGAACACAAAAAATTCTTTTCTAAGGATATTACACCAGAAGACAAAAAATTCTTTTCCAACAAAATCTCCTGCGAATACAAATATTTGCTTCCAAGGATATCATCCCAGAGCACAAAAAATTCGCTTCCAAAGAAATCACCCTAGAACACAAAAATTCCCTTCCAACGAAATCACCCCAGAACACCAAAAATTCGCATACAATGAATACTCCTGAGAACACAAATATTCGCTTCCAACGAAATCATCCCAGAGCACAAAAAATTCGCTTCCAACGAAATCACCCCAGAACAGAAAAAATTCGCTTCCAACGAAATTACCCCCGAAGACAAAAATTTCTTTTCCAACGAAATCTCCTGAGAACACAAAGATTCGCTTCCAAAGATATCATCCCCGAGCACAAAAAAATCATTTCAACCAAATCACCCTAGAACGCACAAATTCCTTTCAAAGAAATCACCCGAGAACACAAAAAATTCGCTTCCAACGAAATCACCCCAGAGTACAAAAAATTCGCTTCTAACAAAATGACTCCACAGAACAGAAAACACGCTTCCAATGAAATGACCCCATACTTCAAAAATTTCCTTCCTTCGAAAAGCCCAGAAAACACAAAAAATTCTTTTCCAACGAAATTACACGAGAACACATAAAATTCGTGTCCAACGAAATCTCCTGAGAACACAACTATTCTCTTCCAAAGAAATCACCCTAGAACACAAAAAATTCGTGTCCAACGAAATTGCCCCAGAACAGAAAATATGTACTTCCTACCAAATCAACCCTGAGCACAAAAAATTCCCTTCCAACAAAATCACCCGAGAACTACAATATTGGCTTCCTAAGAAATTTCCCCAGAACGGAAGAAATTTGCTTCCATCTAAATCACTCAGGATCACAAATATGTGCTTCCAAAGAAATAACCCTAGAACATGAAAAATTCGCTTCCATCGAAATCACCCGAGAACACATTAAAAATCGCTTCCAACGAAATTACCCCAGTACACAAGAAATTCGCTTGCAACGAAATCTCCTGATAACACAAATATTCACTTCCAAAGAAATCACACCAGAGCACAAAAAATTCGCTTCTAACGAAATCACCCCAAAGCACAAAACATTTGCTTCCAACAAAATGTCCCCATACTTCAAAAATTGGCTTCCATCGAAATCACCTGAGAACACAAAAAAATTTGCTTCCAAAGAAATTACCCAAGAACACAAAAAATTCGCTTCCAAATAAATCACCCCAGAACACAAAAAATTCGCTTCCACCAAAATGACTCCAGAGCACCAAAACACGGTTCCAACGAAACAACCGCCTACTTCAAAAATTTGCTTCCATCGAAAAAACCAGAGAACACAATAATTTCGCTTCCAACGAAATTACCCCAGAACACAAAAAAATTCGCTTGCAACGAAATCTCCTGAGTACACAAATATTCGCTTCCACAGAAATCACCCCAGATCACAATAAATTCGCTCCCAATCAAATCACCCTAGAACACAAAAAATTCGCTTTCAACGAAATCACACGAAAACAAAAAAAATTCGCTTCCAACGTAATTACCCCAGAACACAAAAAAAATTGCTTCCAACAAAATCACCCAGGAACACAAATATTCGCTACCAAGGAAATCACCCCAGAGCACAAAAAATTAGCTTCCAACGAAATCACCCTAGAGCACAAAAAATTCCCTTACAACGAAATCACTCGAGAACACAAATATTGGCTTCCAACGAAATTACCCCATAAGAGAAAAAATTTGCTTCCAAAGATATCAACCAAGAGCACAAAAACTTCCCTTCCAACAAAATCACCCCAGAACACAAAAATTTGCTTCCAACGAAATCAACCGAGAATACAAATATTGGCTTCCAACGAAATTACCTCAGAACAGAAAAATTTTCTTCCAAAGAAATTACCCCAGAACACAAAAAAATTGCTTCCAACGAAATGATTCCAGAGCACAGAAAACACGCTTCCAACGAAATGAACCCCTACTTCAAAAATTTGCTTTCATCGAAAATACTGGAGAACACAAAAAATTCGCTTCCATCGAAATGACCCCAGACACAAAAAATTCGTTCCAACGAAATCTTCTGAGAACACAAATATTCGTTTCAAAAGAAATCACCCCAGAGCACAAAAAATTCGCTTCCAACGAAATCACCCTAGAACACAAAAAATTCTCTTTCAACGAAATTACATGAAAAGACAAAAAAATTTGCATCCTACGAAATTATCCCAGAATAGAAATAATTTACATCCAACCAAATTAACCCAGAGCACAAAAATTTCCCTTCCAACAAAATCACCCGAGAACACAAATATTGGCTTCCAAATAAATTACCCCAGAACAGAAAAAGTTTGCTTCCATCGAAATCACCCAAGAACACAAAAAATTCGCTTCCAAAGAAATTACACCAGAACACAAAAAATTTGCTTCCAAAAAATTACTCCAGAGAACAGAAGACACGCTTCCAACAAAATCACCCCATATTTAAAAAAAAATTTGCTTCCAACGAAATCAACCCAGGACACAAAATTTCGCTTCCAACGAAATGTCTCCAGAGCACAGAAAACACGCTTTCAAAGAAATGACCCGATATTTCAAAAATTTGCTTCCATCGAAATCACCCGAGAACACAAAAAAATCACTTTCAACAAAAATTACCCCAGAACACAAAAAATTCGCTTCCAACGAAATCTCCTGAGAACACAAATATTCGCTTCCAAAGAAATCATCTCAGAGCACAAAAAAAATTTGCTTCCAATGAAATCACCCCAGAGCGCAAAAAATTCCCTTCCAACGAAATGACTCCAGAGCACAGAAAACACGATTCCAATGAAATGACCCCCTACTTCAACAATTTGCTTCCATTGAAAAAACCAGAGAACACAAAAAATTCGATTCCAACCAAATTACCCCAGAACACAAAAAATTCGCTTGCAACGTAATCTTCTGAGAACACAAATATTTGCTTCCAGCGAAATACCCTGAGAACACAAAAAATTCGCATCCAAAGAAATCGCCACAGAGCACAAAAAATTCGCTTCCAACGAAATGACTCCAGAGCACAGAAAACACGCTTCCAACGCAATGACCTCGTATTTCAAAAATTTGCTTCCATCGAAATCACCCAAGAACACAAAAAATTCGCTTCCAACGAAATTACCCCAGAACACAAAAAATTCGCTTCCAATGAAATCTCCTGATAACACAAATATGCGCGTGTTTTCTGTGCTCTGGAGTCATATCGTTGCACGCGAATTTTTTGTGTTCTGGGGTAATTTCGTTGGAACCGAATATTTTGTGTTCTCCGGTGATTTCGTTGGAAGCGAATTTTTTATGTTCTAGGGTGATTTCGTTGGAAGCGAATTTTTTGTGCTCTGGTGTGATTTGGTTGGAAGCGAATTTTTTGTCTTCTGTGGTGATTTCAATGGAAGAGATTTTTTTATGTTCTAGGGTGATTTCGTTGGAAGGGAATTTTTTGTGTTCTGGGGTCATTTCATTGGAAGCGTATTTTCTGTGCTCTGGAGTCATTTCGTTGAAAGCGAATTTTTTGTGTTCTCGGGTGATTTCGTTGGAAGCGAATTTTTTCTGCTCTGGGATGATATCTTTGGAAGCGAATATTTGTGTTCTCAGGAGATTTCGTTGGAAAAGAATTTTTTGTCTTCTGGGGTAATATCGTTGGAAGAGAATTTTTTGTGTTCTCCGGTCTTTTCGATGGAAGCAAATTTTTGAAGTAGGGGGTCATTTCGTTGGAAGCGTGTTTTCTGTGCTCTGGAGTCATTTCTTTGGAAGCGTGTTTTCTTTGCTCTGGAGTCATTTCGTGGGAAGCGAATTTTTTGGGTTCTGGGTAATGTCGTTGGAAGCGAATTTTTTGTGTTCTAGGGTGATTTCGTTGGAAGCGAATATTTGTGTTCTCATGAGATTTCATTCTAAAAGAATTTTTTGTCTTCTGGGGTAATTTTGTTGCAAGCGAATTTTTTGTGTTCTTGGTTGATTTCGATGTAACCAAATTTTTGAAGTATCGGATCATTTCGTTGGAAGCGTGTTTTCTGTGCTCAGGCGTCATTTCTTTGGAAGTGAATATTTTGTGCTCTGGGCTGATTTCATTGGAAGCGAATTTTTTGTGTTCTCGGGTGATTTTGTTGAAAGGAAATTTCTGTGTTCTAGGGTCATTTAGTTGGAAGCGAATTTTTTGTGCTCTGGGATGATATCTTTGGATGCAAATAATTGTGTTCCCAGGAGATTTCGTTGGAAAAGAAGTTTTTGTCTTCTGGGGTAATATCCTTGGAAGAGAATTTTTTGTGTTCTCCGGTTTTTTCGATGGAAGCAAATTTTGATAGTAGGGGGTTATTTCTTTGGAGGCGTGTTTTCTGTGCTCTGGAGTCATTTCGTTGGAAGCAAATTTTTTGTGTTCTGGGGCAATTGGGTTGGAAGCGAATTTTTTGTTTTCTCCGGTTTTTTTGATGGAAGCAAATTTTTGAAGTATGGGATCATTTCATTGGAAGCGTGTTTTCTGTGCTCTGGAGTCAATTCGTTGGAAGTGAATTTTTTGTGTTCTGGGGGAATTTCGTTGGAAGCGAATTTTTTGTGTTCTGGGGTAATTTCTTTGGAAGCGAATTTGTTGTGTTCTTGGGTGATTTCGTTGAAAGCAAATTTTTTATATTCTAAGGTGATTCCGTTGGAAGCGAATTTTTTGTGCTCTGGGTTGATTTGTTTGGAAGCGAATTTTTTGTCTTCTGTGGTGATTTCAATAGAAGCGAATATTCTGTGTTCTCGGGTGATTTCGTTGGAAGCGTGTTTTCTGTGCTCTGGAGACATTTCGTTGGAAGCGAATTTTTTGTGCTCTGGCGTGATTGCGTTGGAAGCGAATTTTTTGTGTTCTCGGGTGATTTTGTTTGAAGCGAGTATTTTATGTTCTAGTATGATTTCGTTGGAAGCAAATTTTTTATGTTCTGGGGTAATTTCGTTGGAAGCGAATTTGTTGTTTTCTCGGGTGATTCCGTTGAAAGCAAATTTTTTATGTTCTAGGGTGATTTCGTTGGAAGCAACTTTTTTGTGCTCTGGGGTGATTTGTTTGGAAGCGAATTTTTTTGTCTTCTGTGGTGATTTCAATAGAAGCAATTTTTCTATGTTCTCAGGTGATTTCGTTGGAAGCGTGTTTTCTGTGCTCTGGAGTCATTTCTTTGGAAGCTAATTTTTTGTGTTCTCGGGTGATTTCTTTGAAAGGGAATTTTTGTGTTCTAGGGTGATTTCGTTGGAAGCAAAGGTTTTGTGCTCTGGGATGATATCTTTGGAAGCGAATATTTGTGTTCTCAGGAGATTTCGTTGAAAAAGAATTTTTGTCTTCTGGGGTAATATCGTTAGAAGAGAATTTTTTGTGTTCTCCGGTCTTTCCGATGGAAGCAAATTTTTGGAGTATGGGGTCATTTCGTTGGAAGCGTGTTTTCTGTGCTCTGGAGTCATTTCGTTGGAAGCAAATTTTTTGTGTGCTAGGGTGATTTTCTTGGAAGCGAATTTTTTGTGTTCTGGGGTAATTTCGTTGGAAGCAAATTTTTTCTGTTCTCAGGTGATTTCGATAAAAGCAAGTATTTGAAGTATGGGATCATTTCGTTGGAAGCATGTTTTCTGTGCTCTGGAGTCATTTCGGTGGAAGTGAATTTTTTGTGTTCTGGGTTGATTTCGTTGGAAGCGAATTTTTTGTCTTCTGGGGTAATTTCGTTGGAAGCGAATTTTTTGTGTTCTCAGGTGATTTTGTTGAAAGGTAATTTTTTGTGTTCTAGCATGATTTCGTTGGAAACAAATTTTTTTGTGTTCTGGGGCAATGTCGATGGAAGGAAATTTTTTCTGTTCTGTGGTAATTTCGTTTAACGTGAATTTTTTGTGTTCTCGGGTGATTTCGTTGAAAGTGAATTTTTTTGTTCTAGGGTGATTTCCTTGGAAGCGAATTTTTTTGTGCTCTGGGATGATATCTTTGGAAGCGAATATTTGTGTTCTCAGGAGATTTCGTTGGAAGCGAATTTTTTGTGTTCTGGGGTAATATTGTTGGAAGAGAATTTTCTGTGTTCTTCGGACTTTTCGATGGAAGCAAATTTTTGAAAAAGGGGGTCATTTCATTGGATGTGTGTTTTCTGTGCTCTGGAGTCATTTCTTTGGAAGCTAATTTTTTGTGTTCTCGGGTGATTTCTTTGAAAGGGAATTTTTGTGTTCTAGGGTGATTTCGTTGGAAGCAAAGTTTTTGTGCTCTGGGATGATATCTTTGGAAGCGAATATTTGTGTTCTCAGGAGATTTCGTTGAAAAAGAATTTTTGTCTTCTGGGGTAATATCGTTAGAAGAGAATTTTTTGTGTTCTCCGGTCTTTTCGATGGAAGCAAATTTTTGGAGTATGGGGTCATTTCGTTGGAAGCGTGTTTTCTGTGCTCTGGAGTCATTTCGTTGGAAGCAAATTTTTTGTGTGCTAGGGTGATTTCCTTGGAAGCGAATTTTTTGTGTTCTGGGGTAATTTCGTTGGAAGCAAATTTTTTCTGTTCTCAGGTGATTTCGATGGAAGCAAATATTTGAAGTATGGGATCATTTCGTTGGAAGCATGTTTTCTGTGCTCTGGAGTCATTTCGGTGGAAGTGAATTTTTTGTGTTCTGGGGTGATTTCTTTGGAAGCGAATTTTTTGTCTTCTGGGGTAATTTAGTTGGAAGCGAATTTTTTGTGTTCTCAGGTGATTTCGTTGAAAGGTAATTTTTTGTGTTCTAGCATGATTTCTTTGGAAGCAAATTTTTTTGTGTTCTGGGGTAATTTCGATGGAAGGAAATTTTTTCTCTTCTGTGGTAATTTCGTTGAACGTGAATTTTTTGTGTTCTCGGGTGATTTCGCTGAAAGTGAATTTTTTTTTGTTCTACGGTGATTTCCTTGGAAGCGAATTTTTTGTGCTCTGGGATGATATCTTTGGAAGCGAATATTTGTGTTCTCAGGAGATTTCGTTGGAAGCGAATTTTTTGTGTTCTGGGGTAATATTGTTGGAAGAGAATTTTCTTTGTTCTCCGGACTTTTCGATGGAAGCAAATTTTTGAAGTATTGGGTCATTTCATTGGATGTGTGTTTTCTGTGCTCTGGAGTTTTTTCGTTATAAGCGAATTTTTGTGGTCTGGGGTGATTTCGATGAAAGCGAATATTTGTATTCTCAGGAGATTTCGTTGCAAGCGAATATTTTGTGTTCTGGGGTGTTTTCGTTGGAAGCGAATTTTCTGTGTTCTCGGGTGATTTCGTTGAAAGGGAATTTTTGTGTTCTAGGGTGATTTCGTTCGAAGCGAATTTTTTGTGCTCTGGGATGATATCTTTGGAAGCAAATATTTGTGTTCTCAGGAGATTTCGTTGGAAAAGAAACTTTTGTGTTAAGGGGTAATTTCGTTGGAAGCGAATTTTTTGTATTCTCGGGTGATTTTGATGGAAGCAAATTTTTGAAGTATGGGATCATTTCGTTGGAAGCAAGTTTTCTGTGCTCTGGAGTCATTTCGTTGGAAGCGAATTTTTTGTGCTCTGGGGTGATTTCGTTGGAAGCGAATTTTTTGTGTTTTCGGGTGATTACTTTGATAGGGAATTTTTCTGTTCTAGGGTGATTTCGTTGGAAGCGAATTTTTTTAATTCTTGGGTAATTTCGTTGGAAGCGAATTTTTTGGGTTCTCAGGTGATTTCGATGGAAACAAATTTTTGAAAAGGGGGTCATTTCGTTGGAAGCGAATTTTTTGTGTTCTGGGGTCATTTCGTTGGAAGCAATTTTTTGTGTTCTTGGGTAATTTCGTTGGAAGTGAATTTTTTGTGTTCTCGGGTCATTTCAATGGAAGCAAATTTTTGAAGTATGGTATCATTTCGTTCGAAGCGTGTTTTCTGTGCTCTGGAGTCATTTCGTTGGAAGCGAATATTTGTGTTCTCAGACGATTTCGTTGCAAGCGAATTTTTTGTGTTCTCCGGTTTTTTCGATGGAAGCAAATTTTTGAAGTAGGGGCCATTTCGTTGGAAGCTCGTTTTCTGTGCTCTGGAGTAATTTCGTTGGAAGGGAATTTTTTGTGCTTTGGGCTGATTTCGTTGGAAGCGAATTTTTTGTGTTCTGGTGTGATTTCGTTGAAAGGGAATTTTTTTTTGTTCTAGGGTGATTTTGTTGGAAGCGAATTTTTTGTGTTCTGTGGTGATTTCGATGGAAGCAATTTTTTTCTGTTCTGTGGTAATTTGGTTGGACATGAATTTTTGGTTTTCTCCGGTTTTTTTGATGGAAGCAAATTTTTGAAGCAGGGTGTCATTTCGTTGGAAGCGTGTTTTCTGTGCTCTGGAGTCATTTCGTTGGAAGCGAATTTTTTGTGTTCTGGGGTGATTTCGTTGGAAGCGAATTTTTGGTGCTCTGGGGTGATTTGATTGGAAGCTAATATTTGTGTTCTCAGGATATTTCATTGCAAGCAAATTTTTTGTGTTCTGGGGTCATTTCGATGGAAGCAAATTTTTGAAGTAGGGGGACATTTCGTTGGAAGCTTGTTTTCTGTGCTCTCGAGTCAGATCGTTGGAAGGGAATTTTTTGTGCTTTGGGGTGATTTCGTTGGAAGCGAATTTTTTGTGTTCTAGTGTGATTTCGTTGAAAGGAAATTTTTTGTGTTCTAGGGTGATTTCGTTGGACATGAATTTTTTGTTTTCTCGGGTGATTTCATCGAAAGGGAATTTTTCGTGTTCTAGGGTGATTTCGTTGGAAGCGAATATTTGTGTTCTCAGGAGATTTCGTTGCAAGTAAATTTTTTGTGTTCTCATGTGATTTCGATGGAAACAAATTTTTGAAGTAGGGGGGTCATTTCATTGGAAGCGTGTTTTCTGCGCCCTGGAATCATTTCGTTGGAAACGAGTTTTTTGTGCTCTGGGGTGATTTTGTTGGAAGCGAATTTTTTGTATTCTGGGTTAATTTCGTTGGAAGCGAATTTTTTGTGCTCTGTGGTGATTTCGGAGGAAGCGAATTTTTTCTGTTCTGGGATAATTTTGTTGGAAGCGAATATTTTGTGTCTGGGGTGATTTTGTTGAAAGAGAATTTTTTATGTTCTAGGGTGATTTCATTGGAAGCGAATTTTTTGTGCTCTGGGGTGATTTGGTTGGAAGCAAATTTTTTGTCTTCCGTGGTGATTTTGTTGGAAGCGAATTTTTTGTGTTCTGGGATGATATCTTTGGAAGCGAATATTTTTGTTCTCGGGTTTTCTTCGATGGAAGCAAATTTTTGAAGTGTGGGGTCATTTCGTTGGAAGCGAATTTTTTGTGCTTTGGGGTGATTTCGTTGGAAGCAAATTTTTTTGCTCTGTGGTGATTTCGTTGGAAGGAATTTCTTGTGTTCTGAGGTAATTTTGTTGGAATCGAGTTTTTTGTGTTCTCGGGTGATTTCGTTGAAAGGGAATTTTTTTTGTGCTATATTGTGATTTGTTTGGAAGCGAATTTTTTGTGTTCTGGGGTGATTTTGTTGGAAGCGAATATTTGTGTTCTCAGAAGATTTCGTTGCAAGCGAATTTTTTCTCTTCTGGGGTAATTTCGTTGGAAGTGAATTTTTTGTGTTGTCCGGTTTTTTCGATGGAAGCAAATTTTTGAAGTATGGGGTCATTTCGTTGGAAGCGTTTATTCTGTGCTCTGGAGTCATTTCGTTGGAAGCGAATTTTTTGTGCTCTGGGGTGATCTCGTTGGAAGCAAATATTTGTGTTCTCAGTAGATTTCGTTGCAAGCGAATTTTTTGTGTTCAGGGGTAATTTCGTTGGAAGCAAATTTTTTGTGTTCTCGTGATTTCGATAGAAACTAATTTTTGAAGTAGGGGGTCATTTCATTTGAAGCGTGTTTTCTGTGCCCTGCAGTCATTTCGTTGGAAACGAGTTTTTTGTGCTCTGGGGTGTTTTCATTGGAATCGAATATTTGTGTTCTCAGGAGAATACGTTGGAAAAGAAATTTTTGTTTTCTGGGTAATTTCGTTGGAAGCGAATTTTTTGTGTTCTGTGGTGATTTCTATGGAAGCAAATTTTTTCTGTTCTGTGGTAATTTCGTTGGACATGAATTTTTTGTGTTCTCGGGTCAGTTCGTTGGAAGCGTGTTTTCTTTGCTATGGAGTCATTTTGTTGGAAGGGAATTTTTTGTACTCTGTGGTGATTTCGTTGGAAGTGAATTTTTTGTGTTCTCGTGTGATTTCGTTGAAAGGGAATTTTTTGTGTTCTGGGGTCATTTCGTTGGAAGCCTGTTTTCTGTGCTCTAGAGTCATTTTTTTGGAAGCGAATTTTTTGTGTTCTGGGGTGATTTCGTTGGAAGCTAATTTTTTGTGTTCTCGGGTGATTTCGTTGAAAGGGAATGTTTTGTGTTCTAGGGTTATTTTGTTGGCAGCGAATTTTTTGTATTCAGGGGTGACTTCGATGGAAACAAAATTTTTCTGTTTTGTGGTAATTTCCTTGGACGTGAATTTTGTGTGTTCTCGGGTGATTTCGTTGAAAGGGAATTTTTTGTGTTCCAGGGTGATTTCGTTGGAAGCTAATTTTTTTGTGCTCTGGGATGATTTCTTTGGAAGCAAATATTTGTGTTCTCAGGAGAGATCGATTGAAGCGAATTTTTTGTGTTCTGGGGCAATTTTGTTGGAAGCGAATTTTTTTGGAAGTATGGGGTGATTTCGTTGAAAGCGTGTTTTCTGTGCTCTGGAGTCATTTCTTTGGAAGCAAATTTTTTGTGTTCTGGGTTGATTTCATTGGAAGCGTATTTTTTGTGTTCTGGGGTGATTTCATGGAAGCAAATTTTTTGTGTTCTGGGGTAATTTCATTGGAAGCGAATTTTTTGTGTTCTGGGGTCATTTCGTTGGAAGCAATTTTTTTGTGTTCTGGGGTAATTTCGTTGGAAGTGAATTTTTTGTGTTCTCGGGTCATTTCAATGGAAGCAAATTTTTGAAGTATGGTATCATTTCATTCGAAGCGTGTTTTCTGTGCTCTGGAGTCATTTCGTTGGAAGCGAATATTTGTGTTCTCAGACGATTTCGTTGCAAGCGAATTTTTTGTGTTCTCCGGTTTTTTCGATGGAAGCAAATTTTTGAAGTAGGGGCCATTTCGTTGGAAGCTCGTTTTCTGTGCTCTGGAGTAATTTCGTTGGAAGGGAATTTTTTGTGCTTTGGGCTGATTTCGTAAGAAGGGAATTTTTTGTGTTCTGGTGTGATTTCGTTGAAAGGGAATTTTTTGTGTTCTAGGGTGATTTTGTTGGAAGCGAATTTTTTGTGTTCTGTGGTGATTTCGATGGAAGCAATTTTTTTCTGTTCTGTGGTAATTTGGTTGGACATGAATTTTTGGTTTTCTCCGGTTTTTTTGATGGAAGCAAATTTTTGAAGCAGGGTGTCATTTCGTTGGAAGCGTGTTTTCTGTGCTCTGGAGTCATTTCGTTGGAAGCGTATTTTTTGTGTTCTGGGGTGATTTCGTTGGAAGCAAATTTTTGGTGCTCTGGGGTGATTTGATTGGAAGCTAATATTTGTGTTCTCAGGATATTTCATTGCAAGCAAATTTTTTGTGTACTGGGGTAATTTCGTTGGAAGCGAATTTTTTGTGTTCTCCGGTTTTTTCGATGGAAGCAAATTTTTTAAATAGAGGGTCATTTCGTTGGAAGCGTGTTTTCTGTGCTCTGGAGTCATTTCTTTGGCAGTGAATATTTAGTGCTCTGGGGTGATTTTGTTGGAAGCGAAATTTTTGTGTTCTCGGGTGATTTCGTTGAAAGGGAATTTTTTGTGTTCCAGGGTGATTTCGTTGGAAGCGAATTTTTTTGTGCTCTGGGATGATTTCTTTGGAAGCAAATATTTGTGTTCTCAGGAGAGATCGTTTGAAGCGAATTTATTGTGTTCTGGGGTAATTTCGTGGAAGCGAATTTTTTGTGTTTTCGGGTGATTTCGATAGAAGCAAATTTTTGAAATATGGGGTCATTTCGTTGGAACCGTGTTTTCTCTGCTCTGGAGTCATTATGTTGGAAACTAATTTTTTGTGTTCTGGGGTGATTTCGTTGGAAGCGAATTTTTTGTGTTCTCCGGTTTTTTCGATGGAAGCAAATTTTTTAAATAGAGGGTCATTTCGTTGGAAGCGTGTTTTCTGTGCTCTGGAGTCATTTCTTTGGCAGTGAATATTTTGTGCTCTGGGGTGATTTTTTTGGAAGCGAAATTTTTGTGTTCTCGGGTGATTTCGTTGAAAGGGAATTTTTTTTGTTCCAGGGTGATTTCGTTGGAAGCGAATTTTTTTGTGCTCTGGGACGATTTCTTTGGAAGCAAATATTTGTGTTCTCAGGAGAGATCGTTTGAAGCGAATTTATTTTGTTCTGGGGTAATTTCGTTGGAAGCGAATTTTTTGTGTTTTCGAGTGATTTCGATAGAAACAAATTTTTGAAATATGGGGTCATTTCGTTGGACCGTGTTTTCTCTGCTCTGAAGTCATTATGTTGGAAACTAATTTTTTGTGCTCTGGAGTCATTCCGTTTAAAAGCGAATTTTTTGTGTTCTGGGGTGATTTCGTTGGAAGGGAATATTCGTGTTCTCAGAAGATTTCGTTGGAAGCGAATTTTTTGTTTTCTCCGGTTTTTTCAATGGAAGCAAATTTTTGAAGCCGGGGGTCATTTCGTTGGAAGTGTGTTTTCTATGCTCTGGAGTCATTTCGTTGCAAGCGAATTTTTTGTGTTCTGGGGTAATTTCGTTGGAAGCAATTTTTTGTGTTCTGGGGTCATTTCGTTGGAAGTAAATTTTTTGTGTTCTGGGGTCATTTCATTGGAAGTAAATTTTTTGTGTTATGGGGTCATTTCGTTGGAAGTGTGTTTTCTATGCTCTAGAGTCATTTCGTTGGAAGCGAATTTTTTGTGTTCTGGGGTAATTTCGTTGGAAGTGAATTTTTTGTGTTCTCAGGTTTTTTCGATGGAAGCAAATTTTTGAAGTAGGGGGTCATTTCGTTGGAAGCTTGTTTTTTGTGCTCTGGAGTAATTTCGTTGGAACGGAATTTTTTGTGCTTTGGGCTGATTTCGTTGGAAGCGAATTTTTTGTGTTCTAGTGTGATTTCGTTGAAAGGGAATTTTTTGTGTTCTAGGGTGATTTTGTTGGAAGCAAATTTTTTGTGCTCTGTGGTGATTTCGATGGAACCAAATTTTTTTTGTTCTGTGGTAATTTTGTTGGAACTGAATTTTTGGTTTTCTCCGGTTTTTTTGTTGGAAGCAAATTTTTGAAGCAGGGGGTCATTTCGTTGGAAGCGTGTTTTCTGTGCTGTGGAGTCATTTCTTTGGAAGCGAATTTTTTGTGTTCCGGGGTCATTTTGATGGAAGCTAATTTTTGAAGTAGGGTGACATTTCGTTGGAAGCTTGTTTTCTGTGCTCTCGAGTCAGATCGTTGGAAGGAAATTTTTTGTGCTTTGGGGTGATTTCGTTGGAAGTGAATTTTTTTGTGTTCTAGTGTGATTTCGTTGAAAGGAAATTTTTTGTGTTCTAGGGTGATTTCGTTGGACATGAATTTTTTGTTTTCTCGGTGACTTCATCGAAAGGGAATTTTTTGTGTTCTAGGGTGATTTCGTTGGAAGCGAATATTTGTGTTCTCAGGAGATTTCGTTGCAAGTAAATTTTTTGTGTTCTCATGTGATTTCGATGGAAAGAAATTTTTGAAGTAGGGGGTCATTTCATTGGAAGCGTGTTTTCTGTGCTCTGGAGTCATTTCTTTGGCAGTGAATATTTTGTGCTCTGGGGTGATTTTTTTGGAAGCGAAATTTTTGTGTTCTCGGGTGATTTCTTTGAAAGGGAATTTTTTGTGTTCTAGGGTGATTTCTTTGGAAGTGAATTTTTTTGTGCTCTGGGATGATTTCTTTGGAAACGAATATTTGTGTTCTCAGGACATTTCTTTGGAAGCAATTTTTTTGTCTTTCGGGGTAATTTCGTTGGAAGCGAATTTTTTCTGTTTTCGGGTGATTTCGTTGAAAGAAAAATTTTTATGTTCTAGGGTGATTTCGTTGGAAGAAAATTTTTTTGTGCTCTGGGGTGATTTGGTTGGAAGCGAATTTTTTGTGTTCAGGGGTAATTTCGTTGGAAGCGAATTTTTTGTGTTCTCAGGTGATTTCGATGGAAACAAATTTTTGAAGTAGGGGGTCATTTCCTTGGAAGCGTGTTTTATGTGCCCTGGAGTCATTTCGTTGGAAACGAGTTTTTTGTGCTCTGGGGTAATTTCTTTGGAAGCGAATATTTTGTGTTCTAGCGTGATTTCGTTGAACGCTAATTTTTGGGTTCTAGCGTGATTTCGTTGGAAGCGAATTTTTTGTGCTCTGGGGTGATTTCGTTGGAAGTGAATTTTTTGTGTTCTAGTGTGATTTCGTTGAAAGGAAATTTTTTGTGTTCTAGGGTGATTTCGTTGGACATGAATTTTTTGTTTTCTCGGTGACTTCATCGAAAGGGAATTTTTTGTGTTCTAGGGTGATTTCGTTGGAAGCGAATATTTGTGTTCTCAGGAGATTTCGTTGCAAGTAAATTTTTTGTGTTCTCATGTGATTTCGATGGAAAGAAATTTTTGAAGTAGGGGGTCATTTCATTGGAAGCGTGTTTTCTGTGCTCTGGAGTCATTTCTTTGGCAGTGAATATTTTGTGCTCTGGGGTGATTTTTTTGGAAGCGAAATTTTTGTGTTCTCGGGTGATTTCTTTGAAAGGGAATTTTTTGTGTTCTAGGGTGATTTCTTTGGAAGTGAATTTTTTTGTGCTCTGGGATGATTTCTTTGGAAACGAATATTTGTGTTCTCAGGACATTTCTTTGGAAGCAATTTTTTTGTCTTTCGGGGTAATTTCGTTGGAAGCGAATTTTTTCTGTTTTCGGGTGATTTCGTTGAAAGAAAATTTTTTATGTTCTAGGGTGATTTCGTTGGAAGAAAATTTTTTTGTGCTCTGGGGTGATTTGGTTGGAAGCGAATTTTTTGTGTTCAGGGGTAATTTCGTTGGAAGCGAATTTTTTGTGTTCTCAGGTGATTTCGATGGAAACAAATTTTTGAAGTAGGGGGTCATTTCCTTGGAAGCGTGTTTTATGTGCCCTGGAGTCATTTCGTTGGAAACGAGTTTTTTGTGCTCTGGGGTAATTTCTTTGGAAGCGAATATTTTGTGTTCTAGCGTGATTTCGTTGAACGCTAATTTTTGGGTTCTAGCGTGATTTCGTTGGAAGCGAATTTTTTGTGCTCTGGGGTGATTTGGTTGGAAGCGAATTTTTTGTCTTCTGTGGTGATTTCGATGGAAGCGATTTTTTTA
The DNA here is from genome assembly GCF_030254825.1 of Meriones unguiculatus. Lineage (NCBI taxonomy): Eukaryota > Metazoa > Chordata > Mammalia > Rodentia > Muridae > Meriones > Meriones unguiculatus. The sequence goes on from NC_083353.1 coordinate 59,369,594, forward strand.
TGTTCTAGGGTGATTTCATTGAAAGCGAATTTTTTGTGTTTGGGGTCATTTCATTGGAAGCTTGTTTTCTGTGCGCTGGAGTCAATTCGTTGCAAGCAAATTTTTTGTGCTCTGGGGTGCTTTCGTTGGAAGCGAATATTTGTGTTCTCAGGAGATTTCGTTGCAAGTAAATTTTTTGTGTTCTCATGTGATTTCGATGGAAACAAATTTTTGAAGTAGGGGGTCATTTCATTGGAAGCGTGTTTTCTGTGCCCTGGAGTCATTTAGTTGGAAACGAGTTTTTTGTGCTCTGGGGTGATTTCGTTGGAAGCGAATATTTGTGTTCTCAGGAGAATACGTTGGAAAAGAAATTTTTGTTTTCTCGGTAATTTCGTTGGAAGCAAATTTTTTGTGTTCTCCGGTTTTTTCGATGGAAGCAAATTATTGAACTAGGGGGGCATTTTTTTGGAATCGTGTTTTCTGTGCTCTGTAGTCATTTCTTTGGAAGCGAATTTTTTGTGTTCTGGGGTGATTTCGTTGGAAGCGAATATATGTGTTCTCATAATATTTCTTTGCAAGCAAATTTTTTCTGTTCTGTGGTAATTTCGTTGGACGTGAATTTTTTGTGTTCTCGGGTGATTTCTTTGAAAGGGAATTTTTTGTGTTCTAGGGTGATTTCGTTGGAAGTGAATTTTTTTGTGCTCTGGGATGATTTCCTGGGAAGCGAATATTTGTGTTCTCAGGACTTTTCATTGGACGCAAATTTTTTGTGTTCTGGGGTACTTTCGTTCGAAGCGAATATTTTCTGTTCTCGGGTGATTTCGTTGAAAGCGAATTTTTTATGTTCTAGGGTGATTTCGTTGGAATCGAATTTTTTGTGCTCTGGGGTGATTTGGTTGGAAGCGAATTTTTTGTGCTCTGGGATCACATCTTTGGGAGCGAATATTTGTGTTATCAGGAGATTTCATAGCAAGCAAATTTTTTGTGCTCTGGGGTGATTTGGTTGGAAGCAAATTTTTTGTCTTCTGTGGTGTTTTCGAAGAAAGCGATTTTTTATGTTCTAGGGTGATTTCGTTGGAAGGGAATTTTTTGTGTTCTGGGGTCATTTCATTGGAAGCGTCTTTTCTGTGCTCTGGAGTCATTTCTTTGGAAGCAAATTTTTTGCGCTCTGGGGTGATTTCGTTGGAAGCGAATATTTGTGTTCTGAGGAAATTTTGTTGCAAGTGAATTTTTTGTGTTCAGGGGTAATTTCGTTGGAAGCGATTTTTTTGTGTTCTCAGGTGATTTTGACGGAAACAAATTTTTGAAATTGGGGGTCATTTCCTTGGAAGCGTGTATTCTGTGCCCTGGAGTCATTTCATTGGAAATGAGTTTTTTGTGCTCTGGGGTGATTTTTTTGGAAGCGAATATTTGTGTTCTCAGGAGATTTCGTTGCAAGTAAATTTTTTGTGTTCTCATGTGATTTCGATGGAAACAAATTTTTGATGTAGGGGGTCATTTCATTGGAAGCGCGTTTTCTGCGCCCTGGAGTCATTTCGTTGGAAACGAGTTTTTTGTGCTCTGGGGTGATTTTGTTGGAAGCGAATTTTTTGTATTCTGGGTTAATTTTGTTGGAAGCGAATTTTTTGTGCTCTGTGGTGATTTCGGAGGAAGCGAATTTTTTGTGTTCTGGGATAATTTTGTTGGAAGCGAATATTTTGTGTTCTGGGGTAATTTTTTTGAAAGCGAATTTTTTATGTTCTAGGTTGATTTCATTGGAAGCGAATTTTTTGTGCTCTGGGGTGATTTGGTTGGAAGCAAATTTTTTGTCTTCTGTGGTGATTTCGATGGAAGTGATTTTTTTATGTTCTAGGGTGATTTCGTTGAAAGTGAATTTTTTGTGTTCTGGGATGATATCTTTGGAAGCGAATATTTGTGTTCTCGGGTGACTTCGATGGAAGCAAATTTTTGAAGTTTGGGGTCATTTCGTTGGAAGCAAATTTTTTGTGCTTTGGGGTGATTTCGTTGGAAGGAATTTCTTGTGTTCTGAGGTAATTTCGTTGGAATCGAATTTTTTGTGTCCTCGGGTGATTTCTTTGAAAGGGAATTTTTTTGTGTTATAGTGTGATTTGTTTGGAAGGGAATTCTTTGTGTTCTGGGGTGATTTTGTTGGAAGCGAATATTTGTGTTCTCAGAAGATTTCGTTGCAAACGAATTTTTTCTCTTCTGGGGTAATTTCATTGGAAGTGAATTTTTTGTGTTGTCCGTTTTTTTCGATAAAAGCAAATTTTTGAAGTATGGGGTAATTTCTTTGGAAGCGTTTTTTCTGTGCTCTGGAGTCATTTCGTTGGAAGCGAGTTTTTTGTGCTCTGGGGTGATCTCGTTGGAAGCAAATATTTGTGTTCTCAGTAGATTTCGTTGCAAGCGAATTTTTTGTGTTCAGGGGTAATTTCGTTGGAAGCAATTTTTTTGTGTTCTCAGGTGATTTCGATGGAAACAAATTTTTGAAGTAGGGGGTCATTTCCTTGGAAGCGTGTTTTCTGGGCCCTGGAGTCATTTCGTTGGAAACGAGTTTTTTGTACTCTGGAGTGATTTCGATGGAATCGAATATTTGTGTTCTCAGGAGAATACATTGGAAAAGAAATTTTTGTTTTCTGGGTAATTTCGTTGGAAGCGAATTTTTTTTGTTCTCCGGTTTTTTCCATGGATGCAAATTATTGAAATAGGGGGTCATTTTGTTGGAATCGTGTTTTCTGTGCTCTGGAGTCATTTCCTTGGAAGCGAATTTTTTGTGTTCTGGGGTGATTTCTTTGGAAGCGAATATATGTGTTTTCAGAAGATTTCTTTGCAAGCAAATTTTTTCTGTTCTGTGGTAATTTCGTTGGACGTGAATTTTTTGTGTTCTCGGGTGATTTCTTTGAAAGGGAATTTTTTGTGTTCTACGGTGATTTCGTTGGAAGTGAATTTTTTTGTGCTCTGGTATGATTTCTTTGGAAGTGAATATTTGTGTTCTCAGGACATTTCGTTGGAAGCAATTTTTTGTCTTTCGGGGTAATTTCGTTGGAAGCGAATTTTTTCTGTTCTCGGGTGATTTCGTTGAAAGCGAATTTTTTATGTTCTAGGGTGATTGCGTTGGAAGCAAATTTTTTTATGCTCTGGGGTGATTTGGTTGGAAGCGAATTTTTTGTGTTCAGGGGTAATTTCTTTGGAAGCGAATTTTTTGTGTTCTCAGGTGATTTCGATGGAAACAAATTTTTGAAGTAGGGGGTCATTTCCTTGGAAGCGTGTTTCTGTGCCCTGGAGTCATTTCGTTGGAAACGAGTTTTTTGTGCTCTGGGGTAATTTCTTTGGAAGCGAATTTTTTTGTGTTCTAGCGTGATTTCGTTGAACGCTAATTTTTTGTGTTCTAGCGTGATTTCGTTGGCAGCGAATTTTTTGTGCTCTGGGGTGATTTGGTTGTAAGCGAATTTTTTGTCTTCTGTGGTGATTTCGATGGAAGCGATTTTTTATGTTCTAGGGTGATTTCATTGAAAGCGAAATTTTTGTGTTTGGGGTCATTTCATTGGAAGCTTGTTTTCTGTGTGCTGGAGTCAATTCGTTGCAAGAAAATTTTTTGTGCTCTGGGGTGCTTTCGTTGGAAGCGAATATTTGTGTTCTCAGGAGATTTCGTTGCAAGTAAATTTTTTGTGTTCTCATGTGATTTCGATGGAAACAAATTTTTGAAGTAGGGGGTCATTTCAATGGAAGCGTGTTTTCTGTGCCCTGGAGTCATTTCGTTGGAAACGAGTTTTTTGTGCTCTGGGGTGATTTCGTTGGAAGCGAATATTTGTGTTCTCAGGAGAATACGTTGGAAAAGAAATTTTTGTTTTCTGGGTAATTTCGTTGGAAGCGAATTTTTTGTGTTCTCCGGTTTTTTCGATGGAAGCAAATTATTGAAATAGGGGGTCATTTTGTTGGAATTGTGTTTTCTGTGTTCTGGAGTCATTTCGATGGAAGCAAATTTTTTGTGTTCTGGGGTGATTTCGTTGGAAGCGAATATATGTGTTCTCAGAAGATTTCGTTGCAAGCAAATTTTTTCTGTTCTGTGGTAATTTCGTTGGACGTGAAGTTTTTGTGTTCTCGGGTGATTTCTTTGAAAGGGAATTTTTTGTGTTTTAGGGTGATTTCGTTGGAAGTGAATTTTTTTGTGCTCTGGGATGATTTCTTTGGAAGCGAATATTTGTGTTCTCAGGACATTTCGTTGGAAGCAAATTTTTTGTTTTCTGGGGTAATTTCGTTCGAAGCGAATTTTTTCTGTTCTCGGGTGATTTCGTTGAAAGCGAATTTTTTATATTCTAGGGTGATTTCGTAGGAAGCGAATTTTTTGTGCTCTGGGGGATTTGGTTGGAAGCGAATATTGGTGTTCTCAGGAGATTTCGTTGCAAGCGAATTTTTTTGTGTTCTCGGGTGATTTCAAAGCACAGAAAACACGCAAACACAAATATTCTCTTCCAACGAAATTACCCCAGAACACAAAAAATTTGCTTGCAACGAAATCTCCCCAGAGCACAAAAAATTCACTTCCAACGAACTCACCCTAGTGCACAAAAATTCCCTTTCAAAGAAATCACCCCAGAACACAAAAATTTTGCTTCCAAAAAAATCACCCAGAACAAAAATATGCGCTTCCAAAGAAATCACGCCAGAGCACAAAAAATTAGATTCCAAAAAAATCACCCGGGAACAAAAACATTCACTTCCAACAAAATCACCCCAGAACACAAAAAAATTCGCTTCCAACAAAATCACCCCAGAAAAAAAAAAATTCGCTTTCAACAAAATCACCCGAGAACACAAAAGTTTCGCTTCCAACGAAATCACCCTAGATCATAAAAATTTTGCTTCCATCGAAATCACCAGAGAAGACAAAAAATTTGCTTCCAAAGGAAATCACATCAGAGCACAAAAAATTAGCTTCCAACGAAATCACCCTAGAACACAAAAAATTCCCTTTCAACCAAATCACCCGAGAACAAAAAAAATTCGTGTCCAACGAAATTACCCCAGAATAGAAAAAAATTACTTCCAACCAAATCAACCCAGGGCAAAAAAAAAAAATCCCTTCCAACAAAATCACGCAGGAACACAAATATTGGCTTCCAAGGAAATTACCCCAGAACAGAAAAAAATTGCTTCCATCAAAATCACACCAGAACACAAAAGAATTGCTTCCAATGAAATTAGCCCAGAACACAAAAATTTGCTTCCAACGAAATCACACCAGAACATAAAAAATTCACTTCCAAAGAAATCACCCCAGAACACAAAAATTTTGCTTCCAACGAAATGACTTCAGAGCACAAAAAACACGCATTTAACGAAATCACCCCATTCTTCAAAAAATTCACTTCCAACGAAATTACCCCAGAACAGAAAAAATTTGCTTCCACCGAAATCACCCCAGAGCACAAAAAATTCACTTCCAACGAAATCACCGTAGAGCACAAAAAATTCGCTTTCAACAAAATCACCCTAGAACACAAAAAATTCGTGTCCAACGAAATCAACAGAATAGTAAAAATTTGCCCCGAAGAAATCACACCAGAGCACAAAAAATTCCCTTCCAACAAAATCATCGAGGAACACAAATATTGGCTTCCAACGAAATTACCCCAGAACAGAAAAAAATTGCTTCCATCGAAATCACCCCAGAACACAAAACAATTGCTTCCAAACAAATTAGCCCAGAACACAAAAATTCCCTTCCAATGAAATCACACCAGAACACAAAAATTCACATCCAAAAAAATCAGACCAGAACACAAAAATTTCGCTTCCAACGAAATGACTCCATAGCACAAAAAATCACGTTTGTAACGAAAATACCCCATTCTTCAAAAAATTCACTTCCAACGTAATTACCCCGACAGAAAAAATTTGCTTCCTTCAACGAAATCACCCCAGAACACAAAAAATTCGCTTCCAACGAAATGACCCCAGAGCACAAAAAATTGCTTTCAAAGAAATCACCCCAGAACACAAAAAGTTCGCTTCCAACGAAATCACCCCAGAACACTAAAAATTCGCTTCCAACAAAATAACCCTAGAACACAAAAAATTCCCTTCCAACAAAATCACCCAGTAACACAAATATTGGCTTCCAAAGAAATTACCCCAGAACACAAAAATTTGCTTCCAAAGAAATCACACCAGAACTCAAAAATTCGCTTCCAACGAAATTACCCCAGAAGAGAAAAAATTTGCTTCCAACGAAATGACTCCAGACCACAGAAAACACGCTACCATCGAAATCACCCGAGAACACAAAAAATGTGCTTCCAACGAAATTACCCCAGAAGAAAAAGAATTGCTTCCAACGAAATGACTCCAGAGCACGGAAAACACGCTTCTAAGGAAATCACCCCATACTTCAAAATATTCACTTCCAACGAAATTACCCCAGAACAGAAAAAATTCGCTTCTATCCTAATCACCCCAGAGCACAAAAAATTCGTTCCCAATGAAATCACACCAGAACACAAAAAATTCGATTCCAACGAAATTACCCCAGAACACAAAAAATTCGCTTCCAAAGAAATCACCCGAGAACACAAATATTCGCTTCCAACGAAATCAACCCACAACACAAAATATTCGCTTCCAATGAAATCACCCGAGAATACAAATATTAGCTTCCAAAGATATCTCCCTAGAACATAAAAAATTCGCTTCCAACAAAATCACCCTAGAAAAAGAAAAATTCACTTTCAAAGAAATCACCCGAGAACACAAAAAATTGGTGTCCAACGAAATTACTGCAGAATAGAAAAAATTTACTTCCAACCAAATCAACCCAGAACACAAAAATTCCCTTCCAACAAAATCACCCGAAAACACATATATAGGCTTCCAAAGAAATCACCCCGGAACACACAAAATTTGCTTCCAAAGAAATCACCCCAGAACACAAAAATTTCGCTTCCAACGAAATTACTCCAGAAGACAAAAAATTGGCTTCCAAAGAAATGACTCCAGAGCACAGAAAACATGATTCCAACGAAATGATCCCGTACTTCAAAAATTTGCTTCCATCGAAATCACCCGAGAACACAAAAAATTCGCTTCCAACGAAATGACTCCAGAAGACAAAAAATTCGCTTCCAAAGAAGTGACTCCAGAGCACAGAAAACACGATTCCAACGAAATGATCCCGTACTTCAAAAATTTGCTTCCATCGAAATCACCCGAGAACACAAAAAATTCGCTTCCAACGAAATTACCTCAGAAGACAAAAAATTCTTTTCCAACGAAATCTCCTGAGAACACAAATATTTGCTTCCAAAGATATCATCCCAGAGCACAAAAAATTCGCCTCCAACGAAATCACCCTAGAACACAAAAATTCCCTTTCAACGAAATGACCCCAGAGCACAAAAATTGCTTTCAAAGAAATCACCCCAGAACACAAAAATTCACTTCCAACGAAATCACCCCAGAACACGAAAAATTCGCTTCCAACAAAATAACCCTAGAACACAAAAAATTCCCTTCCAACAAAATCACGCAGGAACACAAATATTGGCTTCCAATGAAATTACCCCAGAACACAAAAATTTGCATCCAAAGAAACAACCCAGAACTCAAAAATTTGCTTCCAAAGAAATTACCCCAGAAGAGAAAAAATTTGCTTCCAACGAAATGACTCCAGACCACAGAAAACACGCTACCATCGAAATCGCCCGAGAACACAAAAGAATGTGCTTCCAACGAAATTACCCCAAAAGAGAAAAAAATTGCTTCCAACGAAATGACTCCAGAGCACGGAAAACACGCTTCTAACGAAATCACCCCATTCTTCAAAATATTCACTTCCAACGAAATTACCCCAGAACAGAAAAAAAATTGTTTCCAACGAAATCACCCCAGAGCACAAAAAATTCGATTCCAACGAACTCACCCTAGAGCACAAAAATTCGCTTTCAACGAAATCACCCTAGAAGACAAAAAATTCGCGTCCAACAAAATCAACCCAGAACACAAAAAATTCGCTTCCAACGAAATTACCCCAGAACACAAAAAAATTAGCTTGCAACGAAATCACCCTTTGAACATAAAAAATTTGCTTCCATCGAAATCACACGAAAACACTAAATTGGCTTCCAACGAAATTACCCCAGAACACAAAAATTTGCTTCCAACGAAATCACCCCAAAACACAAAAAATTCGCTTCCAAAGAAATCACCCCAGAACACAAAAATTTTGCCTCCAACGAAATGACTCCTGAACACAGAAAACACCCTACCAACGAAATCACCCAAGATACAAAAAAATTCGCTTCCAAAGAAATTACCCCAGAAGAGAAAAAATTTGCTTCCAATGAAATGCCTCCAGAGCACAGAAAACATGCTTCTAACGAAATTACCCCATACTTCAAAACATTCACTTCCAACAAAATTACCCCAGAACAGAAAAAATTAGCTTCTATCGTAAACACCCCAGAGCACAAAAAATTCATTCCCAATGAAATCACACCAGAACACAAAAAATCGCTTCCAATGAAATCAACCCAGAACACAAAAAATTCGCTTCCTTCGAAATCACCCAAGAACACAAAAAACTCGCTTCCAACGAAATCACCCGAGAATACAAATATTAGCTTCCAACGAAATCACCCTAGAACATAAAAAATTCGCTTCCAACGAAATCACCCAAGAACAAGAAGAATTCATTTTCAAAGAAATCACCCGAGAACAGAAAAAACTCGTGTCCAACGAAATTACTGCAGAATAGAAAAATATTTACTTCGAACCAAATCAACCCAGAACACAAAAATTCCCTTCCAACAAAATCACCCAAAAACACATATATTGGCTTCCAACGAAATCACCCGAGAACACAAAAAATTGGCTTCCAACGAAATCACCCCAGAGCACAAAAACTTTGCTTCCAACGAAATGACTACAAAGCACAGAAAACACGCTTCCAACGAAATGACCCCCTACTTCCAAAATTTGCTTCCATCGAAAAAACCGGAGAACACAAAAAATTCTATTCCAACGATATTACCCAGAATACAAAAAATTCTTTTCCAAAAAAATCTCCTGAGAACACAAATATTCGCTTCCAAACATATCTTCCAAGAGCACAAAAAATTTGCTTCCAACGAAATCACACGAAATCACCCTAGACAACAATAATTCCCTTTCAACGAAATCATCCGAGAACACAAAAAATTGGCTTCCAACGAATTCACCCCAGAGCACAAAAAATTCGCTTCCAACGAAATGACTCCAGAGCACAGAAAACACGCTTCCAATGAAATGACCCAAGAACACAAAAAATTCCCTTCCAACGAAATCACCCTAAAACATAAAAAAATCGCTTCCATTGAAATCACCACAGAAGACAAAAAATTCGCTTCCAACCAAATCACCCCAGAGCACAAAATGTTCGCTTCCAACGAAATCACCCTAGAACATAAAAAATTCGCTTCCAACGAAATCTCCTGAGAACACAAATATTTGCTTCCAACGAAATCACCCCAGAGCACGAAAAATTCGCTTCCAACGAAATCACCCTAGAACACAGAAAACACGCTTCCAACGAAATGACCCCATACTTCAAAAATTTGCTTCCAACGAAATCACCCGAGAACACAAAAAATTCGCATCCAACGAAATCACCCCAGAACACAAAAAAATTCCCTTTCAACAAAATCACCCAAGAACAAAAAAATTCGCGTCCAAAGAAATTACCACAAATAGAGAAAATTTACTTCCAACCAAATCAACCCAGAGCACAAAAAATTCCCTTCCAACAAAATCACCTGAGAACACAAATATTGGCTTCCAATGAAATTACCCCAGGACAGAAAAAATTTGCTTCCATCGAAATCACCCCAGAACACAAAAAATTCACTTCCAAAGAAATTACCCCAGAACACAAAAATTCCCTTTCAAAGAAATCACCCTAGAACACAAAAAATTTTCTTTCAACGAAATCAACCGAGAACACAAAAAATTGGCTTCCAAGTTAATTACAACAGAATACAAAAAATTCGCTTCCAACGAAATCATCCCAGAACAGAAAAATTTGCTTCCAAAGAAATCACCCCAGAACACAAAAATTCCCTTTCAACGAAATCACCCTAGAACACAAAAAATTCTCTTTCAACGAAATCAACCGAGAACACAAAAAATTGGCTTCCAAGTTAATTACAACAGAATACAAAAAATTCGCTTCCAACGAAATCATCCCAGAACACAAAAAATTTGCTTCCAAAGAAATCACCACAGAACACAAAAATTTCCATTCCATCGAAATGAATCCAGAACAGAGAAAACAGGCTTCCAACGAAATCATCCCAGAACACAAAAAATTCGCTTCCAACAATATTACCCCAGAACACAAAAAATTTGATTCCAACAAAATTACGCCAGAACACAAAAAAATTTGCTTCCAAAGAAATTACCCCAGAACACAAGAAATTCGCTTCCAACGAAATCACCCCAGAACCCCAAAAATTAGCTTCCAACGAAATGACTCCAGAGCACAGAAAACACGCTTCCAACGAAATGACCCCCTATTTCAAAAATTTGCTTACATGGAAAAAACCGAAGAACACAAAAAAATTCTCTTCCAACGATATTACCCAAGAAGACAAAAAATTCTTTTCCAACGAAGTCTCCTGAGAACACAAATATTCATTTCCAACGAAATCACCCCAGAGCACAAAAAATTGGCTTCCAAACAAATGACTCAAGAGCACAGAAAACACGCTTAGAACGAAATGACCCCCTACTTCAAAAATTTGCTTCCATCGAAAGACTGGAGAACACAAAAAATTCTCTTCCAACAATATTACCCCTGAAGACAAAAAATGGTTTTCCAAGGAAATCTCCTGAGAACACAAGTATTAGCTTCCAAAGATATCATCCCAGAGCACAAAAAATTCGCTTCCAACGAAATCACCCTAAATCACAAAAATTCCCTTTCAACGAAAACACCCGAGAACACAAAAAATTCGCTTCTAACGAAATCACCCCTCAACACAAAAAATTCGCTTGCAACGAAATCTCATGAGAACACAAATATTCGCTTCCAATGAAATCACCGCAGAGCACAAAAAATTCGCTTCCAACGAAATGACTCCAGAGCACAGAAAACACGCATCCAAGGAAATAACCCCAGAACACAAAGAATTCCCTTCAAACTAAATCACCCTGAAACATAAAAAAAATCGCTTCCATCGAAATCACCACAGAAGACAAAAAATTAGCTCCGAACCAAATCACCCCTGAACACAAAAAATTCGCTTCCAACAAAAATACTCCAGAACACAAAAAATTCGCTTCAAACGAAATCACCCTAGAACATAAAAAAATCCCTTCCATCGAAATCACCACAGAAGACAAAATATTCGCTTCCATCGAAATCACCCCAGAGCACAAAAAATTCGCTTCCAACGAAATGATTCCAGAGCACAGAAAACACGCTTCCAACGAAATGACCCCCTACTTCAAAAATTTGTTTTCATCGAAAAAACCAGAGAACACAAAAAATTATCTTCCAACGATATTACCTCAGAAGACAAAAAATTCTTTTCGAACGAAATCTCCGGAGAACACAAATATTCGCTTCCAAAGATATCATCCCAGAGCACAAAAAAATCGATTCCATCGAAATCACCCTAGAACACAAACATTCCCTTTCAATGAAATCACCCGAGAACACAAAAATTCCCTTCCAACGAAATCACCCAAAGCACAAAAAATTCGTGTCCAAAGAAATGACTCCAGAGCACAGAAAACATGCTTCCAATGAAATGACCCCAGAACACAAAAAATTCCCTTCCAACAAAATCACCCTAGAACATAAAAAACTCGCTTCCATCGAAATCACCATAGAAGACAAAAAATTCGCTTCCAAAGAAATCACCCTAGAACATAAAAAATTCGCTTTCAACGAAATCACCGGAGAACACAAAAAATTCACTTCCAAAAAATCACCCCAGAACACAAAAAATTCGCTTTCACTGAAATGACTCCAGAGCACAAAAATCACGCTTCCAAAGAAATGACCCCATACTTCAAAAATTGATTCCAACGAAATCACCCGAGAACACAAAAAATTTGCCTCCAACGAAATCATCCCAGAGCACAAAAAATTCCCTTTCAACAAAATCACCCGAGAACAAAAAAATTCGCTTCCAACAAAATCACCCCAGAGCACAAAAAATTTGCTTTCGACGAAATCACCATAGAACACAAAAATTCCCCATCAACGAAAACACCCGAGAACACAAAAAATTCTCTTCCAACAAAATCACCCCAGAAGACAAAAATTTCGCTTGCATCGAAATCTCCTGAGAACACAAATATTCGCTTGCAACAAAATCACTGCAGAGCACAAAAAATTCGCTTCCAACAAAATGACTCCAGAGCACAGAAAACACGCATCCAAGGAAATGACCCCAGAACACAAAGAATTCCCTTCAAACTAAATCACCCTGAAACATAAAAAAAATCGCTTCCATCGAAATCACCACAGAAGACAAAAAATTAGCTCCGAACCAAATCACCCCTGAACACAAAAAATTCGCTTCCAACAAAAATAGCCCAGAACACAAAAAATTCGCTTCAAACGAAATTACCCTAGAACATAAAAAAATCCCTTCCATCGAAATCACCACAGAAGACAAAAAATTCGCTTCCATCGAAATCACCCCAGAGCACAAAAAATTCGCTTCCAACGAAATGACTCCAGAGCACAGAAAACACGCTTCCAACGAAATGACCCCCTACTTCAAAAATTTGTTTTCATCGAAAAAACCAGAGAACACAAAAAATTCTCTTCCAACGATATTACCCCAGACGACAAAAAATTCTTTTCGAACGAAATCTCCGGAGAACACAAATATTCGCTTCCAAAGATATCATCCCAGAGCACAAAAAATTCGATTCCATCGAAATCACCCTAGAACACAAACATTCCCTTTCAATGAAATCACCCGAGAACACAAAAAATTCCCTTCCAACGAAATCACCCAGAGCACAAAAAATTCGTGTCCAAAGAAATGACTCCAGAGCACAGAAAACATGCTTCCAATGAAATGACCCCAGAACACAAAAAATTCCCTTCCAACGAAATCACCCTAGAACATAAAAAACTCGCTTCCATTTAAATCACCATAGAAGACAAAAAATTCGCTTCCAAAGAAATCACCCTAGTACATAAAAAATTCGCTTTCAACGAAATCACCGGAGAACACAAAAATTCACTTCCAAAAAATCACACCAGAACACAAAAAATTCGCTTTCACTGAAATGACTCCAGAGCACAAAAAACACGCTTCCAACGAAATGACCCCATACTTCAAAAATTTGATTCCAACGAAATCACCCCACAACACAAAAAATTAGCTTTCAATGAAATGACTCCAGAGCACAGAAAACATGCTTCCAACAAAATGATCAGATACTTCAAAAATTTGCTTCCATCGAAATCACACGAGAACACAAAAAATTCGCTTCCAAAGAAATTAACCCAGAAGACAAAAAAATTTTTCCAAGGAAATCTCCTGAGAACACAAATATTCGCTTCCAAAGATATCATCCAAGAACACAAAAAATAGGCGTCCAACGAAATGAATCCAGAGCACAGAAAACAAGCTTCCAACGAAATGATCCCATACTTCACAAATTTGCTTCCATCGAAATCACCCGAGAACACAAAAAATTCGCTTCCAAAGAAATTACCCCAGAAGACAAAAAATTCTTTTCCAAGGAAATCTCCTGAGAACACAAAAATCCCTTTCAACGAAATCACCCGAGAACACAAAAATTCCCTTCCAATGAAATCACCCCAGAGCACAAAAAATTCACTTCCAACGAAATGACTCCAGAGCACAGAAAACACGCTTCCAATGAAATGACCCCAGAACACAAAAAATTCGCTTCCAACGAAATCACCCTAGAATATAAAAAATTCGCTTTCAACGAAATCACCCGAGAACACAAAAAATTCGATTCCAACGAAATTATCCCAAAAGACAAAAATTTCTTTTCCAATGAAATCTCCTGAGAACACAAATATTCGTTTCCAAAGAAATCACCCCAGAGCACAAAAAAACTTGTTTCCAACGAAATGACTCCAGGGAACAGAAAACATGCTTCCAACGAAATGACCCCCTACTTCAAAAATTTGTTTTTATCGAAATCACCTGAGAACACAAAAAATTCGCTTCCAACGAAATTACCCCAGAACACAAAAAATTCGCTTGCAAAAAAATCTCCTGAGAACACAAATATTCGTTTCCAACGAAATCACAACACAGCACAAAAAATTCACTGCTTACGAAATCACCCTAAAACACAAAAAATTTGCTTTCAAACAAATCACCCGAGAGCACAATAAATTCACTTCCAAGGAAATCACCCCAGAGCACAAAAATTCCCTTCCAAAGAAATCACCCTAGAACATAAAAAAATCCCTTCCATCGAAATCACCACAGAAGACAAAATATTCGCTTCCAACCAAATCACCCCAGAGCACAAAATATTCGCTTCCAACGAAATCACCCTAGAATATAAAAAATTCGCTTTCAACGAAATCACCCGAGAACACAAAAAATTCGATTTCAACAAAATTATCCCAAAAGACAAAAATATCTTTTCCAATGAAATCTCCTGAGAACACAAATATTCGTTTCCAAGGAAATCACCCCAGAGCACAAAAAACTTGTTTCCAACGAAATGACTCCAGGGCACAGAAAACATGCTTCCAACGAAATGACCCCCTACTTCAAAAATTTGTTTTTATCGAAATCACCTGAGAACACAAAAAATTCGCTTCCAACGAAATTACCCCAGAACACAAAAAAATCGCTTGCAAAAAAATCTCCTGAGAACACAAATATTCGCTTCCAACAAAATCACAACAAAGCACAAAAAATTCGCTGCTTACGAAATCACCCTAAAACACAAAATATTTGCTTTCAACCAAATCACCCGAGAACACAATAAATTCACTTCCAAGAAAATCACCCCAGAGCACAAAAAATTCCCTTCCTACGAAACGACTAAAGAGGACAGAAAACACGCTTCTAACTAAAGCCCTCCAGAACACAAAAAATCGCTTCCAACAAAATCACCCGGGAACACAAATATTCGCTTCCAACGAAATCACCCCAGAGCACAAAAAATTCGCTTCCAAAGAAATCACCCTAGAACATAAAAAATTCGCTTCCATCGAAATCACCCCAGAACAAAAAAATTTGCTTCCAAAGTAATTACCCCAAAACACAAAAATTCGCTTCCAAAGCAAACACCCTAGAACACAAAAATTTCGCTTCCAACTAAATCACCCCAGAGAACAAAAAATTCGCTTCCAACGAAATGTCTCTAGAGCACAGAAAACACACTTCCAACGAAATGACCCCATATTTCAAAAATTTGCTTCCAACGATATCACCCGAGTACACAAAAAATTCGCCTCCAACGAAATCACCCCAGAGCACAAAAAATTAGCTTTCAAAGAAATCACCCTAGAACATAAAAAATTCGCTTCCATCGGAATCACCCCAGAACAAAAAAAAAATTGCTTCCAAAGAAATTACCCCAGAACACAAAAATTCGCTTCCAAAGAAAACACCCTAGAACACAAAAATTTCGCTTCCAACTAAATCACCCCAGAGAATAAAAAATTCGCTTCCAACGAAATGTCTCTAGAGCACAGAAAACACGCTTCCAAAGAAATGACCCAATATTTCAAAAATTTGCTTCCAACGATATCACCCGAGTACACAAAAAATTCGCCTCCAAGGAAATCACCCCAGAACACAAAAAATTCCCTTTCAACAAAATCACCCGATAACAAAAAAATTCGCATCCAAAGAAATTACCACAAATAGAGAAAATTTACTTCCAACCAAATCAACCCAGAGCACAAAAAATTTCCTTCCAACAAAATCACCCGAGAACACAAATTTTGGCTTCCAATGAAATTACCCCAGGACAGAAAAAATTTGCTTCCATCGAAATCACACCAGAACACAAAAAATTCACTTCCAAAGAAATTACCCCAGAACACAAAAATTCCCTTTCAACGAAATCAACCGAGAACACAAAAAATTGGCTTCCAAGTTAATTACAACAGAATACAAAAAATTCGCTTCCAACGAAATCATCCCAGAACAGAAAAATTTGCTTCCAAAGAAATCACCCCAGAACACAAAAATTCCCTTTCAACGAAATCACCCTAGAACACAAAAAATTCTCTTTCAACGAAATCAACCAAGAACACAAAAAATTGGCTTCCAAGTTAATTACAACAGAATACAAAAAATTCCCTTCCAACGAAATCATCCCAGAACAGAAATATTTGCTTCCAAAGAAATCACCCCAGAACACAAAAATTTCCATTCCATCGAAATGAATCCAGAACAGAGAAAACAGGCTTCCAACGAAATCATCCCAGAACACAAAAAATTCGCTTCCAACGAAATCATCCCAGAACACAAAAAATTTGCTTCCAAAGAAATCACCACAGAACACAAAAATTTCCATTCCATCGAAATGAATCCAGAACAGAGAAAACAGGCTTCCAACGAAATCATCCCAGAACACAAAAAATTCGCTTCCAACAATATTACCCCAGAACACAAAAAATTTGATTTCAACAAAATTACCAGAGAACACAAAAAAATTCGCTTCCAAAGAAATTACCCAAGAACTAAAGAAATTCGCTTCCAACGAAATCACCCCAGAACACCAAAAATTTGCTTCCAACGAAATGACTCCAGAGCACAGAAAACACGCTTCCAACGAAATTACCCCAGAACACAAAAAATTCGCTGCCAACGACATCATTGTAGAACACAAAAAATTTGCCTCCAACGAAATCACCCCAGAACACAAAAAAATTCCCTTTCAACTAAATCACCCGAGAACAAAAAAATTCACGTCCAAAGAAATTACCACAAATAGAGAAAATTTACTTCCAACCAAATCAACCCAGAGCACAAAAAATTCCCTTCCAACAAAATCACCCGAGAACACAAATATTGGCTTCCAATGAAATAACCCCAGAACAGAAAAAATTTGCTTCCATCGAAATCACACCAGAACACAAAAAATTCGCTTCCAAGAAATTACCCCAGAACACAAGAAATTTGCTTCCAACAAAATCACCACAAAGCACAAAAAAATTTGCTTCCAACAAAATGACCCCAGAACACATAAAATTCGCTTGCAACGAAATCTTCTGAGAACAGAAATATTCGCTTCCAACGAAATCACCCCAGAACACAAAAAATTTGCTTCCAACGTAATGACTCCAGAGCACAGAAAACAGGCTTCCAACGAAATGACCGCCGAGCACGAAAAAATTCGCTGCCAACAAAATCACCGTAAAACACAAAAAATTCGCTTCCAACGAAATCATCCCGAAACACAAAAAATTTGCTTCCAAAGGAATCACCCCAGAACACAAAAATTCCCTTTCAACGAAATCACCCTAGAACACAAAAAATTCTCTTTCAACGAAATACACCGAGAACACAAAAAATCGGCTTCCAAGTTAATTACAACAGAATACAAAAAATTCGCTTCCAACGAAATCATCCCAGAACACAAAAAATTTGCTTCCAAAGAAATCACCCCAGAACACAAAAATTTCCATTCCATCAAAATGAATCCAGAACAGAGAAAACAGGCTTCCAACAAAATCATCCCAGAACACAAAAAATTTGCTTCCAACAATATTACCCCAGAACACAAAAAATTTGCTTCCAACAAAACTACCCCAGAACACAAGAAATTCGCTTCCAACGAAATCACCCCAGAACCCCAAAAATTTCCTTCCAACGAAATAACTCCAGAGCAAAGAAAACATGCTTCCAATGAAATGACCCCCTACTTCAAAAATTTGCTTCCATCGAAAAAACCGGAGAACACAAAAAATTCTCTTCCAACGATATTACCCCAGAAGACAAAAAATTCTTTTCCAACGAAATCTCCTGAGAAAACAAATATTTGCTTCCCATGAAATCACCCCAGAGCACAAATATTCGCTTCAAACGAAATCCACCTAGAACATAAAAAGTTCGCTTCCATCGAAATTACCCGAGAACACAAAAAATTCGCTTCCAACGAAATTACCCCAGAACATAAGAAAATTGCTTCCAACGAAATCACCCCAAAGCACAAAAAATTCACTTCCAACGAAATCCCCCTAGAAAATAAAAAACTTGCTTACATCGAAATCACCCGAGAACACAAAAAATTCGCTTCCAACGAAATTACCCCAGAAGACAAGAAATTTGCTTCCAACGAAATCACACCAAATCACAAAAAAATTCGCCGCTTACGAAATCACCCTAAAACACAAAAAATTTGCTTTCAAACAAATCACCCGAGAACACAATAAATTCACTTCCAAGGAAATCACTCCAGAGCACAAAAAATTCCCTTCCAACGAAACGACTAAAGAGCACAGAAAACACGCTTATAACTAAAGCCCTCCAGAACACAAAAAATTCGCTTCCAACAAAATCACCCGGGAACACAAACATTCGCTTCCAACGAAATCACCCCAGAGCACAAAAAATTTGCTTCCAAAGAAATCACCCTAGAACATAAAAAATTCGCTTCCATCGAAATCACCCCAGAACACAAAAATTTGCTTCCAAAGAAATTACCCCAGAACACAAAAATTTGCTTCCAACGAAATCACCCCAGAACACAAAAAATCGCTTCCAAAGAAATCACCCCAGAACACAAAAAATTCCCTTTCAACAAAACCACCCGAGAACAAAAAAAATTCACTTCTAAAGAAATTACCACAAATAGAGAAAATTTACTTCCAACCAAATCAACCCAGAGCACAAAAAATTCCCTTCCAACAAAATTACCCCAGAACACAAAAAAATTCGCTTCCATAGAAATTACCCCAGAACACACGAAACTCCCTTCCAACGAAATCACCCCAGAGCACAAACTATTCGCTTCCAACGAAATGACCCCATACTTCAAAAATTTGCGTCCATCGAAATCACCTAAGAACACAAAAAATTCGCTTCCAACAAAATTACCCCAGAACACAAAAATTTTGCTTCCAACGAAATGACCCCAGAACCCCACAAATTTGCTTCCAACAAAATTACTCCAGAGCAAAGAAAACACGCTTCCAATGAAATGACCCCCTACTTCAAAAATTTGCTTCCATCAAAAAAACCGGAGAACACAAAAAATTCGCTTCCAACAAAATTACTCAGGAACACAAATATTCGCTTCCAATGAAATCACCCCAGAGCACAAAAAATTCACCTCCAACGAAATCCCCCTAGAACATAAAAATTCACTTCCATTGAAATCAACCGAGAACAAAAAAATTCGCTTCCAACGAAATTACGCAAGAACACAAAAATTCGCTTCCAACGAAATTATCCCAGAAGACAAGAAATTCGCTTCCAACAAAATCACACCAAAGCACAAAAAATTCGCTTCCAAAGAAATCACCCTAAAACACAAAAAATTCGCTTTCAATCAAATCACCCGAAAACACAAAAAATTCGCTTCCGAAAAAATCCGCGAGAACATAAAAAATTCGCTTGCAACGAAACGACTCTAGAGCACAGAAAACATGCTTCCAACGAAATGACCCCCTACTTCAAAAATTTCCTTCCATCGAAGAAACCGGAGAACACAAAAAATTCACTTCCAACAAAATTACTCAGGAACACAAATATTCGCTTCCAATGAAATCACCGCAGAGCACAAAAAATTCGCCTCCAACGAAATCCCCCTAAAACATAAAAAAATCGCTTCCATCGAAATCAACGGAGAACACAAAAAATTCGCTTCCAACGAAATTACGCAAGAACACAAGAAATTCGCTTCCAACGAAATCACCCCAAAGCAAAAAAATTCGCTTCCAACGAAATCCCCCTAGAACATAAAAAATTCGTTTCCATCGAAATCACCAGAGAACACAAAAATTTCGCTTCCAAAGAAATTAACCCAGAAGTCAAGAAATTCGCTTCCAACAAAATCACACCAAAGCACAAAAAATTCGCTTCCAACGAAATAACCCTAAAACAAAAAAATTCGCTTTCAATCAAATCACCCGAAAACACAATAAATTTGCTTCCAAAGAAATCACCCCAGAGCAAAAAAAAATTCCCTTCCAACAAAATCACTCGAGAACACAAATATAGACTTCCAACGAAATCACCCCAGAACACAAAAAATTCGCTTCCAACGCAACGACTCCAGAGCACAGAAAACACGCTTCCAACAAAATGACCCCCTACTTGAAAAATTTGCTTCCATCGAAATCACCCGAGAACACAAAAAATTCGCTTCCAAAGAAATTACCCCAGAACACAAAAAATTCGCTGCCAACGACATCATTGTAGAACACAAAAAATTCGATTTCAACGAAATCACCCGAAAATACAAAAAAATTTGCTTCCAACGTAATTACCTCAGAACACAAAAAATTCGCTTCCGACAAAATCACCTGGGAACACAAACATTCGCTTCTAACGAAATCACCGAAAGCACAAAAAATTCGCTTCCAAAGAAATCACCCTAGAACATAAAAAATTATCTTCCATCGAAATCACCCCAGAACAAAAAAATTTGCTTCCAAAAAATTACCCAGAACACAAAAATTCGCTTCCAACGAAACCTCCCCAGAACACAAAAAATTTGCTTCCAAAGAAATCACCCTAAAACACAAAAATTTCGCATTCAACAAATGACTCCAGAACACTAAAAACATGCTTCCAACGAAATCACCCCAGAACACAAAAAATTCGCTTCCAACGCAACGACTCCAGAGCACAGAAAACACGCTTCCAACAAAATGACCCCCTACTTGAAAAATTTGCTTCCATCGAAATCACCCGAGAACACAAAAAATTCGCTTCCAAAGAAATTACCCCAGAACACAAAAAATTCGCTGCCAACGACATCATTGTAGAACACAAAAAATTCGCTTCTATCGAAATCACCCGAGAACACAAAAAATTCGCTTCCAAAGAAATTACCCCAGAACACTAAAAATTCGCTTCCAAAGAAATCAACCTAGAAAATAATAAATTATCTTCCATCGAAATCACCCCAGAACAAAAAAATTTGCTTCCAAAAAATTACCCCAGAATACAAAAATTCGCTTCCAACGAAACCTCCCCAGAACACAAAAAATTTGCTTCCAAAGAAATCACCCAAGAACACAAAAATTTCGCATCCACCAAAATGACTCCAGAACACTGAAAACATGCTTCTAAAAAAAGGAACCCCTACTTGAAAAATTTGCTTCCATCGAAATCACCCGAGAACACAAAAAATTCGCTTCCAAATAAATCACCCTAGAAAATAAAAAATTATCTTCCATCGAAATCACCCCAGAACAAAAAAATTTGCTTCCTACGAAATTAACCCAGAACACAAAAAAAATCGCTTCCTTAGAAATTACCCCAGAAGACAAGAAATTCGCTTCCAATGAAATCACCCCAGATCACAAATTATTCGCTTCCAACGAAATGACCCCAACTTCAAAAATTTGCTTCCATCGAAAAAAATGGAGAACACAAAAAATTCGCTTCCAACAAAATTACTCAGGAACACAAATATTCGCTTCCAACGAAATGACGCCAGAGCACAAAAAATTCGCTTGCAATGAAATCCCCCGAGAACATAAAAAATTCGCTTGCAATGAATCGACTCTAGAGCACAGAAAACATGCTTCCAACGAAATGACCCCCAACTTCAAAAATTTGCTTCCATCGAAGAAACCGGAGAACACAAAAAATTCGCTTCCAACAAAATTACTCATGAACACAAATATTCGCTTCCAACGAAATCACCCCAAAGCATAAAATTCGCTTCCAACGAAATCTCCCTAGAATATAAAAAATTCGCTTCCATCGAAATCACCCGAGAACACAAAAAATTCACTTCCAAAGAAATTACCCCAGAAGTCAAGAAATTCGCTTCCAACAAAATCAAACCAAAGCACAAAAAATTCGCTTCCAACGAAATAACCCTAAAACATAAAAAATTTGCTTTCAAACAAATCACCCGAAAACACAATAAATTCGCTTCCAAAGAAATCACCCCAGAGCAAAAAAAATTCTCTTCCAACAAAATCACTCGAGAACACAAATATAGACTTCCAACGAAATTACCCCAGAACACATAAAATTCGCTTCAAAAGAAATCACCCCAGAACAAAAAAATTCGCTCCCAACGCAATGACTCCAGAGCACAGAAAACATGCTTCCAACAAAATGAACCCCTACTTGAAAAATTTGCTTCCATCGAAATCACCCGAGAACACAAAAAATTCGCTTCCAAAGAAATTACCCCAGAACACAAAAAATTCGCTTCCAAAGAAATCACCCTAGAAAATAAAAAATTATCTTCCATCGAAATCACCCCAGAACAAAAAAATTTGCTTCCAACGAAATGACCCCAGAATCCCAAAAATTTGCTTCCAACGAAATGAATCCAGAGCACAGAAAACATGCTTCCAACGAAATGACCCCCTACTTCAAAAATTTGCTTTCATCGAGAAAAATGGAGAACACAAAAAATTCGCTTCCAACAAAATCACCTGGGAACACAAACATTCGCTTCCAACGAAATCACCGCAGAAAAAAAAATTGCTTCCAAAGAAATTACCCCAGAACACAAAAATTCGCTTCCAAAGAAATCACCCTAGAACACAAAAATTTCTCTTCCAACGAAATGAATCCATAACACTGAAAACACGCTTCCAACGAAATCACCCCAGAACACAAAAAATTCTCTTCCAAGGAAATTACCCCAGAACACAAAAAATTCGCTTCCAACGAAATCAATCCAGAAAACAAAAAAATTTCCTTCCATTGAAATCACCTGAGAACAGAAAAAATTCGCTTCAATCGAAATCACCAGAGAACACAGAAAAATTCAATTCCAACGAAATTACCCCAGAACACAAGAAATTCGCTTCCAACGAAATGACCCCATACTTCAAAACTTTGTTTCCATCGAAATTACCTGAGAACACAAAAAATTCGCTTCCAACGAAATTACCCCAGAACACAAAAAATTCGCTTCCAACGAAATTACCCCAGAAGACAAGAAAATCGCTTCCAATGAAATCACCCCAGAGCACAAAAAATTCGCTTCCAATGAAATCACCCTCGAACACAAAAAATTCGCTTTCAATGAAATCACCCAAGAAAACAAAAAATTCGTTTCCAAATTAATCACCCCAGGGCACAAAAAATTTGCTTCAAACGAAATGACTCCAGAGCACAGAAAACACACTTCCAACGAAATGACCCCCTATTTCAAAAATTTGCTATCATCGAAAAAAACGGCGAACACAAAAAATTCGCTTCCAACGAAATTACCCCAGAACACAAAAAATTCACTTGCAACGAAATCTCCTGAGAACACAAATATTCGCTTCCAACGAAATCACCCCAGAGAACAAAAAATTCGCTTCCAACGAAATCACCCCAGAGAACAAAAAATTCGCTTCCAACGAAATGTCTCCAGAGCACAGAAAACACGCTTCCAACGGAATGACCCCATACTTCAAAACTTTGTTTCCATCGAAATTACCTGAGAACACAAAAAATTCGCTTCCAACGAAATTACCCGAGAACACAAAAAATTCGCTTCCAACGAAATTACCCCAGAAGACAAGAAAATCGCTTCCAATGAAATCACTCCAGAGCACAAAAAATTCGCTTCCAATGAAATCACCCTCGAACACAAAAAATTCGCTTTCAATGAAATCACCCAAGAAAACAAAAAATTCGTTTCCAAATAAATCACACCAGGGCACAAAAAATTTGCTTCCAACGAAATGACTCCAGAGCACAGAAAACACGCTTCCAACGAAATGACCCCCTACTTCAAAAATTTGCTGCCATCGAAAAAAACGGCGAACACAAAAAATTCGCTTCCAACGAAATTACCCCAGAACACAAAAAATTCGCTTGCAACGAAATCTCCTGAGAACACAAATATTCGCTTCCAACGAAATCACCCCAGAGAACAAAAAATTCGCTTCCAACGAAATCACCCCAGAGAACAAAAAATTCGCTTCCAACGAAATGTCTCCAGAGCACAGAAAACACGCTTCCAACGAAATGACCCCATACTTCCAAATTTTGATTCCATCGAAATCACGCGAGAACACAAATATTCGCTTCCAACAAAATCACCAGAGAACACAAATATTGCCTTCCATCGAAATCACCCCAGAACACAAAAAAATTCGCTTCCAAAGAAATCACCGCAGAACACAAAAATTCACTTCCAACGAAATAGCCCCAGAAATCAAAACTTTCGCTTCCAACGAAATTACCACAAAACACAAAAAATTCGCTTCCAACGAAATCAACGGTGAACACAAATATTTGCTTGCAAAGAAATCACCGCAGAACACAAAAATTTAGCTTCTAATGACATGACTCCAGAGCACAGAAAACACGCTTCCAAGGAAATCACCCCAGAACACAAAAAATTCACTTCCAACGACATTACCCCAGAAGACAAAAAATTCTTTTCCAACGAAATCTCCTAAGAACACAAATATTCGCTTCCAACGATATCACCCCAGAGCACAAAAATTTAGCTTACAACTAAATGACTCCAGAGCACAGAAAACACGCATCCAAGGATATCACCCCAGAACCAAAAAATTCACTTCCAACGAAATTAACCCAGAAGACAAAAAATTCCCTTCCAACGAAATCACCCCAGAACACAAAAAATTCGCTTCCAACGAAATGACTCCAGAGCACAGAAAACACGCTTCCAAGGAAATCACCCCAGAACACAAAAAATTCACTTCCAACGAAATCACCCCAGAACACAAAAAATTCGCTTCCAACGAAATGACTCCAGAGCACAGAAAACACGCTTCCAACGAAATGACCCCATACTTCAAAAATTTGCTTCCAACGAAATCACCCGAGAACACAAAAAATTCGCATCCAAAGAAATCACCCCAGAACACAAAAAATTGGATTCCAACGTAATTATCCCATAAAAGAAAAATTTGCTTCCATCCAAAACAAAACAGAACACAAAAAATTTGCTTCCAAAGAAATCACCCCAGAACACAAAAAATTCGCTTCCAAAGAAATCACCCCAGAACACAAAAATTTCGCTTCCAACGAAATGAATCCAGAACACAGAAAACACGCTACCAACGAAATCACCAGAGAACACAAAAAATTTACTTCCAACTAAACGCCTCCAGAGCACAGAAAACACGCTTCTAATGAAATCACTCCATACTTCAAAAATTTGCTTCCATCGAAAAAACCGTAATTATCCCATAAAAGAAAAATTTGCTTCCATCCAAAACAAAACAGAACACAAAAATTTTGCTTCCAACGAAATGACCCCAGAACCCCACAAATTTGCTTCCAACAAAATTACTCCAGAGCAAAGAAAACACGCTTCCAATGAAATGACCCCCTACTTCAAAAATTTGCTTCCATCAAAAAAACCGGAGAACACAAAAAGTTCGCTTCCAACAAAATTACTCAGGAACACAAATATTCGCTTCCAATGAAATCACCCCAGAACACAAAAAATTCGCTTCCAACAAAATCACCCCAGAGCACAAAAAATTTCACTTCCAACGAAATGACTCCAGAGCACAGAAAACACGCTTGCAACAAATGACCCCATACTTCAAAAATTTGCTTCCATTGAGAAAAACCGGAGAATATAAAAAATTCGCTTTCAACGAAATCACCAAAGAACATAAAAAATTCGCATTCAACGAAATTACCCCAGAATAGAAAAGAATTACATCCAACCAAATCAACCCAGAGCACAAAAAACTTCCCTTCCAACAAAATCACCCAGGAACACAAAAATGGGCTTCCAAAGAAATTACCCCAGAAGAGAAAAAATTCGCTTCCAGTGAAATCACCCCAGAGCACAAAAAAATTCTTTCTAACAAAATGACTCCAGAACACAGAAAACACGCTTCCAATGAAATGACCCCAGAACACAAAAAATTCCCTTCCAACGAAATCACCCTAAAACATAAAAAACTCGCTTCCATCGAAATCACCATAGAAGACAAAAAATTCGCTTCCAAAGAAATCACCCTAGAACATAAAAAATTCGCTTTCAACGAAATCACCCAAGAACACAAAAAATTCGTTTCCAAAAAATCACCCCAGAACACAAAAAATTCACTTTCAACGAAATTACTCCAGAGCACAGAAAACACGCTTCCAACGAAATGACCCCCTACTTCAAAAATTTGCTTCCAACGAAATCACCAGAGAACACAAAAAATTCGCGTTCAACGAAATTACCCCAGAATAGAAAAGAATTACATCCAACCAAATCAACCCAGAGCACGCTTCCAACGAAATGACCCCCTACTTCAAAAATTTGCTTCCAACTAAATCACCCGAGACCACAAAACATTCGCATCCAACGAAATCACCCCAGAACACAAAAAAATTCCCTTTCAACAAAATCACCTGAGAACAAAAAAATTCGCTTCCAACAAAATCACCCCAGAGCACAAAAAATTCGCTTTCAACAAAATCACCATAGAACACCAAAATTCCCCTTCAACGAAATCACCCGAGAACACAAAAATTTCTCTTCAACAAAATCACCCCAGAAGACAAAAAATTCGCTTGCAACGAAATCTCCTGAGAGCACAAATATTCGCTTCCAAAGAAATCACACCAGAGCACAAAAAATTCGCTTTCAACGAAATGACTCCAGAGCACAGAAAACACGCTTCCAACGAAATGACCCCCTACTTCAAAAATTTGCTTCCATCGAAAAAACCGGAGAACACAAAAAATTCTGTTCCAACGATATTACCCCAGAGGACAAAAAATTCTTTTCCAACGAAATCTCCTGAGAACACAAATATTCGCTTCCAAAGATATCATTCCAGAGCACAAAAAAATTCGCTTCCAACGAATTCACCCTAGAACACAAAAATTCCCTTTCAACGAAATCACCCGAGAACACAAAAATTCCCTTTCAGCGAAATCACCCTAGAACACAAAAAATTCTCTTTCAACGAAATCAACTGAGAAGACAAAAAATTGGCTTCCAAGTTAATTACAACAGAATACAAAAAATTCGCTTCCAACGAAATCATCCCAGAACACAAAAAATTTGCTTCCATAGAAATTACCTCAGAAAACAAAAATTTTCATTCCATCGAAATGAATCCAGAACAGAGAAAACAGGGTTCCAACGAAATCATCCCAGAACACAAAAAATTCGCTTACAACAATATTACCACAGAACACAAAAAATTTGCTTCCAACAAAATTACCCCAGAACACAAAAAAATTCGCTTCCAAAGAAATTACACCAGAGCACAAAAAATTCCCTTAAAACAAAATCACTCGAGAACACAAATATAGACTTCCAATGAAATGACCCCAGAACACATAAAATTCGCTTCCAAAGAAATCTCCCCAGAACACAAAAAATTCGCTTCCAACGCATCGACGCCAGAGCACAGAAAACACGCTTCCAACGAAATGACCCCCTACTTGAAAAATTTGCTTCCATCGAAAAAACCGGAGAACACAAAAAATTCGCTTTCAACAAAATCACCGGGGAACACAAACATTCGCTTCCAACGAAATCACCCCAAAGCACAAAAAATTCGGTTCCAAAGAAATCACCCTAGAACACAAAAATTTCGCTTCCAACTAAATCACCCCAGAGAACAAAAAATTTGCTTCCAACGAAATGTCTCTAGAGCACAGAAAACACGCTTCCAACGAAATGACCCCATACTTCAAAAATTTGCTTCCAACGAAATCACCCGAGAACACAAAAAATTCGCCTCCAACGAAATCACCCGAGAACAAAAAAATTCGCGTCCAAAGAAATTACCACAAATAGAGAAAATTTACTTCCAACCAAATCAACCCAGAGCACAAAAAATTCCCTTCCAACAAAATCACCCGAGAACACAAATATTGGGTTCCAATGAAATTACCCCAGGACAGAAAAAATTTGCTTCCATAGAAATCACCCCAGAACACAAAAAATTCGCTTCCAAAGAAATTACCCCAGAACACAAGAAATTTGCTTCCAACAAAATCACCACAAAGCACAAAAAATTTGCTTCCAACAAAATGACCCCATACTTCAAAAATTTTCTTCCATCAAAAAAACCGGAGAATACCAAAAATTCGCTTCCAACGAAATTACCCCAGAACACATAAAATTCGCTTGCAACAAAATCATCTGAGAACACAAATATTCGCTTCCAATGAAATCACCCCAGAAAACAAAAAATTCGCTTCCAACGTAATGACTCCAGCACAGAAAACACGCTTCCAACGAAAGGACCGCCGAGCACAAAAAAATTCGCTGCCAACAAAATCACCCTAGAACACAAAAAATTCTCTTTCAACGAAATCAACCGAGAACACAAAAAATTGGCTTCCAAGTTAATTACAACAGAATACAAAAAATTCGCTTCCAACGAAATCATCCCAGAACCCAAAATATTTGCTTCCAACAAAACTACCCCAGAACACAAGAAATTCGCTTCCAACAAAATCACCCCAGAACCCCAAAAATTTGCTTCCAACGAAATGACTCCAGAACAAAGAAAACATGCTTCCAATGTAATGACCCCCTACTTCAAAAATTTGCTTCCATCAAAAAAACCCGAGAACACAAAAAATTCTCTTCAAACGATATTACCCCAGAAGACAAAAAATTCTTTTCCAACGAAATCTCCTGAGAACACAAATATTCGCTTCCCATGAAATCACCCCAGAGCACAAATATTCGCTTCAAACGAAATCCCCCTAGAACATTGAAAATTCGCTTCCATAGAAATCACCCGAGAACACAAAAAATTCGCTTCCAACGAAATTACCCCAGAAGACAAGAAATTCGCTTCCAACGAAATCACACCAAAGCACAAAAAATTCGCTGCTTACGAAATCACCCTAAAAAACAAAAAATTTGCTTTCGACCAAATCACCCGAGAACACAATAAATTCACTTCGAAGGAAATCACCCCAGTGCACAAAAAATTCCCTTCCAACGAAACGACTAAAGAGCACAGAAAACACGCTTCTAACTAAAGCCCTCCAGAACACAAAAAATTCGCTTCCAACAAAATCACCCGGGAACACAAACATTCGCTTCCAACGAAATCACCCAAGAGCACAAAACATTCGCTTCCAATGAAATCCCCCTAGAACATAAAAAATTCGCTTCCATCGAAATCACCCCAGAACTAAAAAATTTGCTTCCAAAGAAATTACCCCAGAACACAAAAATTCGCTTCCAACGAAATCACCCCAGAACACAAAAATTCGCTTCCAAAGAAATCACCCTAGAACACAAAAATTTCGCTTACAACTAAATCACCCCAGAGAACAAAAAATTTGCTTCCAACGAAATGTCTCTAGAGCACAGAAAACACGCTTCCAACGAAATGACCCCATACTTCAAATATTTGCTTCCAACGAAATCACCGAGAACACAAAAAAATTCGCCTACAACGAAATCACCCCAGAACACAAAAAAATTCCCTTTCAACTAAATCACCCGAGAACAAAAAAATTCAAGTCCAAAGAAATTACCACAAATAGAGAAAATTTACTTCCAACCAAATCAACCCAGAGCACAAAAAATTCCCTTCCAACAAAATCACCCGAGAACACAAATATTGGCTTCCAATGAAATTACCCCAGAACAGAAAAAATTTGCTTCCATCGAAATCACCCCAGAACACAAAAAATTCGCTTCCAAGAAATTACCCCAGAACACAAGAAATTTGCTTCCAACAAAATCACCACAAAGCACAAAAAATTTGCATGCAACGAAATCCCCCGAGAACATAAAAAATTCGCTTGCAACCAAACGACTCTAGAGCACAGAAAACATGCTTCCAACCAAATAACCCCCTACTTCAAAAATTTCCTTCCATCGAAAAAACCGGAGAACACAAAAAATTCGCTTCCAACAAAATTACTCAGGAACACAAATATTTGCTTCCAATGAAATCACCCCAGAGCACAAAAAATTCGCCTCCAACAAAATCCCCCTAAAACATAAAAAATTCGCTTCCATCGAAATCACCTGAGAACACAAAAAATTCGCTTCCAAAGAAATTACCCCAGAAGTCAAGAAATTCGCTTCCAAAAAGTCACACCAAAGCACAAAAAATTCGTTTCCAACGAAATAACTCTAAAACACAAAAAATTCGCTTTTAATCAAATCACCCGAAAACACAATAAATTCGCTTCCAAAGAAATAACCCCAGAGCACAAAAAATTCCCTTCCACCAAAATCACTCGAGAACACAAATATAGACTTCCAACGAAATTACCCCAGAACACATAAAATTCGCTTCCAAAGAAATCATCCCAGAACACAAAAAATTCGCTTCCAACGCAACGATTCCAGAGCACAGAAAACACGCTTCCAAAAAAATGACCCCCTACTTGAAAAATTTGCTTCCATCGAAATCACCCGAGAACACAAAAAATTCGCTTCCAAAGAAATTACCCCAGAACACAAAAAATTCGCTGCCAATGACATCATTGTAGAACACAAAAAATTCGCTTTCAACGAAATCACCCGAGAATACAAAAAAATTTGCTTCCAACGTAATTACCTCAAAACACAAAAAATTCGCTTCCGACAAAATCACCCAGGAACACAAACATTGGCTTCTAACGAAATCACCCCAAAGCACAAAAAATTCGCTTCCAAAGAAATCACCCGAGCACATAAAAAATTATCTTCCATCGAAATCACCCCAGAACAAAAAAATTTGCTTCCAAAAAATTACCCCAGAACACAAAAATTCGCTTCCAACAAAACCTCCCCAGAACACAAAAAATTTGCTTCCAAAGAAATCACCCTAGAACACAAAAATTTCACGTCCAACGAAATGACTCCAGAACACTGAAAACACGCTTCCAACGAAATCACGCCAGAACACAAAAAATTCGCTTCCAACGAAATCACCCCGGAGCACAAAAAAATTGTTTCCAACAAAATTAACCCAGAACACAAAAAATTCGCTTCCTTAGAAATTACTCCAGAAGACAAGAACGATATTTAAAAAAATACAAAAAATTATTTTCCAATGAAATCTCCTGAGAACGCAAATATTCGTTTCCAAAGATATCATCACAGAGCAAAAAAAAATTCGCTTCCAATGAAATCACCCTAGAACACAAAAATTCCCTTTCAACGAAATAACCGGAGAACACAAAAAATTCGCTTGCGAAGAAATCACCCAAGAGCACAAAAAATTCACTTCCAACAAAATGAATCCAGGGAACAGAAAACACGCTTGCAACGAAATGACCCGCTACTTCAAAAATTTGCCTCCGTTGAAAAAACCGGAGAACAAAAAAATTCTCTTCCAAAGAGATTACCCCAGAAGACAAAAAATTCTTTTCCAATGAAATCTCCTGAGAACACAAATATTGGCTTCCAAAGATATCATCCCAGAGTACGAAAAATTCGCTTCCAACGAAATCACCCTAGAACACAAAAAATTCGCTTCCAACGAAGTTACCCAGAACACAAAAAAATCGCTTCCGACCAAATGACTCCAGAGCACAGAAAACACGCTTCCAAAGAAATGACCCCCTACTTCAAAAATTTGCTTCCATCGAAAAGACCGGAGAACACAAAAATTCTCTTCCAACGATATTATCCAGGAAAATTCGCTTTCAACCAAATCACGCTAGAACACAAAAATTCCCTTTCAACGAAATCTCCCGAGAACACAAAAATTCGCTTCCAACGAAATCACCCCAGAACACAAAAAAATTCGCTTGCAACGAAATCTCCTGAGAACACAAATATTCACTTCCAACAAAATCACCCCAGAGCACAAAAAAATTCGCTTCGAACGAAATGACTCCAGAGCACAGAAAACATGCCTCCAAAGAAATGACCCCCTACTACCAAAATTTGCTTCCATCGAAAAAACCTGAGAACACAAAAAATTCTCTTCCAACGAGATTACCCCAAAAGACAAAAACTTCTTTTCCAACGAAATCTCCTGAGAACACAATTATTCGCTTCCAAATATATCATCCCAGAGCAGAAAAAATTCGCTTCCAATGAAATCACCCGAGAACACAAAAAATTCGCTTTCAACGAAATGACTCCAGAGCACAGAAAATACGCTTCCAATGAAATGACCCCAGAACACAAAAAATCCCTTCCAAAGAAATCACCCTAGAACATAAAAAAATCTCTTCCATCGAAATCACCACAGAAGACAAAAAATACGCTTTCAACCAAATCACCCCAGAGCACAAAAAATTTGCTTCCAACGAAATCACCCTAGAACATCAAAAATTCGCTTCCAACGAAATCACACGAGAACACAAAAAATTCGGTTCCAAAGAAATTACCCCAGAACACAAAAAATTTGCTTCCAACTGAATGACTCCAGAGCAAAGAAAACATGCTTCCAACGAAATGACTCCCTATTTCAATAATGTGCTTCCATCGAAAAAACCGGAGAACACAAAAAATTCGCTTCCAACGATATTACCCAGAACACAAAAAATTCGATTCCAACGAAATGACTCCAGGGCACAGTAAACACGCTTCCAACGAAATGATCCCATACTTCAAAAATTTGCTTCCATCGAAATCACACGAGAAGACAAATGATTCGCTTGCAACGATATTACCCCAGAAGACAAAAAATTCTTTTCCAACGAAATCTCCTGAGAACACAAATATTCGCTTCCAACGAAATCACCCGAGAACACAAAAAATTCGCTTCCAACGATATCAACCCGGAGCACAAAAAATTCGCTTCCAACGAAATGACTCCAGAGCACAGAAAACACGCTTCCAACGAAATGACCCCATACTTCAAAAATTTGCTTCCATTGGAAAAACCCAAGAACACAAAAAATTATATTCAAACGATATTAAACCAGAATACAAAAAATTCTTTTCCGACGAAATCTCCTGAGAACGCATATATTCGCTTCCAAAGATATCATCCCAGAGCACAAAAAGTCGCTTCCAAAGAAATCACCATGGAACACAAAAATTCCCTTTCAACGAAATCACCAGAGAACACAAAAAATTCGCTTCCAACGAAATAACCCCAGAGCCCAAATTTCGCTTCCAACAAAATGACTGCAGGGCACAGAAAACACGCTTGCAACAAAATGAAACCCTACATCAAAAATTTGCTTTTGTTGAAAAAAACCGGAGATCGAAAAAATTCTCTTCCAACGAGATTACCCAAGAAGACAAAAAATTCTTTTCCAACGAAATCTCCTGAGAACACAAATATTCGCTTCCAACAAAATCACCCGAGAACACAAAAAATTCGCTTCTATCGAAATTACTCCAGAGCACAGAAAACACGCTTCCAACGAAATGACCCCATACTTCAAAAATTTGCTTCTTTGAGAAAACCCAAGAACACAAAAAATTATATTCCAACGATATTAAAAAAAATACAAAAAATTCTTTTCCAATGAAATCTCCTGAGAACGCAAATATTCGCTTCCAAAGATATCATCACAGAGCAAAAAAAAATTCGCTTCCAACGAAATCACCCAAAAACACAAAAAATTTGCTTCCAACAAAATGAATCCAGGGCACAGAATACACGCTTGCAACGAAATGACCCGCTACTTCAAAAATTTGCCTCAGTTGAAAAAACCGGAGAACAAAAAATTCTCTTCCAAACGAGATTACCCCAGAAGACAAAAAATTCTTTTCCAAGGAAATCTCCTGAGAACACAAATATTCGCTTCCAAAGATATCATCCCAGAGCACGAAAAATTCGCTTCCAACGAAATCACCCTAGAACACAAAAAATTCGCTTCCAACGAAATTACCCGAGAACACAAAAAATTCGCTTCCAAAGAAATCACCCCAGAACACAAAAAAATTCGCTTGCAACGAAATCTCCTGAGTACACAAATATTCGCTTCCAAAGAAATCACCCCAGAGCGCAAAAAATTCGCTTCCAACGAAATGACTCCAGAGCACAGAAAACACGCCTCCAAAGAAATAACCCCCTACTACCTAAATTTGCTTCCATCGAAAAAACCGGAGAACACAAAAAATTCTCTTCCAACGATATTACCCCAGAAGACAAAAACTTCGTTTCAAACGAAATCTCCTGAGAACACAATTATTCGTTTCCAAAGAAATCATCCCAGAGCACAAAAAATTTGCTTCCAACGAAATTACCCTAGAACACAGAAATCCCCTTTCAACAAAATCACCCGAGAACACAAAATATTCGCTTCCAACGAAATCACCCCAGAGCACAAAATATTCACTTCCAACGAAATGACGCCTGAGCACAGAAAACACGCTCCAATGAAATAACCCCCTATTTCAAAAATTTGCTTCCATCAAAAAGACCAGAGAACACAAAAAATTCTCATCCAACGATATTACCCCAGAAGACAAAAAATTCTTTTCCAAGGAAATCTCCTGAGAACACAAATATTCTATTCCAAAGATATCATCACAGAGAACAAAAAATTCGCTTCCAAAGAAATCACCCCAGAGCTCAAAAAATTCGCTTCTATCGAAATGACTCCAGAGCACAGTAAACATGCTTCCAAAGAAATGACCCCCTACTTCAAAAATTTGCTTCCATTGAAAAAAACCCTAGAACACAAAAAATTATATTCCAACGATATTAAACCAGAATACAAAAAATTCTTTTCCAATGAAATCTCCTGAGAACGCAAATATTCGCTTATAAAGATATCATCCCAGAGCACGAAAAATTCGCTTCCAACGAAATCACCCTAGAACACAAAAATTCCCTTTCAACAAAATCAACGGAGAACACAAAAAAATTCGCTTCCAACAAAATCACCCCAGAGCACAAAAATTCGCTTCCAACAAAATGACTCCAGGGCACAGAAAACAGCTTGAAACGAAATGACCCCCTACTTCAAAAATTTGCTTCCTTTGAAAAAAGCGGAGAACAAAAAAATTCTCTTCCAACGAGATTACCCCAGAAGACATAAAATTCTTTTCCAATGAAATCTCCTGAGAACACAAATATTCGATTCCAAAGATATCATCCCAGAGCACGAAAAATTCGCTTCCAACGAAATCACCCGAGAACACAAAAAATTCGCTTCCAACGAAATCACCCCAGAACACAAAAAATTCGCTTCCAACGATATCTCCTGAGAAAACAAATATTCGCTTCCAACGAAATCACCGCAGAGTACAAAAAATTCGCTTCCAACGAAATGACTCCAGAGCACAGAAAAAACGCTTCCAACGAAATGACCCCCTACTTCAAAAATTTGCTTCCATCGAAAAGACCAGAGAACACAAAAAATTCTCTTCCAACGATAATAACCCAAAAGACAAAAAATTCTTTTCCAAAGAAATAACCTGAGAACACAAATATTCGCTTCCAAAGATATCGTCCCAGAGCACAAAAAATTCGCTTCCAACGAAATGAGTCCAGAGCACAGAAAATACGCTTCCAATGAAATGACCTCAGAATACAAAATCTTCCCTTCCAACGAAATCACCCTAGAACGTAAAAAAAAATGCTTCCATCGAAATCACCACAGAAGATAAAAAATTCGCATCCAACCAAATCACCCCAGAGCACAAAAAATTCGCTTCCAACGAAATCACCCTAGAACACAAAAAATTCGCTTCCAACGACATTACCCAGAACCCAAAAAATTCGCTTCCCACGAAATGACTCCAGAGCAAAGAAAACACGCTTCCAACAAAATGACTCCAGAGCACAGAAAACACGCTTCCAACAAAATGACCCCTACTTCAAAAATTTGCTTCCATCGAAAAGACCGGAGAACACGAAAAATTCTCTTCCAACAATATTACCCCAGAAGACAAAATATTCTTTTCCAAGGAAATCTCCTGAGAACACAAATATTCGCTTCCAAAGATATCATCCCAGAGCACAAAAAATCGCTTCCAACGAAATCACCCTAGAACACAAAAATTCCCTTTCTACGAAATCACCCGAGAACACAAAAAATACGCTTCCAACAAAATAAACCCTCGAAAACAAAAATTCCCTTTCAACGAAATCACCCTAGAACACAAAAAATTCGCTTCCAACGAAATTACCCCAGAGCACAAAAAATTCGCTTCGAACGAAATGACTCCAGAGCACAGAAAACATGCCTCCAAAGAACTGACCCCCTACTACCAAAATTTGCTTCCATCGAAAAAACCGGAGAACACAAAAAATTCTCTTCCAACGATATTACCCCAGAAGATAAAAACTTATTTTCCAACGAATTCTCCTAAGAACACAATTATTCACTTCCAAATACATCATCCCAGAGCAGAAAAAATTCCCTTCCAACGAAATCACCCGAGAACACAAAAAATTCGCTTTCAACGAAATGACTCCAGAGCACAGAAAACATGCTTCCAAAGAAATGACCCCCTACTTCAAAAATTTGCTTCCATTGAAAAAATCCAAGAACACAAAAAATTATATTCCAACGATATTAAACCAGAATACAAAAAATTCTTTTCCAATGAAATCTCCTGAGAACACAAATATTCGCTTATAAAGATATCATCCCAGAGCACAAAAACTTTGCTTCCAATGAAATCACCCTAGAACACAAAAATTCCCTTTCAACGAAATCACCGGAGAACACAAAAAATTAGCTTCCAACAAAATCACCGCAGAGCACAAAAAATTCGCTTCCAATAAAATGACTCCAGAGCACAGAAAAAACGCTTCGAACGAAATGACCCCTTACTTCAAAAATTTGCTTCCATCGAAAAGACAGGAGAACACAAAAAATTCTCTTCCAACGATAATAACCCAGAAGACAAAAAATTCTTTTTCAAAGAAATATCCTGAGAACACAAATATTCGCTTCCAAAGATATCATCCCAGAGCACAAAAAATCGCTTCCAACGAAATCACCCTAGAACACAAAAATTCCCTTTCAACGAAATCACCCCAGAACACAAAAAATTCGCTTCCAACAAAATAACCCTCGAACACAAAAATTCCCTTTCTACGAAATCACCCTAGAACACAAAAAATTCGCTTCCAACTAAATTACCCCAGAGCACAAAAAATTCGCTTTGAACGAAATGACTCCAGAGCACAGAAAACATGCCTCCAAAGAAATGACCCCCTACTACCAAAATTTGCTTCCATCGAAAAAACCAGAGAACACAAAAAATTCTCTTCCAACGAAATGACCCCCTATTTCAATAATGTGCTTCCATCGAAAATACCGGAGAATACAAAAAATTCGCTTCCAACGAAATGACTCCAGGGCACAGAAAACACGCTTCCAACGAAATGATCCCATACTTCAAAACTTCGCTTCCATCGAAATTACCCGAGAACACAAATGATTCGCTTGCAACGACATTACCCCAGAAGACAAAAAATTCTTTTCCAACGAAATCTCCTGAGAACACAAATATTCGCTTCCAACGAAATCACCCGAGAACACAAAAAATTTGCTTCCAACGAAATCAACACTGAGCACAAAAAATTCGCTTCCAACGAAATGACTCCAGAGCACCGAAAACACGCTTCCAACGAAATGACCCCATACTTCAAAAATTTGCTTCCATTGAAAAAACCCAAGAACACCAAAAATTATATTCCAACTATATTAAACCAGAATACAAAAAATTCTTTTCCGACGAAATCTCTTGAGAACGCAAATATTCGCTTCCAAAGATATCATCCCAGAGCACAAAAAGTCGCTTCCAAAGAAATCACCCTAGAACACAAAAATTCCCTTTCAACGAAATCACCAGAGAACCCAAAAAATTCGCTTCCAACGAAATCACCCCCGAGCACAAAAATTCGCTTCCAACAAAATGACTGCAGGGCACAGAAAACACACTTGCAACGAAATGAACCCCTACATAAAAAATTTGCTTCTGTTGAAAATAACCGGAGAACGAAAAAATTCTCTTCCAACGAGATTACCCCAGAAGACAAAAAATTCTTTTCCAACGAAATCTCCTGAGAACAAAATTATTCGCTTCCAAAGATATCATCCCAGAGCACGAAAAATAAATCACCCGAGAACACAAAAAATTCACGTCCAAAGAAATCACCCCAGAACACAAAAAATTTGCTTGCAACGAAATATCCTGAGTATACAAATATTCGCTTCCAAAGATATCATCCCAGAGCAGAAAAAATTCGCTTCCAACGAAATCACCACAGAGCACAAAAAATTCGCTTCCAACAAAATGACTCCAGACCACAGAAAACACGCTTCCAATGAAATGACCCCCTACTTAAAAAATTTACTTCCATCGAAAGGACCGGAAAACACAAAAAATTCTCTTCCAACGATATTACCCCAGAAGTCAAAAAATTCTTTTCCAAGGAAATCTCTTGAGAACACAAATATTCGATTCCAAAGATATCATCACAGAGAACAAAAAATTCGCTTCCAACGAAATCACCTTAGAATATAAAAAATTCCCTTTCAACGAAATCACGCGAGAACACAAAAAATTCGCTTCCAACGACATTACCCAGAACGCAAAAAATTCGATTCCCACGAAATGACTCCAGAGCAAAGAAAACACGCTTCCAACAAAATGACTCCAGAGCACAGAAAACACGCTTCCAACGAAATGACCCCATACTTCAAAAATTTGCTTTCATCGAAAAGACCGGAGAACACAAAAAATTCTCTTCCAACGATATTACCCCAGAAGACAAAAAATTCTTTTCCAAGGAAATCTCCTGAGAACACAAATATTCGCTTCCAAAGATATCATCCCAGAGCACAAAAAATCGCTTCCAACGAAATCACCCTAGAACACAAAAATTCCCTTTCAACGAAATCACCCGAGAACACAAAAAATTCACTTCCAACAAAATCACCATCGAACACAAAAATTCCCTTTCAACAAAATTACCCTAGAACACAAAAATTCGCTTCCAACGAAATTACCCCAGAGCACAAAAAATTCGTTTCGAACGAAATGACTCCAGAGCACAGAAAACATGCCTCCAAAGAAATGACCCCTACTACCAAAATTTGCTTCCATCGAAAAAACCGGAGAACACAAAAAATTCTCTTCCAATGATATTACCCCAGAAGACAAAAACTTCTTTTCCAACGAAATCTCCTAAGAACACAAATATTCGCTTCCAAATATATCATCCCAGAGCAGAAAAATTTCGCTTCCAACGAAATCACCCGAGAACACAAAAAATTCGCTTTCAACGAAATGACTCCAGAGCACAGAAAATACGCTTCCAATGAAATGACCCCAGAACACAAAAAATTCCCTTCCAACGAAATCACCCTAGAACATAAAAAAATCTCTTCCATCGAAATCACCACAGAAGACAAAAAATTCACTTCCAACCAAATCACCCCAGAGCACAAAAAATTCGCTTCCAACCAAATCACCCGAGAACACAAAAAATTCGCTTCCAACGAAATCAACACTGAGCACAAAAAATTTGCATCCAACGAAATGACTCCAGAGCACAGAAAACACTCTTCCAACGAAATGACCCCATACTACAAAAATTTACTTCCATTGAAAAAAACTCAAGAACACAAAAAATTATATTCCAACGATATTAAACCAGAATACAAAAAATTCTTTTCAGACAAAATCTCCTGAGAACGCAAATATTCGCATCCAAAGATGTCATCCCAGAGCACAAAAAGTCGCTTCCAAATAAATCACCCTAGAACACAAAAATTCCCTTTCAATGAAATCACCAGAGAACACAAAAAATTCCCTTCCAACGAAATCACCCCAGAGCACAAAAATTCGCTTCCAACAAAATGACTGCAGGGCACAGAAAACACGCTTGCAACGAAATGAACCCCTACTTCAAAAATTTGCTTCTGTCGAAAATAACCGGAGATTGAAAAAATTCTCTTCCAACGAGATTACCCCAGAAGACAAAAAATTCTTTTCCAACGAAATCTCCTGAGGACACAAATATTCGCTTCCAACGATATCATCCCAGAGCAGAAAAAATTTGCTTCAAACGAATTCACCGCAGAGCACAAAAAATTTGCTTCCAACAAAATGTCTCCAGAGCACAGAAAACATGCTTCCAAAGAAAAGACCCCCTTCTACAAAAATTTGCTACCATCGAAAAAAACGGAAAACACAAAAAATTCTCTTCCAACGATATTACCACAGAAGACAAAAACTTCTTTTCCAACGAAATCTCCTGAGAACACAATTATTCGCTTCCAAAGAAATCATCCCAGAGCACGAAAAATTCGCTTTAAACGAAATCACCCGAGAACACAAAAAAATTCGCGTCCAAAGAAATCACCCCAGAACACAAAAAATTCGCTTACAACGAAATCTCCTGAGTACATAAATATTCGCTTCCAACGAAATCACCCCAGAGCACAAAAAATTCGCTTCCAACGAAATGACACCAGAGCACAGGAAACACGCCTCCAAAGAAATAATCCCCTACTACCAAAATTTGCTTCCATCGAAAAAAACGGAGATCACAAAAAATTCTCTTCCAAGGATATTACCCCAGAAGACAAAAACTTCTTTTCCAACGAAATCTCCTGGGAACACAATTATTTGCTTCCAAAGATATCATCCTAGAGCACAAAAAATTCGCTTCCAACGAATTTACCCTAGAACACAGAAATTTCCTTTCAACAAAATCACCCAAGAACACAAAAAATTCGCTTCCAACGAAATGACTCCAGAGCCCAGAAAACACGCTTCCAACGAAATGATCCGATACTTCAAAAATTTGGTTCCATTGAAATCAACCAAGAACACAAAAAATTCGCTTGCAACAAAATTACCCCAGAAGACAAAAAATTCTTTTAGAACGAAATCTCATGAGAACACAAATATTCGCTTCCAATGAAATCACCTGAGAACACAAAAAATTTGCTTCCAACGAAAACACCCCAGAGCACAAAAAATTCGCTTCCAACGAAATCACCCCAGAGCACAAAAAATTTGGTTCCAACGAAATTACCCCAGAACAAAAAAAATTCGCTTGCAACGAAATCTTCTCAGAACACATATATTTGCTTCCAACGAAATCACCCCAGAACACAAAAAATTCGCTTCCAACGAAATGACTCCAGAGCACAGAAAACACGCTTCCAACGAAATGACCCCCTATTTCAATAATGTGCTTCCATCGAAAAAACCGGAGAACACAAAAAATTCGCATCAAACGATATTACCCAGAACACAAAAAAATTCGCTTCCAACGAAGTGACTCCAGGGCACAGAAAACACGCTTCCAACTAAATGATCCCATACTTCAAAAATTTACTTCCATCGAAATCACACGAGAACACAAATAATTCGCTTGCAACGAAATTTCCCCATAAGACAAAAAATTCTTTTCCAACGAAATCTCCTGAGAACACAAATATTCGCTTCCAAAGATAACATCCCAGAGCAGAAAAAATTCGCTTCCAATGAAATCACCCGAGAACACAAAAAATTCGCCTCCCAGGAAATCAACCCAGATCACAAAAAATTCGCTTCCATTGAAATCAACCCAGACCACAAAAAATTCGCTTCCATCGAAATCACCCAAAAACACAACAAATTTACTTCCAACGAAATTACCCCAGAACACAAAAAAATTCGCTTCCAATAAATCACCCCAGAGCATAGAAAATTTGTTTCCAACAAAATCACCCTAGATCTCGAAAAATTCATTTCCAATGAAATCACACCAGAACAGAGAAAAACTCGCTCCTAACGAAATAACTCCAAAGGTCATAAAACCCGCTTGCTACCAAATTACCCCAAACACCAAAAATTCGCTTCCACCGAAATCAGCCCAGAACACAAAAAAATTGCGTCCAACGAAAGGACTCCAGAACACAGAAAACACGCTTCCAACGAAATCACCCCATACTTCAAAAAATTTGCTTCCAAAGAAATCACCCCAGACCACAAAAAATTCGCTTCGAACAAAATCAACCCAGAACACAAAAAATTCACTTCCATCAAAATGACTCCAGAGCACAGGAAAAACGCTTCCAACGAAATCACCCCAGACCACCAGAAATTCGCTTCCATAAAAATCAACCCAGAAAACAAAAAGTTCGCTTCAATCGAAATCACCCCAGTACACAAAAAATTAGCTTCGAACGAAATCAACCCAGAACACAAAATTTTGCTTCCATGGAAATGACTCCAGAGCACAGAAAACACGCTTCCAACGAAATCACCCGAGACCACCAAAAATTCGCTTCCATAAAAATCAACCCAGAAAACAAATGTTCGCTTCAATCGAAATCACCCCAGTACACAAAAAATTAGCTTCGAAAGAAATCAACCCAGAACACAAAATTTTGCTTCCATGGAAATGACTCCAGAGCACAGAAAACACGCTTCCAACGAAATCACCCCATACTTCAAAAAATTCGCTAACAACGAAATCACCCCAGACCACAAAAATTCATTTCCAACGAAATCACCCCAGAAAACAAAAAATTCGCTTCCAAAGAAATCACCCTAGAACACAAAAAATTCGCTTCCAACGAAATCAGCCCAGAGCAGAAGAATTTCGCATCCATCGAAATGACTCCAGAGCACAGAAAACACGCTTCCAATGAAATCACCCCAGACCAACAAAAATTCGCTTCCAAAGAAATCACCCCAGAACACAAAAAATTCGCTTCCAATGATATTACCCCCGATCACAAAAACTTCATTTCCAAAGAAATCAACCCAGATCACAAGAAATTTGCTTCCATCGAAATCACCCGAGAACACAGAAAATTCGCTTCCAACGAAATCACCCCAGATCACAAAAACATCATTTCCAAAGAAATCACACCAGAACAGAGAAAAATTGGCTTCTAACTAAATGACTTCAAAGGACATAAAACCCGCTTCCAAAGACATTAACCCAGAGCACAAAAAAATTCCCTTCCAACAAAATCACCAGAGAACAAAAATATTGGCTTCCAAAGAAATTACTCCAGAAGAGAAAAAATTTGCTTCCAACAAAATCACCTCAGAGCACAAAAAATTCCCTTCCAACAAAATCACCCAAGAACACAAATATTGGCTTGCCAAGAAATGACCCCAGAATGGAAAAAATTTGCTTCCATCGAAATCACCCGAGAACACAAAAAATTCGCCTCCAAAGAAATTACCCAAGAACACATAAAAATTGCTTCCAAAGAAATCACCCCAGAACACAAAAATTCGCTTCCAAAAAAATTACTCCAGAACACAGAAAACAGGCTTCCAACGAAATCACCCCAGAACACAAAAAATTCGCTTCCAACGAACTCACCCTAGAACACAAAAAATTCGCTTCCAACGAAATTACCCCAGAACACAAAAAATTCGCTTGCACTCAAATCTCCTGAGAACACAAATATTTGCTTCCAAAGAAATCAACACAGAACACAAAATATTCGCTTCCATCAAAATCACCCCAGAACACAAAAAAAATTCGCATCAAACAAAATTACCCCAGAACACAAGAAATTCGCTTCCAACGAAATCACAGCAAAGCACAAAAAAATCGCTTCCAACGAAATGTCCCCATAATTCAAAAATTTGCTTCCAACGAAATCACCCTAGAACACAAAAAATTCGCTTCCAACGAAATTACCCCAGAACACAAAAAATTCGCTTGCACCAAAATCTCCTGAGAACACAAATATTCGCTTCCAAAGAAATCAACACAGAACACAAAATAATTCGTTTCCAACGAAACTACCCCAGAACACAAAAATTTTGCTTCCAATGAAATCACCCCTGAACACAAAAAATTAGCTTCCAACGAAATGACCCCCTACTTCAAAAATTTTCTTCCATCGAAAAAACCGGAGAACCCAAAAAAGTTCGCTTCCAACGAAATTACCCCAGAACACAAAAAATTTGCTTTCAACGAAATCTCCTGAGAACACAAATATTCGCTACCAAAGAAATCACCCCAGAACACAAAAAAATTCGCTTCCAACGAAATCACCCTAAAGCAAAAAAAATTCACTTTCAACGAAATCACCTGAGAACAAAAAAATTCGCGTCCAACAAAATTACCCCAGATTAGAAAAAATTTACTTCCAACCAAATCAAACCAGAGCACAAAAATTCCCTTCCAACAAAATCACCCGAGAACAAAAATATTGGCTTCCAAAGAAATTACCCCAAAACAGAAAAAAATTTACTTCCAATGAAATTATCCCCGAAAACAAAAAATTTGTTTCCAACTTAATAAACCCAGAACACAAAAAATTCGCTTCCATCGAAATCACTCGAGAACAGAAAAATTCGCTTCCAACAAAATTACCCCAGAACACAAAAACATTCGCTTCCAAAGAAATCACCCCAGAGCACAAAAAAAATTCTTTTCCAACAAAATCACACCAGAACAGAGAAATATTCTCTTCTAACGAAATTACTCCAAAGGACATAAAACCTGCTTCCAACGAAATTACACCAGGACACCAAAAATTTGCCTCCAACAAAATTAACCCAGAACACCAAAAATTCTCTTCCACCGAAATCAGCTCAGAACACAAAAAATTAGCTTCGAATGAAATCAACCCAGAACACAAAGAATTTGCTTCCATCG
The DNA here is from genome assembly GCF_030254825.1 of Meriones unguiculatus. NCBI lineage: Eukaryota > Metazoa > Chordata > Mammalia > Rodentia > Muridae > Meriones > Meriones unguiculatus. Next base: position 59,414,127 of record NC_083353.1, read on the forward strand.
AAGATTCCAGAGCACAGAAAACACGCTTCCAACAAAATCACCCCATACTTCAAAAAATTCGCTTCCAACGAAATCACCGCAGACCACAAAAAATTAGCTTCCAATGAAATCACCCCAGAAAACAAAAACTTCGTTTCCAATGAAAGCACCCCAGATCACAAAACTTCATTTCCAAAGAAATCACAACAGAACAGAGAAAAATTCGCTTCTAACTAAATGACTCCAAAGGACATAAAACTCGCTTCCAAAGATATTACCCCAGAAAACAAAAAATTCGCTTCCAAGGAAATCACCCGGGAACACAAATATTAGCTTCCAACGAAATCACCCTAGAACATAAAAAATTCGCTTCCAATGAAATGACTCCAGAGCACAGAAAACAAGCTTCCAAAGAAATGACCCCCTACTTCAAAAATTTGCTTCCATCGAAAAAACTGGAGAACACAAAATATTCACTTCCAAAGATATCATCCCTGAGCACAAAAACTTCGCTTCCAACACAATTACTCTAGAACACAAATGTTCGCATCTAACTAAATCACCACAGAACGCAAAACATTAGCTTCCAACGAAATTACCCCAGAACAGAAAAAATTTGCTTCCAAAGAAATTACCCCAGAATACAAAAAATTCGCTTCCAACAAAATCTCCGCAGAGCACAGAAAAAATTGCTTCCAACGAAATCCCCCTAGAACTCAAAAAATTCGCTTCCCACAAAATCACCCCAGAACACAAAAAATTTGTTTGCAAAGAAATGACTCGAGAGCACAGAAAACACGCTTCCAACGAAATGACCCCATACTTCATAAATTTGCTTCCATCGAAATCACCCGAGAACACAAAAAATTCGATTCCACTGAAATCGCCCCAGAACACAAAAAATTTGCTTCCAGAGAAATGACTCCAGAAAACAGAAAACATGCTTCCAACAAAATCACCCCAGAACACAAAAATTCGCTTCCAAAAAATTACTCCAGAACACAGAAAACAGGCTTCCAACGAAATCACCCCAGAACACAAAAAATTTGCTTCCAACGAAATCACCCTAGAACACAAAAAATTGGCTTCCAACGAAATTACCTCAGAACACAAAAAATTCGCTTGCACCGAAATCTCCTGAGAACACAAATATTCGCTTCCAAAGAAATCAACACAGAACACAAAATATTCGCTTCCATCAAAATCACCCCAGAACACAAAAAAAATTCGCATCCAACAAAATTACCCCAAAACACAAGAAATTCGCTTCCAACGAAATCACAGCAAAGCACAAAAAATCGCTTCCAACGAAATGTCCCCATAATTCAAAAATTTGCTTCCAACGAAATCACCCTAGAACACAAAAAATTCGCTTCCAACGAAATGACTCCAGAACACAAAAATTCTCTTCCAACGAAATCACACCAGAACACAAAAAATTCGCTTCCAAAGAAATTACCCCAGAACACAAAAATTCTCTTAAAACGAAATCACACCAGAACACAAAAAATTCGCTTCCAAAGAAATCACTCCAAAACACAAAAAATCGCTTCCAATGAAATGACTCCAGAGCACAGAAAACACACTTCCAACGAAATCACCCCAGAACACAAAAAATTCGCTTCCAACGAAATGACTCCAGAGCACAGAAAACACGCTTCCAATGAAATCACCCCAAAACACAAAACATTCTCTTCCAACGTAATTACATTAGAACACAAAAAATTTGCTTCCCTCGAAATCACCCGAGAACAGAAAAAATTCGCTTCCAACGAAATCACAAAAGAACACAAAAAATTCGCTTCCAAAGAAATCACCCGAGAACACAAAATTTCGCGTCCAACGAAATTACCCCAGAATAGAAAAAAATTAATTCAAAAAAAAAAAATCAACCCAGATCACAAAAAATTCCCTTCCAACAAAATCACCCGAGAACACAAATATTGGCTTCCCACAAAATTACCCCAGAACGGAAAAAGTTTGCTTCCATCGAAATCACCCCAGAACACAAAAAATTTGCTTCCAACGAAATGACTCCAGAGCACAGAAAAAACGCTTCCAACAAAATGACCCCCTACTTCAACAATTTGCTTCCATGGAAAAACCGGAAAACACAAAAAATTCTCTTAAAACGAAATCAACCCAGAACACAAAAAATTTGCTTCTGTCGAAATCACCCAAGAACAAAAAAATTTGCTTCCAACAAAATTACCCCAGAACACAAAACATTCGCTTCCAAGGAAATCACCGGGGAACACAAATATTCGCTTCCATCGAAATCACCCCAGAAAACAAAAAATTCGCTTCCAAAGAAATTACCCCAGAACACAAAAATTCTCTTCCAACGAAATCACACCAGAACACAAAAAATTCGCTTCCAAAGAAATCACTCCAAAACACAAAAAATCGCTTCCAATGAAATGACTCCAGAGCACAGAAAACACACTTCCAACGAAATCACCCCAGAACACAAAAAATTCGCTTCCAACGAAATGACTCCAGAGCACAGAAAACACGCTTCCAATGAAATCACCCCAAAACACAAAACATTCTCTTCCAACGTAATTACATTAGAACACAAAAAATTTGCTTCCCTCGAAATCACCCGAGAACAGAAAAAATTCGCTTCCAACGAAATCACAAAAGAACACAAAAAATTCGCTTCCAAAGAAATCACCCGAGAACACAAAATTTCGCGTCCAACGAAATTACCCCAGAATAGAAAAAAATTAATTCAAAAAAAAATCAACCCAGATCACAAAAAATTCCCTTCCAACAAAATCACCCGAGAACACAAATATTGGCTTCCCACAAAATTACCCCAGAACGGAAAAAGTTTGCTTCCATCGAAATCACCCCAGAACACAAAAAATTTGCTTCCAACGAAATGACTCCAGAGCACAGAAAAAACGCTTCCAACAAAATGACCCCCTACTTCAACAATTTGCTTCCATGGAAAAACCGGAAAACACAAAAAATTCTCTTAAAACGAAATCAACCCAGAACACAAAAAATTTGCTTCTGTCGAAATCACCCAAGAACAGAAAAAATTTGTTTCCAACAAAATTACCCCAGAACACAAAACATTCGCTTCCAACGAAATCACCGGGGAACACAAATATTTGCTTCCATCGAAATCACCCCAGAAAACAAAAAATTCGCTTCCAAAGAAATTACCCCAGAACACAAAAATTCTCTTCCAACGAAATTACCCCAGAACACAAAAAATTCGCTTCCACCGAAATCACCGAACAACACAAAAAATTCGCTTCCAAAGAAATGACTCCAGAGCACAGAAAACAAGCTTCCAACGAAGTGACCCCATACTTGAATAATTTGCTTCCATCGAAATCACCCGAGAACACAAAAAATTCGCTTCCAACGAAATTACCACAGAATACAAAAAATTCGCTTCCAACGAAATCGCCTGAGAACACAAATATTTGCTTCCAAAGAAATCACCCCAGAGCACAAAAAATTCGCTTCCAAAGAAATCACAAAAGAACACAAAAAATTCGCTTCCAAAGAAATCACCCGAGAACACAAAAAATTCGCGTCCAACGAAATTACCCCTGAATAGAAAAAATTTACTTCCAACCAAATCAACCCAGAGCACAAAAAATTCCCTTCCAACAAAACCACCCGAGAACACAAATATTGGCTTCCCACGAAATTACCCCAGAATGGAAAAAGTTTGCTTCCATCAAAATCACCCCAGAACACAAAAAATTCGTTTCCAAAGAAATCACCCCAGAACACAAAAATTTCCCTTCCAACGAAGTGATTCCAGAACACAGAAAACACGCTTCCAACGAAATCACCCCAGAACACAAAAAATTCGCTTCCAACGAAATCCACCCAGAACACAAAAAATTTCCTTCTGTCGAAATCACCCAAGAACAGAAAAAATTTGCTTCCAACAAAATTACCCCAGAACACAAAAAAATTTGCTTCCAACAAAATCACCACGGAACACAAATATTGGCTTCCCACAAAATTACCCCAAAACGGAAAAAGTATGCTTCCATCGAAATCACCCCAGAACAGAAAATATTCGCTTCCAAAGAAATTACCCCAGAACACAATAATTTTCTTCCAACAAAATCACTCCAGAACACAAAAAATTCGCTTCCAAAGATATCAGCCCAAAACACAAAAAAATCGCTTCCAATGAAATGACTCCAGAGCACAGAAAACACGCTTCCAATGAAATCACCCCAAAACACAAAATATTCTCTTCCAACGTAATTACATTAGAACACAAAAAATTTGCTTCCCTCGAAATCACCCGAGAACAGAAAAAATTCGCTTCCAACGAAATCACAAAAGAACACAAAAAATTGGCTTCCAAAGAAATCACCCGAGAACACAAAATTTCGCGTTCAACGAAATTACCCCAGAATAGAAAAAAATTAATTCAAAAAAAAATCAACCCAGATCACAAAAAATTCCCTTCCAACAAAATCACCCGAGAACACAAATATTGGCTTCCCACAAAATTACCCCAGAACGGAAAAAGTTTGCTTCCATCGAAATCACCCCAGAACACAAAAAATTTGCTTCCAACGAAATGACTCCAGAGCACAGAAAAAACGCTTCCAACAAAATGACCCCCTACTTCAACAATTTGCTTCCATGGAAAAACCGGAAAACACAAAAAATTCTCTTAAAACGAAATCAACCCAGAACACAAAAAATTTGCGTCTGTCGAAATCACCCAAGAACAGAAAAAATTTGCTTCCAACAAAATTACCCCAGAACACAAAACATTCGCTTCCAAGGAAATCACCGGGGAACACAAATATTCGCTTCCATCGAAATCACCCCAGAAAACAAAAAATTCGCTTCCAAAGAAATTACCCCAGAACACAAAAATTCTCTTCCAACGAAATCACCCCAGAACACAAAAAATTCGCTTCCAATGAAATCACCCCAGAACACAAAAAATTCGCTTCCAACGAAACGACTCCAGAACACAGAAAACACGCCTCCAATGAAATGACCCCCTACTTGAAAAATTTGCTTCCATCGAAATCACCCAAGAACACAAAAAATTCGCTTCCAACAAAATTACCCCAGAAGACAAGAAATTCGCTTCCAATTAAATCACCCCAAAATACAAAAAATTCGCATACAACGAAATCACCCTAAAACACAAAAAATTCGCTTCCAACCAAATCACCCGAGAACACAAAAAATTCGATTCCAAGGAAATCACCCCAGAGCACAAAAATTCCCTTCCAACAAAATCACTCGAAAACACAAATATAGACTTCCAAAGAAATTACCCCAGAACACAAAAAATTCGCTTCCAACGAAATCACCCCAGAGCACAAAAAATTCGCTTCCAACGAAACGACTCCAGAGCACAGAAAACACGCTTCCAACGAAATGACCCCCTACTTGAAAAATTTGCTTCCATCGAAATCACCAGAGAACATAAAAAATTCGCTTCCAACGAATTACCCCAGAACACAAAAAAATTTGCTTGCAACGAAATCTCCTGAGAAGACAAATATTCGCTTCCAACAAAATCACCCCAGAGCACAAAAAATTCGCTTCCAACGAAATCACCCCAGAACACAAAAAATTCGCTTCCAACGAAATCACCCCAGAATACAAAAAATTAGCTTCCAGCGAAACAACTCCAGAGCACAGAAAACACGCCTCCAACGAAATGACCCCCGACTTGAAAAATTTGCTTCCACCGAAATCACCAGAGAACACAAAAAATTCGCTGCCGACGAAATCAGCCCAAAACACAAAAAATTCGCTTACAACGAAATCTCCTGAGAAGACAAATATTCGTTCCAAAGAAATCACCCCAAAGCACAAAAAATTCGCTTCTAAGGAAATGAACCCATATTTCAAAAATTTGCTTCCATCGAAATCACCTGAGAACACAAAAATTCTATTCCAACGAAAATGCCCCAGAACACAAAAATTCTCTTCCAAAGAAATCAACCCAGCACACAAAATATTCGCTTCCATCGAAATCATCCCAGAACACAAAAAGTTCGCTTCCAAAGAAATTACACCAGAACACAAAAATTCTCTTCCAAGGAAATCACCCCAGAACACAAAAAATTCGCTTCCAATGCAATGACTCCAGAGCACAGAAAACACACTTCCAACAAAATCACCCCAGAACACAAAAATTCTCTTCCAACGAAATCACCCCAGAACACAAAAAATTCGCTTCCAAAGAAATCACCCCAAAACACAAAAAATCGCTTCCAATGAAATGACTCCAGAGCACAGAAAACACACTTCCAACGAAATCACCCCAGAACACAAAAAATTTGCTTCTGTCGAAATCACCCAAGAACAGAAAAAATTTGCTTCCAACAAAATTACCCCAGAACACAAAACATTCACTTCCAACGAAATCAACGGGGAACACAAATATTCGCTTCCATCGAAATCACCCCAGAAAACAAAAAATTCGCTTCCAAAGAAATTACCCCAGAACACAAAAATTCTCATCCAACGAAATCACCCCAGAACACAAAAAATTCGCTTCCAACGAAATCACCCCAGAACACAAAAAATTCGCTTCCAACGAAACGACTCCAGAACACAGAAAACACGCCTCCAATGAAATGACCCCCTACTTGAAAAATTTGCTTCCATCGAAATCACCCAAGAACACAAAAAATTCGCTTCCAACAAAATTACCCCAGAAGACAAGAAATTCGCTTCCAATTAAATCACCCCAAAATACAAAAAATTCGCATACAACGAAATCACCCTAAAACACAAAAAATTCGCATTCAACCAAATCACCCGAGAACACAAAAAATTCGATTCCAAGGAAATCACCCCAGAGCACAAAAATTCCCTTCCAACAAAATCACTCGAAAACACAAATATAGACTTCCAAAGAAATTACCCCAGAACACAAAAAATTCGCTTCCAACGAAATCACCCCAGAGCACAAAAAATTCGCTTCCAACGAAACGACTCCAGAGCACAGAAAACACGCTTCCAACGAAATGACCCCCTACTTGAAAAATTTGCTTCCATCGAAATCACCAGAGAACATAAAAAATTCGCTTCCAACGAATTACCCCAGAACACAAAAAAATTTGCTTGCAACGAAATCTCCTGAGAAGACAAATATTCGCTTCCAACAAAATCACCCCAGAGCACAAAAAATTCGCTTCCAACGAAATCACCCCAGAACACAAAAAATTCGCTTCCAACGAAATCACCCCAGAATACAAAAAATTAGCTTCCAGCGAAACAACTCCAGAGCACAGAAAACACGCCTCCAACGAAATGACCCCCGACTTGAAAAATTTGCTTCCACCGAAATCACCAGAGAACACAAAGTTCGCTGCCGACGAAATCAGCCCAAAACACAAAAAATTCGCTTACAACGAAATCTCCTGAGAAGACAAATATTCATTCCAAAGAAATCACCCCAAAGCACAAAAAATTCGCTTCTAAGGAAATGAACCCATATTTCAAAAATTTGCTTCCATCGAAATCACCTGAGAACACAAAAAATTCTATTCCAACGAAAATGCCCCAGAACACAAAAATTCTCTTCCAAAGAAATCAACCCAGCACACAAAATATTCGCTTCCATCGAAATCACCCCAGAACACAAAAAGTTCGCTTCCAAAGAAATTACACCAGAACACAAAAATTCTCTTCCAACGAAATCACCCCAGAACACAAAAAATTCGCTTCCAATGCAATGACTCCAGAGCACAGAAAACACACTTCCAACAAAATCACCCCAGAACACAAAAAATTTGCTTCCAATGAAATGACTCCAGAGCACAGAAAACACACTTCCAACGAAATCACCCCAGAACACAAAAAATTCGCTTCCAAAGAAATTACCCCAGAACACAAAAATTCTCTTCCAACGAAATCACCCCAGAACACAAAAAATTCGCTTCCAACGAAATCACCCCAGAACACAAAAAATTCGCTTCCAACGAAACGACTCCAGAACACAGAAAACACGCCTCCAATGAAATGACCCCCTACTTGAAAAATTTGCTTCCATCGAAATCACCCAAGAACACAAAAAATTCGCTTCCAACAAAATTACCCCAGAAGACAAGAAATTCGCTTCCAATTAAATCACCCCAAAATACAAAAAATTCGCTTACAACGAAATCACCCTAAAACACAAAAAATTCGCTTTCAACCAAATCACCCGAGAACACAAAAAATTCGATTCCAAGGAAATCACCCCAGAGCACAAAAATTCCCTTCCAACAAAATCACTCGAAAACACAAATATAGACTTCCAAAGAAATTACCCCAGAACACAAAAAATTCGCTTCCAACGAAATCACCCCAGAGCACAAAAAATTCGCGTCCAACGAAACGACTCCAGAGCACAGAAAACACGCTTCCAACGAAATGACCCCCTACTTGAAAAATTTGCTTCCATCGAAATCACCAGAGAACACAAAAAATTTGCTTCCAACGAATTACCCCAGAACACAAAAAAATTTGCTTGCAACGAAATCTCCTGAGAAGACAAATATTCGCTTCAAACAAAATCACCCCAGAGCACAAAAAATTCGCTTCCAACGAAATCACCCCAGAACACAAAAAATTCGCTTCCAACGAAATCACCCCAGAATACAAAAAATTAGCTTCCAGCGAAACAACTCCAGAGCACAGAAAACACGCCTCCAACGAAATGACCCCCGACTTGAAATATTTGCTTCCACCGAAATCACCAGAGAACACAAAAAATTCGCTGCCGACGAAATCAGCCCAAAACACAAAAAATTCACTTACAACGAAATCTCCTGAGAAGACAAATATTCGTTCCAAAGAAATCACCCCAAAGCACAAAAAATTCGCTTCTAAGGAAATGAACCCATATTTCAAAAATTTGCTTCCATCGAAATCACCTGAGAACACAAAAAATTCCATTCCAACGAAAATGCCCCAGAACACAAAAAATTCTCTTCCAAAGAAATCAACCCAGCACACAAAATATTCGCTTCCATCGAAATCACCCCAGAACACAAAAAGTTCGCTTCCAAAGAAATTACACCAGAACACAAAAATTCTCTTCCAACGAAATCACCCCAGAACACAAAAAATTCGCTTCCAAAGAAATCACCCCAAAACACAAAAAATCGCTTCCAATGCAATGACTCCAGAGCACAGAAAACACACTTCCAACAAAATCACCCCAGAACACAAAAAATTTGCTTCCAAAGAAATCATCCCAGAACACAAAAATTCTCTTCCAACGAAATCACCCCAGAACACAAAAAATTCGCTTCCAAAGAAATCAACCCAGCACACAAAATATTCGCTTCCATCGAAATCACCCCAGAACACAAAAAGTTCGCTTCCAAAGAAATTACACCAGAACACAAAAATTCTCTTCCAACGAAATCACCCCAGAACACAAAAAATTCGCTTCCAATGCAATGACTCCAGAGCACAGAAAACACACTTCCAACAAAATCACCCCAGAACACAAAAAATTTGCTTCCAATGAAATGACTCCAGAGCACAGAAAACACACTTCCAACGAAATCACCCCAGAACACAAAAAATTCGCTTCCAAAGAAATCACCCCAGAACACAAAAAATTCGCTTCCAACGAAACGACTCCAGAACACAGAAAACACGCCTCCAATGAAATGACCCCCTACTTGAAAAATTTGCTTCCATCGAAATCACCCAAGAACACAAAAAATTCGCTTCCAACAAAATTACCCCAGAAGACAAGAAATTCGCTTCCAATTAAATCACCCCAAAATACAAAAAATTCGCTTACAACGAAATCACCCTAAAACACAAAAAATTCGCTTTCAACCAAATCACCCGAGAACACAAAAAATTCGATTCCAAGGAAATCACCCCAGAGCACAAAAATTCCCTTCCAACAAAATCACTCGAAAACACAAATATAGACTTCCATAGAAATTACCCCAGAACACAAAAAATTCGCTTCCAACGAAATCACCCCAGAGCACAAAAAATTCGCTTCCAACGAAACGACTCCAGAGCACAGAAAACACGCTTCCAACGAAATGACCCCCTACTTGAAAAATTTGCTTCCATCGAAATCACCAGAGAACACAAAAAATTTGCTTCCAACGAATTACCCCAGAACACAAAAAAATTTGCTTGCAACGAAATCTCCTGAGAAGACAAATATTCGCTTCCAACAAAATCACCCCAGAGCACAAAAAATTCGCTTCCAACGAAATCACCCCAGAACACAAAAAATTCGCTTCCAACGAAATCACCCCAGAATACAAAAAATTAGCTTCCAGCGAAACAACTCCAGAGCACAGAAAACACGCCTCCAACGAAATGACCCCCGACTTGAAATATTTGCTTCCACCGAAATCACCAGAGAACACAAAAAATTCGCTGCCGACGAAATCAGCCCAAAACACAAAAAATTCGCTTACAACGAAATCTCCTGAGAAGACAAATATTCGTTCCAAAGAAATCACCCCAAAGCACAAAAAATTCACTTCTAAGGAAATGAACCCATATTTCAAAAATTTGCTTCCATCGAAATCACCTGAGAACACAAAAATTCTATTCCAACGAAAATGCCCCAGAACACAAAAATTCTCTTCCAAAGAAATCAACCCAGCACACAAAATATTCGCTTCCATCGAAATCACCCCAGAACACAAAAAGTTCGCTTCCAAAGAAATTACACCAGAACACAAAAATTCTCTTCCAACGAAATCACCCCAGAACACAAAAAATTCGCTTCCAAAGAAATCACCCCAAAACACAAAAAATCGCTTCCAATGCAATGACTCCAGAGCACAGAAAACACACTTCCAACAAAATCACCCCAGAACACAAAAAATTTGCTTCCAAAGAAATCACCCCAGAACACAAAAATTCTCTTCCAACGAAATCACCCCAGAACACAAAAAATTCGCTTCCAAAGAAATCACCCCAAAACACAAAAAATCGCTTCCAATGAAATGACTCCAGAGCACAGAAAACACACTTCCAACGAAATCACCCCAGAACACAAAAAATTCGCTTCCAACGAAATCACCCCAGAACACAAAAAATTCGCTTCCAACGAAACGACTCCAGAACACAGAAAACACGCCTCCAATGAAATGACCCCCTACTTGAAAAATTTGCTTATATCGAAATCACCCAAGAACACAAAAAATTCGCTTCCAACGAAACGACTCCAGAACACAGAAAACACGCCTCCAATGAAATGACCCCCTACTTGAAAAATTTGCTTATATCGAAATCACCCAAGAACACAAAAAATTCGCTTCCAACAAAATTACCCCAGAAGACAAGAAATTCGCTTACAATTAAATCACCCCAAAATACAAAAAATTCGCTTACAACGAAATCACCCTAAAACACAAAAAATTCGCTTTCAACCAAATCACCCGAGAACACAAAAAATTCGATTCCAAGGAAATCACCCCAGAGCACAAAAATTCCCTTCCAACAAAATCACTCGAAAACACAAATATAGACTTCCAAAGAAATTACCCCAGAACACAAAAAATTCGCTTTCAACGAAATCACCCCAGAGCACAAAAAATTCCCTTCCAAAGAAACGACTCCAGAGCACAGAAAACACGCTTCCAACGAAATGACCCCCTACTTGAAAAATTTGCTTCCACCGAAATCACCAGAGAACACAAAAAATCGCTGCCAACGAAATCAGCCCAAAACACAAAAAATTCGCTTCCAACAAAATCACCCGGGAACACAAACATTCGCTTCCAACGAAATCACCCCAGAGCACAAAAAATTCGCTTCCAAGGAAATCACACAGAACAAAAAAATTTGCTTCCAAAGAAATTACCCCAGAACACAAAAATTCGCTTCCAAAGAAATCACCCCAGAACACAAAAAAATCCCTTCCAAAGAAATGCCTCCAGAGCACAGAAAACACGCTTCCAATGAAATGACCCCCTACTTCAAAAATTTGCTTCCAACGAAATCACTCCAGAACACACAAAATTCGCTTCCAATGAAATCACCCTAGAACACAAAAATTTCGCTTCCAACAAAATGACTCCATAACACTGAAAAAACGCTTCCAACGAAATCAACCGAGAACACAAAAAATTTGCTTTCAACGAAATTACCCCAGAACACAAGAAATTCGCTTCCAACGAAATCACCCCAAAGCACAAAAAAATTTGCTTCCAACCAAATCACCTGAGAACACAAAAAATTCGCTTTCAAGGAAATGACCCCAGAGTACAAAAAATGCGCTTCCAAAGAAATCACCTTGGAACATAAATTTTCGCTTCCATCGAAATCACCCCAGAACACAAAAAATTCGCTTCCAATGAAATGACTCCAGAGCACAGAAAACACGCTTCCAACGAAATGACCCCAGAACACAAAAAATTCGCTTCCAACAAAATTACTCAGGAACGCAAATATTCGCTTCCAATGAAATCACTCCAGAGCACAAAAAAATTCGCTTCCAAAGAAATTACCCCAGAACACAAGAAATTCGCTTCCAACGAAATCACCCAAGAGCACAAACTATTTGCTTCCAACGAAATGACCCCATACTTCAAAAATTTGCTTACATCGAAATCACCTAAGAACACAAAAAATTCGCTTCCAATGAAATTACCCCAGAACACAAAAATTTCGCTTCCAAAGAACTGACTCCATAACACTGAAAAAACGCTTCCAACGAAATACTCCGAGAACACAAAAAATTCGCTTCCAATGCAATTACCCCAGAACACAAGAAATTCGCTTCCAACGAAATCACCCAAAAGCACAAAAAAATTTGCTTCCAACCAAATCACCTAAGGACACAAAAAATTCGCTTCCAAGGAATTCACCCCAGAGCACGAAAAATGCGCTTCCAAAGAAATCACCCTAGAACATAAATTTTCGCTTCCATCGAAATCACCCCAGAAAACAAAAAATTCGCTTGCAATTAAATCTCGTGAGAACACAAATATTCGCTTCCAAAGAAATCACCCAGAGCACAAAAAATTCGCTTCCAACGAAATCACCCCAGAACACAAAAAATTCGCTTCCAACGAAATGACCCCAGAACACAAAAAATTCGCTTCCAACAAAATTACTAAGGAACACAAATATTCGCTTCCAATGAAAAAACTCCAGATCACAAAAAAATTCGCTTCCAAAGAAATCACCCCAAAACACAAAAAATCGCTTCCAATGAAATGACTCCAGAGCACAGAAAACACGCTTCCAACGAAATCACCCCGAAACACAAAAAATTTGCTCCCCTCGAAATCACCCGAGAACAGAAAAAATTCGCTTCCAACGAAATCACCCGGGAACACCACTATTAGCTTCCAACGAAATCACCCTAAAACACAAAAAATTGGCTTCCAACTAAATGACTCCATAGCACAGAAAACACGCTTCCAACGAAATGACCCCCTACTTCAAAAATTTGCTTCCATCGAAAAAACTGGAGAACACAAACATTAGCTTCCAACGAAATTACCCCAAAACAAAAAAAAAATTTGCTTCCAAAGAAATTACCCCAGAACACCAAAAATTCGCTTCCAAAGAAATCTCCTGAGAACTCAAATATTCGCTTCCAAAGAAATCACCCAGAGCACAAAAAATGCGCTTCAAACCAAATCACCCCAGAAAACAAATATTCGCTTCCAACGAAATCAACCCAGAACGCAAAATATTAGCTTCCTACGAAATTACCCCAGAAGAGAAATATTCGCTTCCAAAGAAATTACCCCAGAATACAAAAAATTCGCTTCCAAAAAATGCCCGCAGAGCACAAAAAAAATTACTTCCAATGAAATCACCCTAGAATACAAAAAATTTGATTCCAACGAAATCACCCCAGAACACAAAAAATTTGCTTCCAAAGAAATGACTCCAGAGCAGAGAAAACACACTTCCAACGAAATCAACCCATACTTAAAAAAAATTCGCTTCCAACAAAATTGCCCCAGAACACAAAAAATTCGCTTCCAAAGAAATTAACAGAGAACACAAAAATTTGCTTCCAACGAAATCACCGCAAACACAAAAAATTCGCTTCCAAAGGAATCACCCCAGAACACAAAAAATTCACTTCCAACGAAATGACTCCAGAGCACAGAAAAAACGGTTCCAACGAAATGACCCCCTACTTCAAAAATTTGCTTCCACCAAAAAAACCTGAGAACACAAAAAATTCGCTTCCAACCACATCATCCCAGAACCCAAAAAATTTGCTTCCATTGAAATCACCCGAGAAAAGAAAAAATTCGCATCTAACTACATGACCCATACTTCAAAAATTTGCTTCCATCGAAATCACCTGAGAACATAAAAAATTCACTTCCAAAGAAATTACCCCAGAACACAAGAAATTCGCTTCCAACGAAATCACCCCAAAGCACAAAAAAATTTGCTTCCAACCAAATCACCTGAGAACACAAAAAATTCGCTTTCAAGGAAATGACCCCAGAGTACAAAAATTGCGCTTCCAAAGAAATCACCTTGGAACATAAATTTTCGCTTCCATCGAAATTACCCCAGAACACAAAAAATTCGCTTCCAATGAAATGACTCCAGAGCACAGAAAACACGCTTCCAACGAAATGACCCCAGAACACAAAAAATTCGCTTCCAACAAAATTACTCAGGAACACAAATATTCGCTTCCAATGAAATCACTCCAGAGCACAAAAAAATTCGCTTCCAAAGAAATTACCCCAGAACACAAGAAATTCGCTTCCAACGAAATCACCCAAGAGCACAAACTATTTGCTTCCAACGAAATGACCCCATACTTCAAAAATTTGCTTACATCGAAATCACCTAAGAACACAAAAAATTCGCTTCCAATGAAATTACCCCAGAACACAAAAATTTCGCTTCCAAAGAACTGACTCCATAACACTGAAAAAACGCTTCCAACGAAATCACCCGAGAACACAAAAAATTCGCTTCCAACGAAATTACCCCAGAACACAAGAAATTCGCTTCCAACGAAATCACCCCAAAGCACAAAAAAATCGCTTCCAACGAAATACTCCGAGAACACAAAAAATTCGCTTCCAATGCAATTACCCCAGAACACAAGAAATTCGCTTCCAACGAAATCACCCAAAAGAACAAAAAAATTTGCTTCCAACCAAAGCACCTAAGGACACAAAAAATTCGCTTCCAAGGAATTCACCCCAGAGCACGAAAAATGCGCTTCCAAAGAAATCACCCTAGAACATAAATTTTCGCTTCCATCGAAATCACCCCAGAAAACAAAAAATTCGCTTGCAATTAAATCTCGTGAGAACACAAATATTCGCTTCCAAAGAAATCACCCAGAGCACAAAAAATTCGCTTCCAACGAAATCACCCCAGAACACAAAAAATTCGCTTCCAACGAAATCACCCCAGAACACAAAAAATTCGCTTCCAACGAAACGACTCCAGAGCACAGAAAACACGCTTCCAACGAAATGACCCCAGAACACAAAAAATTCGCTTCCAACAAAATTACTAAGGAACACAAATATTCGCTTCCAATGAAAAAACTCCAGATCACAAAAAAATTCGCTTCCAAAGAAATCACCCCAAAACACAAAAAATCACTTCCAATGAAATGACTCCAGAGCACAGAAAACACGCTTCCAACGAAATCACCCCGAAACACAAAAAATTTGCTTCCCTCGAAATCACCCGAGAACAGAAAAAATTCACTTCCAAAAAATCCCCGCAGAGCACAAAAAAAATTACTTCCAATGAAATCACCCTAGAATACAAAAAATTTGATTCCAACGAAATCACCCCAGAACACCAAAAATTTGCTTCCAAAGAAATGACTCCAGAGCAGAGAAAACACACTTCCAACGAAATCCACCCATACTTAAAAAAAATTCGCTTCCAACAAAATTGCCCCAGAACACAAAAAATTCGCTTCCAAAGAAATTAACAGAGAACACAAAAATTCGCTTCCAACGAAATCACCGCAAACACAAAAAATTCGCTTCCAAAGGAATCACCCAGAACACAAAAAATTCACTTCCAACGAAATGACTCCAGAAAACAGAAAAAAAGGTTCCAACGAAATGACCCCCTACTTCAAAAATTTGCTTCCACCAAAAAAACCTGAGAACACAAAAAATTCGCTTCCAACCACATCATCCCAGAACCCAAAAAATTTGCTTCCATTGAAATCACCCGAGAAAAGAAAAAATTCGCATCTAACTACATGACCCATACTTCAAAAATTTGCTTCCATCGAAATCACCTGAGAACATAAAAAATTCGCTTCCAATGAAATTACCCCAGAACACAAAAAATTCGCTACCAACGAAATGACTCCAGAGCACAGAAATCACGCTTTCAACGAAATGACCCCCTACTTAAAAAATATGCTTCCGTCGAAAAAACCAGAGAACACAAAAAATTCGCTTCCAAAGAAATTACCCCAGAACACAAAAAATTGCTTGCAACAAAATCTCCTTAGAACACAAATATTCGCTTCCAAGGAAATCACCCCAGAACACAAAAAATTCGCTTCCAACGAATTGACTCCAGAGCACAGAAAACACGCTTCCAACAAAATTACCCCAGAATAGAAATAATTTACTTCGAACCAAATCAACTCAGAGCACAAAAAATTCCCTTCTAACAAAATCACCCGAGAACACAAATATTGGTGTCCAACGAAATTACCCCAGAACAGAAAAAATTTGCTTCCATCGAAATCACCCCAGAACACAAAAAATTCGCTTCCAACGAAATCACCCCAGAGCACAAAAAAATCACTTCCAACGAAACGACTCCAGAACACAGAAAACACACTTCCAACGAAATGACCACCTACTTGAAAAATTTGTTTCCATCGAAATCACCAGAGAACAAAAATAATTCGATTCCAAGGAAATCAGCCCAGAGCACAAAAATTCCCTTCCAACAAAATCACTCGAAAACACAAATATAGACTTCCAAAGAAATTACCCCAGAACACAAAAAATTCGCTTCCAACGAAATCAACCCAGAGCACAAAAAATTCGCTTCCAACGAAACGACTCCAGAGCACAGAAAACACGCTTCCAACGTAATGACGCCCTACTTGAAAAATTTGCTTCCATCGAAATCACCAGAGAACACAAAAAATTCGCTGCCAATGAAATCAGCCCAAAACATAAAAAATTCGCTTCCAACATAATCACCCGGGAACACAAACATTCGCTTCCAACGAAATCACCCCAGAGCACAAAAAATTCGCTTCCAAGGAAATCACCCCAGAACAAAATTTTGCTTCCAAAGAAATTACCCCAGAACACAAAAATTCGCTTCCAACGAAATCACCCCAGAACACAAAAAAATCCCTTCCAAAGAAATGACTCCAGAGCACAGAAAACACGCTTCCAACGAAATGACGCCCTACTTGAAAAATTTGCTTCCATCGAAATCACCAGAGAACACAAAAAATTCGCTGCCAATGAAGTCAGCCCAAAACATAAAAAATTCGCTTCCAACATAATCATCCGGGAACACAAACATTTGCTTCCAACGAAATCACCCCAGAGCACAAAAAATTTGCTTACAAGGAAATCACCCCAGAACAAAAAAATTTGCTTTCAAAGAAATCACCCCAGAACACAAAAATTCGCTTCCAACGAAATCACCCCAGAACACAAAAAAATCCCTTCCAAAGAAATGACTCCAGAGCACAGAAAACACGCTTCCAACGAAATGACGCCCTACTTGAAAAATTTGCTTCCATCGAAATCACCAGAGAACACAAAAAATTCGCTTCCAACGAAATTACCCCAGAACACAAAAAAATTTGCTTGCAACGAAATCTCCTGAGAAGACAAACATTCGCTTCCAAAGAAATCACCCAAGAGCACAAAAAATTCGCTTCCAACGAAATCACCCCAGAACACAAAAAATTCGCTTCCAATGAAATCACCCCAGAACACAAAAAATTCGCTTCCAACGAAACGACTCCAGAGCACAGAAAACACGCTTCCAACTTAATGACCCCCTACTTGAAAAATTTGCTTCCGTCGAAATCACCAGAGAACACAAAAAATTCGCTTCCAAGGAAATCACCCCAGAGCACAAAAAATTCCCATCCAACAAAATCACTCGAGAACACAAATATAGACTTCCAAAGAAATGACCCCAGAACACAAAAAATTCGCTTTCAACAAAATCACCCCAGAGCACAAAAAATTCCCTTCCAACAAAATCACCAGAGAACACAAATATTGGCTACCAACAAAATTACCCCAGAACAGAAAAAATTTGATTCCATGGAAATCACCCCAGAAAACAAAAAATTCGCTTCCAAAGAAATTACCCCAGAGCACAAGAAATTTGCTTCCAACAAAATCACCCCAAAGCACAAAAAATTCGCTTCCATAAATATCACCGTAGAACATAAAAAATTCGCTTCCATCGAAATCAACCAAGAACAAAAAAATTTGCTTCCAACAAAATTACCCCAGAACACAAAAAATTCGCTTGCAAAGAAATCTAATGAGAACACAAATATTCGCTTCCAACGAAATCACCCCAGAACACAAAAATTCGCTTCCAACGAAATGACTCCAGAGCACAGAAAACACGCTTCCAACGAAATGACCCCAGAACAAAAAAAATTCGCTTCCAATACAATTACTCAGGAACACAAATATTCGCTTCCAATGAAATCACTCCAGAGCACAAAAAAATTCGCTTTCAAAGAAATCACCCCAGAACACAAGAAATTTGCTTCCAACGAAATCACCCAAGAGCACAAACTATTTGCTTCCAACGAAATGACCCCATACTTCAAAAATTTGCTTCCATCGAAATCACCTAATAACACAAAAAATTCGCTTCCAAAGAAATGACGCCAGAACCCCAAAATTTTGCTTCCAACGAAATGACTCCAGAGCAAAGAAAACACGCTTCCAACGAAATGATCCCCTACTTCAAAAATTTGCTTCCATCGAAAAAACCGGAGAACACAAAAATTTCGCTTCCAACAAAATTACTCAGGAACACAAATATTCGCTTCCAATGAAATCACTCCAGAGCACAAAAAATTCGCTTCCAACGAAATTCCCCTAGAACATAAAAAAATTTGCTTCCATCGAAATCACCCGAGAAAACAAAAAATTCTCTTCCAAGGAAATTACCCAGAACACAAGAAATTCGCTTCCAACGAAATCACGCCAGAGCACAAAAAATTTTGCTTCCAACGAAATGACCCCATACTTCAAAAATTTGCTTCCATCGAAATCACCTAAGAACACAAAAAATTCGCTTCCAAGGAAATTACCCCAGAACACAAAAAATTCGCTTCCAACGAAATGACTCCAGAACCCCAAAATTTCACTTCCAACGAAATGACTCCAGAGCAAAGAAAACACGCTTCCAACGAAATGACCCCCTACTTCAAAAATTTGCTTCCATCGAAAAAACCGGAGCACACAAAAAATTCGCTTCCAACAAAATTACTCAGGAACACAAATATGCGCTTCCAATGAAATCACTCCAGAGCTTCCAACGAAATCCCCCTAGAACATAAAAAATTTGCTTCCATCGAAATCACCCGAGAACACAAAAAATTCGCTTCCAAGGAAATTACCCAGAACACAAGAAATTCGGTTCCAACGAAATCACGCCAGAGCACAAAAAATTCGCTTCCAACGAAATCACCCTAGAACATAAAAAATTCGCTTCCATCGAAACCACCCAAGAACACAAAAAATTCGATTCCAACAAAATTACCCCAGAAGACAAGAAATTCGCTTCCAATGAAATCACCCCAAAATACAAAATATTCGCTTCCAACGAAATCACCCTAAAACACAAAAATTTCGCTTGCAACCAAATCACCCGAGAACAAAAAAAAATCGATTCCAAGGAAATCACCCCAGAGCAGAAAAAATTCCCTTCCAACAAAATCACTCGAGAACACAAATATAGACTTCCAAAGAAATCACCCCAGAACACAAAAAATTTGATTCCAACGAAAAAACTCCAGAGCACAGAAAACACGCTTCCAACGAAATGGCCCCCTACTTGAAAAATTTGCTTCCATCGAAATCACCAGAGAACACAAAAAATTTGCTTCCAACGAAATTACCCCAAAACACAAAAAAAAATTTGCTTACAACAAAATCTCCTGAGAACACAAATATTCGCTTCCAACGAAATCACCCCAGAACACAAAAAATTCGCTTCCAACGAAATCACCCCAGAACACAAAATATTCGCTTCCAACGTAATTACCCCTGAACACAAAAAATTCGCTTCCAACAAAATCACCCTAGAACATAAAAAATTTGAATCCATCGAAATCACCACAGAACAAAAAAATTTGCTTCCAAAGAAATTACCCCAGAAAACAAAAATTCGCTTCCAACGAAATCACCCCAGAACAAAAAAAAATCCCTTAGAAAAAAATGACTCAAGAGCACAGAAAACACGCTTCCAATGAAATGACCACCTACTTTAAAAATTTGCTTCCAATGAAATCACCCCAGAACACAAAAAATTGTATTCCAAAGAAATCACCGTAGAACACAAAAATTTCGCTTCCAACGAAATGGCTCCATAACACTGAAATAACGCTTCCAACGAAATCACCCGAGAACACAAAAAATTCGCTTCCAACGAAATGGCTCCATAACACTGAAATAACGCTTCCAACGAAATCACCCGAGAACACAAAAAATTCGCTTCCAACGAAATTACCCAAAACAGAAGAAATTCGCTTCCAACGAAATCACCCCAAAGCACAAAAAAATTCGCTTCCAACGAAATGGCTCCATAACACTGAAAAAACGCTTCCAACAAAATCACCCGGAACACAAACAATCGCTTCCAAAGAAATCACCCCAGAGCACAAAAAAATCGCTGCAAATGAAATCAGCCCAGAATACAAAAAATTCACTTTCAACGAAATCACCCGAGAATACAAAAAATTCGCTTCCAACGAAAATAACCCTGAACACAAAAAATTCGCTTCCAACAAAATCACCCTAGAACATAAAAAATTTGCTTCCATCGAAATCACCACAGAACAACAAAATTTGCTTCCAAAGAAATCACCCTAGAACATAAAAATTTCGCTTCCATCGAAATCACCCCAGAACAAAAAAATTTGCTTCCAAAGAAATCACCCCAGAACACAAAAAATTCGCTTCCAAAGAAATCACCCTAGAACACAAAAATTTTGCTTGCAACGAAATGACTCCATAACACTAGAAAAACGCTTCCAACGAAATCACCCCAGAACACAAAAAATTCTCTTCCAAGGAAATCACCCCAGAGCACAAAAATTTCGCTTCCAACGAAATGACTTCATAACACTGAAAAAATGCTTCCAACGAAATCACCCGAGAATACAAAAAATTTGCTTCCAACGTAATTACCCCAGAACACAAAAAATTTGCTTCCAACAAAATCACCCGGAAGACAAATATTCGCTTCCAACGAAAACAGCCCAGAGCACAAAAAATTTGCTTCCAAAGAAATCACCCTAGAACATAAAAATTTCGCTTCCATCGAAATCACCCCAGAACAAAAAAAATTTGCTTCCAAAGAAATTACCCCAGAACACAAAAATTCACTTCCAACGAAATCTCCCCAAAACACAAAAAATTCGCTTCCAAAGAAATCACCCTAGAACACAAAAATTTCGCTTCCAACCAAATGACTCCATAACACTGAAAAAACACAAAACACAAAAAATTCTCTTCTTAGGAAATTACCCCAGAACACAAAAAATTTGCTTCCAACGAAATCAATTCACAAAAGAAAAAAATTTGCTTCCATCGAAATCACCACAGAACACAAAAAATTCGCTTCCAACGAAATGACTCCAGAGCACAGAAAACACACTTCCAACGAAATGACACCAGAACACAAAAAATTCACTTCCAAGAAAATTACTCAGGAACACAAATATTTGCTTCCAATGAAATCACTCCAGAGCACAAAAAAATTCGCTTCCAAAGAAATTACCCAAGAGCACAAACTATTTGCTTCCAACGAAATGACCCCCTACTTCAAAAATATTCGCTTCTAAAAATATCATCCCAGAGCACAAAAAATTTGCTTCCATTGAAATCACCCAAGAACACAAAAAATTCGCTTCCAACGAAATCACCCCAGAACACAAATTTCGTTGGAAGCGAATTTTTTGTGTTCTCGTGTGATATCGTTGAAAGGGAATTTTTGTGTTCTAGGGTGATTTCTTTGGAGGCGAATATTTGTATTTTCAGGAGATTTCGTTGCAAGCGAATATTTGTGTTCTAGGGTGATTTTGTTGGAAGTGAATTTTTTGTACTCTAGGATGATATCTTTGGAAATGAATATTTGTGTTCTCAGGAGATTTTGTTGGAAAAGAATTTTTTGTCTTCTGGGGTAAAGTCTTTGGAAGAGAATTTTTTGTGTTCTCCGGTTTTTTCGATGGAAGCTATTTTTTGAAGTATGGGGTCATTCCATTGGAAGCGTGTTTTCTGTGCTCTGGAGTCATTCCGTTGGAAGCGAATTTTTTGTGCTCTGGGGTGATTTCCTTGGAAGCGAATATTTTGTGTTCTCGGGTGTTTTCTTTGAAAGGGAATTTTTGTGTTCTAGGGTGATTTCGTTGGAAGGGAATTTTTGTGCTCTGGGATGATATCTTTGGAAGCGAATATTTGTGTTCTCAGGTGATTTTGTTGGAAAATAATTTTTTGTCATCTGGGGTAATATCATTAGAAGAGAATTTTTTGAGTTCTCCAGTTTTACGATAGAAGCAAATTTTTGAAGTAGGGGGTCATTTCGTTGGAAGCGTGTTTTCTGTGCTCTGGAGTCATTTCGTTTGAAGCGAATTTTTTGCTCTGGGATTATATCTTTGGAAGCGAAAATTTGGGTTCTGAGGTGATTTCGTTGGAAGCAAATTTTTTGTCTTCTGGGGTATTTTCGTTGGAAGTGAATTTTTTGTGTTCTTGGGTGATTTCTCTGAAAGCTAATTTTTTGTGTTCTAGCATGATTTCGTTGGAAGCGAATTTTTTGTGTTCTCGGTTGATTTCGATGGATGGAAATTTTTTCTGTTCTGTCGTAATTTCGTTGGAAGAGAATTTTTTGTGTTCTCCGTTTTTTTCGAAGGAAGCAAATTTTTGAAGTAGGGGTCAGTTCATTGGATGCGTGTTTTCTGTGCTCTGGAGTCATTTCTTTGGAAGCGAATTTTTTGTGCTCTGAGGTGATTTCGTTGGAAGCGAATTTTTTGTGTTCTAGCATGATTTCGTTGGAAGCGAATTTTTTTTGGGTTCTGGGGTGATTTCGATGGAAGGAAATTTTTTCTGTTCTGTGGTAATTTTGTTGGACGTGAATTTTTTGTGTTCTCAGGTCATTTCGTTGAAAGGGAATTTTTTGTTTTCTAGGGTGATTTAGTTGGAAGCGAATTTTTTTGTGCTCTGGGATGATTTCTTTGGAAGCAAATACTTGTGTTCTCAGGAGAATTCGTTGGAAGCGAATTTCTTGTGTTCTGGGGTAATATTGTTGGAAGAGAATTTTTTGTGTTCTCCGGACTTTTCGATGGAAGCAAATTTTTGAAGTAGGGGGTCATTTCATTGTAAGCGTGTTTTCTGTGTTCTGGAGTCATTTCGTTGGAAGCGGATTTTTTGTGCTCTGGGGTGATTTCGTGGGAAGCGAATATTTGTGTTCTCAGGAGATTTCATTGAAAAAGAATTTTTTGTCTTCTGGGGTAATATCATTAGAAGAGAATTTTTTGATTTCTCCGGTCTTTTTGATGGAAGCAAATTTTTGAAGTAGGGGGTCATTTCGTTGGAAGCGTGTTTTCTGTGCTCTGGAGTCATTTCGTTGGAAGCGAATTTTTGTGTTCTGGGGTGATTTCGTTGGAAGCGAATTTTTTGTGTTCTCGGGTGATTTTTTTGAAAGGGAATTTTTGGGTTCTAAGGTGATTTCATTGGAAGCGAATTTTTTGTGCTCTGGGATGATTACTTTGGAAGCGAATATTTGTGTTCTCAGGAGATTTCGTTGGAAAGGAAATTTTTGTCTTCCGGGGTAATATCGTTGGAAGCGAATTTTTTGTGTTCTCGGGTGATTTCCATGGAAGCAAATTTTTGAAGTATGGGATCATTTCGTTGGAAGCATGTTTTCTGTGCTCTGGAGTCATTTCGTTGGAAGCGAATTTTTAGTGTTCTGGGGTGATTTCTTTGAAAGCTAATTTTTGTGTTCTAGCATGATTTCGTTGGAAGCAAATTTTTTGTGTTCTGGGGTGATTTATTTGGAAGCGAATTTTTTGTGTCCTCGGGTGATTTCAATGGAAGCAAATTTTTGAAGTAGGGTTTCATTTCGTTGGAAGCATGTTTTCTGTGCTCTGGAGTCATTTCGTTGGAAGCGAATTTTTAGTGTTCTGGGGTAATATTGTTGGAAGAGAATTTTTTGTGTTCTCCGGACTTTTCGATGGAAGCAAATTTTTGAAATAGGGGGTCATTTCATTGTAAGCGTGTTTTCTGTGTTCTGGAGTCATTTCGTTGGAAGCGGATTTTTTGTGCTCTGGGGTGATTTCGTGGGAAGCGAATATTTGTGTTCTCAGGAGATTTCATTGAAAAAGAATTTTTTGTCTTCTGGGGTAATATCATTAGAAGAGAATTTTTTGATTTCTCCGGTCTTTTTGATGGAAGCAAATTTTTGAAGTAGGGGGTCATTTCGTTGGAAGCGTGTTTTCTGTGCTCTGGAGTCATTTCGTTGGAAGCGAATTTTTGTGTTCTGGGGTGATTTCGTTGGAAGCGAATTTTTTGTGTTCTCGGGTGATTTTTTTGAAAGGGAATTTTTGGGTTCTAAGGTGATTTCATTGGAAGCGAATTTTTTGTGCTCTGGGATGATTACTTTGGAAGCGAATATTTGTGTTCTCAGGAGATTTCGTTGGAAAGGAAATTTTTGTCTTCCGGGGTAATATCGTTGGAAGCGAATTTTTTGTGTTCTCGGGTGATTTCCATGGAAGCAAATTTTTGAAGTATGGGATCATTTCGTTGGAAGCATGTTTTCTGTGCTCTGGAGTCATTTCGTTGGAAGCGAATTTTTAGTGTTCTGGGGTGATTTCTTTGAAAGCTAATTTTTGTGTTCTAGCATGATTTCGTTGGAAGCAAATTTTTTGTGTTCTGGGGTGATTTATTTGGAAGCGAATTTTTTGTGTCCTCGGGTGATTTCAATGGAAGCAAATTTTTGAAGTAGGGTTTCATTTCGTTGGAAGCATGTTTTCTGTGCTCTGGAGTCATTTCGTTGGAAGCGAATTTTTAGTGTTCTGGGGTGATTTCTTTGAAAGCTAATTTTTGTGTTCTAGCATGATTTCGTTGGAAGCAAATTTTTTGTGTTCTGGGGTGATTTAGTTGGAAGCGAATTTTTTGTGTCCTCGGGTGATTTCAATGGAAGCAAATTTTTGAAGTAGGGTTTCATTTCGTTGGAAGCATGTTTTCTGTGCTCTGGAGTCATTTCGTTGGAAGTGAATTTTTTGTGTTCTGGGGTGATTTCGTTAAAAGCGAATTTTTTGTCTTCTGGGGTAATTTCGTTGGAAGCGAATTTTTTGTGTTCTCGGGTGATTTCGTTGAAAACTAATTTTTTGTGTTCTAGCATGATTTCACTGGAAGCGATTTTTTTGTGTTCTAGGGTGATTTCGAAGGAAGGAAATTTTTTCTGTTCTGTGGTAATTTCTTTGGACGTGAATTTTTTGTGTTCTCGGGAGAATTCGTTGAATTGGAATTTTTTGTGTTCCAGGGTGATTTTGTTGGAAGTGAATTTTTTTGCGCTCTGGGATGATTTTTGGACGCAAACATTTGTGTTCTCAAGAGATTTTTTTGGAAATGAATTTTTTGTGGTATAGGGCAATATTGTTGGAAGAGAATTTTTTGTGTTCTCCGGACTTTCGATGGAAGCAAATTTTTTGTATTCTGGGGTGATTTCGAAGGAAGGAAATTTTTTCTGTTCTGTGGTAATTTCGTTGGACGTGAATTTTTTGTGTTCTCGGGAGATTTCGTTGAAAGGGAATTTTTTGTGCTCTGGGATGATATCTTTGGAAGTAAATATTTGTGTTCTCAGGAGATTTCTTTGGAAAAGAATTTTTGTATTCTGGGGTAATATCGTTGGAAGAGAATTTTTTTACTTCTCCGGTTTTTTCGATGGAAGCAAATTTTTGAAGTAGGGGATCATTTCTTTGGAAGCATGTTTTCTGTGCTCTGGAGTCATTTCATTGGAAGTGAATTTTTTGTGTTCTGAGGTGATTTCGTTGGAAGCGAATTTTTTGTCTTCTGGGGTAATTTCGTTGGAAGCGAATTTTTTGTGTTCTTGGGTGATTTCGTTGAAAACTGATTTTTTGTGTTCTAGCATGATTTCGTTGGAAGCGAATTTTTTGTACTCTGGGGTGATTTTGTTGGAAGCGAATATTTGTGTTCTCAGGAGATTTCGTTGCAAGCGAATTTTTTGTGTTCTCGGGTGATTTCGTTGAAAGGGAATTTTTGTGTTCTAGGGTGATTTCTTTGGAAGAGAAGTTTTTGTGCTCTGGGATGATATCTTTGGAAGCGAATATTTGTGTTCTCAGGAGATTTCCTTGGAAAAGAATTTTTGTCTTCTGGGGTAATATCGTTGGAAGAGAATTTTTTGTGTTCTCCGGTTTTTTCGATGGAAGAAAATTTTTGAAGTAGGGGGTCATTTCGTTGGAAGCATATTTTCTGTGCTCTGGAGTCATTTCGTTGGAAGCGAATTTTTTGTGTTCTCGGGTGATTTCGTTTGAAGCGAGTTTTTTATGTTCTAGGGTGATTTTGTTGCAAGCAAATTTTTTGTGTTCTGGGGTAATTTCTTTGGAAGCGAATTTGTTGTGTTCTCGGGTGATTTCATGAAAGCAAATTTTTTATGTTCTAGGGTGATTCCGTTGGAAGCGAATTTTTTGTGCTGTGGGGTAATTTGTTTGGAAGCGAATTTTTTGTCTTCTGTGGTGAATTCAATAGAAGCGAATTTTCTGTGTTCTCGGGTGATTTCGTTGGAAGCGTGTTTTCTGTGCTCTGGAGTCATTTCGTTGGAAGCGAATTTTTTGTGTTCTTGGGTGATTTCGTTTGAAGTGAGTTTTTTATGTTCTAGGGTGATTCCGTTGGAAGCGATTTTTTGTGCTCTGGGGTGATTTGTTTGGAAGCAAATTTTTTGTCTTCTGTGGTGATTTCAATAGAAGCGAATTTTCTGTGTTCTCGGGTGATTTCGTTGGAAGCGTGTTTTCTGTGCTCTGGAGTCATTTCGTTGGAAGCGAATTTTTTGTGCTCTGGGATGATATCTTTGGAAGCGAATATTTGTGTTCTCAGGAGATTTCGTTGGAAAAGAATTTTTTGTCTTCTGGGGTAATGTCGTTGGAAGAAAATTTTTTGTGTTCTCCGGTTTTTTCGATGGAAGCAAATTTTGGAAGTAGGGGGTCATTTCGTTGGAAGCATGTTTTCTGTGCTATGGAATCATTTCGTTGGAAGCGAATTTTTTGTGTTCTGAGGTGATTTTGTTGGAAGCGAATTTTTTGTGTTTTGTGGTAATTTCGTTGAAAGCGAATTTTTGTGTTCTCGTGTGAATTCGTTGAAAGGGAATTTTTGCGTTCTAGGGTGATTTCGTTGGAAGCGAATTTTTTGTGCTCTGCGATGATTTCGTTGGAAGCGAATTTTTTGTGATCTCGGGTGATTTCTTTGAAAGGGAATTTTTGTGTTCTAGGGTGATTTCGTTGGAAGGGAATTTTTGCGTTATAGGGTGATTTCGTTGGAAGCGAATTTTTTGTGCTCTGGGATGATTTCTTTGGAAGCCAATTTTTTGTGATCTCGTGTGAATTCGTTGAAAGGGAATTTTTGCGTTCTAGGGTGATTTCTTTGGAATCGAACTTTTTGTGAACTGGGATGATATCGTTGGAAGCGAATATATGTGTTCTCAGGAGATTTCGGTGGTAAAGAGTTTTTTCTGTTCTCCGGTTTTACGATAGAAGCAAATTTTTGAAGTAGGGGGTCATTTCGTTGGAAGCGTGTTTTCAGTGTTCTGGAGTCATTTCGTTGGAAGCGAATTTTTTTGTTCTCGGGTGATTTCTTTGAAAGGGAATTTTGGTTTTCTGAAGTGATTTCGTTGGAAGCGAATTTTTTCTGCTCTGGGATGATATCTTTGGAAGCGAATATTTTTGTTCTCAGGAGATTTCGTTGCAAAAGAATTTTTTGTCTTCTGGGGTAATGTCATTGTAAGAGAATTTTTTGTGTTCTCCAGTTTTTTCGATGGAAACAAATTTTTGAAGTAGGGGTTCTCTTCGTTGGAAGCGTGTTTTCTGTGCTCTGGAGTCATTTCGTTGGAAGCGAATTTTGTGTGCTCTGGGGTGAATTCGTTGGAAGTGAATTTTTTTGTTTTCTCAGGTGATTTTTTTGAAAGGGAATTTTTTTGTTCTAGGGTGATTTCGTTGGAATCGAATTTTTTGTGCTCTGGGATGATATCTTTGGAAGCGAATATATGTGTTCTCAGGAGATTTCGTTGGAAAAAATTTTTTGTCTTCTAGGGTAATATTTTTGGAAGAGAATTTTTGTGTTCTCCATTTTTTTCGATGGAAGCATATTTTTGAAGTAGGGGTTCATTTCGTTGGAAGTGAATTTTTTTGTGCTCTGGGGTGATTTCGTTGGAAGCGAATATTTGTGTTCTCAGGAGATTTCGTTCAAAGCGAATTTTTTGTGTTCTGGGGTGATTTCCTTGAAAGGGAATTTTTGCGTATAGGGTGATTTCGTTGGAAGCGAATTTTTTGTGTTATGGGATGATATCTTTGGAAGCGAATATTTGTGTTCTCAGTAGATTTCGTTGCAAGCGATTTTTTGTGTTCTGGGGTGAATTCGTTGGAAGCGATTTTTTTGTGTTCTCGGGTGATTTCCTTGAAAGGGAATTTTTGCGTTCTAGGGTGATTTCTTTGGAAGCGATTTTTTGTGCTCTGGGATGATATCTTTGGAAGCGAATATTTGTGTTCTCAGGAGATTTCGTTGGAAAAGAAATTTTTTTCTTCGGGGGTAATATCGTTGGAAGCGAATTTTTTGTGTTCCCGGGTGATTTCGATGGAAGCAAATTTTTGAAGTAGGGTTTCATTTCGTTGGAAGCATGTTTTCTGTGCTCTGGAGTCATTTCGTTGGAAGTGAATTTTTTGTGTTCTGGGGTGATTTCGTTGGAAGCGAATTTTTTGTCTTCTGGGGTAATTTCGTTTGAAGCGAATTTTTTGTGTTCTCGGGTGATTTCGTTGAAAACTAATTTTTTGTGTTCTAGCATGATTTCACTGGAAGCGATTTTTTTGTGTTCTGGGGTGATTTCGAAGGAAGGAAATTTTTTCTGTTCTGTGGTAATTTCTTTGGACGTGAATTTTTTGTGTTCTCGGGAGAATTCGTTGAATGGGAATTTTTTGTGTTCTAGGGTGATTTTGTTGGAAGTGAATTTTTTTGCGCTCTGGGATGATTTTTGGACGCAAACATTTGTGTTCTCAAGAGATTTTTTTGGAAATGAATTTTTTGTGTTATAGGGCAATATTGTTGGAAGAGAATTTTTTGTGTTCTCCGGACTTTCGATGGAAGCAAATTTTTGATGTAGGGGGTCATTTCGTTGGAAGCATGTTTTCTGTGCTCTGGAGTCATTTTGTTGGAAGCAAATTTTTTTTGCTCTGTGGTGATTTTGTTGGAAGCGAATATTTGTGTTCTCAGGAGATTTCGTTGCAAACAAATTTTTTGTGTCCTGGGTTGATTTCGTTGAAAACTAATTTTTTGTGTTCTAGCATGATTTCGTTGGAAGCAAATTTTTTGTATTCTGGGGTGATTTCGAAGGAAGGAAATTTTTTCTGTTCTGTGGTAATTTCGTAGGACGTGAATTTTTTGTGTTCTCGGGAGATTTCGTTGAAAGGGAATTTTTTGTGCTCTGGGATGATCTCTTTGGAAGTAAATATTTGTGTTCTCAGGAGATTTCTTTGGAAAAGAATTTTTGTATTCTGGGGTAATATCGTTGGAAGAGAATTTTTTGACTTCTCCGGTTTTTTCGATGGAAGCAAATTTTTGAAGTAGGGGATCATTTCTTTGGAAGCATGTTTTCTGTGCTCTGGAGTCATTTCATTGGAAGTGAATTTTTTGTGTTCTGAGATGATTTCGTTGGAAGCGAATTTTTTGTCTTCTGGGGTAATTTCGTTGGAAGCGAATTTTTTGTGTTCTTGGGTGATTTCGTTGAAAACTGATTTTTTGTGTTCTAGCATGATTTCCTTGGAAGCGAATTTTTTGTGTTCTGGGGTGATTTCGATGGAAGGAAATTTTTTCTGTTCTGTGATAATTTCGTTGGACGTGAATTTTTTGTGTTCTTGGGAGATTTCGTTGAACGGGAATTTTTTGTGTTCTAGGGTGATTTCTTTGGAAGCAAATTTTTTTGTGCTCTAGGATGATTTTTTGGAAGCAAACATATGTATTCTCAGGAGATTTCATTGGAAGAGAATTTTTTGTGTTCTGGGGTAATGTTGTTGGAGGAGAATTTTTTGTGTTCTCCGAACTTTTGGATGGAAGCAAATTTTTGAAATAGTGGGTCATTTCGTTGGTAGCGTGTTTTCTGTGCTCTGGAGTCATTTCGTTGCAAGCGATTTTTTTGTGTTCTGGGGTGATTTGTTTGGAAGCGATTTTTTGTCTTCTGTGGTGATTTCAATAGAAGCAAATTTTCTGTGTTCTCGGGTGATTTCGTTGGAAGCGTGTTTTCTGTGCTCTGGAGTCATTTCGTTGGAAGCGAATTTTTTGTACTCTGGGGTGTTTTTGTTGGAAGCGAATATTTGTGTTCTCAGGAGATTTCGTTGCAAGCAAATTTTTTGTGTTCTCGGGTGATTTCGTTGAAAGGGAATTTTTGTGTTCTAGGGTGATTTCTTTGGAAGAGAAGTTTTTGTGCTCTGGGATGATATCTTTGGAAGCGAATATTTGTGTTCTCAGGAGATTTCTTTGGAAAAGAATTTTTTGTCTTCTGGGGTAATATCGTTGGAAGAGAATTTTTTGTGTTCTCTGGTTTTTTCGATGGAAGCAAATTTTTGAAGTAGGGAGTCATTTCGTTGGAAGCGTGTTTTCTGTGCTCTGGAGTCATTTCTTTGGAAGCGAATTTTTTTGTGTTCTGGGTTGATTTCGTTGGAAGCGAATTTTTTGTGTTCTCGGGTGATTTCGTTGGAAGCAAATTTTTTGTGTTCTTGGGTGATATCTTTGAAAGGGAATTTTTGTGTTCTAGGGTGATTTCATTGGAATCGAATTTTTTGTGCTCTGGGATGATATATTTGGAAGCGAATATTTGTGTTCTCAGGAGATTTTGTTGGAAAAGAATTTTTTCTCTTCGGGGTAATATCGTTAGAAGAGAATTTTTTGTGGTCTCCGGTCTTTTCGATGGAAGCAAATTTTTGAAGTATGGGGTCATTTCGTTGGAAGCGTATTTTCTGTGCTCTGGAGTCATTTCGTTGGAAGCGAATTTTTTGTGTTCTGGGGTGATTTCGTTTGAAGCGAATTTTTGTGTTCTCGGGTGATTTCGATGGAAGCAAATTTTTGAAGTATGGGATCATTTCGTTGGAAGCGAATTATTTGTGTTCTGGGGTGATTGCGTTGAAAGGGAATTTTTGTGTTCTAGGGTGATTTCGTTGAAAGCGAATTTTTTGTGCTCTGTGTTGGTATCTTTGGAAGCGAATATTTGTGTTCCCAGGAGATTTCGTTGGAAAAGAATTTTTGTCTTCTGGGGTAATATCGTTGGAAGAGAATTTTTTGTGTTCTCCGGTTTTTTCGATGGAAGCAAATTTTTGAAGTAGGGGGTCATTTCGTTCGTAGCATATTTTCTCTGCTCTGGAGTCATTTCGTTGGAAGCGAATTTTTTGTGCTGTGGCGTGATTTCGTTGGAAGCGAATTTTTTGTGTTCTCGGGTGATTTCGTTTGAAGCGAGTTTTTTATGTTCTAGGGTGATTTCGTTGCAAGCAAATTTTTTGTCTTCTGGGGTAATTTCTTTGGAAGCGAATTTGTTGTGTTCTCGGGTGATTTCGTTGAAAGCAAATTTTTTATGTTCTAGGGTGATTCCGTTGGAAGCGAATTTTTTGTGCTCTGGGGTAATTTGTTTGGAAGCGAATTTTTTGTCTTCTGTGGTGATTTCAATAGAAGCGAATTTTCTGTGTTAACGGGTGATTTCGTTGGAAGCATGTTTTCTGTGCTCTGGAGTAATTTCGTTGGAAGCGAATTTTTTGTGTTCTTGGGTGATTTCGTTTGAAGCGAGTTTTTTATGTTCTAGGGTGATTCCGATGGAAGCGATTTTTTTGTGCTCTGGGGAGATTTGTTTGGAAGCGAATTTTTTGTCTTCTGTGGTGATTTCAATAGAAGCGAATTTTCTGTGTTCTCGGGTGATTTCGTTGGAAGCGTGTTTTCTGTGCTCTGGATTCATTTCGTTGGAAGCGAATTTTTTGTGGTCTGGGATGATATCTTTTGAAGCGAATATTTGTGTTCTCAGGAGATTTCGTTGGAAAAGAATTTTTTGTCTTCTGGGGTAATGTCGTTGGAAGAAAATTTTTTGTGTTCTCCGGTCTTTTCGATGGAAGCAAATTTTTGAAGTATGGGGTCATTTCGTTGGAAGCGTATTTTCTGTGCTCTGGAGTCATTTCGTTGGAAGCGAATTTTTTGTGTTCTGGGGTGATTTCTTTGGAAGCGAATTTTTGCGTTCTCGGGTGAGTTCGATGGAAGCAAATTTTTGAAGTATGGGATCATTTCGTTGGAAGCGAATTATTTGTGTTCTGGGGTGATTGCGTTGAAAGGGAATTTTTGTGTTCTAGGGTGATTTCGTTGAAAGCGAATTTTTTGTGCTCTGTGGTGGTATCTTTGGATGCGAATATTTGTGTTCCCAGGAGATTTCGTTGGAAAAGAATTTTTGTCTTCTGGGGTAATATCGTTGGAAGAGAATTTTTTGTGTTCTCCGGTTTTTTCGATGGAAGCAAATTTTTGAAGGAGGGGGTCATTTCGTTCGAAGCATATTTTCTCTGCTCTGGAGTCATTTCGTTGGAAGCGAATTTTTTGTGCTGTGGCGTGATTTCGTTGGAAGCGAATTTTTTGTGTTCTCGGGTGATTTCGTTTGAAGCGAGTTTTTTATGTTCTAGGGTGATTTCGTTGCAAGCAAATTTTTTGTGTTCTGGGGTAATTTCTTTGGAAGCGAATTTGTTGTGTTCTCGGGTGATTTCGTTGAAAGCAAATTTTTTATGTTCTAGGGTGATTCCGTTGGAAGCGAATTTTTTGTGCTCTGGGGTAATTTGTTTGGAAGCGAATATTTGTCTTCTCTGGTGATTTCAATAGAAGCGAATTTTCTGTGTTAACGGGTGATTTCGTTGGAAGCGTGTTTTCTGTGCTCTGGAGTCATTTCGTTGGAAGCGAATTTTTTGTGTTCTTGGGTGATTTCGTTTGAAGCGAGTTTTTTATGTTCTAGGGTGATTCCGTTGGAAGCGATTTTTTTGTGCTCTGGGGTGATTTGTTTGGAAGCGAATTTTTTGTCTTCTGTGGTGATTTCAATAGAAGCGAATTTTCTGTGTTCTCGGGTGATTTCGTTGGAAGCGTGTTTTCTGTGCTCTGGATTCATTTCGTTGGAAGCGAATTTTTTGTGCTCTGGGATGATATCTTTGGAAGCGAATATTTGTGTTCTCAGGAGATTTTGTTGGAAAAGAATTTTTTGTCTTCTGGGGTAATGTCGTTGGAAGAAAATTTTTTGTGTTCTCCGGTTTTTTCGATGGAAGCAAATTTTGGAAGTAGGGGGTCATTTCGTTGGAAGCGTGTTTTCTGTGCTATGGAATCATTTCATTGGAAGCGAATTTTTTGTGCTCTTGGGTGATTTCGTTGAAAGCGAATATTTGTGTTCTCAGGAGATTTCGTTGCAAGCGAATTTTTTGTGTTTTGTGGTAATTTCGTTGAAAGCGAATTTTTGTGTTCTCGTTTGAATACGTTGAAAGGGAATTTTTGCGTTCTAGGGTGATTTCGTTGGAAGCGAATTTTTGTGCTCTGCATGATTTCGTTGGAAGCGAATTTTTTGTGATCTCGGGTGATTTCATTGAAAGGGAATTTTTGTGTTCTAGGGTGATTTCGTTGGAAGGGAATTTTGTTGTTCTAGGATGATTTCTTTGGAATCGAATTTTTTGTGCTCTGGGATGATATCGTTGGAAGCGAATATATGTGTTCTCAGGAGATTTCGTTGGAAAAAATTTTTTGTCTTCTGGGGTAATATTGTTGGAAGAGAATTATTTGTGCTCTCCAGTCTTCTCGATGGAAGCAAATTTTTGAAGTAGGGAGTCATTTCGTTGGAAGCGTGTTTTCTGTGCTCTGGAGTCATTTCGTTGGAAGCAAATTTTTTGTGCTGTCGGGTGATTTTGTTGGAAGCGAATTTTTTGTGTTCTCAGGTGATTTCGTTGGAAGCGAATTTTTTGTGTTCTAGGGTGATTTCGTTGGAAGGGAATTTTTGTGTTCTAGGGTGATTTCTTTGGAAGAGAAGTTTTTGTGCTCTGGGATGATATATTTGGAAGCGAATATTTGTGTTCTCAGGAGATTTCCTTGGAAAAGAATTTTTGTCTTCTGGGGTAATATCGTTGGAAGAGAATTTTTTGTGTTCTCCGGTTTTTTCGATGGAAGAAAATTTTTGAAGTAGGGGGTCATTTCGTTGGAAGCATATTTTCTGTGCTCTGGAGTCATTTCGTTGGAAGCGAATTTTTTGTGTTCTCGGGTGATTTCGTTTGAAGCGAGTTTTTTATGTTCTAGGGTGATTTTGTTGCAAGCAAATTTTTTGTGTTCTGGGGTAATTTCTTTGGAAGCGAATTTGTTGTGTTCTCGGGTGATTTCATGAAAGCAAATTTTTTATGTTCTAGGGTGATTCCGTTGGAAGCGAATTTTTTGTGCTGTGGGGTAATTTGTTTGGAAGCGAATTTTTTGTCTTCTGTGGTGAATTCAATAGAAGCGAATTTTCTGTGTTCTCGGGTGATTTCGTTGGAAGCGTGTTTTCTGTGCTCTGGAGTCATTTCGTTGGAAGCGAATTTTTTGTGTTCTTGGGTGATTTCGTTTGAAGTGAGTTTTTTATGTTCTAGGGTGATTCCGTTGGAAGCGATTTTTTGTGCTCTGGGGTGATTTGTTTGGAAGCAAATTTTTTGTCTTCTGTGGTGATTTCAATAGAAGCGAATTTTCTGTGTTCTCGGGTGATTTCGTTGGAAGCGTGTTTTCTGTGCTCTGGAGTCATTTCGTTGGAAGCGAATTTTTTGTGCTCTGGGATGATATCTTTGGAAGCGAATATTTGTGTTCTCAGGAGATTTCGTTGGAAAAGAATTTTTTGTCTTCTGGGGTAATGTCGTTGGAAGAAAATTTTTTGTGTTCTCCGGTTTTTTCGATGGAAGCAAATTTTGGAAGTAGGGGGTCATTTCGTTGGAAGCATGTTTTCTGTGCTATGGAATCATTTCGTTGGAAGCGAATTTTTTGTGTTCTGAGGTGATTTTGTTGGAAGCGAATTTTTTGTGTTTTGTGGTAATTTCGTTGAAAGCGAATTTTTGTGTTCTCGTGTGAATTCGTTGAAAGGGAATTTTTGCGTTCTAGGGTGATTTCGTTGGAAGCGAATTTTTTGTGCTCTGCGATGATTTCGTTGGAAGCGAATTTTTTGTGATCTCGGGTGATTTCTTTGAAAGGGAATTTTTGTGTTCTAGGGTGATTTCGTTGGAAGGGAATTTTTGCGTTATAGGGTGATTTCGTTGGAAGCGAATTTTTTGTGCTCTGGGATGATTTCTTTGGAAGCCAATTTTTTGTGATCTCGTGTGAATTCGTTGAAAGGGAATTTTTGCGTTCTAGGGTGATTTCTTTGGAATCGAACTTTTTGTGAACTGGGATGATATCGTTGGAAGCGAATATATGTGTTCTCAGGAGATTTCGGTGGTAAAGAGTTTTTTCTGTTCTCCGGTTTTACGATAGAAGCAAATTTTTGAAGTAGGGGGTCATTTCGTTGGAAGCGTGTTTTCAGTGTTCTGGAGTCATTTCGTTGGAAGCGAATTTTTTTGTTCTCGGGTGATTTCTTTGAAAGGGAATTTTGGTTTTCTGAAGTGATTTCGTTGGAAGCGAATTTTTTCTGCTCTGGGATGATATCTTTGGAAGCGAATATTTTTGTTCTCAGGAGATTTCGTTGCAAAAGAATTTTTTGTCTTCTGGGGTAATGTCATTGTAAGAGAATTTTTTGTGTTCTCCAGTTTTTTCGATGGAAACAAATTTTTGAAGTAGGGGTTCTCTTCGTTGGAAGCGTGTTTTCTGTGCTCTGGAGTCATTTCGTTGGAAGCGAATTTTGTGTGCTCTGGGGTGAATTCGTTGGAAGTGAATTTTTTGTTTTCTCAGGTGATTTTTTTGAAAGGGAATTTTTTTGTTCTAGGGTGATTTCGTTGGAATCGAATTTTTTGTGCTCTGGGATGATATCTTTGGAAGCGAATATATGTGTTCTCAGGAGATTTCGTTGGAAAAAATTTTTTGTCTTCTAGGGTAATATTTTTGGAAGAGAATTTTTGTGTTCTCCATTTTTTTCGATGGAAGCATATTTTTGAAGTAGGGGTTCATTTCGTTGGAAGTGAATTTTTTTGTGCTCTGGGGTGATTTCGTTGGAAGCGAATATTTGTGTTCTCAGGAGATTTCGTTCAAAGCGAATTTTTTGTGTTCTGGGGTGATTTCCTTGAAAGGGAATTTTTGCGTATAGGGTGATTTCGTTGGAAGCGAATTTTTTGTGTTATGGGATGATATCTTTGGAAGCGAATATTTGTGTTCTCAATAGATTTCGTTGCAAGCGATTTTTTGTGTTCTGGGGTGAATTCGTTGGAAGCGATTTTTTTGTGTTCTCGGGTGATTTCCTTGAAAGGGAATTTTTGCGTTCTAGGGTGATTTCTTTGGAAGCGATTTTTTGTGCTCTGGGATGATATCTTTGGAAGCGAATATTTGTGTTCTCAGGAGATTTCGTTGGAAAAGAAATTTTTTTCTTCGGGGGTAATATCGTTGGAAGCGAATTTTTTGTGTTCCCGGGTGATTTCGATGGAAGCAAATTTTTGAAGTAGGGTTTCATTTCGTTGGAAGCATGTTTTCTGTGCTCTGGAGTCATTTCGTTGGAAGTGAATTTTTTGTGTTCTGGGGTGATTTCGTTGGAAGCGAATTTTTTGTCTTCTGGGGTAATTTCGTTTGAAGCGAATTTTTTGTGTTCTCGGGTGATTTCGTTGAAAACTAATTTTTTGTGTTCTAGCATGATTTCACTGGAAGCGATTTTTTTGTGTTCTGGGGTGATTTCGAAGGAAGGAAATTTTTTCTGTTCTGTGGTAATTTCTTTGGACGTGAATTTTTTGTGTTCTCGGGAGAATTCGTTGAATGGGAATTTTTTGTGTTCTAGGGTGATTTTGTTGGAAGTGAATTTTTTTGCGCTCTGGGATGATTTTTGGACGCAAACATTTGTGTTCTCAAGAGATTTTTTTGGAAATGAATTTTTTGTGTTATAGGGCAATATTGTTGGAAGAGAATTTTTTGTGTTCTCCGGACTTTCGATGGAAGCAAATTTTTGATGTAGGGGGTCATTTCGTTGGAAGCATGTTTTCTGTGCTCTGGAGTCATTTTGTTGGAAGCAAATTTTTTTTGCTCTGTGGTGATTTTGTTGGAAGCGAATATTTGTGTTCTCAGGAGATTTCGTTGCAAACAAATTTTTTGTGTCCTGGGTTGATTTCGTTGAAAACTAATTTTTTGTGTTCTAGCATGATTTCGTTGGAAGCAAATTTTTTGTATTCTGGGGTGATTTCGAAGGAAGGAAATTTTTTCTGTTCTGTGGTAATTTCGTAGGACGTGAATTTTTTGTGTTCTCGGGAGATTTCGTTGAAAGGGAATTTTTTGTGCTCTGGGATGATCTCTTTGGAAGTAAATATTTGTGTTCTCAGGAGATTTCTTTGGAAAAGAATTTTTGTATTCTGGGGTAATATCGTTGGAAGAGAATTTTTTGACTTCTCCGGTTTTTTCGATGGAAGCAAATTTTTGAAGTAGGGGATCATTTCTTTGGAAGCATGTTTTCTGTGCTCTGGAGTCATTTCATTGGAAGTGAATTTTTTGTGTTCTGAGATGATTTCGTTGGAAGCGAATTTTTTGTCTTCTGGGGTAATTTCGTTGGAAGCGAATTTTTTGTGTTCTTGGGTGATTTCGTTGAAAACTGATTTTTTGTGTTCTAGCATGATTTCCTTGGAAGCGAATTTTTTGTGTTCTGGGGTGATTTCGATGGAAGGAAATTTTTTCTGTTCTGTGATAATTTCGTTGGACGTGAATTTTTTGTGTTCTTGGGAGATTTCGTTGAACGGGAATTTTTTGTGTTCTAGGGTGATTTCTTTGGAAGCAAATTTTTTTGTGCTCTAGGATGATTTTTTGGAAGCAAACATATGTATTCTCAGGAGATTTCATTGGAAGAGAATTTTTTGTGTTCTGGGGTAATATTGTTGGAGGAGAATTTTTTGTGTTCTCCGAACTTTTGGATGGAAGCAAATTTTTGAAATAGTGGGTCATTTCGTTGGTAGCGTGTTTTCTGTGCTCTGGAGTCATTTCGTTGCAAGCGATTTTTTTGTGTTCTGGGGTGATTTGTTTGGAAGCGATTTTTTGTCTTCTGTGGTGATTTCAATAGAAGCAAATTTTCTGTGTTCTCGGGTGATTTCGTTGGAAGCGTGTTTTCTGTGCTCTGGAGTCATTTCGTTGGAAGCGAATTTTTTGTACTCTGGGGTGTTTTTGTTGGAAGCGAATATTTGTGTTCTCAGGAGATTTCGTTGCAAGCAAATTTTTTGTGTTCTCGGGTGATTTCGTTGAAAGGGAATTTTTGTGTTCTAGGGTGATTTCTTTGGAAGAGAAGTTTTTGTGCTCTGGGATGATATCTTTGGAAGCGAATATTTGTGTTCTCAGGAGATTTCTTTGGAAAAGAATTTTTTGTCTTCTGGGGTAATATCGTTGGAAGAGAATTTTTTGTGTTCTCTGGTTTTTTCGATGGAAGCAAATTTTTGAAGTAGGGAGTCATTTCGTTGGAAGCGTGTTTTCTGTGCTCTGGAGTCATTTCTTTGGAAGCGAATTTTTTTGTGTTCTGGGTTGATTTCGTTGGAAGCGAATTTTTTGTGTTCTCGGGTGATTTCGTTGGAAGCAAATTTTTTGTGTTCTTGGGTGATATCTTTGAAAGGGAATTTTTGTGTTCTAGGGTGATTTCATTGGAATCGAATTTTTTGTGCTCTGGGATGATATATTTGGAAGCGAATATTTGTGTTCTCAGGAGATTTTGTTGGAAAAGAATTTTTTCTCTTCGGGGTAATATCGTTAGAAGAGAATTTTTTGTGGTCTCCGGTCTTTTCGATGGAAGTAAATTTTTGAAGTATGGGGTCATTTCGTTGGAAGCGTATTTTCTGTGCTCTGGAGTCATTTCGTTGGAAGTGAATTTTTTGTGTTCTGGGGTGATTTCGTTTGAAGCGAATTTTTGTGTTCTCGGGTGATTTCGATGGAAGCAAATTTTTGAAGTATGGGATCATTTCGTTGGAAGCGAATTATTTGTGTTCTGGGGTGATTGCGTTGAAAGGGAATTTTTGTGTTCTAGGGTGATTTCGTTGAAAGCGAATGTTTTGTGCTCTGTGTTGGTATCTTTGGAAGCGAATATTTGTGTTCCCAGGAGATTTCGTTGGAAAAGAATTTTTGTCTTCTGGGGTAATATCGTTGGAAGAGAATTTTTTGTGTTCTCCGGTTTTTTCGATGGAAGCAAATTTTTGAAGTAGGGGGTCATTTCGTTCGAAGCATATTTTCTCTGCTCTGGAGTCATTTCGTTGGAAGCGAATTTTTTGTGCTGTGGCGTGATTTCGTTGGAAGCGAATTTTTTGTGTTCTCGGGTGATTTCGTTTGAAGCGAGTTTTTTATGTTCTAGGGTGATTTCGTTGCAAGCAAATTTTTTGTCTTCTGGGGTAATTTCTTTGGAAGCGAATTTGTTGTGTTCTCGGGTGATTTCGTTGAAAGCAAATTTTTTATGTTCTAGGGTGATTCCGTTGGAAGCGAATTTTTTGTGCTCTGGGGTAATTTGTTTGGAAGCGAATTTTTTGTCTTCTGTGGTGATTTCAATAGAAGCGAATTTTCTGTGTTAACGGGTGATTTCGTTGGAAGCATGTTTTCTGTGCTCTGGAGTCATTTCGTTGGAAGCGAATTTTTTGTGTTCTTGGGTGATTTCGTTTGAAGCGAGTTTTTTATGTTCTAGGGTGATTCCGATGGAAGCGATTTTTTTGTGCTCTGGGGAGATTTGTTTGGAAGCGAATTTTTTGTCTTCTGTGGTGATTTCAATAGAAGCGAATTTTCTGTGTTCTCGGGTGATTTCGTTGGAAGCATGTTTTCTGTGCTCTGGATTCATTTCGTTGGAAGCGAATTTTTTGTGGTCTGGGATGATATCTTTTGAAGCGAATATTTGTGTTCTCAGGAGATTTCGTTGGAAAAGAATTTTTTGTCTTCTGGGGTAATGTCGTTGGAAGAAAATTTTTTGTGTTCTCCGGTCTTTTCGATGGAAGCAAATTTTTGAAGTATGGGGTCATTTCGTTGGAAGCGTATTTTCTGTGCTCTGGAGTCATTTCGTTGGAAGCGAATTTTTTGTGTTCTGGGGTGATTTCTTTGGAAGCGAATTTTTGCGTTCTCGGGTGAGTTCGATGGAAGCAAATTTTTGAAGTATGGGATCATTTCGTTGGAAGCGAATTATTTGTGTTCTGGGGTGATTGCGTTGAAAGGGAATTTTTGTGTTCTAGGGTGATTTCGTTGAAAGCGAATTTTTTGTGCTCTGTGGTGGTATCTTTGGATGCGAATATTTGTGTTCCCAGGAGATTTCGTTGGAAAAGAATTTTTGTCTTCTGGGGTAATATCGTTGGAAGAGAATTTTTTGTGTTCTCCGGTTTTTTCGATGGAAGCAAATTTTTGAAGGAGGGGGTCATTTCGTTCGAAGCATATTTTCTCTGCTCTGGAGTCATTTCGTTGGAAGCGAATTTTTTGTGCTGTGGCGTGATTTCGTTGGAAGCGAATTTTTTGTGTTCTCGGGTGATTTCGTTTGAAGCGAGTTTTTTATGTTCTAGGGTGATTTCGTTGCAAGCAAATTTTTTGTGTTCTGGGGTAATTTCTTTGGAAGCGAATTTGTTGTGTTCTCGGGTGATTTCGTTGAAAGCAAATTTTTTATGTTCTAGGGTGATTCCGTTGGAAGCGAATTTTTTGTGCTCTGGGGTAATTTGTTTGGAAGCGAATTTTTTGTCTTCTCTGGTGATTTCAATAGAAGCGAATTTTCTGTGTTAACGGGTGATTTCGTTGGAAGCGTGTTTTCTGTGCTCTGGAGTCGTTTCGTTGGAAGCGAATTTTTTGTGTTCTTGGGTGATTTCGTTTGAAGCGAGTTTTTTATGTTCTAGGGTGATTCCGTTGGAAGCGATTTTTTTGTGCTCTGGGGTGATTTGTTTGGAAGCGAATTTTTTGTCTTCTGTGGTGATTTCAATAGAAGCGAATTTTCTGTGTTCTCGGGTGATTTCGTTGGAAGCGTGTTTTCTGTGCTCTGGATTCATTTCGTTGGAAGCGAATTTTTTGTGCTCTGGGATGATATCTTTCGAAGCGAATATTTGTGTTCTCAGGAGATTTCGTTGGAAAAGAATTTTTTGTCTTCTGGGGTAATGTCGTTGGAAGAAAATTTTTTGTGTTCTCCGGTTTTTTCGATGGAAGCAAATTTTGGAAGTAGGGGGTCATTTCGTTGGAAGCGTGTTTTCTGTGCTATGGAATCATTTCATTGGAAGCGAATTTTTTGTGCTCTTGGGTGATTTCGTTGAAAGCGAATATTTGTGTTCTCAGGAGATTTCGTTGCAAGCGAATTTTTTGTGTTTTGTGGTAATTTCGTTGAAAGCGAATTTTTGTGTTCTCGTTTGAATACGTTGAAAGGGAATTTTTGCGTTCTAGGGTGATTTCGTTGGAAGCGAATTTTTGTGCTCTGCATGATTTCGTTGGAAGCGAATTTTTTGTGATCTCGGGTGATTTCATTGAAAGGGAATTTTTGTGTTCTAGGGTGATTTCGTTGGAAGGGAATTTTGTTGTTCTAGGATGATTTCTTTGGAATCGAATTTTTTGTGCTCTGGGATGATATCGTTGGAAGCGAATATATGTGTTCTCAGGAGATTTCGTTGGAAAAAATTTTTTGTCTTCTGGGGTAATATTGTTGGAAGAGAATTATTTGTGCTCTCCAGTCTTCTCGATGGAAGCAAATTTTTGAAGTAGGGAGTCATTTCGTTGGAAGCGTGTTTTCTGTGCTCTGGAGTCATTTCGTTGGAAGCAAATTTTTTGTGCTGTCGGGTGATTTTGTTGGAAGCGAATTTTTTGTGTTCTCAGGTGATTTCGTTGGAAGCGAATTTTTTGTGTTCTAGGGTGATTTCGTTGGAAGGGAATTTTTTTGTTCTAGGGTGATTTCTTTGGAATCGAATTTTTTGTGCTCTGGGATGATATATTTGGAAGCGAATATTTGTGTTCTCAGGAGATTTCATTGGAAAAGAATTTTTTCTCTTCTGGGGTAATATCGTTAGAAGAGAATTTTTTGTGTTCTCCGGTCTTTTCGATGGAAGCAAATTTTTAAAGTATGGGGTCATGTCGTTGGAAGCATGTTTTCTGTGCTCTGGAGTCATGTCATTGGAAGCGAATTTTTTGTGTTCTGGGGTGATTTCGTTGGAAGCGAATTTTTGTGTTCTCAGGTGATTTCGATGGAAGCAAATTTTTGAAGTATGGGATCATTTCGTTGGAAGCGAATTTTTTATGTTCTGAGGTGATTTCGTTGGAAGCGAATTTTTTGTGTTCTCGGGTGATTGCGTTGAAAGGGTAATTTTTGTGTTCTAGGGTGATTTCGTTGGAAGGGAATTTTTGTGTTCTGGGGTAATTTCGTTGGAAGCGAATTTTTGTGTTCTCGTGTGATTTCATTGAAAGGGAATTTTTGTGCTCTAGGGTGATTTCGTTGGAAGGGAATTTTTTGAGCTCTGGGATGATATCTTTGGAAGTGAATATTTGTGTTCTCAGGAGATTTCGTGGGAAAAGAATTTTTGTCTTCTGGGTTAATATCGTTGGAAGAGAATTTTTTGAGTTCTCCGGTTTTTTCGATGGAAGCAAATTTTTAAGTAGGGGGTCATTTCGTTGGAAGCATATTTTCTGTGCTCTGAGGTGATTTCGGTAGAAGCGAATATTTGTTTTTCTCAGGAGATTTTTTTGAAAGGGAATTTTTTTGTTCTAGGGTGATTTCTTTGGAATCGAATTTTTTGTGCTCTGGGATGATATCGTTGGAAGCGAATATATGTGTTCTCAGGAGATTTCGTTGGAAAAAATTTTTTGTCTTCTAGGGTAATATTGTTGGAAGAGAATTTTTTGTGTTCTCCGTTTTTTTCGATGGAAGGAAATTATTGAAGTAGGGGGTCATTTCTTTGGAAGCGAATTTTTTTGTGCTTTGGGGTGATTTCGTTGGAAGCGAATATTTGTGTTCTCAGGAGATTTCGTTGCAAGCGAAGTTTTTGTGTTCTGGGGTGATTTCGTTGGAACGAATTTTTTGTGTTCTCGGGTGATTTCCTTGAAAGGGAATTTTTGCGTACTAGGGTGTTTTCGTTGGAAGCAAATTTTTTGTGTTCTGGGATGATATCTTTGGAAGCGAATATTTGTGTTCTCAGGAGATTTCGTTGCAAGCGATTTTATTGTGTTCTGGGATAATTTCATTGGAAGCGAATTTTTTGTGTTCTTGCTTGATTTCGTTGAAAGGGAATTTTTGTGTTCTGGGGTGATTTCGTTGGAAGCGAATTTTTTGTGCTCTGGGATGGTATCTTTGGAAGTGAATATTTGTGTTCTCAGGAGATTTCGTTGGAAAAGAAATTTTTGTCTTCGGGGGTAATTTCGTTGGAAGCGAATTTTTTGTGTTCTTGGGTGATTTCGATGGAAGCAAATTTTTGAAGTATGGGATGATTTCGTTGGAGGCGTGTTTTCTGTGCTTTGGAATCATTTCATTGGAAGCGAATTTTTTGTGTTTTCGGGTGATTTCGTTTGAAGCGAGTTTTTTATGGTCTAGGATGATTTCGTTTCAAGCAAATATTTTGTGTTCTGGGGTAATTTCTTTCGAAGCGAATGTGTTGTGTTCTCGGGTGATTTCATTGAAAGCAAATTTTTTATGTTCTAGGGTGATTATGTTGGAAGGGAATTTTTTGTGCTCTGGGATGATATCTTTGGAAGCGAATATTTGTGTTCTCAGGAGATTTCGTTGGAAAAGAAATTTTTGTCTTCGGGGGTAATTTCGTTGGAAGCGAATTTTTTGTATTCTCAGGTGACTTTGATGGAAGGAAATTTTTGAAGTGTGGGATCATTTCGTTGGATGCAGGTTTTCTGTGCTCTGGAGTCATTTCGTTGGAAGCGAATTTTTTGT
The DNA here is from genome assembly GCF_030254825.1 of Meriones unguiculatus. Classification (NCBI taxonomy): domain Eukaryota; kingdom Metazoa; phylum Chordata; class Mammalia; order Rodentia; family Muridae; genus Meriones; species Meriones unguiculatus. The sequence continues at coordinate 59,458,512 of NC_083353.1, forward strand.
GCTCTGGGGTGATTTCGTTGGAAGCGAATTTTTTGAATTTTTGGGTAATTTCGTTGGAAGCGAATTTTTTGTGTTCTCAGGCGATTTCGATTGAAATAAATTTTTGAATAGGGGGTCATTTCGTTGGAAGCTTGTTTTCTGTGCCCTGGATTCATTTCGTTGGAAACGAGTATTTTGTGCTCTAGGATGATATCGTTGGAAGCGAATATATGTGTTCTCAGGAGATTTCGTTGGAAAAAATTTTTTGTCTTCTAGGGTAATATTGTTGGAAGAGAATTTTTTTTGTTCGCCGGTTTTTTCGATGTAAGCAAATTTTGGAAGTAGGGGGTCATTTCGTTGGAAGCGTGTTTTCTGTGCTCTGGAATCATTTCGTTGGTAGCGAATTTTTTGTGCTCTGGGGTGATTTCGTTGGAAACGAGTTTTTTGTGTTCTCGGATGATTTCTTTGAAAGGGAATTTTTGTGTTCTAGGGTGATTTCGTTGGAAGGGAATTTTTTGCGCTCTGGGATGATATCTTTGGAAGCGAATATTTGTGTTCTCAGGAGATTTCGTGGGAAAAGAATTTTTGTGTTCTGGGGTAATATTGTTGGAAGAGAATTTTTTGTGTTCTCCGGTTTTTTCGATGGAAGCAAATTTTTGAAGTAGGGGATCATTTCGTTGGAAGCATATTTTCTGTGCTCTGGAGTCATTTCGTTGGAAGCGAATTTGTTGTGTTCTCGGGTGATTTCGTTGAAAGCAAATTTTTTCTGTTCTCGGGTGATTTCGTTGGAAGCGTTTTTTCTGTGCTCTGGAGTCATTTTGTTGGAAGCGAATTTTTTGTGCTCTGGGGTGATCTCGTTGGAAGCGAATATTTGTCTTCTCAGGAGATTTCGTTGCAAGCGAATTTTTTGTGTTCTGGGGTAATTTCGTTGGAAGTGAATTTTTTGTGTTCTCGGGTCATTTCGTTGGAAGCGAATATTTGTTTTCTCAGGAGATTTCGTTGGAAAAGAAATTTTTGTCTTCTGGGGTAATTTCGTTGGAAGCGAATTTTTTGTGTTCTTGGGTGATTTCGATGGAAGCAAATTTTTGAAGTATGCGATCATTTCGTTAGAGGCGTCTTTTCTGTGCTTTGGAGTCATTTCATTGGAAGAAAAATTTTTGTGTTTTGGGGGAGTTCGTTGGAAGCGAATTTTTTGTGTTCTAGGTTGATTTCGTTGGAAGCAACTTTTTTGTGCTCTGGGGTGATTTGTTTGGAAGCATATTTTTTGTCTTCTGTGGTGATTTCAATAGAAGCGAATTTTCTGTGTTCTCGGGTGATTTCGTTGGAAGTGTGTTTTCTGTGCTCTGGAGTCATTTAGTTGGAAGCGAATTTTTTGTACTCTGGGGTGATTTCGTTGGAAGCGAATATTTGTGTTCTCAGGAGATTTCGTTGCAAGCGAATTTTTTGTGTTCTCTGGTGATTTCGTTGAAAGGGAATTTTTGTGTTCTAGGGTGATTTCTTTGGAAGAGAAGTTTTTGTGCTCTGGGATGATATCTTTGGAAGCGAATATTTGTGTTCTCAGGAGATTTCGTTGGAAAAGAAATTTTTGTCTTCTGGGGTAATGTAGTTTGAAGAGAATTTTTTGTGTTCTCCGGTCTTTTCGATGGAAGCAAATTTTTGGAGTATGGGGTCATTTCGTTGGAAGCGTGTTTTCTGTGCTCTGGAGTCATTTCGTTGAAAGCAAATTTTTTGTGTGCTAGGGTGATTTCCTTCGAAGCGAATTTTTTGTGTTCTGGGGTAATTTCGTTGGAAGCGAATATTTGTGTTTGAAGTGAATTTTCATTTGAAGTGAATTTTTTGTGTTCTCGTGTGATTTCGATAGAAGCAAATTTTTGAAGTATGGGATCATGTCGCGTGCAATCCTTCGCCGATAAGGAAGACGCGGCAACCGAAGATTTGTCCAGCAGAATCTTTATTGTAGAGCTCTTGTAGGTAGATGGAGAAGGACCCCAAACCCCAAGCGCTCTGCTTAAATAGCCTGCAGGGCCGCGTGCTCGTCTGTGATTGGTGCTCCGCACAATACCCAATTAGCATGTGTTCTCTGATACTGAGAGCACTCAAATCCGTATTAGCATCATGTGGCGCATGCGCCGCTGTAAGGCGAGTTCTAGCAAGAAGAACCAGGAAGCAGGAAGCCAGCGCCATCTCGTAATGGCGAATGCGGCTCCCGATATCTCCCCCTTTCTTAAAAATTACAAGCAAAGCCAAACGGTACACTATGAGATTTCCGATCAGCTCACTGACTCAACAGTATAAGCGATCGAGGAGGTTACCTAGTATTAGAGACCCTTTGCACCTTGAACCCCGTGCAATGGGAACCTGAGCCCTGGGAGATGCAAAGGTCTGTTCAGAACAGCATCCCGGTGCAATGGGAACCTGTGCCCGTCAGGAGTGCCATGAGTTCTGACAGTGTCTCAACGGCTAAGCATGTTTAACCAAACTTGAGGGGAAGATCCCTGTTCGACAGCCAGCATAGCCTGAACGATGGCCACATTTTTTGCATGTTGTTGTCTTTTGAATTTGCACAGCAACCAAAAACAGAGGAGCAGTCCCGCAAACAAGGTTACTCCAAACATTCTCACCCCCACCCAATCTGAAGTAAGAAAAGGCAGAATGAATAGAATTAGTGGTCCTCCTCGCTGTCCTTGATTCTTCAGCCGTCACGAGCTTTCGCGTGAGGCACTCCGGTACCCAGAATGGATTGTTTTCTTCCTGTGGAAAAACACAGACAGCTCCCCTGGATCTTATTAAAATAGGATCCGGTCCTTTCAGCGAGTTAGAAGTCTTAACATTTTCTTTATCTTTACTCTGGCTCTTCTCCTCAAGCAGAGGCGCTGTCGCACCATACCCTGGCGCATAAGGCGGAGGAGGGTTTGGGCCATATATTTGGCCGCTTCCTCATCTAATTCTGCTTGTTCAGCAGGATCAAGCCCTGTTTCCTCCTCAGAGTCAGATGACTCTTGCTGATCCTCTCCTTTGGAGGACGTCTCCTCCTCGGAAGAGGATGATATTGTATAATTCTTAAACTCAGTGAGGAGAGGATACAATTTAGGGTCCTCCTCACCTTTACTTACCCCTTTCTCAGAGGCAGGCAACAGCTTTAAGTTTTTTGCTCGCTGTTCGAGCTCTTCTTCCTTCTTTGCAAGTTGCTTTGCCCTTTTTTCAAGTTCAGCTAGCTTATCTTTACCTTTTACTTTCTTTTTTATTGGCTTTCTTCTCTGCTTAGCCTTTTTTCCCTTTTCAGCTTCTGATAGACTATCCTGATGGTCTGACAATGCCCGTTGGCCTTCCTTGATTTTTTCCTTACATCTTTCATCCTTAATGCAAGATTTTAACAGTTTGTATAGTGGCCACACCCCTGGTTTCAGGGTCCCCTGTTCTTTCTCTCGTATCAAATCTCCTCCTAACTTATCCCATGATCCCTTAGAAAGGGACCCAGAGACCACAAACCAGGGAGCTACTCGATCAACCTCCTTAAGAAAGTTCCGCAACACCCTGTCAGGGATTTTTAAGTCCTTTTGCCTAAGCAGCGCCTGCGCTGCTTCCAAGATCGGTTTAGTTGGTTGGTTACCCATCGCTCCTTTATCTACAGGAGAGAGCGCGGCGGCTCAGCTATCTACCTGAGTCTTATGGCCAATTATTCAAAATTGCAAAACGGACAGATGTAAGTTTTATCCCGTTTTTCACAATTAAGACACAGACAACACAGTAAAACAAAAATGAAACTAACAACGAGAAACGGAATACACCAGACCACAGAAATCATACCTTGCTGAAAAGTGCTGCAGCTTTTCACTCTGCTGGCTTGAATCTTCCTCCGACGAGCAGTCGGGGGTCCTTCGAGTCGTTCCTCTGCCCGGGGTCGGCGGTTCCCGGGTTTCGGCACCACTTGTCGCGTGCAATCCTTCGCCGATAAGGAAGACGCGGCAACCGAAGATTTGTCCAGCAGAATCTTTATTGTAGAGCTCTTGTAGGTAGATGGAGAAGGACCCCAAACCCCAAGCGCGCTCTGCTTAAATAGCCTGCAGGGCGGCGTGCTCATCTGTGATTGGTGCTCCGCACAATACCCAATTAGCATGTGTTCTTTGATAGGGAGAGCACTCAAATCCGTATTAGCATCATGTGGCGCATGCGCCGCTGTAAGGCGAATTCTAGCAAGAAGAACCAGGAAGCAGGAAGCCAGCGCCATCTCGTAATGGCGAATGCGGCTCCCGACAGGATCATTTCGTTGGAGGCGTGTATTCTGTGCTCTGGAGTCATTTCGTTGGAAGCGAATTTTTTGTTTTCTGGGGTAATTTCATTGGAAGCGAATTTTTTGTGTTCTCAGGTTTTTTCGATGGAAGTAAATTTTTGAAGTAGGGGGTCATTTCATTCGAATCGTGTTTTCTGTACTCTGGAGTCATTTCGTTGAAATGGAATTTTTTGTGCTCTGGGGTGATTTTGTTGGAAGCGAATTTTTTGTGTTCTCGGGAGATTTCTTTGAAAGGGAATTTTTCTGTTCTAGGGTGATTTCGTTGGAAGCGAATTTTTTGTGCTCTGGGATGATATCTTTGGAAGCGAATATTTGTGTTCTCAGGAAATTTCATTGGAAAGAATTTTTTGTCTTCTGGGGTAATATCGTTGGAAGAGAATTTTTTGTGTTCTCCGGTATTTTCGATGGAAGCAAATTTTTGAGGTAGGGGGTCATTTCATTGGAAGCGTGTTTTCTGTGCTCTAGAGTCATTTCGTTGGAAGTGAATTTTTTGTGCTCAGGTGTGATTTTGTTGAAAGCGAATATTTGTGTTCTCAGGAGGTTTCGTTGCAAGCGAATTTTTTGTGTTCTTCGGTATTTTCGATGGAAGCAAATTTTTGAGGTAGGGGGTCATTTCATTGGAAGCATGTTTTCTGTGCTCTAGAGTCATTTCGTTGGAAGCGAATTTTTTGTGCTCAGGTGTGATTTTGTTGAAAGCGAATATTTGTGTTCTCAGGAGATTTCGTTGCAAGCGAATTTTTTGTGTTCTGGGGTGATTTCGTTGGAAGCGAAATTTTTCTGTTCTCAGGTGATTTCGTTGAAAGGGAATTTTTGTGTTCTAGGGTGATTTTTTTGGAATCAAATTTTTTGTACTAGGGAATGATATATTTGGAAGTGAATATTTGTGTTCTCAGGAGATTTCGTTGGAAAAGAATTTTTTGTCTTCTGGGGTAATATTGTTGGAAGAAAATTTTTTGTGATCTCCGGTCTTTTCGAAGGAAGCAAATTTTTGAAGTAGGGGGTCATTTCTTTGGAAGCGTGTTTTCTGTGCTCTGGAGTCATTTCGTTGGAAGGGTATTTTTTTCGCTCTGGGGTGATTTTTTGGAAGGGAATTTTTTGTGCTCTGGGGTGATTTCGTTGGAAGCGAATTTTTTGTGTTCTTCGGTGATTTCGTTGAAAGCTAATTTTTTGTGTCTAGCGTGATTTCGTTGGAAGAGAATTTTTTGAGTTCTCGGGTGATTTCGATGGAAGCAAATTTTTTCTATTCTGTGCTAATTTCGTTGAAAGCCAATATTCTCTGTTTTCGGGTGATTTCTTGGAAAGGGAATTTTTGTGTTCTAGGGTGATTTCATTTTAATCGAATTTTTTGTGCTCTGGGATGATATCTTTGGAAGCAAATATTTGTGTTCTCAGGAGATTTCGTTGCAAGCGAATTTTTTGTGTTCAGGGGTAATTTCGTTGAGAGAGAATTTTTTGTGTTCTCAGGTGATCTCGATGGAAACAAATTTTTGAAGTAGGGGGTCATTTCTTTGGAAGCATGTTTTCTGCTCTCTGGAGTCATTTCGTTGGAAGCGAATTTTTTGTGCTCTGGGGTGATTTCGTTGGAAGAAAATTTTTTGTGTTGTCGGGTGATTTCGTTGAAAGGGAATTTTTGTGTTCTAGGGTGATTTCGTTGGAAGCAAATTTATTGTGCTCTGGGATGATATCTTTGGAAGCGAATATTTGTGTTCTCAGGAGATTTCATTGGAAAAGAATTTTTTGTCTTCTGGGGTAATATCGTTGGAAGAGAATTTTTTGTGTTCTCCAGTCTTTTCGATGGAAGGAAATTTTTGAAGTAGTGGGTCACTTCGTATGAAGCGTGTGTTCTGTGCTCTGGTGTCATGTCTTTCGAAGCGAATTTTTTGTGTTTTGGGGTGATTTCGATGGAAGCAAATTTTTTGTTCTGTGGTAATTTCGTTTTACGTGAATTTTTTGTGTTCTTGGGTGATTTAGTTGAAAGGGAATTTTTTGTGTTCCAGGGTGATTTTGTTGGAAACGAATTTTTTTGTGCTTTGGGATGATTTCTTTGGAAGCGAATATTTGTGTTATCAGGAGATTTCATTGGAAGCGAATTTTTGGTGTTCTTGGGTAATTTCAATGGAAGCGAATTTTTTGTGTTCTGGGGTGATTTCTTTGGAAGCGAATATTTGTGTTCTCAGAAGATTTATTTGCAAGCGAATTTTTTGTGATTTGGGGGAATTACGTTGGAAGTGAATTGTTAGTGTTCTCGGGATATTTCGATGGAAGCAAATTTTTGAAGTAGGAGGTCATTTTGTTGGAATCATGTTTTCTGTGCTCTGGAGTCATTTCGTTGGAAGGGAATTTTTTGCGCTCTGGGGTGATTTTGTTGGAAGCGAATTTTTTGTTTTCTCGGGTAATTTCGTTGAAAGATAATTTTATGTCCTCTGGGATGATATTTTGGAAGCGAATATTTGTGTACTTAGGAGATTTTTTTGGAAAAGAAATTTTTGTCTTCTGGGGTAATTTCGTTTGAAGTGAATTTTTTGTGTTCTCGGGTGATTTCGTTGAAAGGGAATTTTTGTGTTCTAGGGTGATTTTTTTGGAAGCAAATTTTTTGTATTAGGGAATGATATATTTTGAAGCGAATATTTGTGTTCTCAGGAGATTTCGTTGGAAAAGAATTTTTTGTCTTCTGGGGTAATATCGTTGGAAGAAAATTTTTTGTGATCTCCGGTCTTTTCGAAAGAAGCAAATTTTTGAAGTAGGGGGTCATTTCTTTGGAAGCATGATTTCTGTGCTCTGGAGTCATTTCGTTGGAAGGGAATTTTTTGTGCTCTGGGGTGATTTCGTTGGAAGCAAATTTTTTGTATTTTCGGATGATTTCGTTGAAAGGGAATTTTTGTGTTCTAGGGTGATTTTGTTGGAAGCAAATTTATTGTGCTCTGGGATGATATCTTTGGAAGCGAATATTTGTGCTCTGGGATGATTTCATTGAAAGCCAATATTTGTGTTCTCAGGAGATTTCGTTGCAAGTGAATTTTTTGTGTTCTGGGTTGATTTCCTTCGAAGCAAAATTTTTGTGTTCTCGAGTGATTTCGTTGAAAGGGAATTTTTGTGTTCTAGGGTGATTTTGTTGGAAGCAAATTTTTTGTGCTCTGGGATGATATCTTTGGAAGCGAATATTTGTGTTCTCAGGAGATTTTGTTGGAAAAGAATTTATTGTCTTCTGGGGTAATATCGTTGGAAGAGAATTTTTTGTGTTCTCCGGTCTTTTCGATGGAAGCAAATTTTTGAAGTAGGGGGTCATTTCGTTGGAAGTATGTTTTCTGTGCTATGGAGTCTTTTCATTGGAAGCGAATATTTTGTGCATTGTGGTGATTCCGTTGGAAGCGAATTTTTTGTGTTCTCAGGTGATTTCGTTTAAAATTAATTTTTTGTGTTCTAGCGCGATCGCATTGGAAGCGAATTTTTTGTGCTCTGTGGTGATTTCGTTGGAAGCAAAATTTTTGTGTTCTCTGGAGATTTCGTTGCAAGCGAATTTTTTGTGTTCTGGGTTGATTTCGTTGGAAGCGAATTTTTTGTGTTCTGGGGAGATTTCGTTGAAAGCGAATTTTTTGTGTTCTCGGGTGATTTCCTTGAAAGGGAATTTTTGTGTTCTAGGGTGATTTCGTTGGAAGCGAATTTTTTGCACTCTGGGATGATATCTTTGGAAGCTAATATTTGTGTTTTCTGGAGATTACGTTGGAAAAGAATTTTTTGTCTTCTGGGGTAATATCGTTGGAAGAGAATTTTTTGTGTTCTCCGGTCTCTTCGATGGAAGCAAATTTTTGAAGTAGATGGTCATTTCGTTGGACGCGTGTTTTCTGTGCTCTGGAGTCATTCCGTTCGAAACGAATTTTTTGTGTTCTGGGGTAATTTTGTTGGAAGCGAATTTTTTGTGTTCTGGGGTGATTTCCATGGTAGCAAATTTTTTCTGTTCTGGGGTGATTTCTTTCGAAGTAATTTTTTTGTGTTCTCGGGGGATTTCATTGAAAGGGAATTTTTGTGTTCTAAGGTGATTTCGTTGGAAGCGATTTTTTTCTACTCTGTGATGATATCCTTGGAAGTGAATATTTTTGTTCTCAGGAGATTTCGTTGGAAAGGAATTTTTTGTCTTCTGGGGTAATATTATTGGAAGATTTTTTTGTGTTCTCCGGTTTTTTCGATGGAAGCAAATTTTTGAAGTAGGGGGTCATTTCTTTGGAAGCGTGTTTTCTGTGATCTAGAGTCATTTTGTGGGAAGTGAATTTTCTGTGCTCTGGGTTGATTTCATTGGAAGCGAATATATGTATTCTCAGGAGATTTCGTTGCAAGCGAATTTTTTTTGTTCTAGGGTGATGTCGTAGGAAGCGAATTTTTTTGTGGTCTGGGATGATATCTTTGGAAGCGAATATTTGTGTTCTCAGGAGATTTCGTTGGAAAAGAATTTTTTGTCTTCTGGGGTAATATCTTTGGAAGAGAATTTTTTGTGTTCTCCAGTGTTTTCTATGGAAGCAAATTTTTGAAGTAGAGGGTCATTTCGTTGGAAGCGTGTTTTCTGTGCTCTGGAGTCATTTCTATGGAAGCGAATTTTTTGTGTTCTGGGGTGATTTGGTTGGAAGTGAATATATGTGTTCTCAGAAGATTTCGTTGCAAGCGAATTTTTTGTGTTCTGGGGTCCTCTCTTTGGAAGCGTGTTTTCTGTGCTTTGGAGTAATTTCATTGGAAGCGAATATTTTGTGCTCTGTCTTGATTCCATTGAAAGCGAATTTTTTGTGATCTCAGGTGATTTCGATGGAAGCAAATTTTTTCTGTTCTGTGGTAATTTCGTTGGACGTGAATTTTTTGTGTTCTCGGGTGATTTCATGAAAGGGAATTTTTTGTGTTCTGGTGTGATTTGGTTGGAAGCGAATTTTTTGTCTTCTGTGGTGATTTCGATGGAAGCGAAGTTTTTATGTTTTAGGGTGATTTCGTTGGAGGCGAATTTTTTGTGTTCAGGGGTCATTTCATTGGTAGCGTGCTTTCTGTGCTCTGGAGTCATATCTTTGAAAGCAAATTTTGTGCTCTTGGGTGATTTCGTTGGAAGGAAATTTTTTGTGTTCTCGGGGGATATTGTTGAAAGGGAATTTTTGTGTTCTAGGGTGATTTTGTTGGAAGCGATTCTTTTCTATTCTGTGATGATATCTTTGGAAACGAATATTTGTGTTCTCAGGAGATTTTGTTGGAAAAGAATTTTTTTTGTCTTCTGGGGTAATATTGTTGGAAGATTTTTTTGTGTTCTCCGGTTTTTTCGATGGAAGCAAATTTTTGAAGTAGGGGGTCATTTCGTTGGAAGCGTGTTTTTCTGTGCTCCGGAGTCATTTCGTTGGAAGCGAATTTTTTATGCTCTGGGGTGATTTCGTTCGAAGCGAATTTTTTGTGCTCTGGGGTGATTTCGTTGGAGGCGAATTTTTTGTGTTCAGGGGTCATTTCATTGGAAGCGTCCTTTCTGTGCTCTGGGGTCATATCTTTGGAAGCGAATTTTTGTGCTCTGGGGTGATTTCGTTGGAAGCGAATTTTTTGTGTTCTGCGGTGATTTCGAAGGTAGCAAATTTTTGAAGTACGAGGTCATTTCGTTGGAAGCGTGTTTTCTATGATCTGGGGTAATTTCTTTGGAAGTGAATTTTTTGTGCTCTGGGGTGATTTCCTTGGAATCAAATATTTGTCTTCTCGGGAGATTTCATTACAAGCGAATTTTTTGTGTTCTTGGGTAATTTCGTTGGAAGCGAATTTTTTGTGTTCTCGTGTGATTTCGTTGAAAAGAATTTTTTATGTTCTAGGGTGATTTCGTTGGAAGCGAATTTTTTTGTGTTCTAGGGTCATTTCATTGGAAGCATGTTGTCTGTGCTGTGGAGTCATTTCATTGGAAGTGATTTTTTTTTCGCTCTGGGGTAATTTCGTTGGAAGCCAATTTTTTGTCTTCTCGGGTGATTTCTTTGAAAGCTAATTTTTTGTGTTCTAGCGTTGTTTCGTTGGAAGCGAAGTTTTTGTGTTCTGGGTTGATTTCATTGGAAGCAAATTTTTTCTGTTCTGTGGGAATTTCATTGGACTTGTATTTTTTGTTTTCTTTGGTGATTTCTTTGAAAGGGAATTTTTTGTGTTCTAGGGTGATTTCCTTGGAAGTGAAGTTTTTTTCTGCTCTGGGGTGATTTGGTTGGAAGCAAATTTTTTGTCTTCTGTGGTGATTTCGTTGGAAGCGAATTTTTTGTGCTCTGGGGTGATTTAGTTGGAAGCGAATTTTTTCTGTTCTCGGGTGATTTCGTTGAAAGGGAATTTTTGTGTTCTGGGGTAATTTCGTTGGAAGCATATTTTTGTGTTCTCCGGTTTTTTCGATGGAAGCGAATTTTTTAAGTAGGGGGTCATTTCGTTGGAAGTGTGTTTACTGTGCTCTGGAGTTATTTCGTTGGAAGCGAATTTTTTGTGTTCTCGGGTGATTTCGATGGAAGCAAATTTTTGAAGTAAGGGTTCATTTCGTTGGAAGCATGTTTTCTGTGCTCTGGGGTGATTTCGTTGGAAGCGAATTTTTTGTGTTCTGCGGTGATTTCGAAGGTAGCAAATTTTTGAAGTACGAGGTCATTTCGTTGGAAGCGCGTTTTCTATGATCTGGGGTAATTTCTTTGGAAGTGAATTTTTTGTGCTCTGGGGTGATTTCCTTGGAATCGAATATTTGTCTTCTCGGGAGATTTCATTACAAGCGAATTTTTTGTGTTCTTGGGTAATTTCGTTGGAAGCGAATTTTTTGTGTTCTCGTGTGATTTCGTTGAAAAGAATTTTTTATGTTCTAGGGTGATTTCGTTGGAAGCGAATTTTTTTGTGTTCTAGGGTCATTTCATTGGAAGCATGTTGTCTGTGCTGTGGAGTCATTTCATTGGAAGTGATTTTTTTTTGCTCTGGGGTGATTTCGTTGGAAGCCAATTTTTTGTCTTCTCGGGTGATTTCTTTGAAAGCTAATTTTTTGTGTTCTAGCGTTGTTTCGTTGGAAGCGAAGTTTTTGTGTTCTGGGTTGATTTCGTTGGAAGCAAATTTTTTCTGTTCTGTGGGAATTTCATTGGATGTGTATTTTTTGTTTTCTTTGGTGATTTCTTTGAAAGGGAATTTTTTGTGTTCTAGGGTGATTTCCTTGGAAGTGAAGTTTTTTCTGCTCTGGGGTGATTTGGTTGGAAGCAAATTTTTTGTCTTCTGTGGTGATTTCGTTGGAAGCGAATTTTTTGTGCTCTGGGGTGATTTAGTTGGAAGCGAATTTTTTCTGTTCTCGGGTGATTTCGTTGAAAGGGAATTTTTGTGTTCTGGGGTAATTTCGTTGGAAGCATATTTTTGTGTTCTCCGGTTTTTTCGATGGAAGCGAATTTTTTAAGTAGGGGGTCATTTTGTTGGAAGTGTGTTTTCTGTGCTCTGGATTCATTTCGTTGGAAGCGAATTTTTTTGTTCTCGGGTGATTTCGATGGAAGCAAATTTTTGAAGTAAGGGTTCATTTCGTTGGAAGCATGTTTTCTGTGCTCTGGGGTAATTTCGTTGGAAGCTAATTTTTTTGTGTTCTGGGGTGATTTCGTTGGAAGCGAATATTTGTGTTCTCAGAAAATTTCGTTGCAAGCAAATTTTTTGTGTTCTGGGGTTATTTCGTTGGAAGCGAATTTTTTATCTTCTCCGGTTTTTCGATGGAAGCAAGTTTTTGAAGTAGGGGGTCATTTCGTTGGAATCGTGTTTTCTGTGCTCTGGAGTCATTTCGTTGGAAGGGAATTTTTTGTGCTCTGGGGTGATTTCGTTGGAAGCCTATTTTTTGTGTTCTCGGGTGATTTCATTGAAAGCTAATTTTTATGTTCTGGCGTGATTTCATTAGAAGCGAATTTTTTGTGTTCTGGGGTGATTTTGATGGAAGCAAATTATTTCTGTTCTGTGGTAATTTCGTTGGACATGAATTTTTTGTGTTCTCGGGTGATTTTGTTGAAAGGGAATTTTTTGTGTTCTAGGTTGATTTCGTTGGAAGCGAATTTTTTTGTGCTCTGTGATGATTTCTTTGGAAGCAGATATTGTGTTCCCAGGAAATTTCATCGGAAGCGATTTTTTTGTGTTCTGGTGTAATTTCGTTGGAAGCGAAATTTTTGTGTTCTCGGATGATTTCGATGGAAGCAAATTTTTGAAATTTGGGGTCATATAGTTGGAAGCATGTTTTCAGTGCTCTGGAGTCATTTCTTTGGAAGTGAATTTTTCGTACTCTAGGGTGATTTCGTTCGAAGTGAATTTTTTGTGCTCTGGAATGATATCTTTGGAAGCGAATATGTGTGCTCTCAGGAGATTTCGTTGGAAAAGAATTTTTTGTCTTCTGGGGTAATATCGTTGGAAGAGAATTTTTTGTGTTCTCGGTTGATTTCGATGGAAGCAAATTTTTGAAGTATGAGATCATTTTGTTGAAAGCATGTTTTCTGTGCTCTGGAGTAATTTCGTTGGAAGCGAATTTTTTGTGTTCTGGGGTGATTTCGTTGGAAGCGAATATTTGTGTTCTCAGAAAATTTCGTTGCAAGCGAATTTTTTTGTTCTGGGGTGATTTCGTTGGAAGCGAATATTTGTGTTCTCAGAAAATTTCGTTGCAAGCGAATTTTTTGTGTTCTGGGGTAATTTCTTTGGAAGCGAATTTTTTATGTTCTCCGGTTTTTCAATGGAAGCAAATTTTTTAAGTAGGGGGTCATTTCGTTGGAAGCTTATTTTCTGTGCTCTGGAGTCCTTTCGTTGGAAGGGAACTTTTTGTGTTCTGGGGTGATTTCATAGGAAGCGAATTTTTTGTGTTCTCGGGTGATTTCATTGAAAGGGAATTTTTGCGTTCTAGGGTGATTTCGTTGGAAGCGAATCTTTTGTGCTCTGGGACGATTTCGTTGGAAGCGAATATTTGTGTTCTCAGGAGATTTCATTGCAAGCGAATTTTTGTGTTCTGGGGTGATTTCATTGGAAGCGAATTTTTTGTGTTCTCGGGTGAATTCTTTGAAAGGAAATTTTGTGTTTTCGGGTGATTTCGTTGAAAAAGCTAATTTTTTGTGTTGTAGCGTGATTTTGTTTGAAGAAAATTTTTTTTTATTCTGGGGTGATTTCGATGGAAGCAAATTTTTTTCTGTTCTGTGATAATTTCTTTGGACGTGAATTTTTTGTGCTATCGGGGGCTTTTGTTGGAAGCGAATTTTTTGGTGCTCTGGGATGGTTTCTTTGGAGGCGAATATTTGTGTTCTCAGGAGATTTCGTTGGAAAAGAATTTTTTGTCTTCTGGGGTAATCTCGTTGGAAGAGAATTTTTTGTGTTCTTCGGTTTATTCGATGTAAGCAAATTTTTGAAGTAGGGGGTCAGTTCGTTGGAAGCGTGTTTTCTGAGCCCTGGAATCATTTTGTTGGAAACGAGTTTTTTGTGCTCTGGTGTGATTTCATTGGAAACAAATATTTGTGTCCTCAGGAGATTTCGTTGGAATAGAAATTTTTGTCTTCTGAGGTAATTTCGTTGGAAGCAAATTTTTTGTGTTCTCAGATTATTTCAATGGAAACAAATTTTTGAAGTATGGGATCATTTCGTTGGAAGCTTGTTTTCTGTGCTCTGGATTCATTTCGTTGGACGCCTATTTTTTGTGTTCTGGGGTAATTTCGAAGGAAGCTAATTTTTTGTGTTCTCTGGTTTTTTCAATGGAAGCAAATTATTGAAATAGGGGGTCATTTCATTGGAAGCGTGTTTTCTGTGATCTGGAGTCATTTCATTGGGAGCGAATTTTTTGTGTTCTGGGGTGATTTCGTTGGAAGCGAATATTTGTGTTCTCAGAAGATTTCATTGAAAGCGAATTTTTTGTGCTCTGGGGTGATTGCTTTGGAAGCGAATATTTGTATTCTCAGGAGATTTCGTTGCAAGCGAATTTTTTGTGTTCTGGGGTTATTTCGTTGGAAGCGTATTTTTGTGTTCTCTGGTTTTTTCGATGGAAGCGAATTTTTTAAGTAGGGGGTCATTTCGTTGGAAGCGTGTTTTCTGTGCTCTGGAGTCATTTCGTTGGAAGCGAATTTTTTGTGTTCTCTGGTGATTTCGAAGGAAGCAAATTTTTGAAGTATGAGATCATTTTGTTGAAAGCATGTTTTCTGTGCTCTGGAGTAATTTCGCTGGAAGCGAATTTTTTTTGTTCTGGAGTGATTTCGTTGGAAGCGAATATTTGTGTTCTCACAAAATTTCGTTGCAAGCGAATTTTTTGTGTTCTGGGGTAATTTTGTTGGAAGCTAATTTTTTGTGTTCTCCGGTTTTTTCAATGGAAGCAAATTATTGAAATAGGGGGTCATTTCATTGGAAGCGTGTTTTCTGTGATCTGGAGTCATTTCATTGGAAGCGAATTTTTTCTGTTCTGGGGTGATTTCGTTGGAAGCGAATATATGTGTTCTCAGAAGATTTCGTTGAAAGCGAATTTTTTGTGCTCTGGGGTGATTTCTTTGGAAGCGAATATTTGTGTTCTCAGGAGATTTCATTGCAAGCGAATTTTTTGTGTTCTGGTGTAATTTCGTTGGAAGCGTATTTTTGTGTTCCTCGGTTTTTTCGATGGAAGCGAATTTTTTAAGTAGGGGTTCATTTCGTTTGAAGCGTGTTTTCTGTGCTCTGGAGTCATTTCGTTGGAAGCGAATTTTTTGTGTTCTGGGGTGATTTCGTTGGAAGCGAATATTTGTGTTCTCAGAAAATTTCGTTGCAAATGAATTTTTTATGTTCTGGGGTAATTTCGTTGGAAGCGAATTTTTTATGTTCTCCGGTTTTTCGATGGAAGCAAATTTTTTAAGTAGGGGGTCATTTCGTTGGATTCATGTTTTATGTGCTCTGGAGTCATTTCGTTGGAAGAGAATTTTTTGTGCTCAGGGGTGATTTCATTGAACGCTAATTTTTTGGGTTCTAGCGTGATTTCGTTGGAAGAGAATTTTTTGTGTTCTCGGGGATTTCGATGGAAGCAAATTTTTTCTGTTCTGTGGTAATTTCGTTGGACGTGACTTTTTTGTGTTCTCAGGTGATTTTGTTGAAAGGAAATTTTTTGTGTTCTAGGGTGATTTCGTTGGAAGCGAATTTTCTGTGCTCTGGAGTCATTTCGTTGGAAGCTAATTTTTTGTGTTCTCGGGTGATTTCGTTGAAAGGGAATGTTTTGTGTTCTAGGGTGATTTCGTTGGCAGCGAATTTTTTGTGTTCAGGGGTGATTTCGATGGAAGCAAATTTTAGAAGTATGGGGTCATATCATTGGAAGCGTGTTTTCTGTGCTCTGGAGTCATTTCTTTGGAAGCGAATTTTTCGTGCTCTTGGGTGATTTCGTTCGAAGGGAATTTTTTGTGCTCTGGGATGATATCTTTGGAAGCGAATATTTGTGTTCTCACGAGATTTCGTTTGAAAAGAAGTTTTTGTCTTCTGGGGTAATATCATTGGAAGAGAATTTTTTGTCTTCTGTGGTGATTTCGTTGGAAGCGAATATTTGTGTTCTCAGGAGATTTCATTGCAAGCGAATTTTTTGTGTTCTGGGGTGATTTCATTGGAAGCGAATTTTTTGTGTTCTCAGGTGAATTCTTTGAAAGGAAATTTTGTGTTTTCGGGTGATTTCGTTGAAAAAGCTAATTTTTTGTGTTGTAGCGTGATTTCGTTGGACGAAAATTTTTTTTTATTCTGGGGTGATTTCGATGGAAGCAAATTTTTTTCTGTTCTGTGATAATTTCGTTGGACGTGAATTTTTTGTGTTATCGGGTGCTTTCGTTGGAAGCGAATTTTTTTTGTGCTCTGGGATGATTTCTTTGGAAGCGAATATTTGTGTTCTCAGGATATTTCATTGGAAAAGAATTTTTTGTCTTCTGGGGTAATCTCGTTGGAAGAGAATTTTTTGTGTTCTCCGGTTTATTCGAAGGAAGCAAATTTTTGAAGTAGGGGGTCATTTCGTTGCAAGCGTGTTTTCTGTGCTCTGGAGTCATTTCGTTGGATGCGAATTTTTTGTGCTTTGGTGTGATTTCGCTGGAAGCGAATATTTGTGTTCTCAGGAGATTTCGTTGCAAGCGAATTTTTTGTGTTCTGGGGTGATTTCGTTGGAAGTGAATTTTTTGTGTTCTCAGGTGATTTTGATGGAAACAAATTTTTGAAGTAGGGGGTAATTTCGTTGGAAGCGTGCTTTCTGTGCTCTGGAGTCATTTCGTTGGATGCGAATTTTTTGTGCTTTGGTGTGATTTCGCTGGAAGCGAATATTTGTGTTCTCAGGAGATTTCGTTGCAAGCGAATTTTTTGTGTTCTGGGGTAATTTCTTTGGAAGCGAATTTTTTGTATTCTCAGGTGATATCGTTGAAAGCGAATTGTTTATATTCTAGGGTGATTTCTTTGGAAGCGAGTTTTTTGTGCTCTGGGGTGAGTTCGTTGGAAGCGAATATTTGTGTTCTCAGGAGGTTTCCTTGGAAAAGAAATTTTTGTCTTCTGGGGTAATTTAGTTGGAAGCGAATTTTTTGTGTTCTCAGGTGATTTCCATGGATGCAAATATTTGAAATAGGGGGTCATTTCGTTGGATTCGTGTTTTCTGTGCTCTGGAGTCCTCTCGTTGGAAGGGAATTTTTTGTGCTCTGGGGTTATTTCGTTGGAAGGAATTTCTTGTAATCTGGGGTAATTTCGTTGGAATCGAATTTTTTGTTCTCGGGTGATTTTGATCGAAGCGAATTTTTTATATTCTTGGATTATTTCTTTGGAAGCGAATTTTTTATATTCTTGGGTTATTTCCTTGGAAGCGAATTTTTTTGTATTCTGGGGTGATTTCGTTGGAAGCGAATGTTTTGTGCTCTGGGGTAATTTCGTTGGAAGCGAATTTTTTGTTCTCTGGGATGATATCTTTGGAAGCGAATATTTGTGTTCTCACGAGATTTCGTTGGAAAAGAATTTTTTGTCTCTGGGGTAATATTGTTGGAAAAGAATTTTTTGTGTTCTCCTGTCTTTTCGATGGAAGCAAATTTTTGAAGTAGGGGATCATTTCTTTGGAAGCGTGTTTTCTGTGCTCTGGAGTCAACTCATTGGAAGCGAAATTTTTGTTCTCTGGGGTGATTTCGTTGGAAGCGAATTTTTTTTTGTTCTCGGGTGATTTCTTTGAAAGGGAATTTTTGTGTTCTAGGGTGATTTCGTTAGAAGCGAATTTTTTGTGTTCTGGGGTGATTTCGTTGGAAGCCAATATTTGTGTTCTTGGGTGATTTTGTTGGAAGGGAATTTTTGTACTCTGGGGTGATTTCTTTGGAAGCAAATTTTTTGTGCTAAGGGTGATTTCTTTGGAAGCGAATATTTGTGTTCTTAGGAGATTTCGTTGGAAGCAAATTTTTTTTCTTCTGGGGTAATATCGTTGGAAGCGAATTTTTTGTGTTCGGGGGTGATTTCGTGGAAGGCGAATTCTTTGTGTCTCCGGTTTTTTCGAATGAAGCAAATTTTTGAAATAGGGGGTCATTTCGTTGGAAGCGTGTTTTTTTACGTGCTCTGGAGTCTTTTCGTTGGACGTGAATTTTTGTGTTTTGCGGTGATTTCGATGGAAGCGAAATATTTGTTTTCTGGGGTCATTTCATTGGAAGTGTGTTTTCTGTGCTCTGGAGTCATTTCGTTGGATGCGAATTTTTTGTGTTCTAGGATGATTTCGTTGGAAGCGAATTTTTTGTGTTCTCTAGTGATTCCATTGGTAGCGTTTTTTCTGTGTTCTGGAGTCATTTCGTTGGAAGCGAAATTTTTGTGTTCTGTGGTGATTTCTTTGGGAGCAAATTGTTTGTGTTCTGGGGTGATTTCGATGGAAGCGAAATTTTTGTGTTCTGGGGTGATTTCGATGGAAGCAAATTTTTTTTGTTCAGGGGTAATTTCGATGTTAGCAAATATATGCGTACTCAGGTGATTTTATTCAGTTCTGGGGTAATTTCGTTGGAAGCCAATATTTGTGTTCTTGGGTGATTTTGTTGGAAGGGAATTTTTTGTGCTCTGGGTTGATTCGGTTGGAAGTAATTTTTTTCTATTCTGGGTTAATTTTTTTGGATGCGAATTTTTTGTGTTCTTTGGTTTTCGTCGCAAGCGAATATTTGTGTTCTCAGGAGATTTCTTTGCAAGCTAATTTTTTGTGTTTTGGTGTAATTTCATTGGAAGCTAATTTTTTGTGTTCGCTGGTTGTTTCGATGGAAGAAAATTTTTCAAGTAGGGGGTCATTTCGTTGGAAGCGTGTTTTCTGTGCTTTGGAGTCTTTTCATTGGAGGTGAATTTTTGTGTTTTGTGGTGATTTCAATGGAAGCGAATTTTTTATGTTCTAGGGTGATTTCGTTGGAAGCGAAATTTTTGTTTTCTGGGGTCATTTCATTGGAATCGTGTTTTCTGTGCTCTGGAGTCATTTCGTTGGAAGCGAATTTTTTATGTTCTCCGGTTTTTTCGATGGAAGCAAATTTTGGAATTAGGGGGTCATTTCGTTGGAAGCGTGTTTTCTGTGCTCTGGAGTCATTTTATTGGAAGCAAATTTTTTATGTTCTGGGGTGATTTCGTTTGAAGCAAATATATGTGTTCTCAGAAGATTTCGTTGCAAGCGAATTTTTTGTGTTCTGGGGTAATTTCGTGGGAAGCGAATTTTTTATGTTCTCCGGTTTTTCGATGGAGTCATTTCGTTCGAAGGGAATTTTTTGTGCTCTGGGGTGATTTCATTGAAAGCTAATTTTCGTTGGAAGAGAATTTTTTCTGTTCTGTGATAATTTCGCTGGACATGAATTTTTTGTGTTATCAGATGATTTCGTTGAAAGCGAATTTTTTGTGTTCTAGGTTGATTTCGTAGGAAGCTAATTTTTTTGTGCTCTGGGATGATTTCCTTGGAAGCGAATATTTGTGTTCTCAGGAGATTTCGTTGAAACGAATTTTTTGTGTTCTGGGGTAATTTCGTTGGAAGCAAATTTTTTGTGCTCTGGGATGATATCTTTGGAAGCGAATGTTTGTGTTCTGATGTAATTACGTTAGAAGACAATGTTTTGTGTTTTGGGGTGATTTCGTTGGAAGCGTGTTTTCTGTGCTCTGGAGTCCTTTCGTTGGAAGTGAACATTTATGTTCTCAGGAGATTTCATTGCAAGCGAATTTTTTGTGCTCTGGGGTGATTTCATTGGAAGCGAATTTTTTGTGTTCTCGTGTGATTACATTGGGAACGAATATTTCGTACTCTGTGGTGACTACGATAGAAGCAAATTTTTTCTATCCTGGGGTAATTTCGTTGAAAGGGAATTTTTTGTGTTCTAGGATGATTTCGTTGATATCGAATTTTTTGTGCTTTAGGGTGATTTCGTTGCAAGCGAATTTTTTGTACTCTGGGGTGATTTCGTTGGAAGCAAATGTTTTCTGCTCTGGGATAATTTGGTTGGACGAGAATATTTTTAAGTATGGGGTGATTTCGTTAGAAGCGTGTTTTCTGTGCTCAGGAGTCATTTCGTTGGAAGTGAATGTTTTATGTTCTGGGGAGATTTCATTGGAAGCGAATTTTTTGTGTTCTCGGGTGATTTCGATGGAAGCAAATGTTTGAAGTAGGGGGTCATTTCGTTCGAAGCGTGTTTTCTAGCTATGGAGTCATTTCGTTCGAAGCAAAATTTTTGTGCTCTGGGGTGATTTCGTTGGAAGCTAATTTTTTGTGTTTTGGTGTAATTTCATTGGAAGCTAATTTTTTGTGTTCGCTGGTTGTTTCGATGGAAGAAAATTTTTCAAGTAGGGGGTCATTTCGTTGGAAGCGTGTTTTCTGTGCTCTGGAGTCTTTTCGTTGGATGTGAATTTTTGTGTTTTGCGTTGATTACGATGGAAGCGAAATTTTTGTTTTCTGGGGTCATTTCATTGGAAGCGTGCTTTCTGTGCTCTGGAGTCATTTCGTTGGATGCGAATTTTTTGTGTTCTAGGATGATTTCGTTGGAAGCGAATTTTTTGTGTTCTAGGGTGATTTCGTTGGAAGTGAAATTTTTGTTTTCTGGGGTCATTTCATTGGAAGCGTGTTTTCTGTGCTCTGGAGTCATTTCTTTCTAAGCGAATTTTTTATGTTCTCCGGTTTTTTTGATGGAAGCAAATTTTTGAATTAGGGGGTCGTTTCGTTGGAAGCGTGTTTTCTGTGATCTTGAGTCATTTCATTGGAAGCGAATTTTTTGTGTTCTGGGGTGATTTCGTTGGAAGCAAATATATGTGTTCTCAGAAGATTGCGTTGCAAGCGAATTTTTTGTGCTCTGGGGTGATTTCTTTGGAAGCGAATATTTGTGTTCTCAGGAGATTTCCTTCCAAGCAAATTTTTTGTGTTCTGGGGTAATTTCTTTGGAAGCGTATTTTTGTGTTCTCCGGTTTTTTCGATGAAAGCGAATTTTTGAAATAGGGGGTCATTTTGTTGGAAGCGTGTTTTCTGTGCTCTGGAGTCATTTCGTTGGAAGCGAATTTTTTTGTTCTGGGGTGATTTCGTTGGAAGTGAATATTTGTGTTCTCAGAAAATTTCGTTGCAAGAGAATTTTTTGTGTTCTGGGGTAATTTCGGTGGAAGCGAATTTTTTATGTTCTCCGGTTTTTCGATGGAAGCGTGTTTTCTGTGCTCTGGAGTCATTTCGTTGGAAGCGAAATTTTTGTGTTCTGGGGTGATTTCAATGGAAGCCAATATTTGTGTTCTCGGGTGATTTTGTTGGAAGGGAATTTTTGTACTCTGGGGTGATTTCTTTGGAAGCAAATTTTTTGTGCTCTGGGATGATTTCTTTGAAAGCCAATATTTGTATTCTCAATAGATTTCTTTAGAAGTGAATTTTTTGTGTTCAGGGGTAATTTCGTTGGAAGCGAATTTTATGTGTTCTCTGGTCTTTTCGATGGAAGAAAATTTTTGAAGTCTGAGGTCATTTCTTTGGAAGTGAATTTTTTATGTTTTCGGGTGATTTCGATGGAAACAAATTTTTGTAGTATGGGGTCATTTCTTTGCAAGCGTGTTTTCTGTGCTCTGGAGTCACTTCGTTGTAAGCGAATTTTTTGTGCTCTAGTGTGATTTCTTTGGAAGCGAATATTTGTGTTCTCCGAAGATTTGGTTGCAAGCGAATTTTTTGTTTTCTTGGGTAATTTCGTAGGAAGCGAATTTTTTGTGTTCTACTGTTTTTCGCTGGAAGAAAATTTTTGACGTAGGGGGTCATTTCGTTGGAAGAGAATTTTTTGTGCTCTGGGGTGATTTCGTTGGAAGCGAATTTTTTGTATCCCCTGTTCATTTTGTTGAAAGCGAAGTTTTTATGTTCCAGGGTGATTTCGTTGTAAGCAATTTTTTTGTGCTCTGGGGTATTTGGTTGGAAGCGCATATTTTGTCTTCTCTGGTGATTTCGATTGAAGCGAATTTTTTATGTTATAGGGTTATTTTACGGGAAGCGAATTTTTTGTGCTCTGTGGTGATTACGTTGGAAGTGAATTTTTTTTTCTCGGGTGATTTCGTTGAAAGCGAATTTTTTGTGTTCGAGGTGATTTTGTTGGCAGTGAATTTTTTGTGTTCTGGGGTCATTTCTTTGGAAGCGTGTTTTCTGTGCTCTGGAGTCATTTCGTTGGAAGCTAATTTTTTGTGCTCTGTGGTGATTTCGTTGGAAGCGATTTTTTTTTGTTCTCGGGTGTTTTCATTGAAAGAGAATTTTTTGTGTTCTAGGGTGTTTTTGTTGGAAGCGAATTTTTTGTGCTAAGGGTGATTTCTTTGGAAGCGAATATTTGTGTTCTCAGGAGATTTCGTTGGAAGCGAATTTTTTTTCTTCTGGGGTAATATCGTTGGAAGCGAATTTTTTGTGTTCTTGGGTAATTAGTTGGAAGCGAATTTTTTGTGCTGTCTGGTGATTTTGTTTGAAGCGAATTTTTTCTCTTCAGTGTTAATTTCGTTGGAAGCTAATTTTTTGTGTTCTGGTGTGATAACATTGGGAATGAATATTTCGTGCTCTGTGGTGACTACGATAGAAGCAAATTTTTTCTCTCCTGGGGTAATTTCGTTGAAAGGGAATTTTTTGTGCTCTAGGATGATTTCGTTGATATCGAATTTTTTGTGCTTTAGGGTGATTTTGTTGGAAGCGAATTTTTTGTGCTTTGGGGTGATTTCGTTGGAAGCAAATGTTTTCTGCTCTGGGATAATTTCGTTGGACGAGAATATTTTTAAGTATGGGGTGATTTCGTTAGAAGCGTGTTTTCTGTGCTCAGGAGTCATTTCGTTGGAAGCGAAAGTTTTATGTTCTGGGGTGATTTCGTTGGAAGCGAATTTTTTGTGTTCTCGGGTGATTTCGATGGAAGCAAATGTTTGAAGTAGGGGGTCATTTCGTTCGAAGCGTGTTTTCTAGCTATGGAGTCATTTCATTGGAAGCAAATTTTTTGTGCTCTGTGGTGATTTCGTTGGAAGCGAATTTTTTGTGTTCTGGGGTAATTTCATTGGAAGCAAATTTTTTGTGTTCTCGGGTGATTTTGTAGAAAGCCAATTTTTTGTGTTCCAGGGTGATTTCGTTGGAAACAAATTTTTTGTGCTCTGGGGCGATTTTGTTGGAAGAGTATTTCTTGTGTTCTGGGGTAATTTTGTTGTAATCGAATTTTTTGAGCTCTGGGGTTATTTCGTTGAAAGAAAAAGATTTTGTTCTGGGGTGATTTTGTTGGAAGCGAATTTTTTGTGTTCTGGGGTGATTTCGTTGGAGGCGAATTCTTTGTGTCTCCGGTTTTTTCGAATGAAGCAAATTTTTGAAATAGGGGGTCATTTCGTTGGAAGCCTGTTTTCTGTGCTCTGGAGTCTTTTTATTGGATGTGAATTTTTGTCTTTTGCGGTGATTTCGATGGAAGCGAAATTTTTGTTTTCTGGGGTCATTTCATTGGAACCGTGTTTTCTGTGCTCTGGAGTCATTTCATTGGATGCGAATTTTTTGTGTTCTAGGATGATTTCGTTGGAAACGAATTTTTTGTGTTTTCGCGTGTTTTCGTTGGTAGCGTTTTTTCTGTGTTCTGGAGTCATTTCGTTGGAAGCGAAATTTTTGTGTTCTGCGGTGATTTCTTTGGGAGCAAAGTTTTGTGTTCTTGGGTGATTTCGATGGAAGCAAATTTTTTCAGTTCTGGGGTAATTTCGTTGGAAGCCAATATTTGTGTTCCTGGGTGATTTTGTTGGAAGGGAATTTTTTGTGCTCTGGGTTGATTTGGTTGGAAGTAATTTTTTTCTATTCTGGGGTAATTTCGTTGGATGCGAATTTTTTGTGTTCTTCGGTGATTTCGTTGGAAGCGAATATTTGTGTTTTTGCTTGATTTGGTCGCAAGCAAATATTTGTGTTCTCAGGAGATTTCGTTGCAAGCTAATTTTTTGTCTTTTGGGGTAATTTCATTGGAAGCTAATTTTTTGTGTTCGCTGGTTTTTCCGATGGAAGAAAATTTTTCAAGTAGGGGGTCATTTCGTTGGAAGTGTGTTTTTTGTGCTCTGGAGTCTTTTCGTTGGATGTGAATTTTTGTGTTTTGCGGTGATTTCGATGGAAGCGAATTTTTTATGTTCTAGAGTGATTTCTTTGGAAGTGAAATTTTTGTTTTCTGGGGTCATTTCATTGGAAGCGTGTTTTCTGTGCTCTGGAGTCATTTCTTTGGAAGCGAATTTTTTTTGTGTTCTCAGGGGATTTCGTTGAAAGCGAATTTTTTATGTTCTAGGGTGATTTTGTTGGAAGCAATTTTTTTTGTGCTCAGGAGGGCTTTAGTTGGAAGCGTGTTTTCTGTGCTCTGGAGTCATTTCTTTGGAAGCAAATTTTTTATGCTCTGGGGTGATTTTGTTGGAAGCGAATTTTTTGTGTTCTCTGGTTTTTTCAATTGAAGCAAATTTTTGAAGTAGGGGGTCATTTCGTTGGAAGCGTGTTTTCATTGCTCTGGAGTCATTTGTTGGAAGCCAATTTTTTGTGCTCTGGGGTGATTTCTATGGAAGCAAATTTTTTGTGTTCACTGGTGATTTCGTTGAAAGCGAATATTTGTGTTCCCAGGTGATTTCATTGGAAGCGAATTTTTTGTCTTCTGGGGTAATATCGTTGGAAGAGAATTTTTTGTGTTCTCCGGTTTTTTTCGATGGAAGCAAATTTTTGAAATACGGGGTCATTTCGTTGGAAGCGTGTTTTCTGTGCTCTGGAGTCACTTCGTTGGAAGCGAATTTTGCTCTGGGGTGATTTCTTTGGAAGCGAATTTTTTGTGTTCTCGGGAGATTTCGTTGAAAGGGAATTTTTGCGTTCTAGGGTGATTTCGTTGGAAGCGAATATTTTGTGCTCTGGGATGATATTTTTGGAAGCGAAAATTTGTGTTCTCAGGAGATTTCGTTGGAAAAGAATTTTTTGTCTTCTGGGGTAATATCGTTGAAAGAGAATTTTTTGTGTTCTCCGGTTTTTTCGATGGAAGCAAATTTTTGAAGTAGGGGGTCATTTCGTTTGTAACGTGTTTTCTGTGCTCTGGAGTCGTTTCTTTGGAAGCGAGTTTTTTGTGTTCTGGGGTGATTTCTTTGGAAGCGAATTTTTTGTGTTCTGTGGTAATTTCGTTGGAAGCGAATTTTTTGTGCTTTGGGGTGATTTCGTTGGAAGCGAATTTCTTGTGTTCTGGGGTATTTTAGTTGGAAGCTATTTTTTTGTGTTTTAAGGTGATTTCGATGGAAGCAAATTTTTGAAGTATGGGTAATTTCATTGGAAGCGAATTTTTTTGTATTCTCGGGTGATTTCGGTGGTCCCGAATTTCTTGTGTTCTGGGTAGATGTCGTTGGAAGCAAATTTTTTGTGTTCTGGGGTAAGTACGTTGGAAGCAATTTTTTTGTGTTTTGGGGTGATTTCGTTGTAAGCATGTTTTCTGTGCATTGGAGTCATTTCCTTGGAAGCAAATTTTTTGTGTTCTGGGGTGATTTTTTTGGAAGCGAATTTTTTGTGTTCTAGGGTGATTTCTTTGGAAGCAATTTTTTGTGCTCTGCGGGAATTTCGTTGGAAGCGAATTTTTTGTGTTCTGGGGGATTTCGATGGAAGTAAAAATTTTCCGTTCTGGGGTAATTTCGTTGGAAGCCAATATTTGTGTTCTCGGGTGATATTTTTGGAAGGGAATTTTTCGTGCTCTGGCTTGATTTGGGTGGAAGTAAATTTACCTATTCTGGGGTAATTTCTTTGGAAGCGAATTTTTCCTGTTCTCGGGTGATTTGGATAGAAGCACATTTTTTGTGTTCTGGGTTGATTTTGTTGGAAGCGAATTTTTTGTGCTCTTGGGTGATTTCATTGGAAGCGTGTTTTCTGTGTTTTGGAGTCATTTCGTTGGAAGGGAAATTTTTATGTTCTGTGTGATTTCTTTGGATGCGAATTTTTTGTGTTCTGGGTTGATTTCGTTGGACGCGAATTTTTTGTGTTCTCAGGTGATTTCGTTGAAAGTGAATTTTTTTTTTTGCCTTGGGTAAATTCGTTGGAAGCGAATTTTTTGTGCTCTGGGTTGATTTCTTTGGAAGGGAATATTGGTGTTCTCAGGAGATTTCATTGGAAGCAAATTTTTTGTGCTTTAGGGTGATTTCATTGGAAGCTAATATTTGTGTTCCCGGGTGATTTCGTTAGAAACGAATTTTTTCTGTTCTCGGGTGATTTCGATGGAAGGAAATTGTTTGTGTTCTGGGTTGATTTCGTTGGAAGCGAATTTTTTGTGTTCTGGGGCAATTTAGTTGGAAGCGAGTTTTTTTGAAGTATGGGGTGATTTCATTGGAAGCGTGTTTTCTGTGCTCTGGAGTCATTTTTTGGAATCAAATTTTTTGTGTTCTGGGGTGATTTCGTTGGAAGCGAATTTTTTGTGTTCTTAGGTGATTTCGATGGAAGCAAATTTTTGAAGTATGGGCTCATTTCGTTGAAAGCGAATTTTTTGTGCTTGGTGTGATTTTGTTGGAAGCGAATTTTTTGTGCTCTGGGGTGATTTCTTTGGAAGCGAATATTTGTCTTCTCAGGACATTTCTTTGCAAGCGAATTTTTTGTGTTCTGGGGTAATTTCGTTGGAAGCGAATTTTTTGTCTTCTCAGGTAATTTCGATGGAAGCAAATTTTTGAAGTATAGGGACATTTCGATGGAAGCGAATTTTTTATCCTTTGGGGTGATTTCATTGGAAGCAAATTTCTTGTGTTCTGGGGTAATTTCGTGGAAGTGAATTTTTTGTGTTCTGGGGTGATTTTGATGGAAGCGAATATTTTGTGTTCTGGGGTGATTTTGTTGGAAGCAATTTTTTTGTGCTCTGCGGGGATTTCTATGGAAGCGAATTTTTTTTGTATTCTGGGGTAATTTCTTTGGAAGCGAATTTTTTCTGTTCTCAGGTGATTTGGATAGAAGCAAATTTTTTGTGTTCTAGGTTGATTTCATTGGAAGCGAATTTTTTGTGCTCTGGGGTGATTTCATTGGAAGCGTGTTTTCTGTGTTTTGGAGTCATTTCATTGGAAGGGAAATTTTTGTGTTCTGAGTGATTTCTTTGGATGTGAATTTTTTGTGTTCTGGGTTGATTTCATTGGACACGAATTTTTTGTGTTCTCAGGTGATTTCGTTGAAAGTGAAGTTTTTTTCCTTAGGGTTATTTTTTGGAAGCAAATTTTTGGTGCTCTGGGGTAATTTCTTTGGAAGCGAATATTTGTGTTCTCAGGAGATTTCGTTGGAAAAGAATTTTTTGATTTTAGGGTGATTTCATTGGAAGCTAATATTTGTGTTCCCGGGTGATTTCGTTAGAAGCGAATTTTTTCTGTTCTCGGGTGATTTCGATGGAAGCAAATTTTTTGTGTTCTGGGTTGATTTCGTTGGAAGCGAATTTTTTGTGTTCTGGGGCAATTTAGTTGGAAGTGAATTTTTCTGAAGTATGGGGTGATTTCATTGGAAGCATGTTTTCTGTGCTCCTGAGTCATTTCTTTGGAAGCAAATTTTTTGTGTTCTGGGGTGATTTCCTTGGAAGCGAATTTTTGTGTTCTGGGGTAATTTCTTTGGAAGTGAATTTTTTGTGTTCTCGGGTGATTTCGATGAAGCAAATTTTTCAAGTATGGGCTCATTTCATTGAAAGCGAGTTTTTTGTGCTTGGGGTGATTTCATCGGAAGCGAATTTTTTGTGCTCTGGGGTGATTTCTTTGGAAGCAAATATTTGTCTTCTCAGGAGATTTCTTTGCAAGCGAATTTTTTGTGTTCTGGGGTAATTTCGTTGGAAGCGAATTTTTTGTGTTCTCAGGTAATTTCGATGGAAGCAAATTTTTGAAGTATAGGGACATTTCGTTGGAAGCGAATTTTTTATGTTCCTGGGTGATTTCGTTGGATGCAAATATTTGTGTTCCCTGGTGATTTCATTGGAAGCTAATTTTTCATGTTCTGGGGTATTTTTGTTGGAAGCGAATTTTTTTCTGTTCTCGGGTGATTTCAATAGAAG
Source organism: Meriones unguiculatus (assembly GCF_030254825.1). Classification (NCBI taxonomy): domain Eukaryota; kingdom Metazoa; phylum Chordata; class Mammalia; order Rodentia; family Muridae; genus Meriones; species Meriones unguiculatus. Next base: position 59,486,175 of record NC_083353.1, read on the forward strand.
CAAATTTTTCGTGTTCTGGGTTGATTTCTTTGGAAGTAAATTTTTTGTGTGTTGGGGTGATTTCGTTGGAAGCGATTTTTTGTGTTCTGGGGTGATTTCGATGGAAGCAAACTTTTTCCATTCTGGGGTAATTTCGTGGGAAGCCAATATTTGTGTTCTCGGGTGATTTTGTTGGAAGGGAATTTTTTGTGCTCTAGGTTGATTTGGTTGGAAGTAAATTTTTTCAATTCTCGCGTAATTTCGTTGTATGTGAATTTTTTGTGTTCTCGGGTGATTTCGTTGAAAGTGAATTTTTTTTGCTTTCGGGTGATTTCGTTGAAAGCGAATTTTTTGTGCTCTGTGGTGATTTCTTTGGAAGCGAATTTTTTGTGTTCTGGGGTGATTTTATTGGAAGCGAATTTTTTGTGTTCTAGGGTGATTTCGTTGGAAGCGAATTTTTTGTGTTCTCTGGTTTTTTCGATGGAAGCAAATTTTTGAAGTAGGGGGTCATTTCATTGGAAGCATGTTTTCTGTACTCTGGAGCCATTTCGTTGGAAGGGAATTTCTTCTATTCTGGGGTAATTTCGTTGGAAGCGAATTTTTTTGTGTTCTCGGGTGATTTCGATGGAAGCGATTTTTTTATGTTGTAGCGTGATTTCGTTGGAAGCTAATATTTTTGTTCTCGTGTGATTTCATTGGATGCGAATTTTTGGTGGTCTGGCGTAATGTCTTTGGAAGCGAATTTTTTCTGTTCTCGGGTGATTTCGATGTAAGCAAAGTTTTTGTGTTATGGGTTCATGTCGTTGGAAACGAATTTTTTGTGTTCTGGGGTAATTTCGTTTGAAGCGAATTTTTGGTGTTCTTGGGTGATTTCGATGGAAGCAAATTTTTGAAGTATGGGATCATTTCTTTGGAAGCGTGTTTTCTGTACTCTGAAGTCTTTTCGTTGGCAGCGAATTTTTTGGGCTCTGCGGTGATTTCTTTGGAAGCGAATATTTTGTGTTCTCGGGTGATTTCGTTGAAAGCGAATTTTTTATGTTCTAGGGTAATTTCGTAAAAGCGAATTTTTTGAGCTCTGGGGTGATTTGGTTGGAAGTGAATTTTTTGTCTTCTGTGGTGATTTCGATGGAAGCGAATTTTTTATGTTCTAGGGTGATTTCGTTGGAAGCGAATTTTTTGTGCTCTGCGGTGATTTCGTTGGAAGCGCATTTTTTGTGTTCTCTGGGGATTTCGATGGAAGCGTATTTTTGAAATATGGGGTCATTTCATTGGAATCATATTTTCTGTGCTCTGGAGTCTTTTCTTTGGAAGCGAATTTTTTGTGCTCTGTGGTGATTTCGTTGGAAGCGAATTTTTTGTGTTCTCGGGTGATTTCGTAGAAAGGGAATTTTTGTGTTCTAGGGTGATTTAATTGGAAGCAATTTTTTTCTGATCTGGGATGATATCTTTGGAAGTGAATATTGGTGTTCTCAGGAGATTTCCTTGGAAAAGATTTTTTTGTCTTCTGGGGTAATATCTTTAAAAGAGATTTTTTTTGTGTACTACGGTCTTTTCGATGGAAGCAAATTTTTGAAGTAGAGGGTCATTTCGTTGGACGCGTGTTTTCTGTGCTCTGGAGTCATTTCTTTGGAAGCTAATTTTTTGTGCTCTGCGGTGATTTCGTTGGAAGCGAATATTTTCTTCTCAGGAGATTTCGTTGCATGCAAATTTTTTGTGTTCTCGGGTGATTTCGTTGGCAGCGAATATTTGTGTTCTCAGAAGATTTCGTTGCAAGCGAATTTTTTGTGTTCTCCGGTTTTTTGGATGGAAGTAAATTTTTGAAGTATGGGGTCATTTCTTTTGAAGCATGTTTTCTGTGCTCTGGAGTAATTTCGTTGGAAGGGAATTTTTTTTGCTCTGGGGTGAATTCGTTTGAAGCGAATATTTGTGTTCTTAGGAGATTTCATTGCAAGCGAATTATTTGTGTTCTTAGGTGATTTCGTTGAAAGGGAATTTTTTGTGTTCTCGGGTGATTTCGTTGAAAGGGAATTTTTTGTGTTCTAGGGAGATTTCGTTGGAAGCGAATTTTTTGGTGCTCTGCGATGATTTCTGTGAAAGCGAATATATGTGTGCTCAGAAGATTTCGTTGCAAGCGAATTCTTTGTGTTCTGGGGTAATTTCGTTGGAAGCGAATTTTTTGTGTTCTTGGGTGATTTCGATGGAAGCAAATTTTTGAAGTATGGGGTCATTTCGTTGGAAGCGTGTTTTCTGTGCTCTGGAGTCATTTCGTTGGCAGCGAATTTTTTGTGCTCTGGGGTGTTTTCGTTGGAAGCGAATTTTTTATCTTCTGTGGTGATTTCAAAGGAAGCGAATTTTTTATGTTCTAGGGTGATTTCATTTGAAGCTTGTTTTCTGTGCTCTGGAGTCATTTCGTTGGAAGCGAATTCTTTGTGCTCTGGGGTGATTTCATTGGAAACAAATTTTTTGTTTTCTGTGGTGATTTCCATGGAAGCGAATTTTTTATGTACTAGGGTGATTTCGTTGGAATAATTTTTGTGTTCTGGATTCATTTTTTTGGAAGCGTGTTTTCTGTGCTTTGGAGTCATTTCGGTGGAAGCAAATTTTTTCTGCTCTGGGGTGATTTCTTTGGAAGGGATTTTTTTTGTTCTAGGGTGATTTCGTTGGGAGCGAAATTTTGTGCTCTGTGATGATATCTTTGGAAGAGAATATTTGTGTTCTCAGGAGATTTCGTTGGAAAAGAATATTTTGTCTTCTGGGGTAATATGGTTGGAAGCGAATTTTTTGTGTTCTCGGGTTTTTTCGATGGATGCAAATTTTTGAAGTAGGGGGTCATTTCGTTGGAAGCATGTATTCTGTGCTCTGGAGTCATTTCATTGGAAACGAATTTTTTGTGCTCCGCGGTGATTTCGTTTGAAGCGAATATTTGTGTTCTGAGGAGATTTCGTTGCAAACGAATTTTTTGTGTTCTGGGGTAATTTCGTTGGAAGCAAATTTTTTCTGTTCTCGGGTGATTTCGTTGAAAGCGAATTTTTTATGTTCTATGGTGATTTCTTTGGAAGTGAATTTTTTTGTCTTCTGGGGTCCTTTCATTGGAAGCGTGTTTTCTGTGCTCTGCAGTCATTTCATTGGAACCAAATTTTTTGTGTTCTGGGGTGATTTCTTTGGAAGCGAATTTTTTTTGTGTTCTGGGGTAATTTCGTTGGAAGAGAATATTTTGTATTCTCAGGTGATTTCGATGGAAGCAAATTTTTGAAGTATGGTATCATTTCGTTCGAAACGTGTTTTCTGTGCTCTGGAGTCAGTTCGTTGGAAGCGAATTTTTTGTGCTCTGGTGTGATTTCGTTGGAAGCGAATTTTTTGTGTTCTCAGGTGATTTCCTTAAAAGCTAATTTTTTGTGTTCTAGCGTGATTTCATTGGAAGCGAATTTTTTGTGTTCTCAGGTGATTTCCTTAAAAGCTAATTTTTTGTGTTCTAGCGTGATTTCATTGGAAGCGAATTTTTTGTGTTCTGGGGTGATTTCGATGGGAGCAAGTTTTTTCTGTTCTGTGGTAATTTCGTTGGACGTGAATTTTTTGTGTTCTCAGGTGATTTCGTTGAAAGGGAATTTTTTATGTTCTAGGGTGATTTCATTCGAAGCGAATTTTTTGTGCTCTGGGGTGATTTGGTTATAAGCGAATTTTTTGTCTTCTGTGGTGATTTCGATGGAAGTGAATTTTTTATGTTCTAGGGTGATTTCGTTGGAGGCGAATTTTTTGTGTTCTGGGGTTATTTCATTGGAAGCGTTTTTTGTGTGCTCTGGAGTCATTTTGTTGGAAGCGAATTTTTTGTGCTATGTGGTAATTTCGTTGGAAGCGAATATTTTGTGTTCTTGGGTGATTTCGTTGAACGGGAATTTTTTGTGTTCTAGGGTGATTTCGTTGGAAATGAATTTTTTGTGATCTGGGATGTTTTCTTTGGAAGCGAATATTTGTGTTCTCAGGAGATTTAGTTGCAAGCGAAATTTTGTGTTCTGGCGTAATTTCGTTGGAATCAAATTTTTGTTTTCTCCGGTTTTTTCGATGGAAGCAAATTTTTCAAGTATGGACTCATTGCGTTGAAAACTAATTTTTTGTGCTTGGGGTGATTTCGTTGGAAGCGAATTTTTTGTGCTTTGGGGTGATTTCTTTGGAAGCGAATATTTGTCTTCTCAGGAGATTTCTTTGCAAGCGAATTTTTTGTGTTCTGGGGTAATTTCGTTGGAAGCGAATTTTTTGTCTTCTCAGGTAATTTCGATGGAAGCAAATTTTTGAAGTATAGGGACATTTCGATGGAAGCGAATTTTTTATCCTTTGGGGTGATTTCATTGGAAGCAAATTTCTTGTGTTCTGGGGTAATTTCGTTGGAAGCGAATTTTTTTGTGTTCTCGGGTGATTTCGATGGAAGCGAATTTTTTATATTCCTGGGTGATTTCGTTGGAAGGAAATATTTGTGTTCCCTGGTGATTTCGTTGGAAGCTAATTTTTTATGTTCTGGGGTATTTTTGTTGGAAGCGAATTTTTTTCTGTTCTCGGGTAATTTCGATAGAAGCAAATTTTTCGTGTTCTGGGTTGATTTCTTTGGAAGTAAATTTTTTGTGTGTTGCGGTTATTTCGTTGGAAGCGAATTTTTTGTGTTCTCTGGGGATTTTGATGGAAGCGAATTTTTGAAATATGGGGTCATTTTGTTGGAATCATGTTTTCTGTGCCCTGGAGTCATTTCTTTGGAAGCGAATTTTTTGTGCTCTGTGGTGATTTCGTTGGAAGCGAATATTTGTGTTCTCGGGTGATTTCGTTGAAAGGGAATTTTTGTGTTCTAGGGTGATTTAATTGGAAGCAATTTTTTTCTGATCTGGGATGATATCTTTGGAAGTGAATATTGGTGTTCTCAGGAGATTTCCTTGGAAAAGATTTTTTTGTCTTCTGGGGTAATATTTTTAAAAGAGAATTTTTTGTGTACTACGGTCTTTTCGATGGAAGCAAATTTTTGAAGTAGGGGGTCATTTCATTGGAAGCGTGTTTTCGGTGCTCTGGAGTCATTTCGTTGGAAGCGAATTTTTTGTGCTCTGCCGTGATTTCGTTGGAAGCGAATATTTGTGTTCTCAGGAGATTTCATTGCAAACGAATTTTTTGTGTTCTGGGGTGATTTCGTTGGAAGCAAATATTTGTGTTCTCAGGAGATTTCGTTGGAAGCGAATTTTTTGTGTTCTGGGGTGATTTCGATGGAAGCAAATTTTTGAAGTATGTGGTCATTTCGTTGGAAGCGTGTTTTCTGTGCTCAGGAGTCATTTGGTTGGAAGCGAATTTTTTGTGCTCTGGGGTGATTTCTTTGGAAGCGAATTTTTTGTGTTCTCGGGTGATTTCGATGGAAGCAAATTTTTGAAGTATGGGGTCTTTTCTTTGGAAGCGTGTTTTCTGTGCTCTGGAGTCACTTAGTTGGAAGCGAATTTTTTGTGTTCTGGTGTGATTCCGTTGGAAGCAAATATATGTGTTCTCAGACGATTTTGTTGCAAGCGAATTTTTTGGGTTCTGGGGTAATTTCGTTGGAAGCAAATTTTTTATGTTCTCGGATGATTTCAATGGAAGCAAATTTTTGAAGTTTGGGGTCATTTTGTTGGAAGTGTGTTTTCTGTGCTCTGGAGTCATTTCGTTGGCAGCGAATTTTTTGTTTAAGAGTGATTCCTTTGGAAGCGAATTTTTTGTGCTCTGGGGTGATTTCCTTGGAAGTGAATATTTTCTTCTGAGGAGATTTCGTTGCAAGCAAATTTTTTGTGTTCTCATTTGATTTCGTTGGCAGCGAATATTTGTGTTCTATGAAGATTTCGTTGCAAGCGAATTTTTTGTGTTCTCCGGTTTTTTCGATGGAAGTAAATTTTTGAAGTATGGGGTCATTTCTTTTGAAGCATGTTTTCTGTGCTCTGGAGTCTTTTTATTGGATGTGAATTTTTGTCTTTTGCGGTGATTTCGATGGAAGCGAAATTTTTGTTTTCTGGGGTCATTTCATTGGAACCGTGTTTTCTGTGCTCTGGAGTCATTTCATTGGATGCGAATTTTTTGTGTTCTAGGATGATTTCGTTGGAAACGAATTTTTTGTGTTTTCGCGTGATTTCGTTCGTAGCGTTTTTTCTGTGTTCTGGAGTCATTTCGTTGGAAGCGAAATTTTTGTGTTCTGCGGTGATTTCTTTGGGAGCAAAGTTTTGTGTTCTTGGGTGATTTCGATGGAAGCAAATTTTTTCAGTTCTGGGGTAATTTCGTTGGAAGCCAATATTTGTGTTCCTGGGTGATTTTGTTGGAAGGGAATTTTTTGTGCTCTGGGTTGATTTGGTTGGAAGTAATTTTTTTCTATTCTGGGGTAATTTCGTTGGATGCGAATTTTTTGTGTTCTTCGGTGATTTCGTTGGAAGCGAATATTTGTGTTTTTGCTTGATTTGGTCGCAAGCAAATATTTGTGTTCTCAGGAGATTTCGTTGCAAGCTAATTTTTTGTCTTTTGGGGTAATTTCATTGGAAGCTAATTTTTTGTGTTCGCTGGTTTTTCCGATGGAAGAAAATTTTTCAAGTAGGGGGTCATTTCGTTGGAAGTGTGTTTTTTGTGCTCTGGAGTCTTTTCGTTGGATGTGAATTTTTGTGTTTTGCGTTGATTTCGATGGAAGTGAATTTTTTATGTTCTAGGGTGATTTCTTTGGAAGTGAAATTTTTGTTTTCTGGGGTCATTTCATTGGAAGCGTGTTTTCTGTGCTCTGGAGTCATTTCTTTGGAAGCGAATTTTTTTGTGTTCTCGGGGGATTTCGTTGAAAGCGAATTTTTTATGTTCTAGGGTGATTTTGTTGGAAGCAATTTTTTTGTGCTCTGGAGGGCTTTAGATGGAAGCGTGTTTTCTGTGCTCTGGAGTCATTTCTTTGGAAGCAAATTTTTTGTGCTCTGGGGTGATTTTGTTGGAAGCGAATTTTTTGTGTTCTCTGGTTTTTTCAATTGAAGCAAATTTTTGAAGTAGGGGGTCATTTCGTTGGAAGCGTGTTTTCATTGCTCTGGAGTCATTTGTTGGAAGCCAATTTTTTGTGCTCTGGGGTGATTTCTATGGAAGCAAATTTTTTGTGTTCACTGGTGATTTCGTTGAAAGCGAATATTTGTGTTCCCAGGTGATTTCATTGGAAGCGAATTTTTTGTCTTCTGGGGTAATATCGTTGGAAGAGAATTTTTTGTGTTCTCCGGTTTTTTTCGATGGAAGCAAATTTTTGAAATACGGGGTCATTTCGTTGGAAGCGTGTTTTCTGTGCTCTGGAGTCACTTCGTTGGAAGCGAATTTTGCTCTGGGGTGATTTCTTTGGAAGCGAATTTTTTGTGTTCTCGGGAGATTTCGTTGAAAGCGAATTTTTTGTGTTCTAGGGTGATTTCGTTGGAAGCGAATTTTTTGTGCTCTGGGATGATATTTTTGGAAGCGAAAATTTGTGTTCTCAGGAGATTTCGTTGGAAAAGAATTTTTTGTCTTCTGGGGTAATATCGTTGAAAGAGAATTTTTTGTGTTCTCCGGTTTTTTCGATGGAAGCAAATTTTTGAAGTAGGGGGTCATTTCGTTTGTAACATGTTTTCTGTGCTCTGGAGTCGTTTCTTTGGAAGCGAATTTTTTGTGTTCTGGGGTGATTTCTTTGGAAGCGAATTTTTTGTGTTCTGTGGTAATTTCGTTGGAAGCGAATTTTTTGTGCTTTGGGGTGATTTCGTTGGAAGCGAATTTCTTGTGTTCTGGGGTATTTTAGTTGGAAGCTATTTTTTTGTGTTTTAAGGTGATTTCGATGGAAGCAAATTTTTGAAGTATGGGTAATTTCATTGGAAGCGAATTTTTTTGTATTCTCGGGTGATTTCGGTGGTCCCGAATTTCTTGTGTTCTGGGTAGATGTCGTTGGAAGCAAATTTTTTGTGTTCTGGGGTAAGTACGTTGGAAGCAAATTTTTTGTGTTTTGGGGTGATTTCGTTGTAAGCATGTTTTCTGTGCATTGGAGTCATTTTCTTGGAAGCAAATTTTTTGTGTTCTGGGGTGATTTTGTTGGAAGCGAATTTTTTGTGTTCTAGGGTGATTTCTTTGGAAGCAATTTTTTGTGCTCTGCGGGAATTTCGTTGGAAGCGAATTTTTTGTGTTCTGGGGGATTTCGATGGAAGTAAAAATTTTCCGTTCTGGGGTAATTTCGTTGGAAGCCAATATTTGTGTTCTCGGGTGATTTTTTTGGAAGGGAATTTTTCGTGCTCTGGCTTGATTTGGGTGGAAGTAAATTTACCTATTCTGGGGTAATTTCTTTGGAAGCGAATTTTTTCTGTTCTCGGGTGATTTGGATAGAAGCACATTTTTTGTGTTCTGGGTTGATTTTGTTGGAAGCGAATTTTTTGTGCTCTTGGGTGATTTCATTGGAAGCGTGTTTTCTGTGTTTTGGAGTCATTTCGTTGGAAGGGAAATTTTTATGTTCTGTGTGATTTCTTTGGATGCGAATTTTTTGTGTTCTGGGTTGATTTCGTTGGACGCGAATTTTTTGTGTTCTCAGGTGATTTCGTTGAAAGTGAATTTTTTTTTTTTTGCCTTGGGTAAATTCGTTGGAAGCGAATTTTTTGTGCTCTGGGTTGATTTCTTTGGAAGGGAATATTGGTGTTCTCAGGAGATTTCATTGGAAGCAAATTTTTTGTGCTTTAGGGTGATTTCATTGGAAGCTAATATTTGTGTTCCCGGGTGATTTCGTTAGAAACGAATTTTTTCTGTTCTCGGGTGATTTCGATGGAAGGAAATTGTTTGTGTTCTGGGTTGATTTCGTTGGAAGCGAATTTTTTGTGTTCTGGGGCAATTTAGTTGGAAGCGAATTTTTTTGAAGTATGGGGTGATTTCATTGGAAGCGTGTTTTCTGTGCTCTGGAGTCATTTCTTTGGAATCAAATTTTTTGTGTTCTGGGGTGATTTCGTTGGAAGCGAATTTTTTGTGTTCTTAGGTGATTTCGATGGAAGCAAATTTTTGAAGTATGGGCTCATTTCGTTGAAAGCGAATTTTTTGTGCTTGGTGTGATTTTGTTGGAAGCGAATTTTTTGTGCTCTGGGGTGATTTCTTTGGAAGCGAATATTTGTCTTCTCAGGACATTTCTTTGCAAGCGAATTTTTTGTGTTCTGGGGTAATTTCGTGGAAGTGAATTTTTTGTGTTCTGGGGTGATTTTGATGGAAGCGAATATTTTGTGTTCTGGGTTGATTTCGTTGGAAGACAATTTTTTGTGTTCTGGGGCAATTTTTTGAAAGCGAATTTTTTTGAATTATGGGGTGATTTTGTTGGAAGCATATTTTCTGTGCATTGGAGTCATTTCTTTGGAAGCAAATTTTTTGTGTTCTGGGGTGATTTTGTTGGAAGCAATTTTTTTTGTGCTCTGCGGGGATTTCTATGGAAGCGAATTTTTTTGTATTCTGGGGTAATTTCTTTGGAAGCGAATTTTTTCTGTTCTCAGGTGATTTGGATAGAAGCAAATTTTTTGTGTTCTAGGTTGATTTCATTGGAAGCGAATTTTTTGTGCTCTGGGGTGATTTCATTGGAAGCGTGTTTTCTGTGTTTTGGAGTCATTTCATTGGAAGGGAAATTTTTGTGTTCTGAGTGATTTCTTTGGATGTGAATTTTTTGTGTTCTGGGTTGATTTCATTGGACACGAATTTTTTGTGTTCTCAGGTGATTTCGTTGAAAGTGAAGTTTTTTTCCTTAGGGTTATTTTTTGGAAGCAAATTTTTGGTGCTCTGGGGTAATTTCTTTGGAAGCGAATATTTGTGTTCTCAGGAGATTTCGTTGGAAAAGAATTTTTTGATTTTAGGGTGATTTCATTGGAAGCTAATATTTGTGTTCCCGGGTGATTTCGTTAGAAGCGAATTTTTTCTGTTCTCGGGTGATTTCGATGGAAGCAAATTTTTTGTGTTCTGGGTTGATTTCGTTGGAAGCGAATTTTTTGTGTTCTGGGGCAATTTAGTTGGAAGTGAATTTTTCTGAAGTATGGGGTGATTTCATTGGAAGCATGTTTTCTGTGCTCCTGAGTCATTTCTTTGGAAGCAAATTTTTTGTGTTCTGGGGTGATTTCCTTGGAAGCGAATTTTTGTGTTCTGGGGTAATTTCTTTGGAAGTGAATTTTTTGTGTTCTCGGGTGATTTCGATGAAGCAAATTTTTCAAGTATGGGCTCATTTCATTGAAAGCGAGTTTTTTGTGCTTGGGGTGATTTCATCGGAAGCGAATTTTTTGTGCTCTGGGGTGATTTCTTTGGAAGCAAATATTTGTCTTCTCAGGAGATTTCTTTGCAAGCGAACTTTTTGTGTTCTGGGGTAATTTCGTTGGAAGCGAATTTTTTGTGTTCTCAGGTAATTTCGATGGAAGCAAATTTTTGAAGTATAGGGACATTTCGTTGGAAGCGAATTTTTTATGTTCCTGGGTGATTTCGTTGGATGCAAATATTTGTGTTCCCTGGTGATTTCATTGGAAGCTAATTTTTCATGTTCTGGGGTATTTTTGTTGGAAGCGAATTTTTTTCTGTTCTCGGGTGATTTCAATAGAAGCAAATTTTTCGTGTTCTGGGTTGATTTCTTTGGAAGTAAATTTTTTGTGTGTTGGGGTGATTTCGTTGGAAGCGATTTTTTGTGTTCTGGGGTGATTTCGATGGAAGCAAACTTTTTCCATTCTGGGGTAATTTCGTGGGAAGCCAATATTTGTGTTCTCGGGTGATTTTGTTGGAAGGGAATTTTTTGTGCTCTAGGTTGATTTGGTTGGAAGTAAATTTTTTCAATTCTCGCGTAATTTCGTTGTATGTGAATTTTTTGTGTTCTCGGGTGATTTCGTTGAAAGTGAATTTTTTTTGCTTTCGGGTGATTTCGTTGAAAGCGAATTTTTTTGTGCTCTGTGGTGATTTCTTTGGAAGCGAATTTTTTGTGTTCTGGGGTGATTTTATTGGAAGCGAATTTTTTGTGTTCTAGGGTGATTTCGTTGGAAGCGAATTTTTTGTGTTCTCTGGTTTTTTCGATGGAAGCAAATTTTTGAAGTAGGGGGTCATTTCATGGGAAGCATGTTTTCTGTACTCTGGAGCCATTTCGTTGGAAGGGAATTTCTTCTATTCTGGGGTAATTTCGTTGGAAGCGAATTTTTTTGTGTTCTCGGGTGATTTCGATGGAAGCGATTTTTTTATGTTGTAGCGTGATTTCGTTGGAAGCTAATATTTTTGTTCTCGTGTGATTTCATTGGATGCGAATTTTTGGTGGTCTGGCGTAATGTCTTTGGAAGCGAATTTTTTCTGTTCTCGGGTGATTTCGATGTAAGCAAAGTTTTTGTGTTATGGGTTCATGTCGTTGGAAGCGAATTTTTTGTGTTCTGGGGTAATTTCGTTTGAAGCGAATTTTTGGTGTTCTTGGGTGATTTCGATGGAAGCAAATTTTTGAAGTATGGGATCATTTCTTTGGAAGCGTGTTTTCTGTACTCTGAAGTCTTTTCGTTGGCAGCGAATTTTTTGGGCTCTGCGGTGATTTCTTTGGAAGCGAATATTTTGTGTTCTCGGGTGATTTCGTTGAAAGCGAATTTTTTATGTTCTAGGGTAATTTCGTAAAAGCGAATTTTTTGAGCTCTGGGGTGATTTGGTTGGAAGTGAATTTTTTGTCTTCTGTGGTGATTTCGATGGAAGCGAATTTTTTATGTTCTAGGGTGATTTCTTTGGAAGCGAATTTTTTGTGCTCTGCGGTGATTTCGTTGGAAGCGCATTTTTTGTGTTCTCTGGGGATTTCGATGGAAGCGTATTTTTGAAATATGGGGTCATTTCATTGGAATCATATTTTCTGTGCTCTGGAGTCTTTTCTTTGGAAGCGAATTTTTTGTGCTCTGTGGTGATTTCGTTGGAAGCGAATTTTTTGTGTTCTCGGGTGATTTCGTAGAAAGGGAATTTTTGTGTTCTAGGGTGATTTAATTGGAAGCAATTTTTTTCTGATCTGGGATGATATCTTTGGAAGTGAATATTGGTGTTCTCAGGAGATTTCCTTGGAAAAGATTTTTTTGTCTTCTGGGGTAATATCTTTAAAAGAGATTTTTTTTGTGTACTACGGTCTTTTCGATGGAAGCAAATTTTTGAAGTAGAGGGTCATTTCGTTGGACGCGTGTTTTCTGTGCTCTGGAGTCATTTCTTTGGAAGCTAATTTTTTGTGCTCTGCGGTGATTTCGTTGGAAGCGAATATTTTCTTCTCAGGAGATTTCGTTGCATGCAAATTTTTTGTGTTCTCGGGTGATTTCGTTGGCAGCGAATATTTGTGTTCTCAGAAGATTTCGTTGCAAGCGAATTTTTTGTGTTCTCCGGTTTTTTGGATGGAAGTAAATTTTTGAAGTATGGGGTCATTTCTTTTGAAGCATGTTTTCTGTGCTCTGGAGTAATTTCGTTGGAAGGGAATTTTTTTTGCTCTGGGGTGAATTCGTTTGAAGCGAATATTTGTGTTCTTAGGAGATTTCATTGCAAGCGAATTATTTGTGTTCTTAGGTGATTTCGTTGAAAGGGAATTTTTTGTGTTCTCGGGTGATTTCGTTGAAAGGGAATTTTTTGTGTTCTAGGGAGATTTCGTTGGAAGCGAATTTTTTGGTGCTCTGCGATGATTTCTGTGAAAGCGAATATATGTGTGCTCAGAAGATTTCGTTGCAAGCGAATTCTTTGTGTTCTGGGGTAATTTCGTTGGAAGCGAATTTTTTGTGTTCTTGGGTGATTTCGATGGAAGCAAATTTTTGAAGTATGGGGTCATTTCGTTGGAAGCGTGTTTTCTGTGCTCTGGAGTCATTTCGTTGGCAGCGAATTTTTTGTGCTCTGGGGTGTTTTCGTTGGAAGCGAATTTTTTATCTTCTGTGGTGATTTCAAAGGAAGCGAATTTTTTATGTTCTAGGGTGATTTCATTTGAAGCTTGTTTTCTGTGCTCTGGAGTCATTTCGTTGGAAGCGAATTCTTTGTGCTCTGGGGTGATTTCATTGGAAACAAATTTTTTGTTTTCTGTGGTGATTTCCATGGAAGCGAATTTTTTATGTACTAGGGTGATTTCGTTGGAATAATTTTTGTGTTCTGGATTCATTTTTTTGGAAGCGTGTTTTCTGTGCTTTGGAGTCATTTCGGTGGAAGCAAATTTTTTCTGCTCTGGGGTGATTTCTTTGGAAGGGATTTTTTTTGTTCTAGGGTGATTTCGTTGGGAGCGAAATTTTGTGCTCTGTGATGATATCTTTGGAAGAGAATATTTGTGTTCTCAGGAGATTTCGTTGGAAAAGAATATTTTGTCTTCTGGGGTAATATGGTTGGAAGCGAATTTTTTGTGTTCTCGGGTTTTTTCGATGGATGCAAATTTTTGAAGTAGGGGGTCATTTCGTTGGAAGCATGTATTCTGTGCTCTGGAGTCATTTCATTGGAAACGAATTTTTTGTGCTCCGCGGTGATTTCGTTTGAAGCGAATATTTGTGTTCTGAGGAGATTTCGTTGCAAACGAATTTTTTGTGTTCTGGGGTAATTTCGTTGGAAGCAAATTTTTTCTGTTCTCGGGTGATTTCGTTGAAAGCGAATTTTTTATGTTCTATGGTGATTTCTTTGGAAGTGAATTTTTTTGTCTTCTGGGGTCCTTTCATTGGAAGCGTGTTTTCTGTGCTCTGCAGTCATTTCATTGGAACCAAATTTTTTGTGTTCTGGGGTGATTTCTTTGGAAGCGAATTTTTTTGTGTTCTGGGGTAATTTCGTTGGAAGAGAATATTTTGTATTCTCAGGTGATTTCGATGGAAGCAAATTTTTGAAGTATGGTATCATTTCGTTCGAAACGTGTTTTCTGTGCTCTGGAGTCAGTTCGTTGGAAGCGAATTTTTTGTGCTCTGGTGTGATTTCGTTGGAAGCGAATTTTTTGTGTTCTCAGGTGATTTCCTTAAAAGCTAATTTTTTGTGTTCTAGCGTGATTTCATTGGAAGCGAATTTTTTGTGTTCTCAGGTGATTTCCTTAAAAGCTAATTTTTTGTGTTCTAGCGTGATTTCATTGGAAGCGAATTTTTTGTGTTCTGGGGTGATTTCGATGGGAGCAAGTTTTTTCTGTTCTGTGGTAATTTCGTTGGACGTGAATTTTTTGTGTTCTCAGGTGATTTCGTTGAAAGGGAATTTTTTATGTTCTAGGGTGATTTCATTCGAAGCGAATTTTTTGTGCTCTGGGGTGATTTGGTTATAAGCGAATTTTTTGTCTTCTGTGGTGATTTCGATGGAAGTGAATTTTTTATGTTCTAGGGTGATTTCGTTGGAGGCGAATTTTTTGTGTTCTGGGGTTATTTCATTGGAAGCGTTTTTTGTGTGCTCTGGAGTCATTTTGTTGGAAGCGAAATTTTTGTGCTATGTGGTAATTTCGTTGGAAGCGAATATTTTGTGTTCTTGGGTGATTTCGTTGAAAGGGAATTTTTTGTGTTCTAGGGTGATTTCGTTGGAAATGAATTTTTTGTGATCTGGGATGTTTTCTTTGGAAGCGAATATTTGTGTTCTCAGGAGATTTAGTTGCAAGCGAAATTTTGTGTTCTGGGGTAATTTCGTTGGAATCAAATTTTTGTTTTCTCCGGTTTTTTCGATGGAATCAAATTTTTCAAGTATGGACTCATTGCGTTGAAAGCTAATTTTTTGTGCTTGGGGTGATTTCGTTGGAAGCGAATTTTTTGTGCTTTGGGGTGATTTCTTTGGAAGCGAATATTTGTCTTCTCAGGAGATTTCTTTGCAAGCGAATTTTTTGTGTTCTGGGGTAATTTCGTTGGAAGCGAATTTTTTGTCTTCTCAGGTAATTTCGATGGAAGCAAATTTTTGAAGTATAGGGACATTTTGATGGAAGCGAATTTTTTATCCTTTGGGGTGATTTCATTGGAAGCAAATTTCTTGTGTTCTGGGGTAATTTCGTTGGAAGCGAATTTTTTTGTGTTCTCGGGTGATTTCGATGGAAGCGAATTTTTTATATTCCTGGGTGATTTCGTTGGAAGGAAATATTTGTGTTCCCTGGTGATTTCGTTGGAAGCTAATTTTTTATGTTCTGGGGTATTTTTGTTGGAAGCGAATTTTTTTCTGTTCTCGGGTAATTTCGATAGAAGCAAATTTTTCGTGTTCTGAGTTGATTTCTTTGGAAGTAAATTTTTTGTGTGTTGCGGTTATTTCGTTGGAAGCGAATTTTTTGTGTTCTCTGGGGATTTTGATGGAAGCGAATTTTTGAAATATGGGGTCATTTTGTTGGAATCATGTTTTCTGTGCCCTGGAGTCATTTCTTTGGAAGCGAATTTTTTGTGCTCTGTGGTGATTTCGTTGGAAGCGAATATTTGTGTTCTCGGGTGATTTCGTTGAAAGGGAATTTTTGTGTTCTAGGGTGATTTAATTGGAAGCAATTTTTTTCTGATCTGGGATGATATCTTTGGAAGTGAATATTGGTGTTCTCAGGAGATTTCCTTGGAAAAGATTTTTTTGTCTTCTGGGGTAATATTTTTAAAAGAGAATTTTTTGTGTACTACGGTCTTTCCGATGGAAGCAAATTTTTGAAGTAGGGGGTCATTTCATTGGAAGCGTGTTTTCGGTGCTCTGGAGTCATTTCGTTGGAAGCGAATTTTTTGTGCTCTGCCGTGATTTCGTTGGAAGCGAATATTTGTGTTCTCAGGATATTTCATTGCAAACGAATTTTTTGTGTTCTGGGGTGATTTCGATGGAAGCAAATTTTTGAAGTATGTGGTCATTTCTTTGGAAGCGTGTTTTCTGTGCTCAGGAGTCATTTGGTTGGAAGCGAATTTTTTGTGCTCTGGGGTGATTTCTTTGGAAGTGAATTTTTTGTGTTCTCGGGTGATTTCGATGGAAGCAAATTTTTGAAGTATGGGGTCTTTTCTTTGGAAGCGTGTTTTCTGTGCTCTGGAGTCACTTAGTTGGAAGCGAATTTTTTGTGTTCTGGTGTGATTCCGTTGGAAGCAAATATATGTGTTCTCAGACGATTTTGTTGCAAGCGAATTTTTTGGGTTCTGGGGTAATTTCGTTGGAAGCAAATTTTTTATGTTCTCGGATGATTTCAATGGAAGCAAATTTTTGAAGTTTGGGGTCATTTTGTTGGAAGTGTGTTTTCTGTGCTCTGGAGTCATTTCGTTGGCAGCGAATTTTTTGTTTAAGAGTGATTCCTTTGGAAGCGAATTTTTTGTGCTCTGGGGTGATTTCCTTGGAAGTGAATATTTTCTTCTAAGGAGATTTCGTTGCAAGCAAATTTTTTGTGTTCTCATTTGATTTCGTTGGCAGCGAATATTTGTGTTCTATGAAGATTTCGTTGCAAGCGAATTTTTTGTGTTCTCCGGTTTTTTCGATGGAAGTAAATTTTTGAAGTATGGGGTCATTTCTTTTGAAGCATGTTTTCTGTGCTCTGGAGTCATTTTGTTGGAAGGGAATTCTTTTTGTTCTGGGGTGAATTCGTTTGAAGCGAATATTTGTGTTCTTAGGAGATTTCATTGCAAGCGAATTATTTGTGTTCTAAGGTGATTTCGTTGAAAGGGAATTTTTTTGTGTTCTCGGGTGATTTCGTTGAAAGGGAATTTTTTGTGTTCTAGGGAGATTTCGTTGGAAGCGAATTTTTTTGTGCTCTGCGATGATTTCTGTGGAAGCGAATATATGTGTGCTCAGAAAATTTCGTTGCAAGCGAATTTTTTGTGTTCTGGGGTAATTTCATTGGAAGCGAATTTTTTGTGTTCTCCGGTTTTTTCGATGGAAGCAATTTTTTGAAGTAGGGGGTCATTTCGTTGGAAGCGTGTTTTCTGTGCTCTGGAGTCATTTCGTTGGCAGCGAATTTTTTGTGCTCTGGGGTGATTTCGTTGGAAGCGAATATTTTGTGTTCTCGGGTGATTTTGTTGAATGCGAATTTTTTATGTTCTAGGGTAATTTCGTAAAAGCGAATTTTTTGAGCTCTGGGGTGATTTGGTTGGAAGCGAATTTTTTGTCTTCTGTGGTGATTTCGAAGGAAGTGAATTTTTTATGTTCTATGGTGATTTCGTTGGAAGCGAATTTTTTGTGTTCTGGGGTAATTTCATTTGAAGCTTGTTTTCTGTGCTCTGGAGTCATTTTGTTGGAAGCGAATTCTTTGTGCTCTGGGGTGATTTCATTGGAAACGAATTTTTTGTCTTCTGTGGTGATTTCGAAGGAAGCGATTTTTTTATGTTCTGGGTTGATTTCTTTGGAAGCGAATTTTTTTGTGTTCTGGGGTAATTTCGTTGGAAGAGAATATTTTGTATTCTCAGGTGATTTCGATGGAAGCAAATTTTTGAAGTATGGTATCAATTCATTCGAAACGTGTTTTCTGTGCTCTGGAGTCATTTCTTTGGAAGCGAATTTTTTGTGTTCTCAGGTGATTTATTTGAAAGCGAATTTTTTATGTTCTAGGGTGATTTTGTTGGAAGCGAATTTTTTGTACTCAGAAGGTCTTTAGTTGGAAGCGTGTTTTCTTGTGCTCTGGAGTTATTTCGTTGGAAGCAAATTTTTTTGTGCTCTGGGGTGATTTTGTTGGAAGCGAATTTTGAGTGCTCTAGGTTGATTTCGTTGGAAGAAAATTTTTGTGCTCTGGGTTGATTTCGTTGGAAGCAAATTTTTTCTGTTCTGGGGTAATTTCGTTGGAAGTGATTTTGAAGTATGGGGTGATTTCGTTAGTAGCTTGTTTTCTGTGTTCTGGAGTCATTTTGTTGGAAGCGAATATTTGTGTTCCGAGTGATTTTGTTGGAAGCGAATTTTTTGTGTTCTGTGGACAGAAAACACGCTTTCAAAGAAATGACCCCCCTCTTCAAAAATTTGCTTCCATCAAAAAAACCAGAAAAAACAAAAAATTCACGTCCAACGAAATTACCACAGAACAGAAAAAATTTGCTTCCATAGAAATCACCACAGAATACAAAAAATTCGCTTCCAATGAAATCTCCTGAGAACACAAATAGTTGCTTCCAAAGAAATCATCCCAGAGCCCAAACAAGTTCGCTTACAATGAAAACACCCCAGAGCGCAAAAAATTCCCTTCCAACGAAATGACTCCAAAGCACAGAAAACACGATTATAACGAAATGACCCCCTACTTCAAAAATTTGCTTACATCGAAAAAACTGGAGAACACAAAAAATTCACTTCCATCGAAGTCACCCCAGAACACAGAAAATTCTCTTCCAACGAAATCACCCTAGAAAACAAAAACTTCCCTTTCAACGAAATCACCCGAGAACACAAAAAATTTGCTTCAAACTAAATTACCCCTGAACACAAGAAATTCGCTTCCAAAGAAATCACCCCAAAGCACATAAAATAGCTTCCAACGAAATGTCCCCATACTTCAAAAATTTTCTTACATCGAAATCACCTGAGAACACAAAATAATTCGCTTCCAACCAAATTACCCCAGAACACAAAACATTCGCTTCCAACGAAATCACCCCTGAACACAAAAATTTCGCTTCAAACGGGATGACCCCCTACTTCAAAAATGTGCTTCCATCAAAAAAACCAGAGAACACAAAAAAATTTGCTTCCAACGAAATTACCCCAGAACACAAAAAATTCACTTCCAACAAAATCTCCTGAGGACACAAATATTCGCTTCCAAAGAAATCACCCCAGAGCACAAAAAATCCGCATCCAATGAAATCACCCTAAAGCAAAAAAAATTCACTTTCAACGAAATCACCTGAGAACAAAAAAATTCACGTCCAACGAAATTACCCCAGAATAGAAAAAATTTACTTCCAACCAAATCAACCCAGAGCACAAAAAATTCCCTTCCAACAAAATCACCCGAGAACAAAAATATTGGCTTCTAAAGAAATTACCCCAGAATGGAAAAAAATTGCTTCCAACGAAATCACCCCAGAGCACAAAAAATTCCCTTCCAATAAATCACCTGAGAACAAAAATATTGGCTTCCCACAAAATTACCCCAGAACGGAAAAAATTTCCTTCCATCGAAATCACCACAGAACACAAAAAATTCGCTTCCAACGAAATGACTCCAGAGCACAGAAAACACGCTTCCAATGAAATCACCCCAGAACACAAAAAATTTGCTTCCAAAGAAATCAACCCAGAACACAAAAAATTCGCTTCCAACGAAATCACCCTAGAACACAAAACATTCCCTTTCAACGAAATCACCCAAGAACACAAAAAATTCGCTTCCAACGAAATGACTCCAGAGCACAGAAAACACACTTCGAACGAAATGATACCATACTTCAAAAATTTGCTTCCATCGAAATCACCCGAGAACACAAAAAATTCGCTTCCAACGAAATTTCCCCAAAACACAAAAACTTCACCTGCAACGAAATCACCCCAGAACACAAAAAATTCACTTCCAATGAAATGACTCCAGAGCACAGAAAACAGGCTTCCAACGAAATGACCACAGAACACAAAAAATTCCCTTTTAACAAAATCACCCGAGAAAACAAAAAATTCGCTTCCAATGAAATGACTCCAGAGCACAGAAAACATGCTGCCAACGAAATGACACCCTACTTCAAATATTTGCTTCCATTAAAAAAACCAGAGAACACAAAAAATTCGCTTCCAATGAAATTACCTTAGAACACAAAAAATTCGCTTCCAACAAAATCACCCCAGAACACAAAAAAATCGCTTCCAAGGAAATGACTCCAGAGCACAAAAAATTCACTTTCAACGAAATCACCCAAGAAAACAAAAAATTCGCTTCCAACAAAATCACCCCCGAGCACCAAAAATTTGCTTCCAACGAAATGACTCCAGAGCACAGAAAACGAGCTTCCAACGAAATGACCCCATATTTCAAAAATTTGCTTCCATTGAAATCACCCGAGAACACAAAAAATTCGCTTTCAACGAAATTACCCCAGAACACAAAATATTCGCTTCCAACGAAATCTCCTGAGAACACAAATATTCGCTTCGAAAGAAATCATCCCAGAGCACAAAAAAATTCGCTTCCAACGAAATCACCCTAGAACACAAATAATTCTCTTTCAAAGAAATCACCCGAGAATACAAAAAATTCACCTCCAACGAAATTACCAGAGAACAGAAAAAGTTTGCTTCCATCTAAATCACCGCAGAACACCAAAAATTCGCTTCCAACGAAATCACCCAGGAACACAAAAAATTCGCTCCAACAAAATGACTCCAGAGCACAGGAAACCAGCTTCGAACGAAATGATACCATACTTCAAAAATTTGCTTCCATCGAAATCACCCGACAACACAAAAAATTCGCTTCCATCGAAATTACCCCCGAACACAAAAATTCGCTTCCATCGAAATCACCACAGAACACAAAAAATTCGCTTCCAACAAAATCACCCTAGAGCACAAAAAATTCCCTTTCAACGAAATCACACTAGAACACAAAATATTCGCTTCCAACGAAATCAGCCCAAAGCACAAAAAATTCCCTTCCAACGAAATTACTCCAGAGCACAGAAAACAAGCTTCCAACGAAATGACCACCTACTTCAAAAATTTGCTTCCATCGATAAAATCGGAGAACACAAAAAATTCGCTTGCAACAAAATCGTCTGAGAATACAAATATTTGCTTCCAACGAAATGACTCAAGAGCACAGAAAACACGCTTCGAACGAAATGATACCATACTTCAAAAATTTGCTTCCATTTTGAAATGACCCGAGAACACAAAAAATTCGCTTCCAACGAAGTTACCCCAGAATACAAAAAATTTGCTTCCATGAAATCACCCCAGAACACAAAAAATTCGCTTCCACAGAAATAACTCCAGAGCATAGAAAACACACTTCCAACCAAATGACCCCATATTTCAAAAATTTGCTTCCATCGAAATCACCCGAGAACAAAAAAATTCGCTTCCAACGAAATTACCCCAGAACACAAAAAATTTGCTTCCAACGAAATCACCCAGAACACAAAAAATTTGCTTCCAACGAAATCACCCCAGAGCACAAAAGATTCGCTTCCATCGAAATGACTCCAAGCACAGAAAACATGCTTCCAACTAAATGACCCCAGAACACTAAAAATTTGCGGCCAAAGAAGTCACCCGAGACACAAAAAATTTGCTTCCATCGAAATGACTCCAGAGCACAGAAAACACGCTTCCAACTAAATGACGTCAGAACACTAAAAATTCGCGGCCAAATAAATGACCCCAGAATACAAAAAATTCCCTTTCAACGAAATCACCCGAGAACACAAAAAATTCGCTCCAACGAAATGACTGCAGAGCACAGAAAACACGCTTCGAACGAATTGATACCATACTTCAAAAATTTGCTTCCATCGAAATCACCCGAGAACAAAAAAATTCGCTTCCAACGAAATTACCCCAGAACAAAAAAAAATTGCTTCCAACGAAATCACCCAGAACACAAAAAATTTGCTTCCAACGAAATCACCCCAGAGCACAAAAAATTCGCTTCCATCGAAATGACTCCAAGCGCAGAAAACATGCTTCCAACTAAATGACCCCAGAACACTAAAAATTCGCGGCCAAAGAAATCACCCGAGAACACAAAAAATTCGCTTTCAACGAAATCACCCGAACACAAAAAATTCACTTCCAACGAAATCACCACAGAGTACCAAAAATTCGCTTCCAACAAAATGATTCCAGAGCACAGAAAACATGCTTCCAACGAAATGACACACTATTTCAAAATTTGCTTCCATCGAAAAGACCGGAGAACAGAAAAAATTCTCTTCCAACGTTATTACCCCAGAAGACAAAAAAATTCTTTTCCAACGAAAACTCCTGAGAACACAAATATTCGCTTCCAAAGATATCATCCCAGAGCACAAAAAATTTTCTTTCAACGAAATCACCTGAGAACACCAAAATATCGCTTCCAATGAAATCACCCGAGAGCACAAAAAATTCGATTCCAACAAAATGACTCCAGAGCACAGAAAACAATTTACCAATGAAATGACCTGAGAACACAAAAAATTCGCTTCCAAAGAAATCACTCTAGAACATAAAAAATCGGCTTCCAATGAAATAACCACAGAAGACAAAAAATTCCCTTCCAATAAATCACCTGAGAACAATAAAATTCACGTCCAACGAAATTACCCCAGAATAGAAAAAATTTGCTTCCAACGAAATCACCCCAGAGCACAAAAAATTCCCTTCCAATAAATCACCTGAGAACAAAAATATTGGCTTCCCACAAAATTACCCCAGTACGGAAAAAATTTCCTTCCATCAAAATCACCGCAGAACACAAAAAATTCGCTTCCAACGAAATGACTCCAGAGCACAGAAAACACGCTTCCAACGAAATCACCCCAGAACACAAAAAATTTGCTTCCAATGAAATGACTCCAGAGCACAGAAAACACGCTTTCAACGAAATCACCCCATACTTCCAAAAAATTGGCTTCCAACGAAATTGCCCCAGAACACAAAAAATTCTCTTCCAAAAAAATCAACCCTGAACACAAAATATTCGCTTCCATCGAAATCATACCAGAACACAAAAAATTCGCTTCCAAAGAAATTACTCCAGAACAGAACAAATTCGCTTCCAAGGAAATCACCCCAGAACACAAAAAATTCGCTTCCAACGAAATGACTCCAGAGCACAGAAAACATGCTTCCAACGAAATGACCCCCTACTTCAAAAATTTGCTTTCATCGAGAAAACCTGACAACACAAAAAATACACTTCCAACGAAAATACCCTAGAACACAAAAAATTCGCCTCCACTGAAATCATCCCAGAACACAAAAAATTCGCCTCCACTGAAATCATCCCAGAACACAAAAAATTGGCTTCCAACGAAATCAACACAGAAGACAAAAAATTTGCTTCCAACGAAATCACCCTAGAACACAAAACATTCCCTTTCAACGAAATCACCGGAGAACACAAAAAATTCGCTTCCAACGAAATGACTCCAGAGCACAGGAAACCCGCTTCGAACGAAATGATACCATATTTCAAAAATTTGCTTCCATCGAAATCACCCGAGAACACAAAAAATTCGCTTCCAACAAAATTACCCCCGAACACAAAAATTCGCTTCTAACGAAATCACCCCAGGACACAAAAAATTCGCTTCCAACAAAATGACTCCAGAGCACAGAAAACACGCTTCCAACGAAATGACCCCAGAACACAAAAAATTCCCTTTCAACGAAATCACCACAGAACACAAAATATTTGTTTCCAACGAAATCACTCCAGAGCACAAAAAATTCGCTTCCAACGAAATGAATCCAGAGCACAGAAAACACGCTTCCAACGAAATGACGCCAAAACACTAAAAAATCCCTTTCAACGAAATCGCCCGAGAACACAAAAAATTTGCTTCCAAAGAAATTACCCCAGAACACAAAAAATTCACTTCCAATGAAATCACCCCAGATCTCAAAAACTTCATTTCCAAAGAAATCACACCAGAACAGAGAAAAATTCGCTTCTAACAAAATGACTCCAAAGGACATAAAACCCGCTTCCAAGAATATTACCACAGAAAACAAAAAATTCACTTTCAACTATATCACCCCAGAACACAAAAAAATTCGCTTCCAACAATATCACCCCCAGAACACAAAAAATTCGCTTCCAAAGAAATCTCCTGAGAACACAAATATTCGCTTCCAAAGTAATCACCCCAGACCAGAGAAAACACGCTTCCAACGAAATCACCCCAGACCACCAAAAATTCGCTTCCAAGGAAATCACCCCAGAACACAAAAAATTTGCTTCCAAAGAAATGAATCCAGAGCACAGAATACACGCTTCCAACGAAATGACACCAGAACACTAAAAATTCCCTTTCAACGATATCACCCTAGAACACAAAAAATTCGCTTCCAACGTAATTACCCCAGAAAACAAAAAATTCGCTTCCAAAGAAATCACACCAAAGCACCAAAAATTCCCTTCCAATGAAGTGACTCCAGAGCACAGAAAACACGCTTCCTACGAAATGACCCCCTACTTCAAAAATTTGCTTTCATCGAAAAAACCGGAGAACACAAAAAATTCGCTTCCAACGAAATCACCCAATAACACAAAAAATTCGCTTCCAACGAAATGACTCTAGAGCACAGAAAACACGCTTCCAACGAAATGATCCCATACTTCAAAAATTTGCTTCCATCGAAAACACCTGAGAACACAAAAAATTCGCTTCCAACGAAATTACCCCAGAACACAAAAAATTTGCTTTCATGGAAATCACCGAAGAACACAAAAAATTGGCTTCCAACGAAATCACCCGAGAACACAAAATATTCGCTTCCAACGAACTTGCCCCAGAGTACAAAGAATTAACTTCCAACGAAATGACTCCAGAGCACAGAAAACACGCTTCCAACAAAATGATACCATACTTCAAAAATTTGCTTCCATCGAAATCAACCGAGAACACAAAAAATTCGCTTCCAACGAAATGACTCCTGAGCATAGAAAACACGCTACCAACGAAATGACCCCAGAATACAAAAAATTCGCTTCCATCAAAATCACCCTAGAACACAAATAGTTTGTTTCCAAAGAAATCACACCATACCACAAAAAATTCGCTACCAACGAAATCACCCCAGATCACAAAATCTTCATTTCCAACGAAATCACACCAGAACAGAGAAAAATTTGCTTTTAACGAAATTACTCCAAAGGACATAAAACCCGCTTCCAACGAAATTACCCCAGATCACAAAATTCCCTTCCAATGAAATCACCCCAGAACACACACACAAAAAAATTCGCTTCCAATGAAATTACCCCAGAATGCAAAACATTCTCTTACAACAAAAACATTCCAGAGCAAAAAAATGCGTTTCCAACAAAATCACACCAGAACAGAGAAAAATTCGCTTCCAATGAAATGACTACAAAGGACATAAAACCCTCTTCCAACAAAATTACCCCAGAACACCAAAAATTCGCTCCCACTGAAACCTCCCCAGAACACAAAAAAATCGCTTCGATAGAAATCAATCCAGAACACAAAAAATTCGCTTCCATCAAAAAACTCCAGAGCACAGGAAACACGCTTCCAAATAAATCACCCCATACTTCAAAAAATTCGCTAACAACGATATCATCCCAGACCACAAAAAATTCGCTTCCATCGAAATCACCCTAGAACACAAAAATTCACTTTCAACGATATCACCCTAGAACACAAAAAATTCACGTCCAACGAAATTACCCCAGAAAACAAGAAAATCGCTTCCAACGAAATTACCCGAGAACACAAAAATTGTGCTTCCAACAAAATCACCCCAGAGCACAAAAAATTCGATTCCAACGAAATGACTCCAGAGCACAGAAAACACGCTTCCAATGAAATGATACCATACTTCAAAAATTTGCTTCGATCGAAATCACCCGAGACACAAAAAATTCGCTTCCAACGAAATTTCCCCAGAACACAAAAACTTCGCCTGCAACGAAATCACTCCAGAACACAAAAAATTCGCTTCCAACAAAGTGACTCCAGAGCACAGAAAACAGGCTTCCAACGAAATGACCACAGAACACAAAAATTCCCTTTAAACAAAATCACCCGAGAAAACAAAAAATTCGCTTCCAACGAAATGACTCCAGAGCATAGAAAACACGCTTCCAACGAAATGACTCCAGAGCACAGAAAACACGCTTCCAACGAAATGACCCCCTACATCAAAAATTTGCTTCCATCGAAAAAACCTGAGAACACAAAAAATTCGCTTCCAACAACATTACCCCAGAACACAAAAAAATTCGCTTGCAACGAAATCTTCTGAGAACACAAATATTCGCTTCCAGGAAGTCACCCAAGAACACAAAAAATTCACTTCCAACGAAATGACTCCAGAGCACAGAAAACACGCTACGAACGAAATGATACCATACTTCAAAAATTTGTTTCCATTGAAATCACCCGAGAACACAAAATATTCGCTTCCAACGAAATCACCCCAGAACACAAAAAATTCGCTTGCAAGGAAATCTTCTGAGAACACAAATATTCGATTCCAAAGAAATCATCCCAGAGCACAAAAAAATTCGCTTCCAAAAAAAACACCCTAGAACACAAAAAATTCATGTCCAATGAAATTACCCCAGAAAACAAGAAAATCGCTTCCAACGAAATTACCCGAGAACACAAAAATTGCGCTTCCAACAAAATCACCCCAGAGCACAAAAAATTCGATTCCAACGAAATCACTCCAGAGCACAGAAAACACGCTTCCAATGAAATGATACCATACTTCAAAAATTTGCTTCCATCGAAATCAACCGAGAACACAAAAAGTTCGCTTCCAACGAAATTTCCCCAGAAGACAAAAATTGCTTCCAACGAAATCAAACCAGAACACAAAAAATTCGCTTCCAACGAAATGACTCCAGAGCACAGAAAACACGCTTCCAACGAAATGACCCCAGAACACAAAAAATTCCCTTTTAACAAAATCTCCCTAGAACACAAAAAATTCGCTTCCAACGAAATCACCCCAGAGCAACAAAAATTCCCTTCCAACGAAGTGAATCCAGAGCACAGAAAACACGCTTCCAACGAAATGACTAGCTACTTCAAAAATTTGATTCCATCAAAAAAACCTGAGAACACAAAAATTTCGCTTCCAACAACATTACCCCAGAACACAAAAAAATTCGCTTGCAACGAAATCTTCTGAGAACAAGAATATTCGCTTCCAGGAAGTCACCCAAGAACACAAAAAATTCGCTTCCAAAAAAATCACCCTAGAACACAAAAAATTCACGTCCAACGAAATTACCCCAGAACACAAGAAAATCGCTTCCAACGAAATTACCCGGGAACACAAAAAATTCACTTCCAACGAAATTATCCCTGAAAACAAAAAATGCGTCTCCAACGAAATCACCCCAGAGCACAAAAAATTGGCTTCCAACGAAGTGACTCCAGAGCACAGAAAACACGCTTCCAACGAAATGACTCCCTACTTCAAAAATTTGCTTCCATCGAAAAATCCTGAGAACACAAAAATTTCCATTCCAACGATATTACCCCAGAACAAAAAAAATTCGCTTCCAAAGAAATGCCTCTAGAGCACAGAAAACACTCTTCCAACGAAATGACCCCATATTTCAAAAATTTGCTTCCATTGAAATAATATAAGAACACAGAAAATTCTCTTCCAAAGATATTACCCAAGAAGACCAAAAATTGTTTTCCCACGAAATCACCCGAGAAAACAAAAAATTCGCTTCCAATGAAATCACCCTAGAACATAAAAAATTCTCTTTAAAAGAAATCACCCGAGGACACAAAAAATGTGCTTCCGACGAAATCACACCTGAGCACCAAAAATTCCCTTCCCATGAAGTGACTCCAGAGCACAGAAAACACGCTTCCAACGAAATGACCCCCTACTTCAAAAATTTGCTTCCATCTAAGAAAAAGGAGAACACAAAAAATTCTCTTCCAACGATATTACCCCAGAAGAAAAAAATTCTTTTCCAACGAAATCTCCTGAGAACACAAATATTCGCTTCCAAAGATATCATCCCAGAGCACAAAAAATTCGCTTCCAACGAAATCACTCTAAAACATAAAAAATTCGCTTCCATCGAAATTACCACAGAAGACAAAAATTTCGCTTCCAACAAAATCACCCCATAGCACAAAAAATTGTCTTCCAACGAAATGACTCCAGAGCACAGAAAACACGCTTCCAAGGAAATGATCCCATACTTGAAAAATTGGCTTCCATCGAAATCACCCGAGAACACAAAAAATTCACTTCCAACGAAATTATCCCAGAACACAAAAAATACGCTTCCAACGAAATCACCCCAGAGCACAAAAAATTCGCTTCCATCGAAATGACTCCAGAGCACAGAAAACACGCTTCCAACGAAATGACTCCCTACTTCAAAAATTTGCTTCCATTGAAAAATCCTGAGAGCACAAAAATTTCTATTCCAACGAAATTACACCAGAACACAAAAAATTCGCTTCCAACGAAATCACCTGAGAACAAAAATATTTGCTTCCAAAGAAAACGTCCCAGAGAACAAAAAATTCGATTCCAATGAAATCACCCTCGAACACAAAAAATTCCCTTTCAACGAAATCACCCGTGAATACAAAAAATTCGCTTCCAACATAATCAACCCAGAGCACAAAAAATTCGATTCCGACAAAATGACTCCAGAGCACAGAAAATACCCTTCCACTGAAATGACCCCAGAACACCAAAAATTCGCTTTCAATGAAATCACCCTAGAACATAAAAAATTCGCTTCCATCGAAATCACCATAGAAGATAAAAAGTTCGCTTCCAACCAAATCACTCCAGAGTACAAAAAATTTGCTTCCAACGAAATCACCCTAGAACATAAAAAATTCGCTTTCAATGAAATTACCCCAGAACACAAAAAATTGGCTTCCAACGAAATCTCCTGAGAACACAAATATTCGCTTCCAAAGAAAACATCCCAGAGCACAAAAAATTCGCTTCCAACAAAATCACCCCAGAACACCCAAAATTCCCTTTCAACGAAATGACCCCAGAACACGAAAAATTCCCTTTCAACGAAATCACCAGAGAACACAAATATTCGCTTCCAAAGATATCATCCCAGAGCACAAAAAATTCGCTTCCAACGAAATGTCTCCAGAGCTCCGAAAATATGCTTCCAACGAAATGACCTCCTACTTCAAAAATTTACTTCCATCGAAAAAACGGGAGAACAGAAAAAATTCGCTTGCAACGTAATCTTCTGAGAACACAAATATTCGCTTCCAACGAAATCTCCCCAGAACACAAAAAATTCGCTTCCAACAAAATGACTCCAGAGCACAGAAAACACGCTTCGAACGAAATGATACCATACTTCAAATATTTGTTTCCATTGAAATCACCCGAGAACACAAAAAATTCGTTTCCAAAGAAATGACTCCAGAGCACAGAAAACACCCTTTCACGAAATGACCCCTTACTTCAAAAATTTGCTTCCATCGAAGAAACGGGAGAACACAAAAAATTCTCTTCCAACGATATTACCCCAAAACAGAAAAAAATCTTTTCCAACGAAATCTCCTGAGAACACAAACATTTGCTTCCAAAGATATCATCCCAGAGCACAAAAAAATTCGCTTCCAACGAAATCAAACTAGAACACAAAAAATTAGCTTGCAACGAATTCTCCTGAGAATACAAATATTTGCTTTCAACGAAATCACCCCAGAGCACAAAAAATTCGCTTCCAATGAAAAGACTTCAGAGCACAGAAAACATGCTTACAACGATATGAACCCCTACTTCAAAAATTTGCTTCCATGGACAAAATCGGAGAACACAAAAAATTCTCTTCCAACCATATTACCCCAGAAAACAAAAAATTCTTTTCCAATGAAATCTCCTGAGAACATAAATATTCGCTTCCAAAGTAATCACTCCAGACCACAGAAAACACGCTTCCAACGAAATCACCCCAGACCACAAAAAATTCTCTTCCAACGAAATGACTCCAGAGCACAGAAAACACGCTTCCAAGCAAATGATCCCATACTTCAAAAATTGGCTTCCATCGAAATCACCCGAGAACACAAAATATTCACTTCCAACGAAATTATCCCAGAATACAGAAAATGCTCTACCAACGAAATCACATCAGAGCACAAAAAATTCGCTTCCAACGAAATGACTCCAGAGCACAGAAAACACGCTTCCAACGAAATGACTCCCTACTTTAAAAAATTGCTTCCATCGAAATCACCCCAGAACACAAAAATTCGCTTCCAACGAAATCTCCTGAGAACACAAATATTCGCTTCCAACGAAATCACCCCAGAGGACAAAAAATTCGCTTCCAAAGAAATAACTCCAGAGCACAGAAAACACGCTTCCAACGAAATCACCCGAGAAGAGAAAAAAATTGCTTTCAACGAAATCACCCGAGAACACAACAAATTCGCTTCCAACGATATTACCCCAGAAAACAAAAAATTCGCTTGCAACGATATCACCCTAGAACATAAAGAACTCGCTTCAAACGAAATCACCCGAGAACACCAAAAATTCGCTTCCAATGAAATCACGCCAGAGCACAAAAAATTTGCTTCCAACGAAATGACTCCAGAGCACAGAAAACACGCTTCCAACGAAATCACCCGAGAACACAGAAAATTCACTTCTATTGAAATCACCACAGAAGACAAAAAATTCGCTTCCAAACAAATCACCCTAGAGCACAAAAAATTCGCTTCCATCCGAATCACCCTAGAACATAAAAAACTTGCTTTCAACGAAATCACCCGAGAACACAACAAATTCGCTTCCAAAGAAATTACCGCACAATACAAAAAATTCGCTTGCAACGAAATCACCCTAGACCATAAAAAACTCGCTTCAAACGAAATCACCCGAGAACACAAAAAATTTGCTTCCAACAATATCACCCAAAACACAAAAATTTCGCTTCCAATGAAATGATGCCAAAGCACAGAAAACAAGCCTCCAATGAAATTATGGCATACTTCAAAAATTTGCTTCCATCAAAATCACCCAAAAACAGAAAAAATTCGCTTCCAACGAAATTACCCCCGAAGACAAAAATTTGTTTTCCAACGAAATCTCCTGAGAACACAAATATTCGCTTCCAAAGATAACATCTAAGAGCACAAAAAATGCGCTTCCAACGAAATCACCATAGAACACAAAATTCCCTTTCAACGAAATCACCCGAGAACCCAAAATATTTGCTTCCAACGAAATCACCCCAGAGCACAAAATATTCACTTCCAACAAAATGACTCCTGAGCACAGAAAACACGCTTCCAACGAAATGACCCCCTACTTCAAAAATTTGCTTCCATCGAAAAAACCGAAGAACACAAAAAATTCACTTGCAACGAAATCTCCTGAGAACACAAATATTCGCTTCCACCAAATCACCCCAGAGCACAAAAAATTTGCTTCCAACGAAATGACTACAGAGCACAGAAAACACGCTTCCAACGAAATGACCCCATACTTCAAAAAATTGCTTCCATCGAAAAAAACGGAGAACACAAAAATTCTCTTCCAACGACATTACCCCAGAAGACAAAAAATTCTTTTCCAACGAAATCTCCTGAGAACACAAATATTCTCTTCCCAAGATATCATCCCAGAGCACATAAAAATCATTTCAACGAAATCACCCCAGAACACAAAAATTCCCTTTCAAGGAAATCACCCGAGAACACAAAAAATTGGTTTCCAAAGAAATTACCTCAGAACACAAAAAATTCGCTTGCAACAAAATCTCCTGTGAACACAAATATTATCTTCCAAAGATATCATCCCAGAGCACAAAAAAGTCAATTTCAACGAAATCACCCTAGAACACAAAAATTCCCTTTCAACGAAATCACCTGAACCCAAAATATTTGCTTCCAATGAAATCACCCCAGAGCACAAAAAATTCGCTTCCAACGAAACGACTCCTGAGCACAGAAAACATGCTTCCAACGAAATGACCCCCGACTTCAAAAAATTGCTTCCATCGAAAAAACCAGAGAATACAAAAAATTCTCTTTCAACGACATTACCCCAGAAGACAAAAAATTCTTTTCCAACGAAATCACCTGAGAACACAAATATTTGCTTCCAAAGATATCATCCCAGAGCACAACAATTTCACTTCCAACGAAATCACCCTAGAACACAAAAATTTCCGTTCAAAGAAATCACGTGAGAACACAAAGAATTCGCTTCCAAAGAAATTACACCAGAACACAAAAAATTCACTTGCAACGAAATCTCCTGAGAACACAAACATTCGCTTCCAACGAAATCAACCCAGAGTACAAAAAATTCCCTTCCTACGAAATGTCTCCAGAGCACAGAAAACACGCTTCCAACGAAATGACCCACTACTTCAAAAATTTGCTTCCATCGAAAAAACCGGAGAACACAAAAAATTCGCTTCCAACGATATTACCCCAGAACACAAAAAATTCGTTTCCAACGAAATTACACCAGAACACAAAAAATTTGCTTGCAATGAAATCTCCTGAGAACACAAATATTCGCTTCTATCGAAATTACCGCAGAGCACAAAAATTTCGCTTCCACTGAAATGACTCCAGAGCACAGAAAACACGCTTCCAACGAAAAGACCCCCTACTTCAAAAAATTGCTTCGATCGAAAAAACCGGAGAAGAAAAAAAATTCTTTTCCAACAAAATCTCCTGAGAAAACAAATATTCGCTTCCAAAGATATCATCCAAGAGCACAAAAAATTCGCTTCCAACGAAATCACCCCAGAGCACAAAAAATTCGCTTCCAACGAAATGACTCCAGAGAACAGAAAACACGCTTCCAACGAAATGACCACCTACTTCAAAAATTTGCTTCGTTCGAAAAAACCGGAGAACACAAAAAATTCTCTTCCAACGATATTACCCCAGAAGAAACAAAAATCCTTTTCCAACGAAATCTCCTGAGAACACAAATATTCGCTTCCAACGAAATCACCCCAGAGCACAAAAAATTCGCTTTCCCCGAAATGACTCCAGAGCACAGAAAACACGCTTCCAACTAAATGACCCCCTACTTCCAAAATTTGCTTCGATCGAAAATACCAGAGAACACAAAAATTTCTCTTCCAACGATATTACCCCAGAAGACAAAAACTACTTTTCCAAGGAAATCTCCTGAGAACACAAATATTCGCTTCCAAAGGTATCATCCCAGAGCACAAAAAATTGGCTTCCAACGAAATCACCCTAGAACACAAAAATTCCCTTTCAACGATATCCCTCGAGAACACAAAAAATTCGCTTCCAACGAAATGACTCCTGAGCACAGAAAACATGCTTCCAACGAAATGACCCCCTACTGCAAAAAATTGCTTCCATCGAAAAAATCGGAGAACACAAAAAATTCTCTTCCAATGACATTACCCCAGAAGACAAAAAATTCTTTTCCAACGAAATCACCTGACAACACAAATATTCGCTTCCAAAGATATCATCCCAGAGCACAAAAAATTCGCTTCCTACGAAATGACTCCTGAGCACAGAAAACACGCTTACAACGAAATGACTCCCTACTTCAAAAATTTGCTTCCTTCGAATAAACCAAAGAACACATAAAATTCGCTTGCACCGAAATCTCCTGAGAACACAAATATTCGCTACCAACGAAATCACCCCAGAGCACAAAAAATTCGCTTCCAACGAAATGACTCCAGAGCACAGAAAACACGCTTCCAAGGAAATGACCCCCTACTTCAAAAAATTGCTTGCATCGAAAAAACCAGAGAACACAAAAAATTCTCTTCCAACGACATTACCCCAGAAGACGAAATCTCCTGAGAACACAAATATTCGCTTCCAAAGATATCATCCCAGAGCACAAAAAATTAGCTTCCAACGATATTACCCCAGGAAACAAAAAATTCTTTTCCAAAGAAATCTCCTGAGAACACAAATATTCACTTCCAAAGATATCATCCCAGAGCAAAAAAAATCATTTCAACAAAATCACCTTAGAACGCAAAAATTCCCTTTCAACGAAATCACCCGAGAACCCAAAAAATTCGCTTCCAACGAAATCACCCTAGAACACAAAAATTCCCTTTCAACGATATCACTCGAGAACACAAAAAATTCGCTTCCAACGAAATGACTCCTGAGCACAGAAAACATACTTCCAACGAAATGACCCCCTACTTCAAAAAATTGCTTCCCTCGAAAAATTCGGAGAACACAAAAAATTCTCTTCCAATGACATTACCCCAGAAGACAAAAAATTCTTTTCCAAGGAAAACACCTGACAACACAAATATTCGATTCCTAAGATATCATCCCAGAGCACAAAAAATTCGCTTCCTACGAAATGACTCCTGAGCACAGAAAACACGCTTCCAACGAAATGACCCCCTACTTCAAAAATTTGCTTCCATCGAATAAACCGAAGAACCCAAAAAATTCGCTTGCAACGAAATCTCCTGAGAACACAAATAATCTCTTCCAAAGATATCATCCCAGAGCACATAAAAATCATTTCAACGAAATCACCCCAGAACACAAAAATTCCCTTTCAAGGAAATCACCCGAGAACACAAAAAATTGGTTTCCAAAGAAATTACCCCAGAACACAAAAAATTCGCTTGCAACGAAATATCCTGTGAACACAAATATTAGCTTCCAAAGATATCATCCCAGAGCACAAAAAATTCTCTTTCAACGAAATCACCCTAGAACACAAAAATTTGCTTTCAAAGAAATCACCCGAGAACACAAAAAATTCCCTTCCAACAAAATTACTCCAGAACACAAAATTCCCTTTCAACGAAATCACCCGAACCCAAAAAATTCGCTTCCAATGAAATCACCCCAGAGCACAAAAAATTTGCTTCCAACGAAAGGACTCCAGAGCACAGAAAACACGCTTCCAACAAAATGACCTCCTACCTCAAAAATTTGCTTCCATCGAAAAAACCAGAGAACACAAAAAATTTTCTTCCAACGATATTACCCCATAAGACAAAAAATTCTTTTCCAACGAAACCTCCTGAGAACACAGATATTCGCTTCCAAAGATATCATCCCAGAGCACAAAAAATTTGCTTCCAACGAAATCACCCTAGAACACAATAATTCCCTTTCAACAAAATCACCTGAGAACACAAAAAATTCGCTTCCAAAGAAATCACCCCAGAACACAAAAAACTCGCTTCCAATGAAATGACTCCAGAGCACAGAAAACACGCTTCCAAGGAAATGACCCCCTAATTCAAAAATTTGCTTCAAACGAAAAAAAACGGAGAACAAAAAAATTCTCTCCAAAGATATTACCCAGAAGACAAAAAATTCTTTTCCAACGAAATCTTTTGAGCACACAAATATACGCTTCCGAAGAAATCATCCCAGAACACAAAAAATTTGCTTCCTAAGAAATCACCCTAGACCACAAAATTCCCTTTGAACTAAATCACCTGAGAACCCAAAAATTTTGCTTCCAAAGAAATCACCCCAGAACACAAAAAATTTGCTTGCAACGAAATCTCCTGAGAACACACATATTCGCTTCCAACGAAATCACCCCAGAGCAGAAAAAAATCGCTTTCAACGAAATGACACCAGAGCACAGAAAACAGGCTTCCAACGAAATGACCCCCTACTTCAAAAATTTGCTTCCACCAAAAAAACCGGAGAACACAAAAATTCTCTTCCAACGATATTACCCCAGAATACAAAAAATTCTTTTCCAACGGAATCTCCTCAGAACATAAATATTCGCTTCAGAAGATATCATCCCAGAGCACAAAAAATTTGCTTCCTAAGAAATCACACTAGAACAAGAAAATTCCCTTTCAACTAAATTACCTGAGAACACAAAAATTTTGCTTCCAAAGAAATCACCCCAGAGCACAAAAAATTTGCTTGCAACGAAATCTCCTAAGAACACACATATTCACTTCCAACGAAATCACCCCAGAGCACAAAAAATTCGCTTCCAACGAAATGACACCAGAGCACAGAAAACACGCTTCCAACAAAATGACCCCCTACTTCAAAAATTTGCTTCAATCGAAAAAAACGAAGAACACAAAAATTCTCTTCCAACGATATTACCCCAGAAGACAAAAAATTCTTTTCCAAAGAAATCTCCTGATAACACAAATATTCGCTTCCAAAGAAATCATTCCTGAGCACAAAAAATTCGCTTCCAACACAATTAACCTAGAATACAAAAATTCCCTTTCAACGAAATCACCCGAGAACACAAAAAATTCGCTTGCAAAGAAACCACCCCAGAGCACAAAAAATTCGCTTCCAACGAAATGACTCCAGAGCGCAGAAAACACGCTTCCAACGAAATGACTCCCTACTTCAAAAATTTGTTTCCATCGAAATCACCTGAGAACACAAAAAATTCGCTTGCAACAAAATTACCCCAGAACAAAAAAATTCGCTTGCAACGAAATCTCCTGAGAACACAAATATTCGCTTCAAAGGAAATCGACCCAGACCACAAAAAATTTGCTTCCAATGAAATGACTCCAGAGCACAGAAAAGACGCTTCCAACAAAATGACACCCTACTTCAAAAATTTGCTTCAATCGAAAAAACCGGGGAACACAAAAAATTCTCTTCCAACTATATTACCCCAGAAGACAAAAAATTCTTTTCCAACGAAATCTCCTGAGAAAAAAAATATTTGCTTCCAAAGATAACATCCCAGAGCATAAAAAATTCGCTTCCAACAAAATCACCCTAGAACACAAAAATTCCCTTTCAACGAAATCACCCGAGAACCCAAAAATTTTGCTTCCAAGGAAATCACCCCAGAACACAAAAAATTCGATTGCATGGAAATCTCCTGTGAACACAAATATTGGCTTCCAACGAAATCACTCCAGAGCACAAAAAATTGGCTTCAAAAGAAACGACTCCAGAGCACAGAAAACACGGTTCCAACGAAATGACCCCCTACTTCAAAAATTTGCTTCCATCGAAAAAACTGGAGAACACAATAAATTCTCTTTCAACGA
Source organism: Meriones unguiculatus (assembly GCF_030254825.1). Classification (NCBI taxonomy): domain Eukaryota; kingdom Metazoa; phylum Chordata; class Mammalia; order Rodentia; family Muridae; genus Meriones; species Meriones unguiculatus. The sequence continues at coordinate 59,522,653 of NC_083353.1, forward strand.
TATTACCCCAGAAGACAAAAAATTCTTTTCCAACGAAATCTCCTCAGAACACAAATATTCGCTTCGAAAGATATCATCCCAGAGCACAAAAAATTCGCTTCCAATGAAATCACCCTAGAACACAAAAATTCCCTTTCAAGGAAATCACCCGAGAACACAAAAAATTCGCTTCCAACAAAATCACCCAAGAGCAACAAAAATTCGCTTCCAACGAAATGACTCCAGAGCACAGAAAAAACGCTTCCAATGAAATGACCCCCAACTTCAAAAATTTGCTTCCATCAAAAAAACCGGAGAACACAAAAATTCTCTTCCAAAGATATTACCCCAGAAGACAAAAAATTCTTTTCCAAAGAAATCTCCTGAGAACACAAATATTCGCTTCGAAAGATATCATCCCTGAGCACAAAAAATTCGCTTCCAACACAATTACCCTAGAATACAAAAATTCCCTTTCAACGAAATCACCCGAGAACACAAAAAATTCGCTTGCAAAGAAACCACCCCAGAGCACAAAAAATTCGCTTCCAACGAAATGACTCCAGAGCGCAGAAAACACGCTTCCAACGAAATGACCCCCTACTTTAAAAATTTGTTTCCATCGAAATCACCTGAGAACACAAAAAATTCGCTTGCAACAAAATTACCCCAGAAAAAAAAATTCGCTTGCAACGAAATCTCCTGAGAACACAAATATTCGCTTCAAAGGAAATCGCCCCAGACCACAAAAAATTCGCTTCCAACAAAATGACTCCAGAGCACAGAAAACACGGTTCCAACGAAATGACCCCCTACTTCAAAAATTTGGTTCCATCCAAAAAACCGGAGAACACAAAAAATTCTCTTCCAAGGATATTACCCCAGAAGACAAAAAATTCTTTTCCAACGAAATCTCCTGAGAACACAAATATTCGCTTCCAATGAAATCATCCCAGAGCACAAAAAATTCGCTTCCAAAGAAATCATCCTAGAAAACAAAAATTCCTTTTCAAAGAAATCACCCGAGAACACAAAAAATTTGCTTCAAACGAAATCAACCCAGAACACAAAAAATTCGCTTGCAACGAAATCTACTGAGAACACAAATATTGGCTTCCAACGAAATCACCCCAGAGCACAAAAAATTTGCTTCCAACGAAATCACCCCAGTACACAAAAAATTCGCTTCCAACGAAATCACCGTAAAACACAAAAAATTCCATTTCAACGAAATCACCCGAGAACACAAAAAATTCACGTCCAATGAAATTACCACAGAACAGAAAAAATTTGCTTCCATCGAAATCACCGCATAACACAAAAATTCCCTTCCAACGAAATCACCCTAGAACACAAAAAATTCCCTTTCAACGAAATCACCCGAAAACACAAAAAATTCGCTTCCAACGAAATAACCCAGAGCACAAAAAATTCCCTTCCAACGAAATGACTCCATAGCACAGAAAACACGCTTCCAACGAAATGAACCCCTACTTCAAAAATTTACTTCCATTGAAAATAACGGAGAACAAAAAAATTCTCTTCCAACAATATTACCACAGAAGACAAAAAATTCTTTTCCAACGAAATCTCTTGAAAACACAAATATTCGCTCTCAAAGATATCATCCAAGAGCACAAAAAATTCGCGTCCAACGAAATCACCCTAGAACACAAAAACACCCTTTCAACGAAATCACCTGAGAACACAAATAATTCGCTTCCAACGAAACTACCCCAGAACACAAAAATACTTTTCCAACGAAATCTGAGAACACAAATGTTCGCTTCCAACGAAATCACCCCAGAGCACAAAAAACTCGTTTCCAACGAAATGAATCCAGAGCACTGAAAACACGAATCAAACGAAATGATACCATACTTCAAAAATTTGCTTCCATCGAAATCACCCAAGAACACAAAAAATTCGCTTCCAACGAAATTACCCCAAAACACAAAAAATTCGCTTCCACTGAAATCTCATGAGAACACAAATATTCGGTTCCAAAGAAAACGTCCCAGAGCACAAAAAATTCGCTTCCAACGAAATCATCCTAGACCACAAAAAATTTCCTTTCAACGAAATCACCCGAGAACACAAAGAATTTGCTTCCAACGAAATCACCCCAGAGCAGAAATATTCGCTTGCAACGAAATGACTCCAGGGCACAGAAAATAAGCTTCTAACGAAATGACCCCCTACTTCAAAAATTGGTTTACATCGAAATCACCTGAGAACACAAAAAATTCGCTTCCAAAGAAATTACCCCATAACAAAAAAAATTTGTTTGCAACTAAATCTCCAGAGAACACAAATATTCGCTTCCAACGAAATCACCCCAGAGCACAAAAAAATTCGCTTCCAAAGTAATGACTGCAGAGCACAGAAAACACGCTTCCAAAGAAATGACCCGATATTTCAAAAATTTGCTACCATCGAAATCACCTGAGAACACAAAAAATTCGCTTCCAACGAAATGACTCCAGAGCACAGAAAACACGCTTCCAACGAAATGACCCCCTCCTTCAAAAATTTGCTTCGATCGAAAAAACCGGAGAACACAAAAAATTCTCTTCCAACGACATTACCCCAGAAGACAAAAAATTCTTTTCCAAAGAAATCTTGTGAGAACACAAATATTTGATTCCAAAGATATCATCCCAGAGCACAAAAAAATCATTACAACGAAATCACCCTAGAACACAAAAATTCCCTTTCAACGAAATCACCCGAGAACCAAAAAATTCGCTTCCAACGAAATCACCCCAGAGCACAAAAAATTCACTTCGAACGAAATGACTCCAGAGCACAGAAAACATGCTTCCAACGAAATGACACCCTACTTCAAAATTTGCTTCCATCGAAAAAACCAGAGAACACAAAAAAATTCTCTTCCAACGACATTACCCCAGAAGACAAAAAAATTCTTTTCCAACGAAATCTCCTAAGAACACATATATTCGCTTCCAAAGATATCATCCCAGAGGACAAAAAATTCGCTTCCAACGAAATCACACTACAACACAAAAATTCACTTTCAACGAAATCACCCGAAAACACAAAAAATTCGCTTCCAACGAAATGACTCCAGAGCACAGAAAACATGCTTCCAACGAAATGACACCCTACTTCAAAATTTGCTTCCATCGAAAAAACCGGAGAACACAAAAAATTCTCTTCCAACTACATTACCCCAGAACACAAAAAATTCACTTGCAAGGAAATCTCCTGAGAACACACATATTCGCTTCTAACGAAATCACCCCAGAACACAAAAATTCCCTCTCAAAGAAATCACGCGAGAACACAAAAAATTCGCTTCCAACGAAATTACCCCAGAACACAAAAAATTCACTTGCAAGGAAATCTGAGAACACACATATTCGCTTGCAACAAAATCACCCCAGAGTGCAAAAAATTCGCTTCCAACGAAATGACTCCAGATCACAGAAAACACGCTTCCAACGAAATGACCCACTACTTCAAAAGATTGCTTCCGTCGAAAAAAGTGGAGAACACAAAAAATTCTCTTCCAAAGCCATTACCCCAGGAGACAAAAAATTCTTTTCCAACGAAATCTACTGATAACACAAATATTCGCTTCAGAAGATATCATCCCAGAGCACAAAATATTTGCTTCCTAAAAAATCACACTAGAACAAGAAAATTCCCTTTCAACTAAATCACCTGAGAACACAAAAATTTTGCTTCCAAAGAAATCACCCCAGAGCACAAAAAATTTGCTTGCAACGAAATCTCCTAAGAACACACATATTCACTTCCAACGAAATCACCCCAGAGCACAAAAAATTTGCTTCCAACGAAATGACACCAGAGCACAGAAAACACGCTTCCAACAAAATGACTCCCTACTTCAAAAAATTGCTTCAATCGAAAAAAACGGAGAACACAAAAATTCTCTTCCAACGATATTACCCCAGAATACAAAAAATTCTTTTCCAAAGAAATCTCCTGATAACACAAATATTCGCTTCCAAAGATATCATCCCTGAGCACAAAAAATTCGCTTCCAACACAATTACCCTAGAATACAAAAATTCCCTTTCAACGATATCACCCGAGAACACAAAAACACCCTTTCAACGAAATCACCCGAGAACACAAATAATTCGCTTCCAACGAAACTACCCCAGAACACAAAAAATTCTTTTCCAACGAAATCTGAGAACACAAATGTTCGCTTCCAACGAAATCACCCCAGAGCACAAAAAACTCGTTTCCAACGAAATGAATCCAGAGCACTGAAAACACGAATCAAACGAAATGATATCATACTTCAAAAATTTGCTTCCATCGAAATCACCCAAGAACACAAAAAATTCGCTTGCAACGAAATCTCCTGAGAACACAAACATTCGCTTCCAACGAAATCACCGCAGAGCACAAAAAATTCGCTTCCAATGAAATGACTCCAGAGCACCGAAAACACGCTTCCAATGAAATGACCCCCTACTTCAAAAATTTGCTTCCATCGAAAAGACCGTAGTACACAAAAAATTCTCTTTTAAAGATATTACCCCAGAAGACAAAAAAATCTTTTCCAAGGAAATCTCCTGAGAACACCAATATTCACTTCCAAAGATATCATCCCAGATCAGAAAAAAATTGCTTCCAATTAAATCACCCTAGAACACAAAAATTCACTTTCAACGAAATCACCCGAGAACACAAAAAATTCGCTTCCAACGAAATCACCACAGAGCACAAAAAATTCGCTTCCAATGGAATGACTCCAGGGCACAGAAAACATGATTCCAACAAAATGACCCCATATTTCAAAAATTCGCTTCCATCGAAATCCCCAGAGAACACAAAAAATTCGCTTCCAACAAAATCACCCCAACACACAAAAAATTTACTTCCAAAGAAATCAACCCAGAACACGAAAAATTTGCTTCTATCGAAATCACCCGAGAACAGAAAAATATTCGCTTCCAACAAAAATACCCCAGAACATAAAAAATTAGCTTTCAACGAAATAACCAGGGAACACAAATATTTGCTTCCAACGAAATCACCCAGGAACATAAAAAATTCGCTTCCATCGAAATCACCCGAGAACACAAAAAAATTCGCTTCCAACGAAATTACCCCAGAACACAAGAAATTCGATACCAATGAAATCACCCCAAAGGACAAAAAATTCGCTTCCAACGAAATGTCCCTATACTTCAAAAATTTGCTTCCATCGAAATTACCTGAGAGGACAAAAAATTCGCTTCCAATGAAATTACCCCAGAACACAAAAAATTCGCTTGCAAAGAAATCTCCTGAGAAGACAAATATTCGCTTCCAAAGAAATCACCCCAGAGCACAAAAAATTCACTTCCAACGAAATGAGTCCATACTTGAAAAATTTGCTTCCATAGAAAGAACCGGAGAAAACAAAAATTTGATTCCAACGAAATTACCCGAGAACACAAAATTTCGCTTGCAACTAAATCTCCTGAGAACACAAATATTCGCTTCCAAAGAAAACATCCCAGATCACAAAACATTCGCTTCCAACGAAATCACCCTAGAACACAAAAAATTCCCTTTCAACTAAATCACCCAAGAACACAAAATATTTGCTTCCAACGAAATCACCAGAGAGCACAAAAATTCGCTTCCAACGAAATGACTCCAGAGCACAGAAAAAACGCTTCCAATGAAATGACCCCAGAACACAAAAAATTCGCCTCCAACGAAATCACCCTAGAACATAAAAAATTCACTTCCATCGAAATCACCACAGAAGACAAAAAAATCGCATCTAACCAAATCACCCCAGAGCACAAAAAATTCTCTTCGAATGAAATCACCCTAGAACATAAAAAATTCCCTTTCAACGAAATGACCCGAGAACACAAAAATTTCACGTCCAACGAAATTACCACAGTACAGAAAAAACTTGCTCCCATCGAAATCACCCCAGAACACAAAAAATTCGCTTCCAACGAAATCACGCTAGAACACAAAAAAATTAGCTTTTAAGGAAATCACCTGAGAAAACAAAAAATTCGCTTCCAAAGAAATCACACCAGAGCACAAAAAATTCGCTTCCAACGAACTGACTCCAGAGCACAGAAAACACGTTTCGAACGAAATGATACCATACTTCAAAAATTTGCTTCCATCAAAATCACCCGAGAATACAAAATATTCTCTTCCAACGAAATTACCCCAGAACACAAAAAAATTCGCTTCCAAAGAAATCAACCCAGAACACAAAAAATTCACTTCAAACAAAATCACTACAGAACACAAAAAATTTGGTTCCAATGAAATGACTGCAGAGCACAGAAAACACACTTCCAATGAAAGGACCCCAGAAGACAAAAAAATTCACTTCCAAAGAAATCACCATAGAACATAAAAAATTCGCTTCCATGGAAATCACCAAAGAAGACAAAAAAATTCGTTTCCAATGAAATCACCCCAGAGCACAAAGAATTCGCTTCCAACGAAATGACTCCAGAGCACAGAAAACAAGCTTCAAATGAAATTACCCCAGAACACAAAAAATTCGCTTCCAACGAAATCACCCTAGAACATAAAAAATTGCTTCCTTCGAAATCACCACAGAAGATAAAAAATTCGCTTCCAACCAAATCACCCCAGAGCTCAAAAAATTCGCTTTTACTAAATTACCCTAGAACATAAAAAATTCGCTTTCAACGAAATCACCCGAGAACACAAAATATTCGCTTCCAACGAAATCACCCGAGAGCACAAAAAATTCGCTGCCAACGAAATGACTCCAGAGCACAGAAAACACGCTTCCAACGAAATGACCCCATACTTCAAAAATTTGCTTCCATCGAAATCACCCAAGAACACCAAAAATTCGCTTCAAACGAAATTACCCCAGAACACAAAAAATTCGCTTCCAACGACAAGAACCCATAACACAAAAAATTTGCTTACATCGAAATCACCCGAGAACAGAAAAAATTCGCTTCCAGAGAAATTACGCCAGACCACCAAAAATTCGCATCCAATGAAATCACACGAGAACAAAAATATTAGCTTCCAACAAAATCACGCTACAACATAAAAAAATCGCTTCCATCGAAATCACCCGAGAACACAAAAAAATTCGCTTCCAACAAAATTACCCCAGAACAGAAGAAATTCCCTTCCAACGAAATGACTCCAGAGCACAGAAAACACGCTTCCAACGAAATGAGCCCATACTTCAAAAATTTGCTTCTATCGAAATCACCCAAGAACACAAAAAATTCGCTTCCAACGAAATTACCCCAGAACACAAAGAATTCGCTTGCAACGAAATCTTCTGAGCACACATATATTCGCTTCCACAGAAATCATCGCAGAGCACCAAAAAATTCGCTTCCAACGAAATCTCCCTAGAACACAAAAAATTCCCTTTCAACGAAATCAACCGAGAACACAAAAAATTCCCTTTCAACGAAATCACCTAAGAACACAAATAATTCGCTTGCAATGAAATCTCCTAAGAACACAAATATTCGCTTCAAATGAATTCACCCCAAAGCAAAAAAAATTCCCTTCCAACGAAATGACTCCAGAGCACAGAAAACATGCTTCAAAAGAAATGACCCCATACTTCAAAAATTTACTTCCATCCAAAAAACCAGAGAACACAAAAAATTGGCTTGCAACGAAATCTTCTGAAAACACAAATATTCGCTGCCAACGAAATCACCCGAGAACACAAAAAATTTGCTTGCAACGAAATCTCCTGAGAAGAAAATATTCGCTTCCAAGGAAATCACCGCAGAGCACAAAAAATTCGCTTCCATCGAAATGACTCCAGAGCACAGAAAACATGCTTCCTACGCAATGACCACATACTTCAAAAAATTTGCTTCCATCGAAATCACCCCAGAACACAAAAAATTCGCTTCCAACGAAATCTCCTGAGAACACAAATATTCGCTTCCAACGAAATCACTGCAGAGCACAAAAAATTCGCTTCCAAAGAAATGACTCCAGAACACAAAAAATTCGCTTCCAACGAAATCACCCTAGAACATAAAAAATTCGCTTCCATCGAAATCACCACACAAGACAAAAAATTCACTTCCAACCAAATCACCCCAGAGCTCAAAAAATTCGCTTGCAACGAAATCTCCTGAGAACACATACATTCGCTTCCAACGAAATCACCCCAGAGCACAAAAAAATCGCTTCCAACAAAATGACTCCAGAGCACCGAAAACACGCTTCCAATGAAATGACCCCCTACTTCAAAAATTTGCTTCCATCGAAAAGACCGTAGTACACAAAAAATTCTCTTTTAAAGATATTACCCCAGAAGACAAAAAAATCTTTTCCAAGGAAATCTCCTGAGAACACCAATATTCACTTCCAAAGATATCATCCCAGATCAGAAAAAAATTGCTTCCAATTAAATCACCCTAGAACACAAAAATTCACTTTCAACGAAATCACCCGAGAACACAAAAAATTCGCTTCCAATGAAATCACCACAGAGCACAAAAAATTCGCTTCCAAAGAAATGACTCCAGGGCACAGAAAACATGATTCCAACAAAATGACCCCATATTTCAAAAATTCGCTTCCATCGAAATCCCCAGAGAACACAAAAAATTTGCTTCCAACGAAATCACCCCAACACACAAAAAATTTACTTCCAAAGAAATCAACCCAGAACACGAAAAATTTGCTTCTATCGAAATCACCCGAGAACAGAAAAAAATTCGCTTCCAACAAAAATACCCCAGAACATAAAAAATTAGCTTTCAACGAAATCACCAGGGAACACAAATATTTGCTTCCAACGAAATCACCCAGGAACATAAAAAATTCGCTTCCATCGAAATCACCCGAGAACACAAAAAAATTCGCTTCCAACGAAATTACCCCAGAACACAAGAAAATCGATTCCAATGAAATCACCCCAAAGGACAAAAAATTCGCTTCCAACGAAATGTCCCTATACTTCAAAAATTTGCTTCCATCGAAATTACCTGAGAAGACAAAAAATTCGCTTCCAATGAAATTACCCCAGAACACAAAAAATTCGCTTGCAAAGAAATCTCCTGAGAAGACAAATATTCGCTTCCAAAGAAATCACCCCAGAGCACAAAAAATTCACTTCCAACGAAATGAGTCCATACTTGAAAAATTTGCTTCCATAGAAAGAACCGGAGAAAACAAAAATTTGATTCCAACGAAATTACCCGAGAACACAAAATTTCGCTTGCAACTAAATCTCCTGAGAACACAAATATTCGCTTCCAAAGAAAACATTCCAGATCACAAAAAATTCGCTTCCAACGAAATCACCAGAGAGCACAAAAAATTCGCTTCCAACGAAAAGTCTTCATAGTACAGAAAACACGCTTCCAACGAAATGAACCCAAAATTCAAAAATTTGCTTCAATCGAAATCACCCAAGAACACCAAAAATTCGCTTCAAACGAAATTACCCCAGAACACAAAAAATTCGCTTCCAACGACAAGAACCCATAACACAAAAAATTTGCTTACATCGAAATCACCCGAGAACAGAAAAAATTCGCTTCCAGAGGAATTACGCCAGACCACCAAAAATTCGCATCCAATGAAATCACACGAGAACAAAAATATTAGCTTCCAACGAAATCACGCTACAACATAAAAAAATCGCTTCCATCGAAATCATCCGAGAACACAAAAAAATTCGCTTCCAACAAAATTACCCCAGAACAGAAGAAATTCCCTTCCAACGAAATGGCTCCAGAGTACAGAAAACACGCTTCCAATGAAATGACCCCCTACTTCAAAAATTTGCTTCCATCGAAAAAACCAGAGAACACAAAAAATTCGCTTCCAACGAAATCACCCTAGAACCCAAAAAATTCGCTTCCAATAAAATCACCCCAGAACACAAAAAATTCGCTTCCAAAGAAATCACCACAGAGCACAAAAAATTCGCTTTTAACGAAATCACCCTAAAGCAAAAAAAATTCACTTTCAACGAAATCACCCGAGAACACAAAAAATTCGCATACAACGAAATTACCCGAGAATTGAAAAAATTTACTTCTAACCAAATCAACCTAGAGCACAAAAAATTCCCTTCCAACAAAATCACCCGAGAACACAAATATTGGCTTCTCACGAAATTACCCCAGAATAGAAAAAGTTTGCTTCCATCGAAATCACCCCAGAACACAAAAAAATCGCTTCCAACGAAATCACCCCAACACACAAAAAATTTACTTCCAAAGAAATCAACCCAGAACACGAAAAATTTGCTTCTATCGAAATCACCCGAGAACAGAAAAAAATTCGCTTCCAACAAAAATACCCCAGAACATAAAAAATTAGCTTCCAACGAAATCACCAGGGAACACAAATATTTGCGTCCAACGAAATCACCCAGGAACATAAAAAATTCGCTTCCATCGAAATGTCCCTATACTTCAAATATTTGCTTCCATCGAAATTACCTGAGAACCCAAAAAATTCGCTTCCAACGAAATTACCCCAGAACACAAAAAATTCGCTTGCAAAGAAATCTCCTGAGAAGACAAATATTCGCTTCCAAAGAAATCACCCCAGAGCACAAAAAATTTGCTTCCAACGAAATCACCCCAAGCACAAAAAACTCGCTTTCAATGAAATGAGCCCATACTTGAAAAATTTGCTTCATCGAAATCACCCGAGAACACAAAAATTCGCTTCCAAGGAAATCATCCCAGAACACAAAAAATTTGCTTCCAAAGAAATGACTCCAGGACACAGAAAACACGCTTCCAATGAAATCACCCCATACTTCAGAAAAATTCACTTCCAACTGAATTGCCCCAGAACACAAAAAAATTCGCTTCCAACGAAATCAACCCAGAACACAAAAAATTTGCTTCCATCGAAATCACCCGAGAACAGAAAAAATTCGCTTCTAACGAAATCACCCGGGAACACAAATATTAGCTTCCAATGAAATCACCCTAAAACCAAACAATTCTTTTCCAACGAAATCTCATGAGAACACAAATATTCGCTTCCAAAGAAATCACCCCAGAGCACCAAAAATTCGATTCCAACGAAATTACCCTAAGGAAAAAAATTTCACATTCAACGAAATCAACTAAGAAAACAAAAAATTCGTGTCCAATGAAATCAACCCAGAACACAAAAAATTCGCATCCAAAGAAATCACTCAGAACACAAAAATTTCCCTTCCAACGAAATGACTCCAAAACACAGAAAACACGCTTTCAATGAAATCACCCCAGAGCACAAAAAATTCGCTTCCAACGAAATCAACCTAGAACACAAAAAATTTGCTTCTATCCAAATCACCTGAGAACAAAAAAAATTTGCTTCCAAAGAAATTACCCCAGAATACAAAAAATTCGCTTCCATCGAAATCCCCGCAGAGCACAAAAAAAAATTGCTTCCAAAGAAATCACCCTAGAACACAAAAAATTCGCTTCCAACAAAATCACCCCAGAACACAAAAAATTGCTTCCAAAGAAATGACTCCAATGCACAGAAAACACGCTTCCAACGAAATCACCCCGTAATTCAAAAAAATTCAGTTTCAAAAAATTGCCCCAGAACACAAAAAATTCTCTTCCAACGAAATCAACCCAGAACACAAAATATTCGCTTCCATCAAAATCACCCCAGAACACAAAAAATTCACTTCCACGAAATTACCCCAGAACACAAAAAATTCGCTTGCAAAGAAATGTCCTGAGAAGACAAATATTCGCTTCCAAAGAAATCACCCCAGAGCACAAAAAATTCGCTTCCAACAAAATCACCCCAGAACAAAATCTTTTTCTTTCAACGAAATCACCCCAGAGCACAAAAAATTCGATTACAACAAAATTACCCCAGAACACAAGAAATACTCTTCCAACAAAATCGCCCCAGAGCACAAAAAATTCGTTTCCAACGAAATCACCCTGGAACACAAAAATTTGGCTTTCTACAAAATCACCGGAGAACACAAAAAATTTGATTCCAATGAAATTACCTTAGAACACAAAAAATTCGCTTCCAACGAAATCACCCCAGAGCACAAAAAATTTGCTTCCAACGAAATGACTCCATAGCTAGAAAACACGCTTCGAACGAAATGACCCCCTACTTCAAACATTTGCTTCCATCGAAATCACCCAAGAACACAAAAAATTCGCTTCCAACGAAATCACCCCAGAACATAAAACATTCGCTTCCAACGAAATGACCCCTGAGCACAGAAAACACGCTTCTAACGAAATCACCCCATACCTAAAAATATTCTCATCCAACGAAATTATCCCAGAGCAGAAAATATTTGCTTCCTACGAAATCACCCCAAAGCACAAAAAATTCTCTTCCAACGAAATCACCCTAAAGCACAAAAAATTCGATATCAACGAAATCATCCTAGAACACAAAAAATTCCTTTTCAACGAAATTACCCCAGGAGAGAAAAAATTTGCTTCTATCGTAGTCACCACAGAGCACAAAATATTCATTCCCAATGTAATCACACCAGAACACAAAAAATTAGCTTCCAACGAAATTACCCCTGAAGAGAAAAAATTCGCTTCAAATAAAATCACCAGAGAGCACAAAAAATTCGCTTCCAACTAAATACCCAAGAACACAAAAATTCGATTCCAACGATATTACCCCAGAAGAAAAAAAATTCGCTTCCAACAAAATCTCCTGAGAACACAAATATTCGCTTCCAAAGAAATCACCCTTAGCACAAAAAATTCGCTTCCAACGAAATCACCCTAGAACACAAAAAATTCTCTTTCAACGAAAACACCCGAGAACAAAAAAAATTCGCTTCCAACGAAAGCACCACAGAGCACAAAAAATTAGCTTCCAACGAAATGACTCCAGAGCACAGAAAACACGCTTACAAAGAAATGACCCCAGAACACAAAAAATTCACTGCCAACAAAATCACCTCGAACACAAAAAATTCGCTTTCAACGAAATCACCCGAGAAAAAAAAATTCACTTCCAACGTAATCACCACAGAGCACAAAAAATTCGCTTCCCGTAAAATGACCCTATAACATAAAAAATTCGCTTCAATCGAAATCACCAGAGAAGACAAAATATGTGCTTCCAACCAAATACCCAAGAGCGCAAAAAAATTGCTTACAACGAAATCACACTGCAACATAAAAAATTCGCTTTCAACAAAATGAACAGGGGATACAACAAATTCTCTTCCAACGAAATGACCCCCTACGTCAAAAATTTTCTTCCAGCGAAAAACAGTAGAACACAAAAAATTCGCTTCCAACGAAATTACCCAAGAAAACAAAAAAATTCGATTGCAACCAAATCTTCGGAGAACACAAATATTCGCTTTCAAAGAAATCACACTAGAGCACAAAAAATTCGCTTACAACGAAGTGACTCCAGAGCACAGAAAACACGCTTGCAAAGAAATGACCCCATACTTCAAAAATTTGTTTCCATCGAAATCACCCGAAAACATAAAAAATTCGCTTCCAACAAAATCACCCCAAAGCACAAAAAATTCGCTTCCAAAGAAATGACCTCAGACTTCAAAAATTTTCTTCCATCGAAAAGACCAGAGAACACATAAAATTCGCTTCCAACGAAATTACCCGTGAACACAAAAAATTCACTTCTAAAGAAATCTCTTGAGAATACAAATATTGGCTTCCAAAGAAATCATCCCAGAGCACAAAAAATTTGCTTCCAAAGAAATCACCCCAGAGTACAAAAATTCCCTTCCAACCAAATCACCCGAGAACACACATATTGGCTTCCATTGAAATCACCCCAGAACACAAAAATTTCGCTTCCAACGAAATGACTCCAGAGCACAGAAAACACGCTTACAAAGAAATGACCCCCTACTTCAAAAATTTCCTTCCATCGAAAAAACCGGAGAAAACACAAAAAAATTCTCTTACAACGAGATTACCCCAGAAGACCAAAAATTCTTCTCCAAAGAAATCTCCTGAAAACACAAATATTCGCTTCCAATGAAATCATCCCAGAGCACAAAAAAATTCGCTTCCAACGAAATCACCCGATAACACAAAAAATTCACGTCCAACGAAATTATCACAGAACAGAAAAAATTTGCTTCCATCGAAATCACCCCACAATACAAAAAATTCGCCTCCAACGAAATCACGCTAGAACACAAAAAATTAGCTTTTTCAACGAAATCACCCGAGAACACAAAAAATTCGCTTCCAATGAAATCACCCCAGAGCACAAAAAATTCCCTTTCAACGAATGGACTCCAGAGCACAGAAAACTCGCTTGGAATGAAATGACCCCCTACTTCAAAAAACGCTACCAACGAAATCACTCGAGAACACAAAAAATTCGCTTCCAACGAAATCATCCTAGAACACAAAAAATTCGCATCCAACGAAATGACTCCAGAGCACAGAAAACACACTTCCAATGAAATGACCCCAGAAAACAAATATTTCGCTTCCATCGAAATCACCGCAAAACACAAAAATTCACATCGAACGAAAAGACTCCAGAACACAGAAAAAACGCTACCAACGAAATCACCCGAGAACACAAAAAATTCACTTCCAACGAAATCATCCTAGAACACAAAAAATTCGCATCCAACGAAATGACTCCAGAGCACTGAAAACACGCTTCCAGTGAAATGACCCTAGAAAACAAAAATTTCGCTTCCATCGAAATCACCGCAAAACACAAAAATTCACGTCCAACGAAAAGACTCCAGAGCACGTAAAAAAACATGCTTCCAACGAAATGACCCCCTATATCAAAAATTTGCTTCATTCGAAAAAACCGGAGACACAAAGAATTCGCTTTCCACGAAATCACCCCAGAACACAAAAAATTCGCTTCCAACCATATTAGCCCAGAAGAAAAAAAATTTGCTTCCAACGAAATCTCCTAAGAACACAAATATTCGCTTCCAAAGAAATCACCCTTAGCACAAAAAAATTGCTTCCAAAGAAATCACCCCAGAGTACAAAAATTCCCTTCTAACAAAATCACCCGAGAACACAAATATTGGCTTTCATTGAAATCACCCCAGAACACAAAAATTTCTCTTCCAACGAAATGACTCCAACGATATTACCCCAGAAGACAAAAAATACTTTTCCAAAGAAATCTCCTGAAAACACAAATATTCGTTTCCAAAGATATCATCACAGAGCACAAAAAAATTCGCTTCCAACAAAATCACGTGATGACACAAAAAATTCACGTCCAACGAAATTATCACAGAACAGAAAAATTTGCTTTCATCGAAATCACCCCATAATACAAAAAAATTGCTTCCAACCAAATCATGCTAGAACACAAAAAATTAGCTTTTTCAACGAAATCACCCGAGAACACAAAAAATTCACTTGCAATGAAATCACCCGAGAGCACAAAAAATTCCCTTGAAAGGAAATAACTCCAGAGCACAGAAAACACGATTCCAACGAAATGACCCCCTATCTCAATATTTTGCTTCCATCGAAAAGCCCGGAGAACACAAAAAATTTGCTTCCAACGAAATAACCCCAGAACACAAAAAATTTGCTTGCAACGAAATTTTCTGAGAACACAAATATTCGCTTCCAACGAAATCCCCCCAGAACACAAAAAATTCGCTTCCAACGAAATCACCCCAGAGCACAAAAATTTCGCTTCCAACGAGATGACTCCAGAGCACAGAAAACACGCTTCCAAAGAAATGATCCCCTACTTCAAAAATTTGCTTCCATCGAAAAGACAGGAGAACACAAAAAATTCTCTTCCAACAATATTACCCCAGAAGACAAAAAATTCTTTTCCAACGAAATCTCCTGGGAACACAATTATTTGCTTCCAAAGATATCATTCCAGAGCACAAAAAATTCGCTTCCAACGAAATTACCCTAGAGCACAAAAAATTCGCTTCCAACGAAATCACCCCAGAATACAAAAAAATTCGCTTCCAAAGAAATAACCCAAGAATATAAAAAATTCGCTTCCAAAGAAATAATCCAAGAATATAAAAAATTCGCTTCGATCAAAATCACCCGAGAACACAAAAAATTAGATTCCAACGAAATTACCCCAGAACACAAGAAATTCCTTCCAACGAAATAACCCCAGAGCACAAAAAATTCCCTTACAACGAAAGGACTCCAGAGCACAGAAAACACAAATCCAACGAAATGACCCCCTATTTCAAATATTTGCTTCCATCGAAATCACCTGAGAACACAAAAAATTCGCTTCGAACTAAATTAGCCCAGAAGACAAAAATTTCTTTTCCAAGGAAACCTCCTGAGGACACAAATATTCGCTTCCAACGAAATCAACCCAGAGCACAAAAAACTCGCTTCCAAAGAAATCACCCTAGAATATAAAAAATTCGCTTTCAACGATATCACCTGCGAATACAAAAAATTCGCTTTCAAAGAAATTACCCCAGAACACAAAAAATTCGCTTGCAACGAAATCTCCTGAGAACACAAATATTCGTTTCCAATGAAATCACCGCAGAGCACAAAAAAGTCGTTTCCAACGAAATGACTCCAGGGCACAGAAAGCACGCTTCCAACGAAATTACCCCCTACTTCAAAAATTTGTTTCCATCGAAATCACCTGAGAACACAAAAAATTCACTTCCAACGAAATCACCCCAGAACACAAAAAATTCGCTTGCAACGAAATCTCCTGAAAACACAAATATTCGCTTCCAGCGAAATCACACCACAGCACAAAAAATTCGCATCCAACGAAATGACTCCAGAGCACAGAAAACACGCGTGCAACGAAATGACCCCCTACTTCAAAAATTTGCTTCCTTCGAATAAACCGGAGAACACAAAAAATTCTCTTCCAACGAGATTACCCCAGAATACAAAAAATTCTTTTCCAATGAAATCTCCTGAGAACACAAATATTCGCTTCCAAAGAAATCATCCCAGAGCACAAAAAAATTCGCTTCCAACAAAAGCACCCAATAACACAAAAAATTCACGTCCAACGTAATTATAACAGAACAGAAAAAAATTTGCTTCCATCGAAATCACCCCAGAATAAAAAAAATTTGCTTCCAACGAAATCACGCTACAACACAAAAAATTAGCTTTTTCAATGAAATCACCCGAAAACACAAAATTTCCTTTCAAAGAAATCACCTGAGAACACAAAAAAATTGCTTCCAATGAAATCACCCCAGAACACAAAAAATTCGCTTGCAATGAAATCTCCTGAGAACACAAAAATTCGCTTCCAACGAAATCGTCCCAGAGCACAAAAAATTCGCTTCCAACGAAATTACCCTAGAACACAAAAATTCCCTTTCAATGAAATCACCCAAGAACACAAAAAATTCGCTTCCAACGAAAACACCATAGAACAAAAAAAAAATCGCTTCCATCGAAATCACCACAGAAGACAAAAAATTCTCTTCCAATGATATTACCCCAGAAGACAAAAACTTCTTTTCAAACGAAATCTCGTGAGAACACAAATATTCGCTTCCAAAGATATCATCCCAGAGCACAAAAAATTCCCTTCAAACGAAATCACCCAAGAGCACGAAAAATTCGCTTCCAAAGAAATGACTCCAGAGCACAGAAAACACGCTTCCAATGATATGACCCCATACTTCAAAAATTTGCTTCCATCGAAATCACCCCTGAACACAAAAAATTCGCTGCCAACGAAATAACCCTAGAACACAAAACATTCCCTTTCAACGAAATCACCCGAGAACACAGAAAATAGCTTCCAACAAAATGACTCCAGAGCACAGAAAATTTGCTTCCAACGAAATCACCCTAGAACACAAAAAATTTCCTTTGAACAAAATCACCTGAGAACACAAAAAAGTCACGTCCAATGAAATTACCACAGAACAGAAAAAATTTGCTTCACCCGAGAACACAAAAAATTCTCTTCCAAAGAAATCACGCTAGAACCCAAAAAATTAGCATTCAATGAAATCACCCCTGAGCACAAAAAATTCTCTTCCAACGAAATGACTCCAGAGCACATAAAACACGAATCCAACGAAATGACCCCCTACTTAAAAAATTTGCTTCCATCGAAAAACCGGAGAACATAAAAAATTTGCTTTCAAAGAAATTACCCCAGAACACAAAAAATTCGCTTGCAACGAAATTTTCTGAGAACACAAATATTCGCTTCCAACGAAATCACCCCAGAACAAAAAAATTCGCTTTCAACGAAATTTTCTGAGAACACAAATATTCGCTTCCAACGAAATTACCCCAGAACACAAAAAATTTGCTTGCAATGAAATTTTCTGAGAACACAAATATTCGCTTCCAAAGAAATCATCCCAGAGCACAAAAAAAATTCGCTTCCAACGAAAGCACCCGATAACACAAAAAATTCACGTGCAACGAAATTATCACAGAACAGAAAAAAATTTGCTTCCATCGAAATAACCCCAGAATAAAAAAATTTGCTTCCAACGAAATCACGCTACAACACAAAAAATTAGCTTTTTCAAATAAATCACCCGAAAACACAAAATTTCCTTTCAAAGAAATCACCCGAGAACACAAAAAATTCGCTTCCAATGAAATCACCCCAGAACACAAAAAATTAGCTTGCAATGAAATCTAATGAGAACAAAATATTCGCTTCCAAAGAAATCGTCCCAGAGCACAAAAAATTCGCTTCCAACGAAATCACCCTAGAACGCAAAAATTCCCTTTCAATGAAATCACCCGAGAACACAAAAAAATCGCTTCCTACGAAATCATCCCAGAGCACAAAAATTCCCTTCAAACGAAAGGACTCCAGAGCACAGAAAACACGATTCCAACGAAATGTCCCCCTATTTCATATATTTGCTTTCATCGAAATCACCCGAGAACACAAAAAATTCGCTTCCAACGAAATTACCCCAGAAGACAAAAATTTCTTTTCCAATGAAACCTCCTGAAAACACAAATATTCGCTTCCAACGAACTCACCCCAGAGCACAAAAAATTCGCTTCCAAAGAAATCACCCTAGAATAAAAAAATTCGCTTTCAACGATATCACCTGAGAACACAAAAAATTCGCTTCCAAAGAAATTACCCCAGAACACAAAAAATTCGCCTGCAACGAAATCTTCTGAGAACACATATAATCGCTTCCAACGAAATCACCCCAGAACACAAAAAATTTGCTTCCAATGAAATGACTCCAGAGCAGAGAAAACACGCTTCCAATGAAATGACCCCCTATTTCAATAATTTGCTTCCATTGAAAAAACCGGCGAACACAAAAAATTAGCTTCCAACGAATTTAACCCAGAACACAAAAAATAGGCTTCAAACGAAATGACTCCAGAGCACAGAAAACAAGCTTCCAACGAAATGATCCCATACTTCAAAAATTTGCTTCCAATGAAATCACCCCAGAACACAAAAAATTGGCTTGCATTGAAATCTCCTGAGAACACAAAAATTCGCTTCCAACGAAATCGTCCCAGAGCACAAAAAATTCGCTTCCAACGAAATTACCCTAGAACACAAAAATTCCCTTTCAATGAAATCACCCAAGAACACAAAAAATTCGCTTCCAACGAAAACACCACAGAACAAAAAAAAAATCGCTTCCATCAAAATCACCACAGAAGACAAAAAATTCTCTTCCAATGATATTACCCCAGAAGACAAAAACTTCTTTTCAAACGAAATCTCGTGAGAACACAAATATTCGCTTCCAAAGATATCATCCCAGAGCACAAAAAATTCCCTTCAAACGAAATCACCCAAGAGCACAAAAAATTCGCTTCCAAAGAAATGACTCCAGAGCACAGAAAACACGCTTCCAATGATATGACCCCATACTTCAAAAATTTGCTTCCATCGAAATCACCCCTGAACACAAAAAAATTCGCTGCCAACGAAATAACCCTAGAACACAAAACATTCCCTTTCAACGAAATCACCCGAGAACACAAAAAATAGCTTCCAACAAAATGACTCCAAAGCACAGAAAATTCGCTTCCAACGAAATCACCCTAGAACACAAAAAATTTCCTTTGAACAAAATCACCTGAGAACACAAAAAAGTCACGTCCAACGAAATTACCACAGAACAGAAAAAATTTGCTTCCATCGAAATCACCCGAGAACACAAAAAATTCTCTTCCAAAGAAATCACGCTAGAACCCAAAAAATTAGCGTTCAATGAAATCACCCCTGAGCACAAAAAATTCTCTTCCAACGAAATGACTCCAGAGCACATAAAACACGAATCCAACGAAATGACCCCCTACTTAAAAAATTTGCTTCCATCGAAAAACCGGAGAACATAAAAAATTCGCTTTCAAAGAAATTACCCCAGAACACAAAAAATTCGCTTGCAACGAAATTTTCTGAGAACACAAATATTCGCTTCCAACGAAATCACCCCAGAACAAAAAAATTCGCTTTCAACGAAATTTTCTGAGAACACAAATATTCGCTTCCAACGAAATTACCCCAGAACACAAAAAATTTGCTTGCAACGAAATTTTCTGAGAACACAAATATTCGCTTCCAAAGAAATCATCCCAGAGCACAAAAAAATTCGCTTCCTACGAAAGCACCCGATAACACAAAAAATTCACGTGCAACGAAATTATCACAGAACAGAAAAAAATTTGCTTCCATCGAAATAACCCCAGAATAAAAAAATTTGCTTCCAACGAAATCACGCTACAACACAAAAAATTAGCTTTTTCAAATAAATCACCCGAAAACACAAAATTTCCTTTCAAAGAAATCACCCGAGAACACAAAAAATTCGCTTCCAATGAAATCACCCAAGAACACAAAAAATTCGCTTGCAATGAAATCTCCTGAGAACACAAATATTCGCTTCCAACGAACTCACCCCAGAGCACAAAAAATTCGCTTCCAAAGAAATCACCCTAGAATAAAAAAATTCGCTTTCAACGATATTACCTGAGAACACAAAAAATTCGCTAACAAAGAAATTACCCCAGAACACAAAAAATTCGCCTGCAACGAAATCTTCTGAGAACACATATAATCGCTTCCAACGAAATCACCCCAGAACACAAAAAATTTGCTTCCAATGAAATGACTCCAGAGAAGAGAAAACACGCTTCCAATGAAATGACCCCCTATTTCAATAATTTGCTTCCATTGAAAAAACCGGAGAACACAAAAAATTAGCTTCCAACGAATTTAACCCAGAACACAAAAAATAGGCTTCAAACGAAATGACTCCAGAGCACAGAAAACAAGCTTCCAACGAAATGATCCCATACTTCAAAAATTTGCTTCCATTGAAATCACCCGAGAACACAAAAAATTCGCTTCCGAAATTACCTCAGAAGACAAAAATTTCTTTTCCAACGAAATCTCCTGAGAACACAAATATTCGTTTCCAATGAAATCACCCCAGAGCACAAAAAATTCATTTCCAACGAAATGACTCCAGGGCACAGAAAACACGCTTCCAACGAAAATACCCCCTATTTCAAAAATTTGTTTCCATCGAAATCACCTGAGAACACAAAAAATTCGCTTTCAACGAGATTGCCCAAGAAGACAAAAAATTCTTTTCCAACAAAATCTCCTGAGAACACAAATATTCGCTTCCAAAGAAATCATCCCAGAGCACAAAAAAATTCGCTTCCAATGAAAGCACCCCAGAGCACGAAAAATTCGCTTCCAAAGAAATGACTCCAGAGCACAGAAAACACGCTTCCAACGATATAACCCCATACTTCAAAAATTTGCTTCCATCGAAATCACCCGAGAACACAAAAAATTTGCTTCCAACGAAATTACCCCAGAACACAAAAAATCGCTTCCAACGAAATCTCCTGGGAAAAGAAATATTCGCTTCCAAAGAAATCATCCCAGAGCACAAAAAATTCGCTTCCAACGAAATCACCCTAGAACACAAAAAATTCCCTTTCAAAGAAATCACCTGAGAACACAAAAAATTCACGTCCAACGAAATTACCACAGAACAGAAAAAATTTGCTTCCATCGGAATCACCCCAGAACAAAAAAAATTCTCTTCCAGAGAAAACACGCTAGAACACAAAAAATTAGCTTTCAATGAAATCACCCCAGAGCACAAAAAATTCCCTTCCAACGAAATGACTCCAGAGCACAGAAAACACGATTCCAAAGAAATGACCCCCTACTTCAAAATTTGCTTCCATCGAAAAACCAGAGAACATAAAACATTCGCTTCCCACGAAATTACTCCAGAACACAAAAAATTCGCTTGCAACGAAATTTTCTGAGAACAAAAATATTCGCTTCCAACGAAATCTCCCCAGAACACAAAAAATTTGCTTCCAACAAAATTACTCCAGAGCACAGAAAACACGCTTTCCACGAAATGACCCGATATTTTAAAAATGTGCTTCCATCGAAATCACGCAGGAACACAAATAATTCGCTTCCAACAAAATTACCCCAGAACACAAAAAAATTCGCTTCCAACGAAATCTCCTGAAAACACAAATATTCGCTTCCAAACAAATCATCCCAGAGTACAAAAATATTCGCTTCCAACAAAATCACCCTCTAACACAAAAAATTCCCTTTTGACGAAATCACCTGAGAACACAAACGATTCATGTCCAACAAAATTACCATAGAACAGAAAAAATTTGCTTCCATCGAAATCACCCAGGAACACAAATAAATCGCTTCCTAGGAAATCATGCTAGAACACAAAAAATCAGTTTTCAACGAAACCACCCAAGAACACAAAAAATTCGCTTCCAACGAAATCACTCCAGAGCACAAAAAAATTCGCTTCCAAAGTAATCAACTCAGAACACAAAAAATTCTCTTCCAACCAAGTGACTCCAGAGCACAGAAAACACGCCTCCAACAAAATGACCCCCTACATCAAAAATTTGCTTCCATCAAAAAAAAAAAAAACGGAGAACATAAAAAATTCTATTCCAACGATATTACCCCAGAAGACAAAAAATTCTTTTCCAACGAAATCTCCTGAGAACACAAATATTCCCTTCCAAAGATATGATCCCAGAGTACGAAAAATTCGCTTCCAAAGAAATTACCCTAAAACACAAAAATTCTTTTTCAACGAAATCACCTGAGAACACAAAAAATTTGTTTTCAACGAAATCACCCCAGAGCACATTAAATTTGCCTGCAACGAAATCTCCTGAGAACACAAATATTGGCTTACAACGAAATCACCCCACAGCACAAAAAATTCGCTTCCAACGAAATCACCCCAGAACACAAAAAATTCGCTTGCAATGAAATCTCCTGTGAACACAAATATTCGCTTCCAACGAAATCACCAAGAGCACGAAAAATTCGCTTCCAACGAAATCATGCTAGAACACAAAAAAATTAGCTTTCAATGAAATCACCCCAGAGCACAAAAAATTCCCTTCCAAAGAAATGACTCCAGAGCACATAAAACACGATTCCAACGAAATGACACCCTACTCAAAAAATTTGCTGCCATCGAAATCAACCGAGAACACAAATATTTGCTTACAAAGAAATTACCCCAGAACACAAAAAAATCGCTTCCAACGAAATCTCCTGGGAACACAAATATTGGCTTCCAAAGAAATCATCCCAGAGCACAAAAAATTCGCTTCCAACGAAATGACTCCAGAGCACAGAAAACACGCTTCCAACGAAATGACCCAATACTTCAAAAATTTGCTTCCATCGAAACAACCGGAGAACACAAAAAATTCTCTTCCAACGATATTACCCCAGAAGACAAAATATTCTTTTCCAACTAAATGTCCTGAGAACACAAATATTCGACTCTAACGATATCTTCTCAGAGCACAAAAAATTCGCTTGCAACGAAATCACCCTAGAACACAAATAATTCCCTTTCAACGAAATCACCCGAGAACACAAAAATTCTCTTTCAACGAAATCACCCGAGAACACAAAAAAATTCACGTCCAACAAAATTACCACAAAACAGAAAATATTTGCTTCCATCGAAATAACCCCAGAACACCAAAAATTCGCTTCCAAAGAAATCACGCTAGAACACAAAAAAATAGCTTTCAATGAAATCACCCCAGAGCACAAAAAATTCCCTTCCAACGAAATGACTCCAGAGCACATAAAACACGATTCCAACGAAATGACCCCCTACTTAAAAAATTTGCTGCCATCGAAAACCGGAGAACATAAAAAATTCGCTTCCAAAGAAATTACCCAAGAACACAAAAAATTCGCTTGCAACGAAATTTTCTGAGAATACAAATATTCGCTTCCAAAGAAATCACCCCAGAACACAAAAAATTCGCTTCCAAAGAAATGACTCCAGAGCACAGAAAACACACTTCCAACGAAATGAACCCTTACTTCAAAAATTTGCTTCCATCGAAATCACCAGGGAACACAAAAAATTCGCTTCAATAGATATCATCCCAGAGCACAAAAAATATGCTTCCTACAAAATCACCCTTGAACGCAAAAATTCGCTTTCAACGAAATCACCCGAGAACACAAAAAATTTGCTTCCAACGAAATTACTCCAGAACACCAAAAATTCGCATGCAACGAAATCTCCTTAGAACACAAAAATTAGCTTCCAAAGATATCATCCCAGAGCACAAAAAATTCTCTTCCAACGAAATAACCCTATAACACAAAAATTCCCTTTCAACGAAATCAACTGAGAACACAAAAATTTCGCTTCCAACAAAATCACCCCAGAGCACAAAAAATTCGCTTCCAACGAAATCAACCTAGAACAAAAAAATTCGCTTCCATCGAAATCACCACAGAAGACAAAAAATTCGCTTCCAACAAAATCACCCCAGAGCAGAAAAAATTCACTTCCAACGAAATCACCCGAGAACACAAAAAATTCGTTTAAAACGATATGACCCCATACTTTAAAAATTTGCTTCCATCAGAATCACCCGAGAACAGAAAAAATTCGCTTCCAACGAAATCACCCCAGAGCACAAAAAATTCGCTTCCAACGAAATGAATCCAGAGTACAGAAAACCCGCTTCCAACGAAATGACCCCCACTTCAAAAATTTGTTTCCATCGAAATCACCCCAGAACACAAAAAATTCGCTTCCAACGAATTTATCCCAGAACACAAAAAAATTCTTTTCCAACGAAATCTCCTGAGAGCACAAATATTCGCTTCCAAAAATATCATCCCAGAGCATAAAAAATTCGCTTCCAACGAAATCACCATAGAACATAAAATATTCGCTTCCATCGAAATCACCACAGAAGACAAAAAATTCGCTTCCAACCAAATCACCCCAGAGCAGAAAAAATTCACTTCCAACGAAATCACCCTAGTACATAAAAAATTCGCTTCCAAATAAATCACCCAGAGCACAAAAAATTCGCTGCCAACGAAATGACTCCAGAGCACAGAAAACACATTTCCAAAGAAATGACCCCCTACTTAAAAAATTTGCTTTCTTCGAAAAACCCGTAGAATACAAAAAATTCGCTTCCAAAGAAATTACCCCAGAACACAAAAAAATCCCTTCCAACGAAATCTCCTGGGAACACAAATATTCGCTTCCAAAGAAATCATCCCAGAGCACAAAAAATTCGCTTCCAACGAAATCACCCTATAACACAAAAATTCCCTTTCAATGAAATCACCCGAGAACACAAAAAATTCGCTTCCAACGAAATCACCCCAGAGCACAAAAAATTCGCTTCCAACGAAATCAACCTAGAACAACAAAATTCGCTTCCATCGAAATCACCACAGAACACAAAAAATTCCCTTCCATTCAAATCACCCCAGAGCAGAAAAAATTCACTTCCAACGAAATCACCCCAGTACATAAAAAATTCGCTTTCAACGAAATCACCCGAGAACACAAAAAATACGTTTCCAACGATACGACCCCATACATCAAAAATTTGTTCCATCAAAATTACCCGAGAACACAAAAAAATTCGCTTCCAACGAAATCACCCCAGAACACAAAAAATTCGCATGCAACGAAATCTCCTGAGAACACAAATATTTGCTTCCAACAAAATCACCCCCGAGCACAAAATTTCGCTTCAAATGAAATGACTCCAGAGCACAGAAAACACGCTTCCAACGAAATAATCTGCTACTTCAAAAATTTGCTTCCATCGAAAAAACCAGAGAACACAAAATATTCTCTTCCAACGATATTACCCCAGAAGACAAAAAATTCTTTTCCAACGAAATCTCCTGAGTACACAAATATTCGCTTCCAATGAAATCACCCCAGAGCACAAAAAATTCACTTCCAACGAAATCACTCCAGAGCACAGAAAACACGCTTCCAATGAAATGACCCCATACTTCAAAAATTTGCTTCCATCGAAATTACCCGAGGACACAAAAAATTCGCTTCCAACGCAATTACCCCAGGACACAAAAAATTCGCTTGCAACCAAATCTTCTGAGAACACACATATATCGATTCCAACGAAATCACACCAGAACACAAAAAATTCGCTTCCAACGAAATGACTCCAGGGCACAGAAAACACGCTTCCAACGAAATTACCTCATATTTGAAAAATTTGCTTCCATCGAAATCACCCGAAAACACAAAAAATTCGCTTCCAAAGAAATTACCCCAGAAAACAATAAATTCGCTTCCAACCATATCTCCTGGGAACACAAATATTCGCTTCCAAAGAAATCATCCCAGAGCACAAAAAAATTCGCTTTCAACAAAATCACCCTAGAAAACAAAAAATTCCCTTTCAACGAAATCACCTGAGAACACAAAAAATTCACGTCCAACGAAATTCACCGAACAGAAAAAAATTGCTTCCATCGAAATCACCCCAGAAGACAAAAAATTCGCTTCCAAAGAAATTACGCTAGAACACAAAAATTAGCTTTCAATGAAATCACCCGAAACACAAAAAATTGGCTTCCAAAAAATCACCCCAGAGCACAAAAAATTCCCTTCCAACGAAATGACTCCAGAGCACAGAAAACACGAATCCAACGAAATGACCCCCACTTCAAAAACTTGCTCCCATCGAAAAACCAGAAAACATAAAACATTCGCTTCCAACGAAATCACCCCAGAGCACAAAAAATCGCTTCCAACGAAAACACCCTAGAACATAAAAAGTTCGCTTCCATAAAAATCATCACAGAAGCCAAAAAATTCGCTTCCAACCAAATCACCCATGAGCAGAAAAATATTCACTTCCAACGAAATCACCCTAGAACATAAAAAATTTGCTTTCAACGAAATCACCCGAGAACACAAAAAATTCGCTTCCAACAAAATCACCCAAGGGCACGAAAAATTCGCTTCCAAAGAAATGACTCCAGAGCACAGAAAACACGCGTCCAACGATATGACCCCATACTTCAAAAATTCGCTTCCAACGAAATTAACCCTGAACACAAAAAATTTGCTTGCAACGAAATCACCCAGAACACAAAAAGTTCGCTTCCTACGAAATGACTCCTTAGCAAAGAAAACACGCTTCCAACGAAATGACCCCCTACTTCAAAAATTTGCTTCCACCGAAAAGACCGGAGAACACAAAAAATTCTTTTCCAACGAAATCTCCTGAGGACACAAATATTCTCTTCCAAAGATATCCTCCTAGAGCACAAAAAATTCGCTTCCAATGAAATCACCCCAGAACAAAAAAAATCGCTTGCAACGAAATCTCCTGTGAACACAAATATTCGCTTCCAATGAAATCACCCCAGAGCACAAAATATTCGCTTCCAACGAAATCACTCCAGAGCACAGAAAACACGCTTCCAATGAAATGACCCCATACTTAAAAATTTGCTTCCATTGAAATCACCCGAGGACACAAAAAATTCGCTTCCAACGAAATTACACTAGAACACAAAAAATTCGCTTGCAACCAAATCTTCTGAGAACACACATATTCGCTTTCAACGAAAGCACACCAGAACACAAAAAATTCGCTTCCAACGAAATGACTCCAGGGCACAGAAAACACGCTTACAATGAATTGACCCCATATTTGAAAAATTTGCTTCCATCGAAATCACCCGAGAACACAAAAAATTCGCTTCCAACGAAATTACCCCAGAACAGAATAAATTCGCTTCCAACGAAATCTCCTGGGAACACAAATATTCGCTTACAAAGAAATCATCCTAGAGCACAAAAAAATTCGCTTCCCACGAAATCACACTAGAACACAAAAATTAGCTTTCAATGAAATCACCTAAGAACACAAAAAATTGGCTTCCAACAAAATCCCCCCAGAGCACAAAAAATTCCCTTCCAAAGAAATGACTCCAGAGCACAGAAAACACGATTCCAACGAAATGACCCCCTACTTCAAAAATTTGCTTCCATCGAAAAACCAGAGAACATAAAAAAGTTGCTTCCAAAGAAATAACCCCAGAACACTAAAAATTTGCTTGCAACGAAATTTTATGAGAACACAAATATTCATTTCCAACGAAATCACCCCAGAACACAAAAACTTCGCTTCCAACAAAATTACTTCTGAGCACAGAAAACACGCTTCCAACGAAATAATCCCTTACTTCAAAAATTTGCTACCATCGATATCACCCGAGAACACAAAAAATTCGCTTCCAACGAAATGACTGCAGAGCACAGAAAACACACTTACAACGAAATGACCCCCTGCTTAAAAAATTCGCTTCCATCGAAAAAACCAGAGAACACAAAAATACGCTTCCAAAGAAATTACCCCAGAACACAAAAATTCACTTTCAACGAAATCACCCGAGAACACAAAAAATTCGCTTCCAACGAAATCACCCCAGAGCACAAAAAATCGCTTCCAACGAAAACACCCTAGAACATAAAAAATTCGCTTCCATCGAAATCACCACAGAAGCCAAAAAATTCGTTTCCAACCAAATCACCCCAGAGCAGAAAAATATTCACTGCCAACGAAATCACCTTAGAACACAAAAAATTCGCTTCCAACAAAATCACCCCAGGGCACGAAAAATTCACTTCCAAAGAAATGACTCCAGAGCACAGAAAACACGCTTCCAATGATATGACCCCATACTTCAAAAATTTGCTTCCATCGAAATCACCTGAGAACACAAAAAATTCGCTTCCGACGAAATTAACCCTGAACACATAAAAATTTCCTTGCAACGAAATCACCCCAGAAGACAAAAAGTTTGCTTCCTACGAAATGACTCCTTAGCACAGAAAACACGCTTCCAACGAAATGACCCCCTACTTCAAAAATTTGCTTCCACCGAAAAGACCGGAGAACACAAAAAATTCTCTTTCAAAGATATTACCCCAGAACACAAAAAATTATTTTCCAATGAAATCTACTGAGAACACAAATATTCTCTTCCAAAGATATCCTCCTAGAGCACAAAAAATTCGCTTCCAACGAAAACACGCCAGAGCACAAAAAATTCGCTTCGAACGAAATGACTCCAGAGCACAGAAAACACGCTTCCAACAAAAAGACCCCCTATTTCAAAAATTTGCTTCCATCAAAATCAACCGAGAACACAAAAAATTCTCTTCCAACGATATTACCCCAGAAGACAAAAAATTCTTTTCCAACAAAATCTCCTGAGAGCACAAATATTCGCTTCCAAAGATATCATTCAAGAGCACAAAAAATTCGCTTCGAACGAAATCACCCCAGAACACAAAAAAATTCGCTTCTAATGAAATCACGCTAGAACACAAAAATTAGCTTTCAATGAAATCACCCGAGAACACAAAAAATAGGCTTCCAACGAAATCACCCCAGAGCACGAAAAATTCCCATCCAACGAAATGACTCCAGAGCACAGAAAACACACTTCCAACGAAATGACCCCCTACTTAAAAAACTTGCTTCCATCGAAAAACCGGAGAAGATAAAAAATTCGCTTCCAACGAAATAACCCCAGAACACAAAAAATTTGCTTGCAACGAAATTTTCTGAGAACACAAATATTCGCTTCCAACGAAATCACCCCAGATCACAAAAAATTCGCTTGCAATGAAATCTCCTGAGAACACAAATATTTGCTTCCAAAGATATCATCCCAGAGCAGAAAAAAATTGCTTCCATCGAAATCACCCGAGAACACAAAAAATTCGCTTCCAACGAAATGACTCCAGAGCACAGAAAATTCGCTTCCAAAAAAATCACCAAAGAACACAAAAAATACACGTCCAATGAAATTCCCACAGAACAGAAAAAATTTGCTTCCAATGAAATCAACCCAGAACACAAAAACTTCACTTCAAACGAAACAACGCTAGAACACAAAAAATTAGCTTTCAAAGAAATCACCCGAGAAGAAAAAAATTGGCTTCCAAGGAAATGACCCCCTACTTAAAAAATTCGCTTCCATCGAAAAAACCAGAGAACACAAAAATATGCTTCCAACGAAATTACCCCAGAACACAAAAATTCCCCTTCAACGAAATCACACGAAAACAGAAAAAATTCGCTTCCAACTAAATCACCCCAGAGCACAAAAAATTCGCTTCCAACGAAATCACCCTAGAACATAAAAAATTCGCTTCCATCGAAATCACCACAGAAGACAAAAAATTCGCTTCCAACCAAATCACCCTAGAGCAGAAAAAACTTCCCTTCCAAGGAAATCACCCTAGAACACAAAAAATTCCCTTTCAAAGAAATCACCAAAGAACACAAATAATACACGTCCAATGAAATTCCCACAGAACAGAAAAAATTTGCTTCCAACGAAATCAACCCAGAACACGAAAACTTCGCTTCCAACGAAACAACGCTAGAACACAAAAAATTAGCTTTCAAAGAAATCACCCGAGAAGACAAAAAATTGGCTTCCAACGAAATCACCCCAGAGCAGAAAAAACTTCACTTCCAAGGAAATAACCCTAGAACACAAAAAATTCCCTTTCAAAGAAATCACCAAAGAACACAAAAAATACACGTCCAATGAAATTCCCACAGAACAGGAAAAATTTGCTTCCAACGAAATCAACCCAGAACACAAATCTTCGCTTCCAACGAAACAACGCTAGAACACAAAAAATTAGCTTTCAAAGAAATCACCCGAGAAGACAAAAAATTGGCTTCCAACGAAATCACCACAGAGCAAAAAAAATTCACTTCCAATGAAATGATTCCACAGCACAGACAACATGCTTCCAATGAAATGACCCTAGAACACAAAGAAATTCGCTTCCAACGAAATCACCCTAGAACATAAAAAATTCCTTTTCAACGAAATCACACGAGAACACAAAAATTCTCTTCCAACGAAATTACCCAAGAACACAAAAAATTCGCTTCCAACGAAATCAACCTAGAACAACAAAATTCGCTTCCATCGAAATCACCACAGAACACAAAAAATTTGCTTCCAAGGAAATTACTCCAGAGCACAGAAAACACGCTTCCAATGAAATGATCCCTTACTTAAAAATTTGCTTCCATCGAAATCACCCGAGAACACAAAAAATTCGCTTCCAACCATAGCACCCTAGAGCACAAAAAATTTGCTTCCAACGAAATGACTCCAGAGCACAGAAAACACGCTTACAAAGAAATGACCCCCTACATCAAAAATTTGCTTCCATCGAAAAAACCGAACAACATAAAAAATTCTCTTCTAATGATATTACCCCAGAGGACAAAAAATTCTTTTCCAAGGAAATCTCCTGAGAACAAAAATATTCGCTTCCAACGAAATCACCAATGAGCACAAAAAAATCGCTTCCAACGAAATCAACCTAGAACAAAAAAATTCGCTTCCATCAAAATCACCACAGAAGACAAAAAATTCGCTTCCAACCAAAGCACCCCAGAGCAGAAAAAATTCACTTCCAACGAAATCACCCTAGTACATAAAAAATTCACTTCCAACGAAATTACCCGAGAATACAAAAAATTCATTTCCAAAGATATGAACCCATACTTCAAAAATTTCCTTCCATCAAAATCACCTGAGAACACAAAAAATTCGATTCCAACGAAATCACCCCAGAGCACAAAAAATTCGCATCCAACAAAATGAATCCAGAGTACAGAAAACCCGCTTCCAATGAAATGACCCCCTACTTCAAAAATTTGTTTCCATCGAAATCACCCCAGAACACAAAAAAATTTGCTTCCAATGAATTTATCCCAGAACACAAAAAATTCCCTTTCAACGATATCACCCGAGAAAACAAAAAATTCCCTTCCAACGAAATCACCGCAGAACACAAAAAATTTGCTTGCAACGAAATCTCCTGAGAACACAAATATTTGCTTCCAACAAAATCACCTCAGAGCACAAAAAATTCGCTTCCAAAGAAATGACTCCAGAGCACAGAAAACACGCTTCCAACGAAATGACCTCCTATTTCAAAAATTTGCTTCCATCAAAAAGACCAGAGAACACAAAAAAATTCTCTTCCAACGATATTACCCCAGAAGAGAAAAAATTCTTTTCCAACGAAATCTCCTGAGAGCAAAAATATTCGCTTCCAAAAATATCATCCCAGAGCACAAAAAATTCGCTTACAACGAAATCACCGTAGAACATAAAAAATTCGCTTCCATCGAAATCACCACAGAAGACAAAAAATTCGCTTCCAACCAAAGCACCCCAGAGTAGAAAAAATTCACTTCCAACGAAATCACCCTAGTACATAAAAAATTCGCTTCCAACTAAATCACCCCAGAGCACAAAAAATTCACTGCCAACGAAATTACCCCAGAACACAAAAAATTCGCTTGCAACGAAATCTCCTGAGAACACAAATATTCGCTTCCAATGAAATCACCCCAGAGCACGAAAAATTCGCTTCCAACGAAATGACTCCAGAGCACAGAAAACACGCTTCCAACGATATGACCCCATACTTCAAAAATTTGCTTCCATCGAAATCACCTGAGAACACAAAAAATTTGCTTCCAACGAAATCACCCCAGAACACAAAAAATTTGCTTCCAACGAAATCACCCCAGAACACAAAAAATTTGCTTCCAACGAAATCACACCAGAACACAAAAAATTCTCCTCCAACGAAATGACCCCAGACACAAAAAAATCGCTTCTATCGAAATTACCCCAGAACTCACAAAATTCGCTTCCAACGAAATCACCCAGAACACAAAAAATTCGCTTCCAACGAAATCACTCCAGAGCACCAAAAATTCTCTTCCAACCAAGTGACTCCAGAGCACAGAAAACACGCTTCCAACAAAATGACCCCCTACTTCAAAAATTGGCTTCCATCGAGAAAACCGGAGAACACAAAAAATTCGCTTCCAACAAAATTTCCACAGAACAAAAAAATTCGCTTCCAACGAAATCACCCCAGAACACAAAAAAATATGCTTCCAACGAAATGACTCCAGAGCACAGAAAACAGGCTTCCAAAGAGATGACCCCAGAACACAACAAATTCCCTTTCAACGAAATCACCCGAGAAGACAAAAAATTCACTTCCAACAAAATCACCACAAAGTACAAAATATTCGCTTCCAACGAAATGACTCCAGAGCACAGAAAACATGCTTCCAACGAAATGACACACTATTTCAAAATTTGCTTCCATCGTAAAGACCAGAGAACACAAAAAATTCTCTTCCAACGATATTACCCCAAAAGACAAAAAATTCTTTTCCAACGAAAACTCTTGAGAACACAAATATTCGCTTCCAAAGATATCACCCTAGAACATAAAAATTGGCTTCCATCGAAATAACCACAGAAGACAAAAAATTCCCTTCTAACCAAATCACCCCAGAGCGCAAAAAATTCGCTTCCAACGAAATCACCCTAGAACATAAAAAATTCGCTTTCAACGAAATCACCCGAAAATAGAAAAAATTCGCTTCCAACGAAATAACCCCAGAGCACAAAAAATTCGCTTGCAACGAAATATCCTGAGAACACAAATATTAGCTTCCAATCAAATCACCCCAGAGCACAAAAAAATCGCTTCCAACGAAATCACCCTAGAACAGAAAAACTCTCTTTAAACGAAATCACCCTAGATCACAAAAAATTCGCTTCCAACGAAATGACTCCAGAGCACAGAAAACACACTTCCAACGAAATGATACCATACTTCGAAAATTTGCTTCAATCGAAAAAACCGGAGAAAACAAAAAATTCTCTTCCAACGATATTACCCCAGAAGACAAAATATTCGCTTCCAAAGAAATCTCCTGAGAACACAAATATGCGCTTCGAAAGAAATCATCCCAGAGCACAAAATATTCCCGTTCAACGAAATCACCCGAGAACACAAAAAATTCACGTCCAACGAAATTACCACAGAACAGAAAAAATTTGCTTCCATCGAAATCACCCCAGAACACAATAAATTCGCTTCCAACGAAATCACCCTAGAACAGAAAAACTCCCTTTAAACGAAATCACCCTAGATCACAAAAAATTCGTTCCAACGAAATGACTCCAGAGCACAGAAAACACGCTTCCAACGCAATCACCCCAGAGCAGAAAAAAATTCCTTCCAACGAAATGACACCAGAACACAAAAAATTCCCTTTCAACGAAATCACCCTAGAACCCAAAAAAATTGCTTCCAATGAAATTACCCAAGAGCACAAAAAATTAGCTTCCAACGAAATGATTCCAGAGCACAGAAAACATGCTTCCAATGAAATGATGCCAGAACACTAAAAATTTCCTTTCAATGAAATCACCCGAGAACACAAAAAATTCGCTTCCAAAGTAATTACCCCAGAAAACAAAAAATGCGCTTCCAACGAAATCACCCTAGAACACAAAAAATTCCCTTTAAATGAAATCACCCGAGAACACAAAAAATTCGCTTCCAACGAAATCACGCCAGAGCACCAAAAATTCTCTTCCAACCAAGTGACTCCAGAGCACAGAAAACACGCTTCCAACAAAATGACCCCCTACTTCAAAAATTTGCTTCCATTGAAAAAACCGGAGAACACAAAAAATTCGCTTCCAACAAAATTTCCACAGAACACAAAAATTCGCTTCCAATGAAATCACCCCAGAACACAAAAAATTCGCTTCTAACGAAATGACTCCAGAGCACAGAAAACAGGCTTCCAAAGGAATGACCCCAGAACACAAAAATTCCCTTTCAACGAAATCACCCGAGAACACAAAAAATTCACTTCCAACAAAATCACCACAGAGTACAAAATATTCGCTATCAACGAAATGACTCCAGAGCACAGAAAACATGCTTCCAACGAAATGACACACTATTTCAAAATTTGCTTCCATCGAAAAGACCGGGGAACACAAAAAATTCTCTTCCAACAATATTACCCCAGAAGACAAAAAATTCTTTTCCAACGAAAACTCCTGAGAACACAAATATTCGCTTCCAAAGATATCATCCCAGAGCACAAGAAATTCGCTTCCAACGAAATCACCCAAGAACACAAAAATTTCCTTTCAACAAAATCACCCAAGAACACCAAAATATCGCTTCCAATGAAATCACCGAGAGCACAAAAAATTCGCTTCCAACGAAATGACTCGAGAGGACATAAAACAATGTAGCAATGAAATGACCCGAGAACACAAAAAAATCGCTTCCAAAGAAATCACCCTAGAACATAAAAATTGGCTTCCATCGAAATAACCACAGAAGACAAAAAATTCCCTTCTAACCAAATCACCCCAGAGCGCAAAAAATTCACTTCCAACGAAATCACCCTAAAACATAAAAAATTCGCTTTCAACGAAATCACCCGAGAATAGAAAAAATTCGCTTCCAACGAAATCACCCAAGAGCACAAAAAATTCGCTTGCAACGAAATATCCTGAGAACACAAATATTAGCTTCCAATCAAATCACCCCAGAGCACAAAAAATTCGCTTCCAACGAAATCACCCTAGAACAGAAAAACTCTCTTTAAACGAAATCACCCTAGATCACAAAAAATTCGCTTCCAACGAAATGACTCCAGAGCACAGAAAACACACTTCCAACGAAATGATACCATACTTCGAAAATTTGCTTCAATCGAAAAAACCGGAGAAAACAAAAAATTCTCTTCCAACGATATTACCCCAGAAGACAAAATATTCGCTTCCAAAGAAATCTCCTGAGAACACAAATATTCGCTTCGAAAGAAATCATCCCAGAGCACAACAAAATTCCCGTTCAACGAAATCACCCGAGAACACAAAAAATTCACGTCCAACGAAATTACCACAGAACAGAAAAAATTTGCTTCAATCGAAATCACCCCAGAACACAATAAATTAGCTTCCAACGAAATCACCCTAGAACAGAAAAACTCTCTTTAAACGAAATCACCGTAGATCACAAAAAATTCTTTCCAACGAAATGACTCCAGAGCACAGAAAACACGCTTCGAACGAAATGATACCATAGTTCAAAAATTTGCTTCCATCGAAATCACCCGAGAACAAAAAAATTCGCTTCAAACGAAATTACCCCAGAACACAAAAAATTCGCTTCCAACGAAATCACCCAAAGCACAAAAAATTCGCTTCCATCGAAATGACTCCAGAGCACAGAAAACACGCTTCCAACTAAATGACCCCAGAACACTAAAAATTCGCAGCCAAAGAAATCTCCCGAGAACACAAAAAATTCGCTTCCAACGTAATTACCCCAGAACAAAAAAATTCGCTTCCAACGAAATCAACCTTGAACACAAAAACTTCCCTTTGAACGAAATCACCCAAGAACAAAAAAATTCGCTTCCAACGAAATCACCCCAGAGTACAAAAAATTCCCTTCCAACGAAATGACTCCAGAGCACAGAAAACACGATTCCAATGAAATGACCCCCTACTTCAAAAATTTGCTTCGATTGAAAAAACCAGAGAACACAAAAAATTCACTTCCATTGAAATCACCCCAGAACACAGAAAATTCACTTCCAACGAAATCACCCTAGAACACAAAAAATTCCCTTTCAATGAAATTACCCAAGAACACAAAATATTCGCTTCCAACGCAATTACCCTAGAGCACAAAAAATTCCCTTCCAACGAAATGACTCCAGAGCACAGAAAACAGGCTTCCAACGAATTGACCCCAGAACACAAAAAATTCCCTTTCAACGAAATCACCCAAGAACCCAAAAAATTTGCTTCCAACGAAATGACCCAAGAGCACAAAAAATTAGTTTACAACGAAATGAATCCAGAGCACAGAAAACACGCTTCCAATGAAATGATGCGAGAACACTAAAAATTTCCTTTCAATGAAATCACCCGAGAACACAAAAAATTCGCTTAAAACGTACTTACCCCAGAAAACAAAAAATGCGCTTCCAACGAAATCACCCTAGAACACAAAAAATTCCCTTTAAATGAAATCACCCTAGAACACAAAAAATTCCCTTTAAATGAAATCACCCGAGAACACAAAAAATTCACTTCCAACGAAATCTCTCCAGAGCCACAAAAATTCTCTTCCAACCAAGTGACTCCAGAGCACAGAAAACATGCTTCTAACAAAATGACCCCCTACTTCAAAAATTTGCTTCCATCGAAAAAAACGGAGAACACAAAAAATTCGCTTCCAACAAAATTTCCACAGAACACAAAAAATTCACTTCCAACGAAATAACCCCAGAACACAAAAAATTCGCTTCCAACGAAATGACTCTAGAGCACAGAAAACAGGCTTCCAAAGAAATGACCCCAGAACGCAAAAAATTCCCTTTCAACGAAATCATCCGAGAACACAAAAAATTCACTTCCAACAAAATCACCACAGAGTACAAAAAATTCGCTTCGAACGAAATGACTCCATAGCACAGAAAACATGCTTCCAACGAAATGACACACTATTTCATAATTTGCTTCCATCGAAAAGACCGGAAAAGACAAAAAAATTCTCTTCCAACGATATTACTCCAGAAGACAAAAAATTCTTTTCCAACGAAAACTCCTGAGAACACAAATATTCGCTTCCAAAGATATCATCCCAGAGCACAAAAAATTTGATTCCAACGAAATCACCCTAGAACATAAAAAATTGGCTTCCGTCGAAATAACCACAGAAGACAAAAAATTCCCTTCTAACCAAATCACCCAAGAGCACAAAAAATTCGCTTCCAGCAAAATCACCCTAGAACATAAAAAATTCGCTTTCAACGAAATCACTCGAGAATAGAAAAAATTCGCTTCCAAAGAAATCACCCGAGAATAGAAAAAATTCGCTTCCAACGAAATCACCCCAGAGCACAAAAAATTCACTGCCAAAGGAATAACTCCAGAGCACAGAGAACACGCTTCCAACGAAATGACCCTCTACTTAAAAAATTTGCTTCCATCGAAAAACCGGAGAACACAAAAAATTTGCTTCCAACGAAATTACCCCAGAACACAAAAAATTCGATTCCAA
This sequence comes from Meriones unguiculatus, assembly GCF_030254825.1. Taxonomy (NCBI): domain Eukaryota; kingdom Metazoa; phylum Chordata; class Mammalia; order Rodentia; family Muridae; genus Meriones; species Meriones unguiculatus. The sequence goes on from NC_083353.1 coordinate 59,560,889, forward strand.
CGTAATTTACCCCAGAAAACAAAAAATGCGCTTCCAACGAAATCACCCTAGAACCCAAAAAAATTGCTTCCAATGAAATTACCCAAGAGCACAAAAAATTAGCTTCCAACGAAATGATTCCAGAGCACAGAAAACATGCTTCCAATGAAATGATGCCAGAACACTAAAAATTTCCTTTCAATGAAATCACCCGAGAACACAAAAAATTCGCTTCCAAAGTAATTACCCCAGAAAACAAAAAATGCGCTTCCAACGAAATCACCCTAGAACACAAAAAATTCCCTTTAAATGAAATCACCCGAGAACACAAAAAATTCGCTTCCAACGAAATCACGCCAGAGCACCAAAAATTCTCTTCCAACCAAGTGACTCCAGAGCACAGAAAACACGCTTCCAACAAAATGACCCCCTACTTCAAAAATTTGCTTCCATCGAAAAAACCGGAGAACACAAAAAATTCGCTTCCAACAAAATTTCCACAGAACACAAAAATTCGCTTCCAATGAAATCACCCCAGAACACAAAAAATTCGCTTCTAACGAAATGACTCCAGAGCACAGAAAACAGGCTTCCAAAGGAATGACCCCAGAACACAAAAATTCCCTTTCAACGAAATCACCCGAGAACACAAAAAATTCACTTCCAACAAAATCACCACAGAGTACAAAATATTCGCTATCAACGAAATGACTCCAGAGCACAGAAAACATGCTTCCAACGAAATGACACACTATTTCAAAATTTGCTTCCATCGAAAAGACCGGGGAACACAAAAAATTCTCTTCCAACAATATTACCCCAGAAGACAAAAAATTCTTTTCCAACGAAAACTCCTGAGAACACAAATATTCGCTTCCAAAGATATCATCCCAGAGCACAAGAAATTCGCTTCCAACGAAATCACCCAAGAACACAAAAATTTCCTTTCAACAAAATCACCCAAGAACACCAAAATATCGCTTCCAATGAAATCACCGAGAGCACAAAAAATTCGCTTCCAACGAAATGACTCGAGAGGACATAAAACAATGTAGCAATGAAATGACCCGAGAACACAAAAAAATCGCTTCCAAAGAAATCACCCTAGAACATAAAAATTGGCTTCCATCGAAATAACCACAGAAGACAAAAAATTCCCTTCTAACCAAATCACCCCAGAGCGCAAAAAATTCACTTCCAACGAAATCACCCTAAAACATAAAAAATTCGCTTTCAACGAAATCACCCGAGAATAGAAAAAATTCGCTTCCAACGAAATCACCCAAGAGCACAAAAAATTCGCTTGCAACGAAATATCCTGAGAACACAAATATTAGCTTCCAATCAAATCACCCCAGAGCACAAAAAATTCGCTTCCAACGAAATCACCCTAGAACAGAAAAACTCTCTTTAAACGAAATCACCCTAGATCACAAAAAATTCGCTTCCAACGAAATGACTCCAGAGCACAGAAAACACACTTCCAACGAAATGATACCATACTTCGAAAATTTGCTTCAATCGAAAAAACCGGAGAAAACAAAAAATTCTCTTCCAACGATATTACCCCAGAAGACAAAATATTCGCTTCCAAAGAAATCTCCTGAGAACACAAATATTCGCTTCGAAAGAAATCATCCCAGAGCACAACAAAATTCCCGTTCAACGAAATCACCCGAGAACACAAAAAATTCACGTCCAACGAAATTACCACAGAACAGAAAAAATTTGCTTCAATCGAAATCACCCCAGAACACAATAAATTAGCTTCCAACGAAATCACCCTAGAACAGAAAAACTCTCTTTAAACGAAATCACCGTAGATCACAAAAAATTCTTTCCAACGAAATGACTCCAGAGCACAGAAAACACGCTTCGAACGAAATGATACCATAGTTCAAAAATTTGCTTCCATCGAAATCACCCGAGAACAAAAAAATTCGCTTCAAACGAAATTACCCCAGAACACAAAAAATTCGCTTCCAACGAAATCACCCAAAGCACAAAAAATTCGCTTCCATCGAAATGACTCCAGAGCACAGAAAACACGCTTCCAACTAAATGACCCCAGAACACTAAAAATTCGCAGCCAAAGAAATCTCCCGAGAACACAAAAAATTCGCTTCCAACGTAATTACCCCAGAACAAAAAAATTCGCTTCCAACGAAATCAACCTTGAACACAAAAACTTCCCTTTGAACGAAATCACCCAAGAACAAAAAAATTCGCTTCCAACGAAATCACCCCAGAGTACAAAAAATTCCCTTCCAACGAAATGACTCCAGAGCACAGAAAACACGATTCCAATGAAATGACCCCCTACTTCAAAAATTTGCTTCGATTGAAAAAACCAGAGAACACAAAAAATTCACTTCCATTGAAATCACCCCAGAACACAGAAAATTCACTTCCAACGAAATCACCCTAGAACACAAAAAATTCCCTTTCAATGAAATTACCCAAGAACACAAAATATTCGCTTCCAACGCAATTACCCTAGAGCACAAAAAATTCCCTTCCAACGAAATGACTCCAGAGCACAGAAAACAGGCTTCCAACGAATTGACCCCAGAACACAAAAAATTCCCTTTCAACGAAATCACCCAAGAACCCAAAAAATTTGCTTCCAACGAAATGACCCAAGAGCACAAAAAATTAGTTTACAACGAAATGAATCCAGAGCACAGAAAACACGCTTCCAATGAAATGATGCGAGAACACTAAAAATTTCCTTTCAATGAAATCACCCGAGAACACAAAAAATTCGCTTAAAACGTACTTACCCCAGAAAACAAAAAATGCGCTTCCAACGAAATCACCCTAGAACACAAAAAATTCCCTTTAAATGAAATCACCCTAGAACACAAAAAATTCCCTTTAAATGAAATCACCCGAGAACACAAAAAATTCGCTTCCAACGAAATCTCTCCAGAGCCACAAAAATTCTCTTCCAACCAAGTGACTCCAGAGCACAGAAAACATGCTTCTAACAAAATGACCCCCTACTTCAAAAATTTGCTTCCATCGAAAAAAACGGAGAACACAAAAAATTCGCTTCCAACAAAATTTCCACAGAACACAAAAAATTCACTTCCAACGAAATAACCCCAGAACACAAAAAATTCGCTTCCAACGAAATGACTCTAGAGCACAGAAAACAGGCTTCCAAAGAAATGACCCCAGAACGCAAAAAATTCCCTTTCAACGAAATCATCCGAGAACACAAAAAATTCACTTCCAACAAAATCACCACAGAGTACAAAAAATTCGCTTCGAACGAAATGACTCCATAGCACAGAAAACATGCTTCCAACGAAATGACACACTATTTCATAATTTGCTTCCATCGAAAAGACCGGAAAAGACAAAAAAATTCTCTTCCAACGATATTACTCCAGAAGACAAAAAATTCTTTTCCAACGAAAACTCCTGAGAACACAAATATTCGCTTCCAAAGATATCATCCCAGAGCACAAAAAATTTGATTCCAACGAAATCACCCTAGAACATAAAAAATTGGCTTCCGTCGAAATAACCACAGAAGACAAAAAATTCCCTTCTAACCAAATCACCCAAGAGCACAAAAAATTCGCTTCCAGCAAAATCACCCTAGAACATAAAAAATTCGCTTTCAACGAAATCACTCGAGAATAGAAAAAATTCGCTTCCAAAGAAATCACCCGAGAATAGAAAAAATTCGCTTCCAACGAAATCACCCCAGAGCACAAAAAATTCACTGCCAAAGGAATAACTCCAGAGCACAGAGAACACGCTTCCAACGAAATGACCCTCTACTTAAAAAATTTGCTTCCATCGAAAAACCGGAGAACACAAAAAATTTGCTTCCAACGAAATTACCCCAGAACACAAAAAATTCGATTCCAACGTAATTTACCCCAGAAAACAAAAAATGCGCTTCCAACGAAATCACCCTAGAACCCAAAAAAATTGCTTCCAATGAAATTACCCAAGAGCACAAAAAATTAGCTTCCAACGAAATGATTCCAGAGCACAGAAAACATGCTTCCAATGAAATGATGCCAGAACACTAAAAATTTCCTTTCAATGAAATCACCCGAGAACACAAAAAATTCGCTTCCAAAGTAATTACCCCAGAAAACAAAAAATGCGCTTCCAACGAAATCACCCTAGAACACAAAAAATTCCCTTTAAATAAAATCACCCGAGAACACAAAAAATTCGCTTCCAACGAAATCACTCCAGAGCACCAAAAATTATCTTCCAACCAAGTGACTCCATAGCACAGAAAACATGCTTCCAACACCATGACCCCCTACTTCAAAAATTTGCTTCCATCGAAAAAACCGGAGAACACAAAAAATTCACTTCCAACAAAATTTCTACAGAACACGAAAAATTCGCTTTCAACGAAATCACCCCAGAACACAAAAAATTCGCTTCCAACGAAATGACTCCAGAGCACAGAAAACAGGCTTCCAAAAAATGACCCCAGAACACAAAAAATTCCCTTTCAACGAAATCACCCGAGAACATAAAAAATTCACTTCCAACGAAATCACCATAGAGTACAAAAAATTCGCTTCCAACGAAATGACTCCATAGCACAGAAAACATGCTTCCAACGAAATGACACACTATTTCAAAATTTGCTTCCATCGAAAAAACCAGAGAACACAAAAAATTCTCTTCCAACGATATTACCCCAGAAGACAAAAAATTCTTTTCCAATGAAAACTCCTGAGAACACAAATATTCGCTTCCAAAGATATCATCCCAGAGCACAAAAAATTCGCTTCCAACGAATTCACCCTAGAACATAAAAAATTGGCTTCCATCGAAATAACCACAGAAGACAAAAAATTCCCTTCTAACCAAATCACCCCAGAGCACAAAAAATTCGCTTCCAACGAAATCACCCTAGAACATAAAAAATTCGCTTTCAACGAAATCACCCGAGAATAGAAAAAATTCGCTTCCAACGAAATCAACCCAGAGCACAAAAAATTCACTGCCAAAGAAATGACTCCAGAGCACAGAAAACACGCTTCCAACGAAATGACCCTCTACTTAAAAAATTTGCTTCCATCGTAAAACCGGAGAACACAAAAAATTTGCTTCCAACGAAATTACCCCAGAACATAAAAATTCGCTTGCAACGAAATATCCTGAGAACACAAATATTAGCTTCCAATCAAATCACCCCAGAGCACAAAAAATTCGCTTCCAATGAAATTACCCCAGAACACAAAAAATTGCTTCCATGAAAACACCCCAGAACACAAAAAAATCGCTTCCACCGAAATGACTCCAGAGCACAGAAAACATACTTCCAACGAAATGACCCCCTGCTTCAAAAATTTGCTTCCATCGAAAAAACCGGAGAAATCAAAATATTCGCTTCCAACAAAATTACCCCGGAACACAATAAATTCGCTTCCAACGATACCTCCTGAGAACACAAATATTTGCTTCCAAAGAAATCATCCCAGAGCACAAAAAAATTCGCTTCCAACGAAATCACCCTGGAACACAAAAAATTCCATTTCAACAAAATCACCCGAGAACAGAAAAAATTCACATCCAACGAAATTACCACAGAACAGAAAAATTTTGCTTCCATCGAAATCACCCCTGAACACAAAAAATTCGCTGCCAACGAAATCTCCCAGAACACAAAAAATTTGCTACCAACGAAATCACCCCAGATCACAAAATATTCGCTTCCTATGAAATGACTCCAGAGCACAGAAAACACGCTTCCAACTAAATGACCCCAGAACACTAAAAATTCGCGGCCAAAGAAATCACCCGAGAACACAAAAAATTCGCTTCCAATGTAACTACCCCAGAACACAAAAAATTCGCTTCCAACGAAATCACCCCAGAGAACAAAAAATTCCCTTCCAACGAAATGACTCCAGAGCACAGAAAACACGATTCCAACGAAGTGATCTGCTACTTCAAAAATTTTCTTCGATCAAAAAAAACTGGAGGACACAAAAAATTCACTTCCATCGAAATCACCCCAGGACACAGAAAATTCACTTTCAACGAAATCACCCCAGAGCACAAAAAATTCCCTTCCAACGAAATGACTCCAGAGCACAGAAAACAGGCTTCCAACGAAATGAGCCCAGAACACAAAAAATTCCCTTTCAACGAAATCTCCCGAGAACCAAAAAAATTTCCTTCCAACGAAATCACCCAAGAGCACAAAAAATTCGCTTTAAACGAAATGACTCCAGAGCACAGAAAACACGCTTCCAATGAATTGACCAAAAAAGAATTTTTTGCTTCCATCGAAATAACCCCAGAACACAAAAAATTCGCTTCCAACGAAATCACGCTAGAACACAAAAAAATTAGCTTAAAATGAAATCACCCCAGAGCACAAAAAATTCCCTTCCAAGGAAATGACTCCAGAGCACATAAAACATGATTCCAACGAAATGACCCTCTACTTAAAAAATTTGCTGCCATCGAAAAACCGGAGAACATAAAAAATTCGCTTCCAAAGAAATTACCCCAGAACACAAAAAATTCGCTTCCAACGAAATTTTCTGAGAACACACATATTCGCTTTCAACGAAAGCACACCAGAACACAAAAAATTCGCTTCCAACGAAATGACTCCAGGGCACAGAAAACACGCTTACAATGAATTGACCCCATATTTGAAAAATTTGCTTCCATCGAAATCACCCGAGAACACAAAAAATTCGCTTCCAACGAAATTACCCCAGAACAGAATAAATTCGCTTCCAACGAAATCTCCTGGGAACACAAATATTCGCTTCCAAAGAAATCATCCTCGAGCACCAAAAAATTCGCTTCCAACGAAATGACTCCAGAGCACAGAAAACACACTTCCAACAAAATGACCCCCTACTTAAAAAATTCGCTTCCATCGAAAAAACCGGAGAACACAAAAATACGCTTCCAACGAAATTACCCCAGAACACAAAAATTCCCTTTCAACGAAATTACCCGAGAACACAAAAAATTCCCTTTAAATGAAATCACCCGAGAACACAAAAAATTCGCTTCCAACGAAATCAACCCAGAGCACCAAAAATTCTCTTCCAAACAAGTGACTCCAGAGCACAGAAAACACGCTTCCAACAAAATGACACCCTACTTCAAAAATTTACTTCAATCGAAAAAACCGGACAACACAAAAAATTCGCTTCCAACACAATTTCCACAGAACACAAAAAATTCGCTTCCAATGAAATCACCCCGGAACACAAAAAATTCGCATCGAACGAAATGACTCCAGAGCACAGAAAACAGGCGTCCAAAAAAATGACCCCAGAACACAAAAAGTTCCCTTTCAACGAAATCACCCGAGAACACAAAAAATTCACTTCCAAAGAAATCAACACAGAGTATAAAAAATTGGCTTCCAACAAAATGACTCCATAGCACAGAAAACAGGCTTCCAACGAAATGACCCCAGAACACGAAAAATTCGCGGCCAACGAAATAACCCGAGAACAAAAAAAAATCGCTTCCAACGTAATTACCCCAGAACACAAAAAATTCGCTTCCAACGAAATCACCCCAGAGCACAAAAAATTCCCTTCCAACGAAATGACTCCAGATCACAGAAAACACGCTTCCAACGAAATGACACCCTCCTTCAAAAATTTGCTTCCATCGAAAAAACCGGAGAACACAAAAAATTCACTTCCAACAAAATTTCCACAGAACACAAAAAATTCGCTTTCAACGAAATCGCCCCAGAACACAAAAAATTCGCTTCTAACGAAATGACTCCAGAGCACAGAAAACAAGCTTCCAAAGAAATGACCCCAGAACACAAAAATTCCCTTTCAAAGAAATCACCCGAGAACACAAAAAATTCACTTCCAACAAAATCACCACAGAGTACAAAAAATTCGCTTCCAACAAAATGACTCCAGAATACAGAAAACATGCTTCCAACGAAATGACACACTATTTCAAAATTTGCTTCCATCGAAAAGACCGGAGAACAGAAAAATTCTCTTCCAACGATATTACCCCAGAAGACAAAAAATTCTTTTCCAATGAAAACTCCTGAGAACACAAATATTCACTTCCAAAGATATCATCCCAGAGCACAAAAAATTCGCTTCCAACGAAATCACCCAAGAACACAAAAATTCCCTTTCAACGAAATCACCCGAGAACACCAAAATATCGCTTCCAATGAAATCACCCCAGAGCACAAAAAATTCGCTTCCAACGAAATCACCCTAGAACATAAAAATTGGCTTCCATCAAAATAACCACAGAAGACAAAAAATTCCCTTCTAACCAAATCACCCCAGAGCGCAAAAAATTCGCATCCAACGAAATCACACTAGAACATAAAAAATTCGCTTTCAAAGAAATCACCCGAGAATAGAAAAAATTCGCTTCCAACGAAATCACCCCAGAACACAAAAAGTTCGCTTGCAACGAAATTTCCTGAGAACACAAATATTAGCTTCCAATCAAATCACCCCAGAGCACAAAAAATTCGCTTCCAACGAAATCACCCCAGAACACAAAAAATTCGTTTCCAACGAAATGACTCCAGAGCACAGAAAACACGCTTCCAACAAAATGATACCATACTTCGAAAATTTGCTTCAATCGAAAAAACCGGAGAAAACAAAAAATTATCTTCCAACGATATTACCCCAGAAGACAAAATATTCGCTTCCAAAGAAATCTCCTGAGAACACAAATATTCGCTTCGAAAGAAATCATCCCAGAGCACAAAAAAATTCCCGTTCAACGAAATCACCCGAGAACACAAAAAATTCACGTCCAACAAAATTACCACAGAGTACAAAAAATTCGCTACCAACGAAATGACTCCAGAGCACAGAAAACATGCTTCCAACGAAATGACACACTATTTCAAAATTTGCTTCCATCGAAAAGACCGGGGAACACAAAAAATTCTCTTCCAACGATATTACCCCAGAAGACAAAAAATTCCCTTCTAACCAAATCACCCCTGAGCGCAAAAAATTCGCTTACAACGAAATAACCCTAGAACATAAAAAATTCGCTTTCAACGAAATCACCCGAGAATAGAAAAAAATTCGCTTCCAACGAAATCACCCCAGAGCACAAAAAATTCGCTTGCAACGAAATATCCTGAGAACACAAATATTAGCTTCCAATCAAATCACCCCAGAGCACAAAAAATTCGCTTCCAACGAAATCACCCCAGAACACAAAAAATTCGTTTCCAACGAAATGACTCCAGAGCACAGAAAACACGCTTCCAAAGAAATGATACCATACTTCGAAAATTTGCTTCAATCGAAAAAACCGGAGAAAACAAAAAATTCTCTTCCAACGATATTACCCCAGAAGACAAAATATTCGCTTCCAAAGAAATCTCCTGAGAACACAAATATTCGCTTCGAAAGAAATCATCCCAGAGCACAAAAAAATTCCCGTTCAACGAAATCACCCGAGAACACAAAAAATTCACGTCCAACAAAATTACCACAGAACAGAAAAAATTTGCTTCAATCGAAATCACCCCAGAACACAATAAATTCGCTTCCAACGAAATCACCCTAGAACAGAAAAACTCCCTTTAAACGAAATCACCCCAGAGCACAAAAAATTTGCTTCCAACGAAATCACGCTACAACACAAAAAATTAGCTTTTTCAACGAAATCACCGGAAAACACAAAATTTCCTTTCAAAGAAATCACCCGAGAAAACAAAAAATTCGCTTCAAATGAAATCACCGCAGAATACAAAAAATTCGCTTGCAATGAAATCTCCTGAGAACACAAATATTTGCTTCCAACGAAATCGTCCCAGAGCACAAAAGATTCGCTTCCAACGAAATCACCCTAGAACGCAAAAATTCCCTTTCAATGAAATCACCCGAGAACACAAAAAATTCGCTTCCTACGAAATCACCCCAGAACACAAAAAGTTCCCTTCCAACGAAAGGACTCCAGAGCACAGAAAATAAGCTTCTAACGAAATGACCACCTACTTAAAAAATTTGCTTCCATCGAAAAACCGGAGAACATAAAAAATTCGCTTCCAACGAAATCACCCCAGAACACAAAAAGTTCCCTTCCAACGAAAGGACTCCAGAGCACAGAAAATAAGCTTCTAACGAAATGACCACCTTCTTAAAAAATTTGCTTCCATCGAAAAACCGGAGAACATAAAAAATTCGCTTCCAAAGAAATTACCCCAGAACACAAAAAAATCGCTTCCAACGAAATCTCCTGGGAACACAAATATTCGCTTTCAAAGAAATCATCCCAGAACACAAAAAATTCGCTTACAACAAAATCACCCGAGAACACAAAAAATTCCCTTTCAACGAAATCACCCGAGAACACAAAAAATTCACGTCCAAAGAAATTACCACAGAACAGAAAATATTTGCTTCCATCGAAATAACCCCAGAACACAAAAAATTCGCTTCCAACGAAATCACGCTAGAACACAAAAAAATTAGCTTAAAATGAAATCACCCCAGAGCACAAAAAATTCCCTTCCAAGGAAATGACTCCAGAGCACATAAAACATGATTCCAACGAAATGACCCTCTACTTAAAAAATTTGCTGCCATCGAAAAACCGGAGAACATAAAAAATTCGCTTCCAAAGATATTACCCCAGAACACAAAAAATTCGCTTCCAACGAAATTTTCTGAGAACACACATATTCGCTTTCAACGAAAGCACACCAGAACACAAAAAATTCGCTTCCAACGAAATGACTCCAGGGCACAGAAAACACGCTTACAATGAATTGACCCCATATTTGAAAAATTTGCTTCCATCGAAATCACCCGAGAACACAAAAAATTCGCTTCCAACGAAATTACCCCAGAACAGAATAAATTCGCTTCCAACGAAATCTCCTGGGAACACAAATATTCGCTTCCAAAGAAATCATCCTAGAGCACAAAAAAATTCGCTTCCCACGAAATCACACTAGAACACAAAAATTAGCTTTCAATGAAATCACCCGAGAACACAAAAAATTGGCTTCCAACAAAATCCCCCCAGAGCACAAAAAATTCCCTTCCAAGGAAATGTCTCCAGAGCACAGAAAACACGATTCCAACGAAATGACCCCCTACTTCAAAAATTTGCTTCCATCGAAAAACCAGAGAACATAAAAAAGTTGCTTCCAAAGAAATAACCCCAGAACACTAAAAATTTGCTTGCAACGAAATTTTCTGAGAACACAAATATTCGCTTCCAACGAAATTACCCCAGAATACAAAAATTCCCTTTCAACGAAATCACCCGAGAACACAAAAAATTCGCTTCCAACGAAATCACCCCAGAGCACAAAAAATCGCTTCCAACGAAAACACCCTAGAACATAAAAAATTCGCTTTCATCGAAATCACCACAGAAGCCAAAAAATTCGCTTCCAACCAAATCACCCCAGAGCAGAAAAATATTCACTTCCAACGAAATCACCCTAGAACATAAAAAATTCGCTTTCAACGAAATCACCCGAGAACACAAAAAATTCGCTTCCAACAAAATCACCCCAGGGTACGAAAAACTCGCTTCCAAAGAAATGATTCCAGAGCACAGAAAACACGCTTCCAACGATAAGACCCCATACTTCAAAAATTTGCTTCCATCGAAATCACCTGAGAACACAAAAAATTTGCTTCCAACGAAATTAACCCTGAACACAAAATATTTGCTTGCAACGAAATCACCCCAGAAGACAAAAAGCTCGCTTCCTATGAAATGACTCCTTAGCACAGAGAACACGCTTCCAATGAAATGACCCCCTAATTCAAATATTTTCTTCCACCGAAAAGACCGGAGAACACAAAAAATTCTCTTTCAAAGATATTACCCCAGAAGACAAAAAATTCTTTTCCAATGAAATCTCCTGAGAACACAAATATTCTCTTCCAAAGATATCCTCCTAGAGCACAAAAAATTCGCTTCCAACGAAAACACGCCAGAGCACAAAAAATTCGCTTCGAACGAAATGATTCCAGAGCACAGAAAACACGCTTCCAACGAAATGACCCCCTATTTCAAAAATTTGCTTCCATCGAAATCAACCGAGAACACAAAAAATTCTCTTCCAACGATATTACCCCAGAAGACAAAAAATTCTTTTCCAACAAAATCTCCTGAGAGCACACATATTCGCTTCCAAAGATATCATTCCAGAGCACAAAAAATTCGCTTCGAACGAAATCACCCTAGAGTACGAAAAATTCACTTCCAAAGAAATGACTCCAGAGCACTGAAAACATGCTTCCAATGATATGACCCCATATTTCAAAAATTTGCTTCCATCGAAATCATCCGAGAACACAAAAAATTCGCTTCCAACGAAATGACTCCAGAGCACAGAAAACACCCTTCCAACGAAATGACCCCCTACTTAAAAAATTCGCTTCCATCAAAAAAACCGGAGAACACAAAAATACGCTTCCAACGAAATTACCGCAGAACACAAAAAATTTGCTTGCAACGAAATTTTCTGAGAACATAAATATTCGCTTCCAACAAAATCACTCCAGAACAAGAAAAATTCGCTTCCAGCGAAATTACTCCAGAGCACAGAAAACATGCTTTCAACAAAATGATCTCATACTTCAAAAATTTGCTTCCTTCGAAATCACCAGAGAACACAAAAAATTCGCTTCCAACGAAATGACTCCAGAGCACAGAAAACACGCTTCCAATGAAATGACCTTCTACTTAAAAAATTCGCTTCCATCAAAAAACCGGAGAACACAAAAATACCCTTCCAACGAAATCACCCTAGAACACAAAAATTCCCTTTCAACGAAATCACCCGAGAACACAAAAAATTCACGTCCAACGAAATTACCACAGAACAAAAATAATTTGCTTCCATCGAAATCACCCCAGAACACAAAAAATTCGCTTCTAATGAAATCACGCCAGAAAACAAAAATTAGCTTTCAATGAAATCACCCGAGAACACAAAAAATAGGCTTCCAACGAAATCACCCCAGAGCACAAAAAATTCCCTTCCATCGAAATGACTCCAGAGCACAGAAAACACGATTCCAACGAAATGACCCCCTACTTCAAAAACTTGCTTCCATCGAAAAACCGGAGGAGATAAAAAATTCACTTCCAACGAAATAACCCCAGAACACAAAAAATTTGCTTGCAACGAAATTTTCTGAGAACACAAATATTCGCTTCCAACGAAATCACCCCAGAACACAAAAAATTAGCTTCCAACGAAATTACCCCAGAGCACAGAAAACATGCTTCCAACGAAATGAACCCTTACTTCAAAAATTTGCTTCCATCGACATCATCCGAGAACACAAAAAATTCGCTTCCAACGAAATGACTCCAGAGCACAGAAAACACACTTCCAACGAAATGACCCCCTACTTAAAAAATTCGCTTCCATCAAAAAAACCGGAGAACACAAAAATACGCTTCCAACGAAATTACCCCAGAACACAAAAAATTTGCTTGCAACGAAATTTTCTGAGAACATAAATATTCGCTTCCAACGAAATCACTCCAGAACAAGAAAAATTCGCTTCCAGCGAAATTACTCCAGAGCACAGAAAACATGCTTTCAACAAAATGATCTCATACTTCAAAAATCTGCTTCCTTCGAAATCACCAGAGAACACAAAAAATTCGCTTCCAACGAAATGACTCCAGAGCACAAAAAGTAGGCTTCCAACGAAATGAATCCAGAGCACAGAAAACAAGCTTCCAACAAAATGATCCCATACTTCAAAAATTTGCTTCCTTTGAAATAATCTGAGAACACAAAAAATTCGCTTCCAACGAAATTACCTCAGAAGACAAAAATTTCTTTTCCAACGAAATCTCCTGAGGACACAAATATTTGTTTCCAATGAAATCACCCCAGAGCACAAAAAAACTCGTTTCCAACGAAATGATTCCAGGGCTCAGAAAACACGCTTCCAACGAAATGACCCCCTACTTCAAAAATTTGCTTCCATCGAATAAACCGGAGAACACAAAAAATTCTCTTCCAACGAGATTACCCCAGAAGACAAAAAATTCATTTCCAACGAAATCTCCTGAGAACACAAATATTCTCTTCCAAAGAAACCATCCCAGAGCACAAAAAAATTCGCTTCCAACAAAAGCCCCCGATAACACAAAAAATTCACGTCCAAAGAAATTATCACAGAACAGAAAAAAATTTGCTTCCATCGAAATCACCCCAGAATAAAAAAAAATTTGCTTCCAACGAAATCACGCTACAACACAAAAAATTAGCTTTTTCAACGAAATCACCCGAAAACACAAAATTTCCTTTCAAAGAAATCACCCGAGAACACAAAAAATTCGCTTCCAATGAAATCACCCCAGAACACAAAAAATTCGCTTGCAATGAAATCTCCTGAAAACACAAATATTCGCTTCCAAGGAAATCGTCCCAGAGCACAAAAGATTCGCTTCCAACAAAATCACCCTAGAACGCAAAAATTCCCTTTCAATGAAATCACCCGAGAACACAAAAAATTCGCTTCCTACGAAATCACCCCACAACACAAAAAGTTCCCTTCCAACGAAAGGACTCCAGAGCACAGAAAATAAGCTTCCAACGAAATGACCCCCTACTTAAAAAATTTGCTTCCATCGAAAAACCGGAGAACATAAAAAATTCGCAACGAAAACTCCTGAGAACACAAATATTGGCTTCCAAAGATATCATCCCAGAGCACAAAAAATTCGCTTCCAACGAATTCACCCTAGAACATAAAAAATTGGCTTCCATCGAAATAACCACAGAAGACAAATATTCCCTTCTAACCAAATCACCCCAGAGAATAAAAAATTCGCTTCCAACGAAATCACCTAGAACAAAAAAAATTCTCTTTCAACGAAATCACCCGAGAATAGAAAAAATTCGCTTCCAAAGAAATCATCCCAGAGCACAAAAAAATTCACTGCCAAAGAAATGACTCCAGAGCACAGAAAACACGCTTCCAACGAAATGACCCTCTACTTAAAAAATTTGCTTTCATCGAAAAACCGGAGAACACAAAAAATTTGCTTCCAACGAAATTACCCCAGAACGTAAAAATTCGCTTGCAACGAAATATCCTGAGAAGACAAATATTAGCTTCCAATCAAATCACCCCAGAGTACAAAATATTCGCTTACAACGAAATTACCCCAGAACACAAAAAAAATTGCTTCCATGAAAACACCCCAGAACACAAAAAATTCGCTTCCACCGAAATGACTCCAGAGCACAGAAAACATACTTCCAACGAAATGACCCCCTGCTTCAAATTTTGCTTCCATCGAAAAAACCGGAGAAAACAAAATATTCGCTTGCAACGAAATTAACCCGGAACACAATAAATTCGCTTCCAACGATACCTCCTGAGAACACAAACATTTGCTTCCAAAGAAATCATCCCAGAGCACAATAAATTCGCTTCCAACGAAATCAACCTGGAACACAAAAAATTCCCTTTCAACGAAATCACCCGAGAACACAAAAATTTCGCTTCCAACAAAATCACCCCAGAGCACAAAATATTCACTGCCAAAGAAATGACTCCAGAGCACAGAAAACACGCTTCCAACGAAATGACCCTCTATTTAAAAAATTTGCTTCCATTGAAAAAACCGGAGAACACAAAAAATTCGCTTCCAAAGTAATTACCCCAGAAAACAAAAAATGTGCTTACAATGAAATCACCCTAGAACACAAAAAATTCCCTTTAAATGAAATCATCCGAGAACACAAAAAATTTGCTTCCAACGAAATCACTCCAGAGCACCAAAAATTCTCTTCCAACCAAGTGACTCCAGAGCACAGAAAACATGCTTCCAACAAAATGACCCCCTACTTCAAAAATTTGCTTCCATCGAAAAAACCGGAGAACACAAAAAATTCGCTTCCAACAAAATTTCCACAGACCACAAAAAATTCGCTTTCAAAGAAATCACCCCAGAACACAAAAAATTCGCTTCCAACGAAATGACTCCAGAGCACAGAAAACAGGCTTCCAAAGAAATGACCCCAGAACACAAAAAATTCCCTTTCAACGAAATCACCCGAGAACACAAAAAATTCACTTCCAACGAAATGACTCCATAGCACAGAAAACATGCTTCCAACGAATCGACACACTATTTCAAAATTTGCTTCCATCGAAAAGACCGGAGAACGCAAAAAATTCTCTTCCAACGATATTACCCCAGAAGACAAAAAATTCATTTCCAACGAAAACTCCAGAGAACACAAATATTCGCTTCCAAAGATATCATCCCAGAGCACAAAAAAATCTCTTCCAATGAAAAAACCCTAGAACATAAAAAATACGCTTTCAACGAAATCACCCGAGAATAGAAAAAATTCGCTTCCAACGTCACCCCAGAGCACAAAAAATTCACTGCCAAAGAAATGACTCCAGAGCACAGAAAACACGCTTCCAATGAAATGACCCTCTACTTAAAAAAATTGCTTCCATAGAAAAACCGGAGAACACAAAAAATTCGCTTCCAACGAAATTACCCCAGAACATAAAAATTCGCTTGCAACGAAATATCCTAAGAACACAAATATTAGCTTCCAATCAAATCACCCCAGAGCACAAAAAATTCGCTTCCAACGAAATAACCCTAGAACATAAAAAATTCGCTTTCAATGAAATCACCCGAGAATAGAAAAAATTCGCTTCCAACGAAATCACCCCAGAGCACAAAAAATTCACTGCCAAAGAAATGACTCCAGAGCACAGAAAACACGCTTCCAACGAAATGACCCTCTACTTAAAAAAATTGCTTCCATAGAAAAACCGGAGAACACAAAAAATTCGCTTCCAACGAAATTACCCCAGAACATAAAAATTCGCTTGCAACGAAATATCCTAAGAACACAAATATTAGCTTCCAATCAAATCACCCCAGAGCACAAAAAATTCGCTTCCAAAGAAATCACACCAGAACACAAAAAATTCGCTTCCAACGAAATCACCCTAGAACACAAAAAATTCCCTTTAAATGAAATCACCGGAGAACACAAAAAATTTGCTTCCAACGAAATCACGCCAGAGCACCAAAAATTCTCTTCCAACCAAGTGACTCCAGAGCACAGAAAACATGCTTCCAACAAAATGACCCCCTACTTCAAAAATTTGCTTCCATCGAAAAAACCGGAGAACACAAAAAATTCGCTTCCAACAAAATTTCCACAGAACACAAAAAATTCGCTACCAACGAAATCACCCCAGAACACAAAAAATTCGCTTCCAACGAAATGACTCCAGAGCACAGAAAACAGGCTTCCAAAGAAATGAGCCCAGAACACAAAAAATTCCCTTTCAACGAAATCACCCGAGAACACAAAAAATTCACTTCCAACGAAATCACCACAGAGTACAAAAAATTCGCTACCAACAAAATGACTCCAGAGCACAGAAAACATGCTTCCAACGAAATGACACACTATTTCAAAATTTGCTTCCATCGAAAAGACCGGAGAACAGAAAAAATTCTCTTCCAACAATATTACACCAGACGACAAAAAATTCTTTTCCAACGAAAACTCCTGAGAACACAAATATTCGCTTCCAAAGATATCATCCCAGAGCACAAAAAATTCGCTTCCAACGAAATCACCCAAGAACACAAAAATTCGCTTTCAACGAAATCACCCGAGAACACAAAAATTCGCTTCCAACGAAATGACTCGAGAGGACAGAAAACAATGTAGCAATGAAATGACCCAAGAACACAAAAAATTCGCTTCCAAAGAAATCACCCTAAAACATAAAAATTGGCTTCCATCGAAATAACCACAGAAGACAAAAAATTCCCTTCCAATAAATCACCCCAGAGCACAAAAAATTCACTTCCAACGAAATCACCCTAGAACATAAAAAATTCGCTTTCAACGAAATCACGCGAGAATAAAAAAATTCGCTTCCAACAAAATCACCCCAGAGCACAAAAAATTCACTGCCAAAGAAATGACTCCAGAGCACAGAAAACACGCTTTCAACGAAATGACCCTCTACTTAAAAAATTTGCTTCCATCGAAAAAAACGGAGAACACAAAAAATTCGCTTCCAACGAAATTACCCCAGAACACAAAAAATTCGCTTGCAACGAAATATCCTGAGAACACAAATATTAGCTTCCAATCAAATCACCCCAGAGCACAAAAAATTCGCTTCCAACGAAATCACCCCAGAACACAAAAAATTCGCTTCCAACGAAATGACTCCAGAGCACAGAAAACACGCTTCCAACGAAATGACCCCCTGCTTCAAAAATTTGCTTCCATCAAAAAAACCTGAGAAAACCAAAAATTCACGTCCAACCAAATTACCACAGAACAGAAAAAAATTGCTTCCATCGAAATCACCATAGAACACAAAAAATTCGCTTCCAACGAAATCACCGCAAACACAAAAAATTCGTTTCCAAAGGAATCACCCCAGAACACTAAAAATTCACTTCCAACGAAATTACTCCAGAGCACAGAAAACGAGCTTCCAACGAAATGGCCCCTACTTCAAAAATTTGCTTCCATCGAAAAAACCGGAGAACACAAAAAATTCGCTTGCAACGAAATCGTCTGAGAACACAAATATTTGCTTCCAACGAAATGACTCCAGAGCACAGAAAACACGCTTCGAATGAAATGATACCATACTTCAAAAATTTGCTTCCATTGAAATGACCCGAGAACACAAAAAATTCGCTTCCAACGAAATCACCCAGAACACAAAAAATTTGCTTCCAACAAAATCACCCCAGAGCACAAAAAATTCGCTTCCATCGAAATGACTCCAGAACACAGGAAACACGCTTCCAACTAAATGACCACAGAACACTAAAAATTCGCGGCCAAAGAAATCACCCGAGAACACAAAAAATTTGCTTTCAACTAAATGACTCCAGAGCACAGAAAAAAATGTAGCAATGAAATGACCCGAGAACACAAAAAATTCCCTTTCAAGAAATCACCCGAGAACACAAAAAATTCACGTCCAACGAAATTACGACAAAATAGAAAAATTTTGCTTCCATCGAAATCACCCCTGAACACAAAAAATTCGCTGCCAACGAAATTACCCTAGAACACAAAACATTCCCTTTCAACGAAATCACCCGAGAACACAAAAAATTAGCTTCCAACCAATTCACCCCAGAATCCAAAAAATTCGCTTCCAACCAAATGACTCCAGAGCACAGAAAACAGGCTTCCAACGAAATCACCCCTGAACACAAAATATTTGCTTCTATCGAAAATACCCGAGAACACAAAAAAATCGCTTCCAACGAAATTACTCCAGAACACAAAAAATTCGCTTCCAACGAAATCACCCAGAACACAAAAACTTTGCTTCCAAAGAAATCACCCCAGAGCACAAAAAATTCGCTTCCATCGAAATGACTCCAGAACACAGAAAACACGCTTCCAACTAAATGACCCCAGAACACTAAAAATTCACGGCCAAAGAAATCACCCGAGAACACAAAAAATTCGCTTTCAACTAAATGACTCTAGAGCACAGAAAACAATGTATCAATGAAATGACCCGAGAACACAAAAAATTCACTTTCAATGAAATCACCTGAGAACAAAAAAATTCACGTCCAACGAAATTACCCCAGAATAGAAAAAATTTGCTTCCGACAAAATTACCCCAGAGCACAAAAAATTCCCTTCCAATAAATCACCTGAGAACAAAAATATTCGCTTCCCACAAAATTACCCCAGAACGGAAAAAATTTCCTTCCATCGAAATCACCGCAGAACACAAAAAATTCGCTTCCAACGAAATGATTCCAGAGCACAGAAAACACGCTTCCAATGCAGTCACCCCAGAGCACAAAAAAATTCCTTCCAACGAAATGACCCCAGAACACAAAAAATTCCCTTTCAACGAAATCACCCTAGAACCCAAAAAAAATTGCTTCCAACGAAATCACCCAAGAACACAAAAAATTAGCTTCCAACGAAATGATTCCAGAGCACAGAAAACACGCTTCCAATGAAATGATGCCAGAACACTAAAAATTTCCTTTCAATGAAATCACCCGAGAACACAAAAAATTCGCTTCCAAAGTAATTACCCCAGAAAACAAAAAATGTGCTTCCAACGAAATCAACATAGAACACAAAAATTCCCTTTAAATGAAATCATCCGAGAACACAAAAAATTTGCTTCCAACGAAATCACTGCAGAGCACCAAAAATTCTCTTCCAACCAAGTGACTCCAGAGCACAGAAAACATGCTTCCAACAGAATGACCCCCTACTTCAAAAATTTGCTTCCATCGAAAAAACCGGAGAACACAAAAAATTCGCTTCCAACAAAATTTCCACAGACCACAAAAAATTCGCTTTCAAAGAAATCACCCCAGAACACAAAAAATTCGCTTCCAACGAAATGACTCCAGAGCACAGAAAACAGGCTTCCAATGAAATGACCCCAGAACACAAAAAATTCCCTTTCAACGAAATCACCCGAGAACACAAAAAATTCACTTCCAACGAAATGACTCCATAGCACAGAAAACATGCTTCCAACGAATCGACACACTATTTCAAAATTTGCTTCCATCGAAAAGACCGGAGAATGCAAAAAATTCTCTTCCAACGATATTACCCCAGAAGACAAAAAATTCATTTCCAACGAAAACTCCTGAGAACACAAATATTCGCTTCCAAAGATATCATCCCAGAGCACAAAAATTTCTCTTCCAATGAAATAACCCTAGAACATAAAAAATACGCTTTCAACGAAATCACCCGAGAATAGAAAAAATTCGCTTCCAACGTCACCCCAGAGCACAAAAAATTCTCTGCCAAAGAAATGACTCCAGAGCACAGAAAACACGCTTCCAATGAAATGACCCTCTACTTAAAAAAATTGCTTCCATAGAAAAACCGGAGAACACAAAAAATTTGCTTCCAACGAAATGACCCCAGAACATAAAAATTTGCTTGCAACGAAATATCCTAAGAACACAAATATTAGCTTCCAATCAAATCACCCCAGAGCACAGAAAACACGCTTCCAACGAAATGACCCTCTACTTAAAAAAAATTCCTTCCATAGAAAAAACCGGAGAAAACAAAATATTCGCTTCCAACGAAATTACACCAGAACACAAAAAAATTCGCTTGCAACGAAATCTTCTGAGAACACGAATATTCGCTTCCAACGAAATCACCACAGAACACAAAAAATTAGCTTCCAACATAATGACTCCAGAGCAGAGAAAAGACGATTCCAACGAAATGACCCCATATTTCAAAAATTTGCTTCCATCAAAAACACAAAAAATTCACTTCTAACGAAATTACCCCAGAACACAATAAATTTGCTTCCAACGATACCTCCTGAGAACACAAATATTTGCTTCCAAAAAAATCATCCCAGAGCACAAAAAAATTTGCTTCCAATGAAATCACCCTGGAACACAAAAAATTCCCTTTCAACCAAATCACCCGAGAACACAAAAAACTCACGTCCAACGAAATTACCACAGAACAGAAAAATTTTGCTTCCATCGAAATCACCCCTGAACACAAAAAAATTCGCTGCCAACGAAATCACCCCAGAACACAAAAAATTTGCTTCCATCGAAATCACCCTAGAGCACAAAAATTCGCTTCCATCGAAATGACTCCAGAACACAGAAAACACGCTTTCAACTAAATGACCCCAGAACACTAAAAATTCCCGGCCAAAGAAATCACCCGAGAACACAAAAAATTCGCTTCCAACGAAATGACTCCAGAGCACAGAAAACAATGTAGCAATGAAATGACCAGAGAACACAAAAAATTCACTTTCAATGAAATCACCTGAGAACAAAAAAATTCACGTCCAACGAAATTACCCCAGAATAGAAAAAATTTGCTTCCGACGAAATCACCCCAGAGCACAAAAAATTCCCTTCCAATAAATCACCTGAGAACAAAAATATTCGCTTCCCACAAAATTACCCCAGAACGGAAAAAATTTCCTTCCATCGAAATCACTGCAGAACACAAAAAATTCGCTTCCAACGAAATGATTCCAGAGCACAGAAAACACGCTTCCAACGCAATCACCCCAGAGCAGAAAAAAATTCCTTCCAACGAAATGACACCAGAACACAAAAAATTCCCTTTCAACGAAATCACCCTAGAACCCAAAAAAAATTGCTTCCAATGAAATCACCCAAGAGCACAAAAAATTAGCTTCCAACGAAATGATTCCAGAGCACAGAAAACATGCTTCCAATGAAATGATGCCAGAACACTAAAAATTTCCTTTCAATGAAATCACCCGAGAACACAAAAAATTCGCTTCCAAAGTAATTACCCCAGAAAACAAAAAATGCGCTTCCAACGAAATCACCCTAGAACACAAAAAATTCCCTTTAAATGAAATCACCCGAGAACACAAAAAATTTGCTTCCAACGAAATCACGCCAGAGCACCAAAAATTCTCTTCCAACCAAGTGACTCCAGAGCACAGAAAACACGCTTCCAACAAAATGACCCCCTACTTCAAAAATTTGCTTCCATCGAAAAAACCGGAGAACACAAAAAATTCGATTCCAACAAAATTTCCACAGAACACAAAAAATTCGCTTCCAACGAAATCACCCCAGAACACAAAAAATTCGCTTCTAACGAAATGACTCCAGAGCACAGAAAACAGGCTTTCAAAGGAATGACCCCAGAACACAAAAATTCCCTTTCAACGAAATCACCCGAGAACACAAAAAATTCACTTCCAACGAAATCACCACAGAGTACAAAAAATTCGCTACCAACGAAATGACTCCATAGCACAGAAAACATGCTTCCAACGAAATGACACACTATTTCAAAATTTGCTTCCATCGAAAAGACCGGAGAACACAAAAAATTCTCTTCCAACGATATTACCCCAGAAGACAAAAAATTCTTTTCCAACGAAAACTCCTGAGAACACAAATATTCGCTTCCAAAGATATCATCCAAGAGCACAAAAAATTCGCTTCCAACGAAATCACCCAAGAACACAAAAATTCCCTTTCAACGAAATCACCCGAGAACACCAAAATATCGCTTCCAATGAAATCACCCGAGAGCACAAAAAAATTTGCTTCCAACGAAATGACTCGAGAGGACATAAAACAATGTAGCAATGAAATGACCCGAGAACACAAAAAATTCGCTTCCAAAGAAATCACCCTAGAACATAAAAATTGGCTTCCATCGAAATAACCACAGAAGACAAAAAATTCCCTTCTAACCAAATCACCCCAGAGCGCAAAAAATTCGCTTCCAACGAAATCACCCTAGAACATAAAAAATTCGCTTTCAACGAAATCACCCGAGAATAGAAAAAATTCGCTTCCAACGAAATCACCCCAGAGCACAAAAAATTCGCTTGCAACGAAATATCCTGAGAACACAAATATTAGCTTCCAATCAAATCACCCCAGAGCACAAAAAATTCGCTTCCAACGAAATCACCCCAGAACACAAAAAATTCGTTTCCAACGAAATGACTCCAGAGCACAGAAACACGCTTCCAACGAAATGATACCATACTTCGAAAATTTGCTTCAATCGAAAAAACCGGAGAAAACAAAAAATTCTCTTCCAACGATATTACCCCAGAAGACAAAATATTCGCTTCCAAAGAAATCTCCTGAGAACACAAATATTCGCTTCGAAAGAAATCATCCCAGAGCACAAAAAAATTCCCGTTCAACGAAATCACCCGAGAACACAAAAAATTCACGTCCAACGAAATTACCACAGAACAGAAAAAATTTGCTTCCATCGAAATCACCCCAGAACACAATAAATTCGCTTCCAACGAAATCACCCTAGAACAGAAAAACTCCCTTTAAACGAAATCACCCTAGATCACAAAAAATTCGTTCCAACGAAATCTCTCCAGAGAACAGAAAACACGCTTCGAACGAAATGATACCATAGTTCAAAAATTTGCTTCCATCGAAATCACCCGAGAACAAAAAATTCGCTTCCAACGAAATTACCCCAGAACACAAAAAATTCGCTTCCAACGAAATCACCCAGAACACAAAAAATTTGCTTCCAACGAAATCACCCTAGAGCACAAAAAATTCGCTTCCATCGAAATGACTCCAGAGCACAGAAAACATGCTTCCAACTAAATGACCCCAGAACACTAAAAATTCGCGGCCAAAGAAATCTCCCGAGAACACAAAAAATTCGCTTCCAACGTAATTACCCCAGAACAAAAAAATTCGCTTCCAACGAAATCAACCTTGAACACAAAAACTTCCCTTTGAACGAAATCACCCGAGAACAAAAAAATTCGCTTCCAACGAAATCACCCCAGAGTACAAAAAATTCCCTTTCAACGAAATGACTCCAGAGCACAGAAAACACGATTCCAATGAAATGACCCCCTACTTCAAAAATTTGCTTCGATTGAAAAAACCAGAGAACACAAAAAATTCACTTCCATTGAAATCACCCCAGAACACAGAAAATTCACTTTCAACGAAATCACCCTAGAACACAAAAAATTCCCTTTCAATGAAATCACCCGAGAACACAAAATATTCGCTTCCAACACAATTACCCCAGAGCACAAAAAATTCCCTTCCAACGAAATGACTCCAGAGCACAGAAAACAGGCTTCCAACGAAATGACCCCAGAACACAAATAATTCCCTTTCAACGAAATCACCCAAGAACCCAAAAAATTTGCTTCAAACGAAATCACCCAAGAGCACAAAAAATTAGTTTCCAACGAAATGAATCCAGAGCATAGAAAACACGCTTCCAATGAAATGATGCGAGAACACTAAAAATTTCCTTTCAATGAAATCACCCGAGAATACAAAAAATTCACTTCCAACGTAATCACCCCAGAGCACAAAAAATTCACTTCCAACGAAATCACCCTAGAACATAAAAAATTGGCTTCCATCGAAATAATCACAGAAGACAAAAAATTCCCTTCTAACCAAATCACACCAGAGCACAAAAAATTCACTTCCAATGTAATCACCCTAGAACATAAAAAATTCGCTTTTAACGAAATCACCCGAGAATAGAAAAAATTCGCTTCCAAAGAAATCACCCGAGAATAGAAAAAATTCGCTTCCAACGAAATCACCCCAGAGCACAAAAAATTCACTGCCAAAGAAATAACTCCAGAGCACAGAGAACAAGCTTCCAATGAAATGACCCTCTACTTAAAAAATTTGCTTCCATCGAAAAACCGGAGAACACAAAAAATTTACTTCCAACGAAATTACCACAGAACACAAAAAATTCGATTCCAACGTAATTACCCCAGAAAACAAAAAATGCGCTTCCAACGAAATCACCCTAGAACACAAAAAATTCCCTTTAAATGAAATCAACCGAGAACACAAAAAATTTGCTTCCAACGAAATCACTCCAGAGCACCAAAAATTCTCTTCCAAACAAGTGACTCCAGAGCACAGAAAACATGCTTCCAACAAAATGACCCCCTACTTCAAAAATTTGCTTCCATCGAAAAAAACGGAGAACACAAAAAATTCACTTCCAACAAAATTTCCACAGACCACAAAAAATTCGCTTTCAACGAAATCACCCCAGAACACAAAAAATTCGCTTCGAACGAAATGACTCCAGAGCACAGAAAACAGGCTTCCAAAGAAATGACCCCAGAACACAAAAAATTCCCTTTCAACGAAATCACCCGAGAACACAAAAAATTCACTTCCAACGAAATCACCATAGAGTCCAAAAAATTCGCTTCAAACGAAATGACTCCATAGCACAGAAAAAATGCTTCCAACGAAATGACACACTATTTCAAAATTTGCTTCCATCGAAAAGACCAGAGAACACAAAAAATTCTCTTCCAACAATATTACCCCAGAAGACAAAAAATTCTTTTCCAACGAAAACTCCTGAGAACACAAATATTCGCTTCCAAAGATATCATCCCAGAGCACAAAAAATTCGCTTCCAACGAATTCACCCTAGAACATAAAAAATTGGCTTCCATCGAAATAACCACAGAAGACAAAAAATTCCCTTCTAACCAAATCACCCCAGAGCACAAAATATTCACTTCCAACGTAATCACCCTAGAACATAAAAAATTCGCTTTCAACGAAATCACCCTAGAATAGAAAAAATTCGCTTCCAAAGAAATCACCCGAGAATAGAAAAAATTCGCTTCCAACGAAATCACCCCAGAGCACAAAAAATTCACTGCCAAAGAAATAACTCCAGAGCACAGAAAACACGCTTCCAACGAAATGACCCTCTACTTAAAAAATTTGCTTCCATCGAAAAACCGGAGAACACAAAAAATTTGCTTCCAACGAAATTACCACAGAACACAAAAAATTCGATTCCAACGTAATTACCCCAGAAAACAAAAAATGCGCTTCCAACGAAATCACCCTAGAACACAAAAAATTCCCTTTAAATGAAATCACCCCAGAGCATAAAAAATTCGCTTCCAACGAAATCACCCTAGAACATAAAAAATTCGCTTTCAACGAAATCACCCGAGAATAGAAAAAATTCGCTTCCAACGAAATCATCCCAGAGCACAAAAAATTCACTGCCAAAGAAATGACTCCAGAGCACAGAAAACACGCTTCCAACGAAATGACCCTCTACTTAAAAAATTTGCTTCCATCGAAAAACCGGAGAACACAAAAAAATTGCTTCCAACGAAATTACCACAGAACATAAAAATTCGCTTGCAACGAAATATCCTAAGAACACAAATATTAGCTTCCAATCAAATCACCCCAGAGCACAAAAAATTCGCTTCCAACGAAATTACCCCAGAACACAAAAAAAATTGCTTCCATGAAAACACCCCAGAACACAAAAAATTCGCTTCCACCGAAATGACTCTAGAGCACAGAAAACATACTTCCAACGAAATGACCCCCTGCTTCAAAAATTTGCTTGCATCGAAAAAACCGGAGAAAACAAAATATTCGCTTCCAACGAAATTACCCCGGAACACAATAAATTCGCTTCCAATGATACCTCCTGAGAACACAAATATTTGCTTCCAAAGAAATCATCCCAGAGCACAAAAAAATTCGCTTCCAACGAAATCACCCTGGAACACAAAAAATTCCATTTCAACCAAATCACCCGAGAACAGAAAAATTCACGTCCAACGAAATTACCACAGAACAGAAAAATTTTGCTTCCATCGAAATCACCCCTGAACACAATAAATTCGCTGCCAACGAAATCTCCCAGAACACAAAAAATTTGCTACCAACGAAATCACCCCAGATCACAAAATATTCGCTTCCTACGAAATGACTCCAGAGCACAGAAAACACGCTTCCAACTAAATGACCCCAGAACACTAAAAATTCGCGGCCAAAGGAATCACCCGAGAACACAAAAAGTTCGCTTCCAATGTAATTACCCGAGAACACAAAAAATTCGCTTCCAACGAAATCAACCTTGAACACAAAAAATTCCCTTTCAACGAAATCACCCGAGAACAAAAAAATTCGCTTCCAACGAAATCACCCCAGAGAACAAAAAATTCCCTTCCAACTAAATGACTCCAGAGCACAGAAAACACGATTCCAACGAAATGACCTGCTACTTCAAAAATTTGCTTCAATCGAAAAAACCGGAGAACACAAAAAATTCACTTCCATCGAAATCACCCCAGGACACAGAAAATTCACTTTCAACGAAATCACCCTAGAACAAAAAAAATTCTTTTTCAATGAAATCACCCGAGAACACAAAATATTCGCTTCCAACGAAATCACCCCAGAGCACAAAAAATTCCCTTCCAACGAAATGACTCCAGAGCACAGAAAACAGGCTTCCAACGAAATGAGCCCAGAACACAAAAAATTCCCTTTCAACGAAATCTCCCGAGAACCCAAAAAATTCCCTTCCAACGAAATGACTCCAGAGCACAGAAAACACGCTTCCAATGAAATGATGCCAGAACACTAAAAATTTCCTTTAAACGAAATCACCCGAGAACACAAAAAATTCGCTTCCAACGTAAATACCCCAGAAAACAAAAAATGCGCTTCCAACGAAATCACCCTAGAACACAAAAAATTCCCTTTAAATGAAAATACCCGAGAACACAAAAAATTCGCTTGCAACGAAATCAACCCAGAGCACCAAAAATTCTCTTCCAACCAAGTGACTCCAGAGCTCAGAAAACACGCTTCCAACAAAATGACACCCTACTTCAAAAATTTACTTCCATCGAAAAAACTGGACAACACAAAAAATTCGCTTCCAACAAAATTTCCACAGAACACAAAAAATTCGCTTCCAACGAAATCACCCGGAAACACAAAAAATTCGCTTCCAACGAAATGACTCCAGAGAACAGAAAACAGGCGTCCAAAAAAAATGACCCCAGAACACAAAAAATTCCCTTTCAACGAAATCACCCGAGAACACAAAAAGTTCACTTCCAACGAAATCAACAGAGAGTACAAAAAATTGGCTTCCAACAAAATGACTCCATAGCACAGAAAACAGGCTTCCAACGAAATGACCCCAGAACACTAAAAATTCGCGGCCAACGAAATCACCCGAGAACACAAAAAATTCGCTTCCAACGTAATTACCCCAGAACACAAAAAATTCGCTTCCAATGAAATCAACCCAGAGCACCAAAAATTCTCTTCCAACCAAGTGACTCCAGAGCTCAGAAAACACGCTTCCAACAAAATGACACCCTACTTCAAAAATTTACTTCCATCGAAAAAACTGGACAACACAAAAAATTCGCTTCCAACAAAATTTCCACAGAACACAAAAAATTCGCTTCCAACGAAATCACCAGAGAACACAAAAAATACGCTTCCAACGAAATGACTCCAGAGCACAGAAAACAGGCTTCCAAAGAGATGACCGCAGAACACAAAAAATTCCCTTTCAACGAAATCACCCGAGAACACAAAAAGTTCACTTCCAACGAAATCAACAGAGAGTACAAAAAATTGGCTTCCAACAAAATGACTCCATAGCACAGAAAACAGGCTTCCAACGAAATGACCCCAGAACACTAAAAATTCGCGGCCAAGGAAATCACCTGAGAACACAAAAAATTCGCTTCCAACGTAATTACCCCAGAACACAAAAAATTCGCTTGCAACGAAATCACCCCAGAGCACAAAAATTCCCTTCCAACGAAATGACTCCAGATCACAGAAAACACGCTTCCAACGAAATGACACCCTCCTTCAAAAATTTGCTTCCATCAATAAAACCAGAGAAAACAAAAAATTCACGTCCAACGAAATTACCACAGAACAGAAAAAATTTGCTTCCATAGAAATCACCACAGAACACAAAAAATTCTCTTCCAATGAAATCTCCTGAGAACACAAATAGTCGCTTCCAAAGAAATTATCCCAGAGACCAAACAAGTTCGCTTACAACGAAATCAACCTTGAACACAAAAATTCCCTTTCAACGAAATCACCCGAGAACAAAAAAATTCGCTTCCAACGAAATCACCCTAGAGCACAAAAATTCGCTTCCATCGAAATGACTCCAGAACACAGAAAACATGCTTCCAACTAAATGACCCCAGAACACTAAAAATTCCCGGCCAAAGAAATCACCCGAGAACACAAAAAATTCGCTTCCAACGAAATGACTCCAGAGCACAGAAAACAATGTAGCAATGAAATGACCAGAGAACACAAAAAATTCACTTTCAATGAAATCACCTGAGAACAAAAAAATTCACGTCCAACGAAATTACCCCAGAATAGAAAAAATTTGCTTCCGACGAAATCACCCCAGAGCACAAAAAATTCCCTTCCAATAAATCACCTGAGAACAAAAATATTCGCTTCCCACAAAATTACCCCAGAACGGAAAAAATTTCCTTCCATCGAAATCACTGCAGAACACAAAAAATTCGCTTCCAACGAAATGATTCCAGAGCACAGAAAACACGCTTCCAACGCAATCACCCCAGAGCAGAAAAAAATTCCTTCCAACGAAATGACACCAGAACACAAAAAATTCCCTTTCAACGAAATCACCCTAGAACCCAAAAAAAATTGCTTCCAATGAAATCACCCAAGAGCACAAAAAATTAGCTTCCAACGAAATGATTCCAGAGCACAGAAAACATGCTTCCAATGAAATGATGCCAGAACACTAAAAATTTCCTTTCAATGAAATCACCCGAGAACACAAAAAATTCGCTTCCAAAGTAATTACCCCAGAAAACAAAAAATGCGCTTCCAACGAAATCACCCTAGAACACAAAAAATTCCCTTTAAATGAAATCACCCGAGAACACAAAAAATTTGCTTCCAACGAAATCACGCCAGAGCACCAAAAATTCTCTTCCAACCAAGTGACTCCAGAGCACAGAAAACACGCTTCCAACAAAATGACCCCCTACTTCAAAAATTTGCTTCCATCGAAAAAACCGGAGAACACAAAAAATTCGATTCCAACAAAATTTCCACAGAACACAAAAAATTCGCTTCCAACGAAATCACCCCAGAACACAAAAAATTCGCTTCTAACGAAATGACTCCAGAGCACAGAAAACAGGCTTTCAAAGGAATGACCCCAGAACACAAAAATTCCCTTTCAACGAAATCACCCGAGAACACAAAAAATTCACTTCCAACGAAATCACCACAGAGTACAAAAAATTCGCTACCAACGAAATGACTCCAGAGCACAGAAAACATGCTTCCAACGAAATGACACACTATTTCAAAATTTGCTTCCATCGAAAAGACCGGAGAACACAAAAAATTCTCTTCCAACGATATTACCCCAGAAGACAAAAAATTCTTTTCCAACGAAAACTCCTGAGAACACAAATATTCGCTTCCAAAGATATCATCCAAGAGCACAAAAAATTCGCTTCCAACGAAATCACCCAAGAACACAAAAATTCCCTTTCAACGAAATCACCCGAGAACACCAAAATATCGCTTCCAATGAAATCACCCGAGAGCACAAAAAAATTTGCTTCCAACGAAATGACTCGAGAGGACATAAAACAATGTAGCAATGAAATGACCCGAGAACACAAAAAATTCGCTTCCAAAGAAATCACCCTAGAACATAAAAATTGGCTTCCATCGAAATAACCACAGAAGACAAAAAATTCCCTTCTAACCAAATCACCCCAGAGCGCAGAAAATTTGCTTCCAACGAAGTGACTCCAGAGCACAGAAAACACCCTTCCAATGAAATGATACCATACTTCAAAAATTTGTTCCATCGAAATCACCCGAGAACACAAAAAATTCGCTTCCAACGAAATGACTCCAGAGCACAGAAAACACGTTTCCAACGAAATGACCCTAGAACACAAAAAATTCCCTTTTAACGAAATCTCCCGAGAACACAAAAAATTCGCTTCCAACGAAATCACCCCAGAGCAACAAAAATTTCCTTCCAACGAAGTGACTCCAGAGCACAGAAAACAAGCTTCTAACGAAATGACCCCCTACATCAAAAATTTGCTTCCATCGAAAAAACCTGAGAACACAAAAAATTCGCTTTCAACAACATTACCCCAGAACACAAAAAAATTCGCTTGCAACGAAATCTTCTCAGAACACGAATATTCGCTTCCAGGAAGTCACCCAAGAACACAAAAAATTCGCTTCCAACAAAATGACTCCAGAGCACAGAAAACATGCTTCGAACGAAATGATACCATATTTCAAAAATTTGTTTCCATTGAAATCACCCGAGAACACAAAATATTCGCTTCCAACGAAATCACCCCAGAACACAAAAAATTCGCTTGCAAGGAAATCTTCTGAGAAAACAAATATTCGCTTCCAAAGAAATCATCCCAGAGCACAAAAAATTCGCTTCCAAAAAATCACCCTAGAACACAAAAAATTCACGTCCAACGAAATTACCCGAGAACACAAGAAAATCGCTTCCAACAAAATTACCCGAGAACACAAAAATTTCGCTTCCAACAAAATCACCGCAGAGCACAAAAAATTCGATTCCAACGAAATGACTCCAGAGCACAGAAAACACGCTTTCAAGGAAATGATCCAATACTTCAAAAATTGGCTTCCATCGAAATCACCCGAGAACACAAAAAATTCACTTCCAAAGAAATTATCCCTGAAAACAAAAAATGCGCCTCCAACGAAATCACCCCAGAGCACAAAAAATTTGCTTCCAACGAAGTGACTCCAGAGTAGAGAAAACACGCTTCCAACGAAATGATTCCCTACTTCAAAAATTTGCTTCCATCGAAAAATCCTGAGAACACAAAAATTTCTATTCCAACGATATTACCCCAGAAAAAAAAAATTCGCTTCCAAAGAAATGCCTCTAGGGCACAGAATACACTCTTCCAACGAAATGACCCCATATTTCAAAAATTTGCTTCCATTGAAATAATATAAGAACACAGAAAATTCTCTTCCAAAGATATTACACAAGAAGACAAAAAAATGTTTTCCCACGAAATCACCTGAGAACACAAAAAATTCGCTTCCAACGAAATCACCCTAGAACACAAAAAATTCTCTTTAAAAGAAATCACCCGAGAACACAAAAAATGTGCTTCTAACGAAATCACGCCTGAGCACCCAAAATTCCCTTCCAACGAAGTGACTCCAGAGCACAGAAAACACACTTCCAACGAAATGACTCCCTACTTCAGAAATTTGCTTCCATCGAAGAAAGAGGAGAACACAAAAAATTCTCTTCCAACGATATTACCCCAGAAGAAAAAATTCTTTTCCAACGAAATCTCCTGAGAACACAAATATTCGCTTCCAAAGATATCATCCCAGAGCACAAAAAATTCGCTTCCAACGAAATCACCCTAAAACATAAAAAATTCGCTTCCATCGAAATCACCACAGAAGACAAAAATTTCGCTTCCAACAAAATCACCCCATAGCACAAAAAATTGTCTTCCAACGAAATGACTCCAGAGCACAGAAAACACGCTTCCAAGGAAATGATCCCATACTTCAAAAATTGGCTTCCATCGAAATCACCCAAGAATACAAAAAATTCACTTCCAACGAAATTATCCCAGAACTCAAAAAATGTGCTTCCAACGAAATCACCCCAGAGCACAAAAAAATTCGCTTCCATCGAAATGACTACAGAGCACAGAAAACACGCTTCCAACGAAATAACTCCCTACTTCAAAAATTTGCTTCCATAGAAAAATCCTGAGAGCACAAAAAATTCTATTCCAACGAAATTACACCAGAACACAAAAAATTCGTTTCCAACAAAATCACCCTCGAACACAAAAAATTCCCTTTCAACGAAATCACCCGAGAATACAAAAAATTCGCCTACAACATAATCAACCCAGAGCACAAAATATTCGATTCCGACAAAATGACTCCAGAGCACAGAAAATACGCATCCAATGAAATGACCCCAGAACACCAAAAATTCGCTTCCAAAGAAATGACTCCAGAGCATAGAAAACACCCTAGAACATAAAAAAATCGCTTCCATCGAAATCACCACAGAGACAAAAAATTCGCTTCCAAC
The DNA here is from genome assembly GCF_030254825.1 of Meriones unguiculatus. Classification (NCBI taxonomy): domain Eukaryota; kingdom Metazoa; phylum Chordata; class Mammalia; order Rodentia; family Muridae; genus Meriones; species Meriones unguiculatus. The sequence goes on from NC_083353.1 coordinate 59,594,361, forward strand.
CAAATCACACCAGAGCACAATAAATTCGCTTTCAACAAAATCACCCCAAAGCAGAAAAAATTTGCTTCCAAAAAAATGACCGTATACTTCAAAAATTTGCTTCCATTGAAATCACATGAGGACACAAACAATTCGCTTCCAAACCAATTACCCCAGACCACAAAAAAGTCGCTTGCAACGAAATCTTCTGAGAACACAAATATTTGCTTCCATCGAACTCACCCCAGAACACAAAAAATTCGCTTCAAAAGAAATGACTCCAGAGCACAGAAAACACACTTCCAACGAAATGATCCCATACTTCAAAAATTTCCTACAATCGAAATCAGCCCAGAACACAAAAAATTCCCTTCTAACGAAGTTACCCCAGAACACAAAAAATTTGCTTCCAACGAAATGACTCCAGAGCACAAAAACACGCTTCCAAGGCAATGACCCCCTATTTCAAAAAATTGCTTCTATCGAAATACCGGAGAACACAAAAAATTCTCTTCCAACGAGATTACCCCAGAAGACAAAAAATTCTTTTCCAACGAAATCTCCTGAGAACAAAAATATTCCAAAGATATCATCCCAGAGCACAAAAAATTCGCTTCCAACGAAAGCACCCTTGAACACAAAAATTCCCTTTCAAAGAAATCACCCGAGAACAAAAAAAATTCGCTTCCAATGAAATCACCCCAGAACACAAATAATTCGCTTGCAACGAAATCTCCTGAGAACACAAATATTCGCTTCCAACGAAATTACCCCAGAACACAAAAAATTCGCTTCCAACGAAATCACCGCAGAACACAAAAAATTCCCTTGCAAGGAAATCTCCTGAGAACACAAATATTCGCTTCCAACGAAATCACCCCGGAGCACCAAAAAATTCGCTTCCAATGAAATGACTCCAGAGCACACAAAACACGCTTCCAATGAAATGAGCACAGAACACAAAAAATTCCCTTCCAACGAAATCACCCTAGAATATAAAACACTCGCTTCCTTCGAAATCACCACAGAAGACAAAAAATTCGCTTCCAACCAAATCACCCAATTGCACAGAAAATTTGCTTCCAACGAAATTACCCCAGAATACAAAAAATTCGCTTGCAACGAAATCTTCCGAAAAAACATATATTCACTTCCAACGAAATCAACCCAGAACACAAAAAATTCGTTTCCAACGAAGTGACTCCAGAGCACAGAAAACACGCTTCCAAAGAAATGACCCGATATTTCAAAAATTTGCTTCCATCGAAATCACCCGAGAACACAAAAAATTCGCTTCGAACGAAATGACTCCAGAGCACAGAAAACACGCTTCCAACGAAATGACCCCCATATTTCAAAAATTTGCTTCCATCGAAATCACCCAAGAACACAAAAAATTCGCTTCCAACGAAATTACCGAAGAACACAAACAATTCATTTCCAACGAAATCTCCTGATAACACAAATATTCGCTTCCAAAGAAATCATTCCAGAGCACAAAAAATTCGCTTCCAACAAAATCACCCTAAAACACAAAAAATTCCCTTTCAGTGAAATCACCCGAGAACACAAAAAATTCACATCCAACGAAATTACCACAGAACAGAAAAAATTTGCTTCCATCGAAATCACCCCAGAACACAAAAAATTAGCTTTAAACGAAATCACCTGAGAATACAAAAAATTCGCTTCAAACGGAATCACCACAGAGCACAAAATATTCGCTTCCAATGAAATGACTCCAAAGCACAGAAAACACGCTTCCAAAGAAAGGACCCCAGAACACAAAAAATTCGCTTCCAATGAAATCACCCTAGAACATAAAAAATTCGCTTTCAACGAAATCACCCGAGAACACAAAAAAAATTCGCTTCCAACGAAATGACTCCAGAGCACAGAAAACACGCTTCCAATGAAATGACCCCAGAACACAAAAAATTCCCTTCCAAGAAAATCACCCTAGAACATAAAACCTTCCCTTCCTTCGAAATCACAACAGAAGACAAAAAATGCGCTTCCAACCAAATCACCCAAGAGCACAAAAAATTCGCTTCCAACGAAATCACCCTAAAACACAAAAAATTCACTTGCAACGAAATCTCCTGAGAACACAAATATTCGCTTCCAACGAAATCACCCCAGAGCACAAAAAATTCGCTTCCAACAAAATGACTCCAGAGCACAGAAAACACGCTTCCAATGAAAAGACCCCCTACTTCAAAAATTTGCTTCCATTGAAAAAACTGGAGAACACAAAAAATATTCTTCCAAAGATATTACCCCTGAAGACAAAAAATTCTTTTCCAACGAAATCTCCTGAGAACACAAATATTCGCTTCCAAAGATATCATTCCAGAGCACAAAAAATTCGCTTCCAACAAAATTACCCTAGAACACAAAAAATTCCCTTTCAAAGAAATCTCCCGAGAACACAAAAAATTCACGTCCAAAGAAATTAACCCAAAAAACAAAAAATTCGCTTGCAACAAAATCTTCTGAGAACACTTATATTCACTTCCAACCAAATCACCACAGAACACAACAAATTCGCTTCCAAAGAAATGACTCCAGAGCACAGAAAACACGCTTCCAACGAAATGACCCCCTACTTCAAAAACTTGCTTCCATCGAAAACACCGGAGAACACAAAAAATTCTCTTCCAACGATATTACCCCAGAAGACAAAAATTCTTTTCCAACGAAATCTCCTGAGAACACAAATATTCGCTTCCAAAGATATCATCCCAGAGCACAAAAAATTCGCTTCCAATGAAATCACCCTAGAACACAAAAAATTCGCTTTCAACGAAATCTCCTGAGAACACATATATTCGCTTCCAACGAAATCACCCCAGAGTACAAAAAATTCGCTTCCAACAAAATGACTCTACAGCACAGAAAACACGCTTCCAACGAAATGACCCCCTATTTCAAAAATTTGCTTCCATCAAAAAAACCGGAGAACACAAAAAAAATCTTCCAACAATATTACCCCAGAAGACAAAAAATTCTTTTCCAACAAAATCTCCTGAGAACACAAATATTCGCTTCCAAAGATATCATCACAGAGTAGAAAAAAATCGCTTCCAACGAAATCACCCTAGAACACAAAAATTCCCTTTCAACGAAATCCCCCGAGAACACAAAAAATTCGCCTCCAACGAAATCACCCTAAAACATAAAAAATTTGCTTCCATCGAAATCACCACAGAAGACAAAAAATTCGCTTCCAACGAAATCACCCTAGAAAACAAAAAATTCGCTTTCAACGAAATCTCCTGAGAAAACTAAAAGTTCACTTCCAACAAAATTACCACAGAACAGAAAAAATTTGCTTCCATTGAAATCACCCCAGAACACAAAAAATTCGCTTCCAAAGCAATCACGCTAGAATACAAAAAATGAGCTATAAACGAAATCACCTGAGAACACAAAAAATTCACTTCCAACAAAATCACCACAGAGCACAAAATATTCGCTTCCAATGAAATGACTCCAAAGCAAAGAAAACATGCTTCCAATGAAAGGAACCCAGAACACAAAAAATTCGCTTCGAATGAAGTTACCCCATAACACAAAAATTCGCTTCTAACGAAATCACCCCAGAACACAAAAAATTCGCTTCCAACGAAATGACTCCAGAGCACAGAAAACACGCTTCCAACGCAATGAACCCCTACTTCAAAAAATTGCTTCCATGGAAATACCGGAAAACACAAAAAATTTTCTTCTAACGATATTACCCCAGAAGACAAAAAATTCTTTTCCAACGAAATCTCCTGAGAACACAAATATTCGCTTCCAACGAAATCACAATAAAACAGAAAAATACCCTTTCAATGAAATCACCCAAAAACACAAAAAATTCGCTTCCAACGAAATCACCGCAGAACACAAAAAATTCCCTCGCAACGAAATCTCCTGAGAACACAAATATTCGCTTCCAACGAAATCACCCCAGAGCACAAAAAAATTTGCTTCCAATGAAATGACTCCAGAGCACACAAAACACGCTTCCAATGAAATGACGCCAGAACACAAAAAATTCCCTTCCAACAAAATCACCCTAGAATATAAAACACTCGCTGCCTTCGAAATCACCACAGAAGACAAAAAATTCGCTTCAAACCAAATCACCCAAGAGCAAAAAAAATTCCCTTCCAACGAAATCACCCTAGAACATAAAAAAATCGATTTCCACGAAATCACCGAGAACACAAAAAATTTGCTTCCAATGAAATTACCCCAGAATACAAAAAATTCGCTTGCAATGAAATCTTCCGAAAAACACATATATTCGCTTCCAACGAAATCAACTCAGAACACAAAAAAATTCTCTTCCAACGAAGTGACTCCAGAGCACAGAAAACACGCTTCCAAAGAAATCACCCGATATTTCAAAAATTTGCTTCCATCGAAATCACCCGAGAACACAAAAAATTCGCTTCCAATGAAATGACTCCAGAGCACAGAAAACACGCTTCCAACGAAATGACCCGATATTTCAAAAATTTGCTTCCATCGAAATCACCCAAGAACACAAAAAATTCGCTTCCAACGAAATTACCCCAGAACACAAAAAATTCTTTTGCAACGAAATCTCCTGAGAACACAAATATTCGCTTCCAAAGAAATCATCCCAGGGCACAAAAAAATTCGCTTCCAACAAAATCACCCTAGAACACAAAAAATTCCCTTCCAACGAAATCACCCTAGAATATAAAACACTCGCTTCCTTCGAAATCACCACAGAAGACAAAAAATTCGCTTCCAACCAAATCACCCAATTGCACAGAAAATTTGCTTCCAACGAAATTACCCCAGAATACAAAAAATTTGCTTGCAACGAAATCTTCCGAAAAAACATATATTCACTTCCAACGAAATCAACCCAGAACACAAAAAATTCGTTTCCAACGAAGTGACTCCAGAGCACAGAAAACACGCTTCCAAAGAAATGACCCGATATTTCAAAAATTTGCTTCCATCGAAATCACCCGAGAACACAAAAAATTCGCTTCGAACGAAATGACTCCAGAGCACAGAAAACACGGTTCCAACGAAATGACCCCCATATTTCAAAAATTTGCTTCCATCGAAATCACCCAAGAACACAAAAAATTCGCTTCCAACGAAATTACCGAAGAACACAAACAATTCATTTCCAACGAAATCTCCTGATAACACAAATATTCGCTTCCAAAGAAATCATTCCAGAGCACAAAAAATTCGCTTCCAACAAAATCACCCTAAAACACAAAAAATTCCCTTTCAGTGAAATCACCCGAGAACACAAAAAATTCACGTCCAACGAAATTACCACAGAACAGAAAAAATTTGCTTCCATCGAAATCACCCCAGAACACAAAAAATTAGCTTTAAACGAAATCACCTGAGAATACAAAAAATTCGCTTCAAACGGAATCACCACAGAGCACAAAATATTCGCTTCCAATGAAATGACTCCAAAGCACAGAAAACACGCTTCCAAAGAAAGGACCCCAGAACACAAAAAATTCGCTTCCAATGAAATCACCCTAGAACATAAAAAATTCGCTTTCAACGAAATCACCCGAGAACACAAAAAAAATTCGCTTCCAACGAAATGACTCCAGAGCACAGAAAACACGCTTCCAATGAAATGACCCCAGAACACAAAAAATTCCCTTCCAAGAAAATCACCCTAGAACATAAAACCTTCCCTTCCTTCGAAATCACAACAGAAGACAAAAAATGCGCTTCCAACCAAATCACCCAAGAGCACAAAAAATTCGCTTCCAACGAAATCACCCTAAAACACAAAAAATTCACTTGCAACGAAATCTCCTGAGAACACAAATATTCGCTTCCAACGAAATCACCCCAGAGCACAAAAAATTCGCTTCCAACAAAATGACTCCAGAGCACAGAAAACACGCTTCCAATGAAAAGACCCCCTACTTCAAAAATTTGCTTCCATTGAAAAAACTGGAGAACACAAAAAATATTCTTCCAAAGATATTACCCCTGAAGACAAAAAATTCTTTTCCAACGAAATCTCCTGAGAACACAAATATTCGCTTCCAAAGATATCATTCCAGAGCACAAAAAATTCGCTTCCAACAAAATTACCCTAGAACACAAAAAATTCCCTTTCAAAGAAATCTCCCGAGAACACAAAAAATTCACGTCCAAAGAAATTAACCCAAAAAACAAAAAATTCGCTTGCAACAAAATCTTCTGAGAACACTTATATTCACTTCCAACCAAATCACCACAGAACACAACAAATTCGCTTCCAAAGAAATGACTCCAGAGCACAGAAAACACGCTTCCAACGAAATGACCCCCTACTTCAAAAACTTGCTTCCATCGAAAACACCGGAGAACACAAAAAATTCTCTTCCAACGATATTACCCCAGAAGACAAAAATTCTTTTCCAACGAAATCTCCTGAGAACACAAATATTCGCTTCCAAAGATATCATCCCAGAGCACAAAAAATTCGCTTCCAATGAAATCACCCTAGAACACAAAAAATTCGCTTTCAACGAAATCTCCTGAGAACACATATATTCGCTTCCAACGAAATCACCCCAGAGCACAAAAAATTCGCTTCCAACAAAATGACTCTACAGCACAGAAAACACGCTTCCAACGAAATGACCCCCTATTTCAAAAATTTGCTTCCATCAAAAAAACCGGAGAACACAAAAAAAATCTTCCAACAATATTACCCCAGAAGACAAAAAATTCTTTTCCAACAAAATCTCCTGAGAACACAAATATTCGCTTCCAAAGATATCATCACAGAGTAGAAAAAAATCGCTTCCAACGAAATCACCCTAGAACACAAAAATTCCCTTTCAACGAAATCCCCCGAGAACACAAAAAATTCGCCTCCAACGAAATCACCCTAAAACATAAAAAATTTGCTTCCATCGAAATCACCACAGAAGACAAAAAATTCGCTTCCAACGAAATCACCCTAGAAAACAAAAAATTCGCTTTCAACGAAATCTCCTGAGAAAACTAAAAGTTCACTTCCAACAAAATTACCACAGAACAGAAAAAATTTGCTTCCATTGAAATCACCCCAGAACACAAAAAATTCGCTTCCAAAGCAATCACGCTAGAATACAAAAAATGAGCTATAAACGAAATCACCTGAGAACACAAAAAATTCACTTCCAACAAAATCACCACAGAGCACAAAATATTCGCTTCCAATGAAATGACTCCAAAGCAAAGAAAACATGCTTCCAATGAAAGGAACCCAGAACACAAAAAATTCGCTTCGAATGAAGTTACCCCATAACACAAAAATTCGCTTCTAACGAAATCACCCCAGAACACAAAAAATTCGCTTCCAACGAAATGACTCCAGAGCACAGAAAACACGCTTCCAACGCAATGAACCCCTACTTCAAAAAATTGCTTCCATGGAAATACCGGAAAACACAAAAAATTTTCTTCTAACGATATTACCCCAGAAGACAAAAAATTCTTTTCCAACGAAATCTCCTGAGAACACAAATATTCGCTTCCAACGAAATCACAATAAAACAGAAAAATACCCTTTCAATGAAATCACCCAAAAACACAAAAAATTCGCTTCCAACGAAATCACCGCAGAACACAAAAAATTCCCTCGCAACGAAATCTCCTGAGAACACAAATATTCGCTTCCAACGAAATCACCCCAGAGCACAAAAAAATTTGCTTCCAATGAAATGACTCCAGAGCACACAAAACACGCTTCCAATGAAATGACGCCAGAACACAAAAAATTCCCTTCCAACAAAATCACCCTAGAATATAAAACACTCGCTGCCTTCGAAATCACCACAGAAGACAAAAAATTCGCTTCAAACCAAATCACCCAAGAGCAAAAAAAATTCCCTTCCAACGAAATCACCCTAGAACATAAAAAAATCGATTTCCACGAAATCACCGAGAACACAAAAAATTTGCTTCCAATGAAATTACCCCAGAATACAAAAAATTCGCTTGCAATGAAATCTTCCGAAAAACACATATATTCGCTTCCAACGAAATCAACTCAGAACACAAAAAAATTCTCTTCCAACGAAGTGACTCCAGAGCACAGAAAACACGCTTCCAACGAAATGACCCGATATTTCAAAAATTTGCTTCCATCGAAATCACCCAAGAACACAAAAAATTCGCTTCCAACGAAATTACCCCAGAACACAAAAAATTCTTTTGCAACGAAATCTCCTGAGAACACAAATATTCGCTTCCAAAGAAATCATCCCAGGGCACAAAAAAATTTGCTTCCAACAAAATCACCCTAGAACACAAAAAATTCCCTTTCAACGAAATCAGCCGAAAACACAAAAAATTCACGTCCAACGAAATTACTACAGAACAGAAAAAATTTGCTTCTATTGAAATCACCCCACAACACAAAAAATTCGCTTCCAACGCAATCACCACAGAGCACAAAATATTCGCTTCCAATGAAATGACTCCAAAGCACAGAAAACACGCTTCCAATGAAAGGACCCCAGAACACAAAAAATTCGCTTCCAATGTAATCACCCTATTACATAAAAAATTCGCTTTCAATGAATTGACTCCAGAGCACAGAAAGCACGCTTCCAATGAAATGACCCCAGAACACAAAAAATTCCCTTCCAAGAAAACCACCCTAGAACATAAAACACTCGCTTCCTTCGAAATCACCACAGAAGACAAACAATGCGCTTCCAACCAAATCACCCAAGAGCACAAAAAATTCGCTTCCAACGAAATCACCCTAGAACACAAAAAATTCGCTTGCAACGAAATCTCCTGAGAACACAAATATTCGCTTCCAACGAAATCACCCCAGAACACAAAATATTCGCTTCCAACGAAATGACTCCAGAGCACAGAAAACACGCTTCCAACGAAATGACCCCGTACTTCAAAAATTTGCTTCCATCAAAAACACCGGAGAACACAAAAAAATCTCTTCCAAAGATATTACCCCAGAGGACAAAAAAATTCTTTTCCAACGAAATCTCCTGAGAACACAAATATTCGCTTCCAAAGATATCATCTCAGAGTAGAAAAAAATCGCTTCCAAGGAAATCACTATAGAACACAAAAATTCCCTTTCAACGAAATCCCCCGAGAACACAAAAAATTTGCTTCCGAAGATATGACTCCAGAGCACAGAAAGCATGCTTCCAATGAAATGACCCCTGAACACAAAAAATTCGCCTCCAACGAAATCACCCTAAAACATAAAAAATGCGCTTCCATCGAAATCACCACAGAAGACAAAAAATTCGCTGCCAAACAAATCACCCCAGAGCACAAAAAATTCGCTTCAAACGAAATCACCCCAGAGCACAAAAAATTCGCTTCCAACGAAATGACTCCAGAGCACAGAAAACATGCTTCCAACGAAATGACCCCATATTTCAAAAATTTGCTTCCATTGAAATCACCCAAGAACACAAAAAATTCGGGTCCAAAGAAATTACCCCGGAACACAAAAAATTCGCTTCCAACGAAATCTCCTGATAACACAAATATTCGCTTCCAAAGAAATCATCCCAGAGAACAAAAAAATTCGCTTCCAACAAAATCACCCTAGAACACAAAAAATTCGCTTTCAACGAAATCACCCGAGAATAAGAAAGTTCACTTCCAACAAAATTACCACAGAACAGAAAATATTTGCTTCCATCGAAATCACCCCAGAACACAAAAAAATCGCTTCCAACGCAATCACGCTAGAACACAAAAAATGAGCTATAATCGAAATCACCTGAGAACACAAAAAATTCGCTTCCAAAAAAATCACCACAGAGCACAAAATATTCACTTCCAATGAAATTACTCCAAAGCCCAGAAAACATGCTTCCAAGAAAGGACCCCAGAACACAAAAAAATTCGCTTCCAACGAAATGACTCCAGAGCACAGAAAACACGCTTCCAACGCAATGACCCCCTACTTCAAAAATTTGCATCCATGGAAATACCGGAAAAAAAAAAATTCTCTTCTAACGATATTACCCCAGAATACAAAAAATTCTTTTCCAACGAAATCTCCTGAGAACACAAATATTCTCTTCCAAAGATATCATCACAGAGCACAAAAAATTCGCTTCCAACGAAATCACCCTAAAACAGAAAAATACCCTTTCAACGAAATCACCCGAGAACACAAAAAATTCACTTCCAACGAAATCACCGGAGAACACAAAAAATTCCCTTGCAACGAAATCTGCTGAGAACACAAATATTCGCTTTCAAAGATATCATCCCAGACACAAAAATTCGCTTCCAACAAAATTACCCTAGAACACAAAAATTCCCTTTCAACGAAATCACCCAAGAACACAAAAAATTCGCTTTCAACAAAATCACCCCAGAGCACAAAAAATTCGCTTCCAACGAAATGCCTCCAGAGCACAGAAAGCACGCATCCAATGAAATGATCTCAGAACACAAAAAATTTGCTTCCAATGAAATCTCCTGATAATACAAATATTCGCTTCCAAAGAAATCATCCCAGAGAACAAAAAAATTCTCTTCCAACAAAATCACCCTAGAACACAAAAAAATCCCGTTCAACGAAATCACTCAAGAACAGAAAAAATTCACGTCCAACGAAATTACCACAGAACAGAAAAAATTTGCTTCCATCGAAATCACCCCAAAACACAAAAAATTCGCTTCCAACGCAATCACGCTAGAACACAAAAAATTAATTTTAAACGAAATCACATGAAAACACAAAAAATTCGCTTCCAACGGAATCACCACAGAGCTCAAGATATTCGCTTCCAATGAAATGACTCCATAGAACAGAAAACACGCTTCCAATGAAAGGACCCCAGAACACAAAAGATTCGCTTCCAACGAAATCACCCTAGAACATAAAAAATTCGCTTTCCAAGAAATCACCCGAGAACACAAAAAATTCGCTTCCCACGAAATTACCCCAGAACACAAAAAATTCGCTTGCAACGAAATATCCTGAGAACACAAATATTAGCTTCCAATCAAATCACCCCAGAGCACAAAAAATTCGCTTCCAACGAAATGACTCCAGAGCACAGAAAACACGCTTCCAACGAAATGACCACATATTTCAAAAATTTGCTTCCATTGAAATCACCCAAGAACACAAAAAATTCGCGTCCAAAGAAATTACCCCGGAACACAAAAAATTCGCTTCCAACGAAATCTCCTGATAACACAAATATTCGCTTCCAAAGAAATCATCCCAGAGCACAAAAAATCGCTTCCAACGAAAACACCCTAGAACATAAAAAATTCGCTTCCATCGAAATCACCACAGAAGCCAAAAAATTCGCTTCCAACCAAATCACCCCAGAGCAGAAAAATATTCACTTCCAACGAAATCACCCTAGAACATAAAAAATTCGCTTTCAACGAAATCACCCGAGAACACAAAAAATTCGCTTACAACGAAATCAACCCTGAACACAAAAAATTTGCTTGCAACGAAATCACCCCAGTAGACAAAAAGTTCGCTTCCTACGAAATGACTCCTTAGCACAGAAAAGACGCTTCCAACGAAATGACCCCCTACTTCAAAAATGTGCTTCCACCGAAAAGACCAGAGAACACAAAAAATTCTCTTTCAAAGATATTACCACAGAAGACAAAAAATTCTTTTCCAATGAAATCTCCTGAGAACACAAATATTCTCTTCCAAAGATATCCTCCTAGAGCACAAAAAATTCGCTTCCAACGAAAACACGCCAGAGCACAAAAAATTCGCTTCAAACGAAATGACTCCAGAGCACAGAAAACACGCTTCCAACGAACTGACCCCCTATTTCAAAAATTTGCTTCCATCGAAATCAACCGAGAACATGAAAAATTCTCTTCCAAAGATATTATCCCAGAAGACAAAAAATACTTTTCCAAAAAAATCTCCTGAGAGCACAAATATTCGCATCCAAAGATATCATTCCAGAGCACAAAAAATTCGCTTCGAACCAAATCACCCTAGAGTACGAAAAATTCACTTCCAAAGAAATGACTCCAGAGCACCGAAAACATGCTTCCAACGATATGATCCCATATTTCAAAAATTTGCTTCCATCGAAATCACCCGAGAACACAAAAATTTCGCTTCCAAAGAAATTACCCCAGAACACAAAAAAATCGCTTCCGATGAAATTTCCTGGGAACACAATATCTGCTTCCAAAGAAATCATCTCAGAGCACAAAAAAATTCGCTTCCAACGAAATCACCCTAGAACACAAAAAATTCACGTCCAACGAAATTACCACAGAAGAGAAATAATTTGCTTCCATCGAAATCACCCCAGAACACAAAAAATTAGCTTCTAATGAAATCATGCTAGAACACAAAAATTAGCTTTCAATGAAATCACCCGAGAACACAAAAAATAGGCTTCCAACGAAATCACCCCAAAGCACAAAAAATTCCCTTCCAACGAAATGACTCCAGAGCACAGAAAACACGATTCCAACGAAATGACCCCCTACTTCAAAAAATTGCTTCCATCGAAAAACTGGAGAAGATAAAAAATTCGCTTCCAACGAAATAATCTCAGAACACAAAAAAATTTGCTTGCAACAAAATTTTCTGAGAACACAAATATTCGCTTCCAACGAAATCACCCCAGAACACAAAAAATTAGCTTCCAAAGAAATTACCCCAGAGCACAGAAAACATGCTTTCAACGAAATGAACCCTTACTTCAAAAATTTGCTTCCATCGAAATCACCCGAGAACACAAAAAATTCGCTTCCAATGAAATGACTCCAGAGCACAGAAAACACACTTCCAACGAAATGACCCCCTACTTAAAAAATTCGCTTCCATCGAAAAAACCGGAGAACACAAAAATATGCTTCCAACGAAATTACCCCAGAACACAAAAATTCCCTTTCAACGAAATCACACGAGAACAGAAAAAATTGGTTTCCAACTAAATCACCCCAGAGCACAAAAAATTCGCTTCCAAAGAAATCACCCTAGAACATAAAAATTCGCTTCCATCGAAATCACCACAGAAGACAAAAAATTCGCTTCCAACCAAATCACCCCAGAGCAGAAAAAATTCACTTCCAAGGAAATCACCCTAGAACACAAAAAATTCCCTTTCAAAGAAATCACCAAAGAACACAAAAAATACACGTCCAATGAAATTCCCACAGAACAGAAAAAATTTGCTTCCAACGAAATCAACCCAGAACACAAAAACTTCGCTTCCAACGAAACAACGCTAGAACACAAAAAATAGCTTTCAAAGAAATCACCCGAGAAAACAAAAAATTGGTTTCCAACAAAATCACCCCAGAGCAAAAAAAAATTCACTTCCAATGAAATGACTCCACAGCACAGACAACACACTTCCAACGAAATGACCCTAGAACACAAAAAAATTCGCTTCCAACGAAATCACCCTAGAACATAAAAAATTCCTTTTCAACGAAATCACACGAGAACACAAAAAATTCGCTTCCAACGAAATTACCCAAGAACACAAAAAATTCGCTTGTATAGAAATCTCCCGAGAACACAAATATTCGATTCCAAGAAAATCACCCCAGAGCACAAAAAATTCACTTCCAAAGAAAGGACCCCAGATCATAGAAAACACGCTTACAACGAAATGACCTCGTACTTCAAAAATTTGCTACCATCGAAATCACCCCAGAACACAAAAAATTCGCTTCCAACGAAATCACCCCAGAACACAAAAAATTCGCTTCCAACGAAATCACCCCAGAGCACAAAAAATTCTCTTCCAAAGAAATGCCTCCAGAGCACAGAAAACACGATTCCAACGAAATGACCCCCTACTTCAAAAATTTGCCTCCATCGAAAAACCGGAGAACATAAAAAATTCGCTTCCAACGAAATTAACCCAGAACACAAAAAATTCGCTTGCAACGAAATTTTCTGAGAACACAAATATTCGCTTCCAACGAAATCTACACAGAACACAAAAAATTTGCTTCCAACGAAATTACTCCAGAGCACAGAAAACACGCTTCCAATGAAATGATCCCTTACTTCAAAAATTTACTTCCATCGAAATCACCCGAGATCACAAAAAATTCGCATCCAACCATAGCACCACAGAGTACGAAAAATTTGCTTCCAACGAAATGACTCCAGAGCACAGAAAACATGCTTACAAAGAAATGACCCCCTACATCAAAAATTTGCTTCCATCGAAAAAACCGAACAACATAAAAAATACTCTTCCAATGATATTACCACAGAGGACAAAAAATTCTTTTCCAACGAAATCTTCTGAGAACAAAAATATTCGCTTCCAACGAAATCACCCCAGAGCACAAAAAAATCGCTTCCAAAGAAATCAACCTAGAACAAAAAAATTCGCTTCCATCGAAATCACCACAGAAGACAAAAAATTCGCTTCCAACCAAAGCACCCCAGAGCAGAAAAAATTCACTTCCAACGAAATCACCCTAGTACATAAAAAATTCGCTTCCAACGAAATTACCCGAGAACACAAAAAATTCATTTCCAACGATATGACCCCATACTTCAAAAATTTCCTTCAATCAAAATCACCTGAGAACACAAAAAATTCGATTCCAACGAAATCACCCTAGAGCACAAAAAATTCGCTTCCAACGAAATGAATCCAGAGTACAGAAAACCAGCTTCCAACGAAATGACCCCCTACTTCAAAAAATTGTTTCCATCTAAATCACCCCAGAACACAAAAAATTTGCTTCCAATGAATTTATCCCAGAACACAAAAAATTCCCTTTCAACGATATCACCCGAGAACACAAAAAATTCCCTTCCAACGAAATCACCCCAGAACACAAAAAATTTGCTTGCAACGAAATCTCCTGAGAACACAAATATTTGCTTCCAACAAAATCACCTCAGAGCACAAAAAATTTGCTTCCAACGAAATGACTCCAGAGCACAGAAAACATGCTTCCAACGAAATGACCTCCTATTTCAAAAATTTGCTTCCATCAAAAATACTGGAGAACACAAAAAATTCTCTTCCAACGATATTACCCCAGAAGGCAAAAAATTCTTTTCCAACGAAATCTCCTGAGAGCAAAAATATTCGCTTCCAAAAATATCACCCCAGATCACAAAAACTTCATTTCCAACGAAATCACACCAAAACAGAGAAAAATTCGCTTTTAACGAAATGACTCCAAAGGACATAAAACCCGCTTCCAACGAAATTACCCCAGATGACAAAAAATTCCCTTCCAATGAAATCACCCCAGAACACACACACACAAAAAATTCGCTTCCAATGAAATTACCCCAGAACACAAAACATTCTCTTACAACGAAAACATTCCAGAGCAAAAAAAATGTGTTTCCAACAAAATCACAGCAGAACAGAGAAAAATTCGCTTCCAATGAAATGACTACAAAGGACATAAAACCCTCTTCCAATAAAATTACCCCAGAACACCAAAAATTCGCTCTCACTGAAATCTCCCCAGAAAACAAAAAATCGCTTCGATCGAAATCAACCGAGAACACAAACAATTCACTTCCATCAAAATTACTCCAGAGCACAGGAAACACGCTTCCAAATAAATCACCCCATACTTCAAAAAATTCGCTAACAACGATATCATCCCAGACCACAAAAAATTCGCTTCCATCGAAATCACCCGAGAACACAAAAAATTCATTTCCAACGAAATCACCCCAGAGCACAGAAAACACGCTTCCAACGAAATCACCCCATACTTCAAAAAATTCGCTAACAATGAAATAAACCCAGACCACAAAAAATTGCTTCCAACGAAATTACCCCAGAAAACAAAAAATTCACTTCCATCGAAATCACCCGAGGAACACAAAATATTCGCTTCCAACAAAATCACCCCAGAACACAAAAAATTCGTTTTCAACGAAAACACCCTAGAACACAAAAAATTTGCTTCCAACGAAATCACCCGAGAATCCAAAAAATTTGCTTCCAAACAAATTACCCCAGAACACAAAAATTTGCTTCCAACGAAATCACCACAGACGACAAAAAATTCGTTTCCAAAGAAATCACACCAGAACAGAGAAAAATTTGCTTCTAACGAAATGACTCCAAAGGACATAACACCTGCTTCCAGAGATATTACCCCAGAACACAAAGAATTCGCTTCCAACGAAATCACCCCACAACACAAAAAAATTCGCTTCGATCGAAATCAACCCAGAACATAAAAAGTTCGCTTCCAACAAAATTACCCCGATCACAAAAACATCATTTCCAACAAAATCAACAGAGATCACAAAAAATTTGCTTCCATCGACATCACCTGAGATCAGAAAAAATTAGCTTACAAAGAAATCACCGAAGAACACAAAAAATTAGCTTCCAATGAAATTACCCAAGAACGCAAAAAATTCGCTTCAAAGGAAATCACCCCAGAGCACAAAAAAATTCGTTTCCAACGAAATCACCGCAGATCACAAAAACTTCATTTCCAACGAAATCACACCAGAACAGAGAAAAATTCGCTTCTAACGAAATTACTCCAAAGGACATAAAACCTGCTTCCTAAGAAATTACGCCAGAACACCAAAAAATTGAATCCACTGAAATCATCCCAGAACACAAAAAATTCGCTTCCAACGAAATCAACCCAGAACAAAAAAATTCGCTTCCATCGAAATAACCAGAGAACACAAATAATACGCTTCCAATGAAACCACCCCAGAGAAGAAAAAAATCACTTCCAACAAAATTACCACAGAACAGATAAAATTTGCTTCCAATGATATCATCCCAGGGGACAAGAAATTCTTTCCAAAGAAATCACACCAGAACACAAAAAATTCGCTTCCAACCAAATCAACCCAGATCTCAAAAACTTCATTTCCAAAGAAATCAAACCAAAACAGAGAATAATTCGCTTCTAACAAAATGACTCCAAAGGACATAAAACCTGCTTCCAAGGATATTACCCCAGAACACAAAAATTTCGCTTCCAACGAAATCTCCGGAGAACACAAATATTCGCTTCCAAAGTAATCACTCCAGACCACAGAAAACACGCTTCCAACGAAATCACCCCAGACCACCAAAAATTCGCTTCCAACGAAATCACCCCAGAACACAAAAAATTCGCTTCCAACGAAATTGCCCCAGAACACAAAAAATTTCCTTCCAACGAAATCACCGCAGAACACAAAAATTTCGCTTCCAACGAAATGACTCCAGAGCACAGAAAACACACTTCCAACGAAATGACCCCCTGCTTCAAAAATTTGCTTCATTGGAAAAAACCGGAGAAAACAAAAAATTCCCTTCAAAGGAAATTACCCCAGAACACAAAAAATTCTCTTGCAACAAAATCTTCTGAGAACACGAATATTCGCTTCCAACGAAATCACCCCAGAACACAAAAAATTCGCTTTCAACCCAATGACTCCAGAGCACAGAAAACACGCTCCCAACGAAATGATCCCAATCTTCAAAAATTTGCTTCCATCGAAATCACCCGAGAACACACAAAATTCGCTTCCAACGAAATTGCGCCAGAACACGAAATATTCGCTTGCAACGAAATCTTCCGAAAACACATATATTCGCTTCCAACGAAATCACCCCAGAACACAAAAAATTCGCTTCCAACATAATGACTAAAGAGCAGAGAAAACAAGCTTCCAACGAAATGACCCCATATTTCAAAAATTTGGTTCCATCGAAATCACCCGAGAACACAAAAAATTCGCTTCCAACGAAATTACCCAAGAACACAAAAAATTTGCTTCCAACGAAATCTCTGAGAACACAAATATTTGCTTCCAAAGAAATCATCCCAGAGCACAAAAAAATTCGCTTCCACCGAAATCACCCTGGAACACAAAAAATTCCCTTTCATCGAAATCACCCGAAAACACAAAAAATTCACGTCCAACAAAATTACCACAGAATAGAAAAAATTTGCTTCCATCGAAATCACCCCTGAACACAAAAAATTCGCTTCCAACGAAATCACCCCAAAACACAAATAATTCGCTTCCAACGAAATTACCCCAGAACACAAAAAATTCGCTTGCAAGGAAATCTTCTGAGAACACAAATATTCGCTTCCAAAGAAATCATCCCAGAGCACAAAAAAAATTCGCTTCCAAAGAAATTACCCCAGAACACAAGAAAATCGCTTCCAACGAAATTACCCGAGAACACAAAAATTTCGCTTCCAACAAAATCACCCCAGAGCACAAAAAATTCGATTCCAACGAAATGACTCCAGAGGACAGAAAACACGCTTCCGAGGAAATGATCCAATACTTCAAAAATTGGCTTCCATCGAAATCACCCGAGAACACAAAAAATTCACTTCCAATGAAATTATCCCTGAACACAAAAAATGCGCTTCCAACGAAATCACCCCAGAGCACAAAAAATTTGCTTTCAACGAAGTGACTCCAGAGCACAGAAAACACGCTTCCAACGAAATGAGTCCGTACTTCAAAAATTTGCTTCCTTCGAAAAATCCTGAGAACACAAAAACTTCTCTTCCAACGAAATTACCCTAGAACATAAAAAATTCTCTTTCAAAGAAATTACCCAAGATCACAAAAATTCGCTTACAATGAAATCTTCTGAGAACACATATATTCGCTACCAACCAAATCACCCCAGAACAAAAAAAATTCGCTTCCAAAGAAATGCCTCTAGAGCACAGAAAACACTCTTCCAACGAAATGACCCCATATTTCAAAAATTTCCTTCCATTGAAATAATATAAGAACACAGAAAATTCTCTTCCAAAGATATTACCCAAGAAGACAAAAAATTGTTTTCCCACGAAATCACCCGAGAACACAAAAAATTCGCTTCCAATGAAATCATCCTAGAACACAAAATATTCTCTTTTAAAGAAATTACCCGAGAACACAAAAAAATGTGCTTCCAAAGAAATCACCCCTGAGCACCAAAAATTCCCTTCCAACGAAGTGACTCCAGAGCACAGAAAACAGGCTTCCAACGAAATGACCCCCTACTTCAGAAATTTGCTTCCATCGAAGAAAAAGGAGAACACAAAAAATTCACTTCCAACGATATTACCCCAGAAGAAAAAATTCTTTTCCAACGAAATCTCCTGAGAACACAAATATTCGCTTCCAAAGATATCATCCCAGAGCACAAAAAATTCGCTTCCAACGAAATCACCCTAAAACATAAAAAATTCGCTTCCATCGAAATCACCACAGAAGACAAAAATTTCACTTCCAAGCAAATCACTCCTGAGCACAAAAAATTTGCTTTCAATGAAATCACCCTAGAACATAAAAAATTCCCTTTCAATGAAATTACCCCAGAACACAAAAAATGAGCTTGCAATGAAATCTCCTGAGAACACAAATATTCGCTTCCAAACAAAACATCCCAGAGCACAAAAAATTCGCTTCCAACGAAATCACCCCAGAACACCCAAAATTCCCTTTCAACGAAATCACCCCAGAACACAAAAAATTCGCTTCCAACGAAATCACCCCAGAACACCCAAAATTCCCTTTCAACGAAAGCAACCCAGAGCACAAAAAATTCGCTTCCAACGAAATGATTCCAGAGCTCGGAAAACATGCTTCCAACGAAATGACCTCCTACTTCAAAAATTTACTTCCATCGAAAAAAGCAGAGAACAGAAAAAATTCGCTTGCAACGAAATCTTCTGAGAACACAAATATTTACTTCCAACGAAATCTCCCCGGGAACACAAAATATTCGCTTGCAAAGAAATCACCACAGAACACAAAAAATTCGCTTCCAACGAAATGACCTCCTACTTCAAAATTTACTTCCATCGAAAAAACCGGAGAACAGAAAAAATTTGCTTGCAACGAAATCTTCTGAGAACACAAATATTCGCTTCCAACGAAATCTCCCCAGAACACAAAATATTCGCTTCCAACGAAATCACCACAGAACACAAAAAATTTGCTTCCAACGAAATGACTCCAGAGCACAGAAAACACGCTTCCAAGGAAATGATCCCATACTTCAAAAATTGGCTTCCATCGAAATCACCCGAGAACACAAAAAATTCACTTCCAACGAAATTATCCCAGAACACAGAAAATGCGCTACCAACGAAATCACCCCAGAGCACAAAAAAATCGCTTCCAACGAAATGACTCCAGAGCACAGAAAACATGCTTCCAACGAAATGACTCCCTTCTTCAAAAATTTGCTTCCATCGAAAAATCCTGAGAGCACAAATATTTCTATTCCAACGAAATTACCCCAGAGCACAAAAAATTCGCTTCCAACGAAATCTCCTGAGAACACAAATATTCACTTCCAAAGAAAACATCCCAGAGCGCAAAAAATTCGCTTCCAACGAAATCACCCTCGAACACAAAAATTCCCTTTCAACGAAATCACCCGAGAATACAAAAAATTCGCTTCCAACATAATCAACCCAGAGCACAAAAAATTTGCTTCCAACAAAATGACTCCAGAGCACAGAAAACACGCTTCCAATGAAATGACTCCAGAACACAAAAAATTTGCTTTCAACGAAATCACCCTAGAACATAAAAAATTCGCTTCCATTGAAATCACCATAGAAGACAAAAAATTCGCTTCCAACCAAATCACTCCAGAGCACAAAAATTTGCTTCCAACGAAATCACCCTAGAACATAAAAAATTCCCTTTCAATGAAATTACCCCAGAAGACAAAAAATTCGCTTGCAACGAAATCTTCTCAGAACACATATATTTGCTTCCAACGAAATCACCCCAGAACACAAAAAAATTCGCTTTCAATGAAATGACTCCAGAGCACAGAAAACACGCTTCCAACGATATGACTCCATCTTCAAAAATTTGCTTCCATCGAAAAATCCTGAGAGCACAAATATTTCTATTCAAACGAAATTACCCCAGAACACAAAAAATTCGCTTCCAACGAAATCTCCTGAGAACACAAATATTCACTTCCAAAGAAAACATCCCAGAGCGCAAAAAATTCGC
This sequence comes from Meriones unguiculatus, assembly GCF_030254825.1. NCBI lineage: Eukaryota > Metazoa > Chordata > Mammalia > Rodentia > Muridae > Meriones > Meriones unguiculatus. Next base: position 59,615,299 of record NC_083353.1, read on the forward strand.
TTCCAACGAAATCACCCTCGAACACAAAAAATTCCCTTTCAACGAAATCACCCGAGAATACAAAAAATTCGCTACCAACATAATCAACCCAGAGCACAAAAAATTTGCTTCCAAAAAAATGACTCCAGAGCACAGAAAACACGATTCCAATGAAATGACTCCAGAACACAAAAAATTTGCTTTCAACGACATCACCCTAGAACATAAAAAATTCGCTTCCATCGAAATCACCATAGAAGACAAAAAATTTGCTTCCAACCAAATCACTCCAGAGCACAAAAATTTGCTTCCAACGAAATCACCCTAGAACATAAAAAATTCCCTTTCAATGAAATTACCCCAGAACACAAAAAATTCGCTTGCAACGAAATCTTCTCAGAACACATATATTTGCTTCCAACGAAATCACCCCAGAACACAAAAAAATTCGCTTCCAATGAAATGACTCCAGAGCACAGAAAACACGCTTCCAACGATATGACTCCCTTCTTCAAAAATTTGCTTCCATCGAAAAATCCTGAGAGCACAAATATTTCTATTCAAACGAAATTACCCCAGAACACAAAAAATTCGCTTGCAATGAAATCTCCTGAGAACACAAATATTCGCTTCCAAAGAAAACATCCCAGATCACAAAAAATTCGCTTCCAACGAAATCACCCCAGAACACCAAAAATACCTTTTCAACGAAAACACCCCAGAACACAAAAAATTCGCTTCCAACGAAATCAACCCAGAGCACAAAAAATTCGCTTCCAACGAAATGACTCCAAAGATCCGAAAACATGCTTCCAACAAAATGGCCTCCTACTCCAAAATTTACTTCCATCGAAAAAACCGGAGAACAGAAAAAATTCACTTGCAACGAAATCTTCTGAGAACACAAATATTCGCTTCCAAGGAAATCTCCCCAGAACACAAAATATTCGCTTCCAACGAAATCACTCCAGAACACAAAAAATTCGCTTCCAAAGAAATGTCCCCAGAACACAAAAAATTCCCTTTCAAGGAAATCACACGAAACACAAAAAATTCGCTTCCAACGAAATGACTCCAGAGCACAGAAAACACGATTCCATAGAAATGACCCCCTCCTTCAAAAATTGCCTTCCATCAAAAAAACCGGAGAACACAAAAAATTTATTTCCAAAGAAATGACCCCAGAACACAAAAAAGTTCGTTTCCAACGAAATCTTCTGAGAACACAAATACTCACTTCTAAAGAAATCATCCCAGATCACAAAAAATTCGCTTCCAACAAAATAACCCTAAAACATAAAAAAATTTCCTTTCAAAGAAATCACCCGAGAACACAAAAAATTCACGTCCAACGAAATTACCCCAGAACACAAGAAATTCGCTTCCAACGAAATTACCCTAGAACACAAAAATTTTGCTTCCAACAAAATCACCCCAGACCACAAAAAATTCTCTTCCAACGAAATGACTCCAGAGCACAGAAAACACACTTCCAAGGAAATGATACCATACTTCAAAAATTGGCTTCCATTGAATTCACCCGAGAACACAAAAAATTCACTTCCAACGAAATTATCCCAGAACACAGAAAATGCGCTACCAAAGAAATCACCCCAGAGCACAAAAAATTCACTTCCAGCGAAATGACCCCAGAATACAAAAAATTCCCTTTCAAGGAAATCACCCGAGAACACAAAAAATTCGCTTCCAACGAAATCACTCCAGAGGACAAAAAATTCGCTTCTAACACAATGACTCCAGAGCACAGAAAACACGCTTCCAACGAAATGACCCCCTCCTTCAAAAATTTGCTTCCATCAAACCAACCGGAGAACACAAAAAATTCATTTCCAAAGAAATGACCCCAGAACACAAAAAATTCTCTTCCAATGAAATCTTCTGAGAACACAAATATTCACTTCTAAAGAAATCATCCCAGAGCACAAAAAATTCGATTCCAACAAAATCACCCTAGAACACAAAAAATTCCCTTTCAACGAAATCACCCGAGCATACAAAAAATTCGCTTCCAACATAATAAACCCAGAGCACAAAAAATTCGCTTCCAACGAAATGACTCCAGAGCTCCGAAAACATGCTTCCAACGAAATGACATCCTACTTCAAAAATTTACTTCCACCGAAAAAACCGGAAAACAGAAAAAATTCACTTGCAACGAAATCTTCTGAGAACACAAATATTCGCTTCCAATGAAATCTCCCCAGAATACAAAAAATTCGCTTCAAACGAAATGACCCCAGAACACAAAAAAATTCGCTTCCAATGAAATCTTCTGACAACACAAATATACACTTCTAAAGAAATCATCCCAGAGCACAAAAAATTCGCTTCCAACAAAATCACCCTAGAACACAAAAAATTCCCTTTCAACGAAATCACCCGAGAACACAAAAATTTGCTTCCAACATAATCAACCCAGAGCACAAAAAATTCGCTTCCAACAAAATGACTCCAGAGCACAGAAAACACGCTTCCAATGAAATGACTCCAGAACACAAAAAATTTGCTTTCAACGAAATCACCCTAGAATATAAAAAATTCGCTTCCATCGAAATCACCATAGAAGACAAAAAATTAGCTTCCAAACAAATCACTCCAGAGCACAAAAAATTTGCTTCCAACGAAATCACCCTAGAACATAAAAAATTCCATTTCAATGAAATTACCCCAGAACACAAAAAATTCGCTTGCAACGAAATCTCCTGAGAACACAAATATACGGTTCCACAGAAAACATCCCAGATAACAAAAAATTCGCTTCCAACGAAATCACCCCAGAACACCAAATATTCCCTTTCAACAAAATCACCCCAGAACACAAAAAATTCGCTTCCAACGAAATCAACCCAGAGCACAATAAATTCACGTCCAACGAAATGTCTCCAGAGCTCCGAAAACATGCTTCCAATGAAATGACCTCCTACTTCAAAAATTTACTTCCATCGAAAAAACCGGAGAACAGAAAAAATTTGCTTGCAACGAAATCTTCTGAGAACACAAATATTCGCTTCCAACGAAATCTCCCCAGAACACAAAATATTCGCTTCCAACGAAATCACCCCAGAACACAAAAAATTCGCTTCCAACGAAATGACCTCCTACTTCAAAAATTTACTTCCATCGAAAAAACCGGAGAACAGAAAAAATTCGTTTGCTACTCAATCTTCTGAGAACACAAATATTCGCTTCCAATGAAATTTCCCCAGAACACAAAATATTCGCTTCCAAAGAAATCACCCCAGAACACGAAAAATTTGCTTCCAACAAAATGACCCCAGAACACAAAAAATTCCCTTTCAAGGAAATCACCTGAGAACACAAAAAATTCGCTTCCAACGAAATCACCCCAGAGGACAAAAAATTCGCATCCAACGAAATGACTCCAGAGCAAAGAAAACACGCTTCCAACGAAATGACCCCTTCCTTCAAAAATTTGCTTCCATCAAACAAACCGGAGAACACAAAAAATTCATTTCCAAAGAAATGACCCCAGAACACAAATAAATTCACTTCCAACCAAATCTTCTGAGAACACAAATACTCACTTCTAAAGAAATCATCCCAGAGCACAAAAAAATTCGCTTCCAACAAAATAACCCTAGAACATAAAAAATTTCCTTTCAAAGAAATCACCCGAGAACACAAAAAATTCACGTCCAACGAAATTACCCCAGAACACAAGAAATTCGCTTCCAACGAAATTACCCTAGAACACAAAAATTTCGCTTCCAACAAAATCACCCCAAACCACAAAACATTCTCTTCCAACGAAATGACTCCAGAGCACAGAAAACACGCTTCCAAGGAAATTATCCCATACTTCAAAAATTGGCTTCCATCGAAATCACCCGAGAACACAAAAAATTCCCTTCCAACGAAATGATCCCAGAACACAGAAAATGCGCTACCAACGAAATCACCCCAGAGAACAAAATATTCGCTTCCAAAGAAATGACTCCAGAGCACAGAAATCACGCTTCCAACGAAATGACTCCCTACTTCAAAAATTTGCTTCCATCGAAAAATCCTGAGAGCACAAAAATTTCTATTCCATCGAAATTACACCAGAACACAAAAAATTCGCTTCCAACAAAATCTCCTGAGAACACAAATATTTGCTTCCAAAGAAAACATCCCAGAGTACAAAAAATTCGCTTCCAACAAAATCACCCCAGAACACCAAAATTTCCCTTTCAACGAAATCACCCCAGAACACAGAAAATTCGCTTCCAACGAAATCAACCCTGAGCACAAAAAATTCGCTTCCAACGAAATTACTCCAGAGCTCCGAAAACATGCTTCCAACGAAATGACCTCCTACTTCAAAAATTTACTTCCATCGCAAAAAACAGAGAACAGAAAAAATTCGCTTGCAACGAAATCTTCTGAGAACACAAATACTCGCTTCCAACGAAATCTCCCCAGAACACAAAATATTCGCTTCCAACGAAATGACTCCAGAGCACAGAAAACACGCTTCGAACGAAATGATACCATACTTCAAAAATTTGATTCCGTTGAAATCACCCGAGAACACAAAAAATTTGCTTCCAAAGAAATGACTCCAGAGCACAGACAACTCGCTTCGAACGTAATGACCCATTACTTCAAAAATTTGCTTCCATTGAAGAAACCAGAGAACACAAAAAATTCTCTTCCAACGATATTACCCCAGAAGAGAAAAAATTCTTTTCCAACGAAATCTCCTGAGAACACAAATATTCACTTCCAAAGATATCACCCCAGATCACAAAAAATTCGCTTCCAACGAAATCACCCCAGAACAGCAAAAATTCCCTTTCAACGAAATCACCCCAGAACACAAAAAATTCGCTTCCAACGAAATCAACCCAGAGCACAAAAAATTCGCTTCCTACAAAATGACTCCAGAGCTCCGAAAACATGCTTCCAACGAAATGACCTCCTACTTCAAAAATTTACTTCCATCAAAAAAACCGGAGAACAGAAAAAATTCGCTTGCAACGGAATCTTCTGAGAACACAAATATTCGCTTCCAATGAAATCTCCCCAGAACACGAAATATTCGCTTCCAAGTAAATCACTCCAAAGCACAGAAAACACGCTTCCAACAAAATGACCCCCTCCTTCAAAATTTGCTTCCATCAAACAAACCGGAGAACACAAAAAATTCATTTCCAAAGAAATGAACACAGAACACAAAAAATTTCGTTTCCAACGAAATCTTCTGAGAACACAAATACTCACTTCTAAAGAAATCATCCCAGAGCACAAAATATTCGCTTCCAACAAAATAACCCTAAAACATAAAAAAATTTCCTTTCAAAGAAATCACCCGAGAACACAAAAAATTCACGTCCAACGAAATTACCCCAGAACACAAGAAATTCGCTTCCAACGAAATTACCCTAGAACACAAAAATTTTGCTTCCAACAAAATCACCCCAGACCACAAAAAATTCTCTTCCAACGAAATGACTCCAGAGCACAGAAAACACGCTTCCAAGGAAATGATCCCATACTTCAAAAATTGGCTTCCATTGAAATCACCCGAGAACACAAAAAGTTCACTTCCAACGAAAGTACAGAAGAACACAGAAAATTCGCTTCCAACGAAATCACTCCAGAGGACAAAAAATTCCCTTCTAATGAAATGACTCCAGAGCACAGAAAACACGCTTCCAATGAAATGACCCCCTCCTTCAAAAATTTGCTTCCATCAAACAAACCAGAGAACACAAAAAATTCATTTCCAAAGAAATGACCCCAGAACACAAAAAAATTCGCTTCCAACAAAATCTTCTGAGAACACAAATATTCACTTCTAAAGAAATCATCCCAGAGCTAAAAATTCGCTTCCAACAAAATCACCCTAGAACACAAAAAATTCCCTTTCAACGAAATCATCCCAGAGCAAAAAATTCGCTTCCAACATAATCAACCCAGAGCACAAAAAATTTGTTTTGAACGAAATCACCCTAGAACATAAAAAATTCCCTTTCAATGAAATAAACCCAGAACACAAAAAATTTGCTTGCAACGAAATCTCCTGAGAACACAAATATTCGCTTCCAAAGAAAACATCCCAGAGCACAAAAAATTCGCTTCCAACGAAATCACCCCAGAGCACAAAAAATTTGCTTCCAACGAAATCAACCCAGAGCACAAAAAATTCACGTCCAACGAAATGTCTCCTGAGCTCCGAAAACATGCTTCCAACAAAATGACCTCCTACTTCAAAAATTTACTTCCATCGAAAAAACCGGAGAACAGAAAAAATTCGTTTACTACGAAATCTTCTGAGAACACAAATATTCACTTCTAAAGAAATCATCCCAGAGCACAAAAAAATTCGCTTCCTACAAAATCACCCTCGAACATAAAAAATTTCCTTTCAAAGAAATAACCCGAGAACACAAAAAATTCACGTCCAAGGAAATCACCTGAGAACACAAAAAATTTGCTTCCAACGAAATCACCCCAGAGGACAAAAAATTCGCTTCCAACGAAATGACTCCAGAGCACAGAAAACTCGTTTCGAACGAAATGACCCCTTACTTCAAAAATTTGCTTCCATTGGAGAAACCGGAGAACACAAAAAATTCTCTTCCAACGATATTACCCCAGAAGAGAAAAAAAAATTCTTTTCCAACGAAATCTCCTGAGAACACAAATATTCGCTTCCAAAGATATCATCCCAGAGCACAAAAAATTCGCTTCCAACGAAATCACCCTAGAACACAAAAATTCCCTTTTAGAGAAATCACCCAAGAAAACAAAAAATTCGCTTCCAACGAAATCACCCCAGAGTACAAAAATTTCGCTTCCAATGAAATGACTCCAGAGCACAGAAAAATCGTTTCGAACGAAATGACCCCTTACTTCAAATATTTGCTTCCATTGAAGAAACCGGAGAACACAAAAAAATTCTCTTCCAACGATATTACCCCAGAAGAGAAAAAATTCTTTTACAATGAAATCTCCTGAGAACACAAATATTCGCTTCCAAATATATAATCCCAGAGCAGAAAAAATTTCCTTCCAACGAAATCACCCTAGAAAACAAAAAATACCTTTTAGAGAAATGACCCTGGAACACAAAAAATTCCCTTTCAACGAAATCACCAGAGAACACAAAAAGTTTAAGTCCAACAAAATTACCACCGAACATAAAATATTTGCTTAAATTGAAATCAAAGTAGAAAACAAAATATTTGATTCCAAAGAAATCACCCTAGAACACAAAAAATTCCCTTTCAACGAAATCACCGGAGAACACAAAAAATTCGCTTCCAACGAAATTACCCCAGAACACAAAAAATTCGCTTCCAACGAAATCACCCCAGAACACAAAAAATTTACGACCAACAAAATGACTCCAAAACACAGAAAACACTCTTCCAACGAAATGACCCCCTACTTTAAAAATTTGCTTCCATCGAATAATCGTGAGCACACAAAAATTTCTCTTCCAACGAAATTACCCCAGAACACAAAAAATTCGCTTCCAACGAAATTTCCTGAGAACACAAATATTCCCTTCAAAAGAAAACATCCTGGAGCACAAAAAATTTGCTTCCAACGAAATCACCCCAGACACAAAAAATTCCCTTTCAACGACATCACCCCAGAACACAAAACATTCGCATCCAACGAAACCAACCCAGAGCAAAAAAAATTCGCTTCCAACGAAAAGACTCCAGAGCACAGAAAACATGTTTCCAAAGAAATGACCACCTACTTCAAAAATTTACTCCCATTGAAAAAACCGGAGAACACAAAAGTTCTCTTCCAACGATATTACCCCAGAACACAAAAAATTCACTCGCAACGAAATCTCCTGAGAACACCAATATTCGCTTCCAACGAAATCACCCCAGAGCACAAAAAATTCGCTTCCAACGAAATGACTCCAGAGCACAGAAAACACACTTCTAACGAAATGACACCATACTTCAAAAATTTGCTTCCATCGAAAAAACTGGAGAACACAAAAAATTCTCTTCCAATGATATTACCCCAGAAAACAAAAATTCTTTTCCAACGAAATCTCCTGAGAACACAAACATTCGCTTCCAAAGATATCATCCCAGAGCACAAAAAATTCACTTCCAACGAAATCACCCCAGAGCACAAAAAATTCGCTTCCAACGAAATCACCCCAGAACACAAAAAATTCGCTTCCAAAGAAATGTCCCCAGAACACAAAAAATTCCCTTTCAAGGAAATCACACGAAACACAAAAAATTCGCTTCCAACGAAATGACTCCAGAGCACAGAAAACACGATTCCATAGAAATGACCCCCTCCTTCAAAAATTGCCTTCCATCAAAAAAACCGGAGAACACAAAAAATTTATTTCCAAAGAAATGACCCCAGAACACAAAAAAGTTCGTTTCCAACGAAATCTTCTGAGAACACAAATACTCACTTCTAAAGAAATCATCCCAGATCACAAAAAATTCGCTTCCAACAAAATAACCCTAAAACATAAAAAAATTTCCTTTCAAAGAAATCACCCGAGAACACAAAAAATTCACGTCCAACGAAATTACCCCAGAACACAAGAAATTCGCTTCCAATGAAATTACCCTAGAACACAAAAATTTTGCTTCCAACAAAATCACCCCAGACCACAAAAAATTCTCTTCCAACGAAATGACTCCAGAGCACAGAAAACACACTTCCAAGGAAATGATACCATACTTCAAAAATTGGCTTCCATTGAATTCACCCGAGAACACAAAAAATTCACTTCCAACGAAATTATCCCAGAACACAGAAAATGCGCTACCAAAGAAATCACCCCAGAGCACAAAAAATTCACTTCCAGCGAAATGACCCCAGAATACAAAAAATTCCCTTTCAAGGAAATCACCCGAGAACACAAAAAATTCGCTTCCAACGAAATCACTCCAGAGGACAAAAAATTCGCTTCTAACACAATGACTCCAGAGCACAGAAAACACGCTTCCAACGAAATGACCCCCTCCTTCAAAAATTTGCTTCCATCAAACCAACCGGAGAACACAAAAAATTCATTTCCAAAGAAATGACCCCAGAACACAAAAAATTCTCTTCCAATGAAATCTTCTGAGAACACAAATATTCACTTCTAAAGAAATCATCCCAGAGCACAAAAAATTCGATTCCAACAAAATCACCCTAGAACACAAAAAATTCCCTTTCAACGAAATCACCCGAGCATACAAAAAATTCGCTTCCAACATAATAAACCCAGAGCACAAAAAATTCGCTTCCAACGAAATGACTCCAGAGCTCCGAAAACATGCTTCCAACGAAATGACCTCCTACTTCAAAAATTTACTTCCACCGAAAAAACCGGAAAACAGAAAAAATTCACTTGCAACGAAATCTTCTGAGAACACAAATATTCGCTTCCAATGAAATCTCCCCAGAATACAAAAAATTCGCTTCAAACGAAATGACCCCAGAACACAAAAAAATTCGCTTCCAATGAAATCTTCTGACAACACAAATATACACTTCTAAAGAAATCATCCCAGAGCACAAAAAATTCGCTTCCAACAAAATCACCCTAGAACACAAAAAATTCCCTTTCAACGAAATCACCCGAGAACACAAAAATTTGCTTCCAACATAATCAACCCAGAGCACAAAAAATTCGCTTCCAACAAAATGACTCCAGAGCACAGAAAACACGCTTCCAATGAAATGACTCCAGAACACAAAAAATTTGCTTTCAACGAAATCACCCTAGAATATAAAAAATTCGCTTCCATCGAAATCACCATAGAAGACAAAAAATTAGCTTCCAAACAAATCACTCCAGAGCACAAAAAATTTGCTTCCAACGAAATCACCCTAGAACATAAAAAATTCCATTTCAATGAAATTACCCCAGAACACAAAAAATTCGCTTGCAACGAAATCTCCTGAGAACACAAATATACGGTTCCACAGAAAACATCCCAGATAACAAAAAATTCGCTTCCAACGAAATCACCCCAGAACACCAAATATTCCCTTTCAACAAAATCACCCCAGAACACAAAAAATTCGCTTCCAACGAAATCAACCCAGAGCACAATAAATTCACGTCCAACGAAATGTCTCCAGAGCTCCGAAAACATGCTTCCAATGAAATGACCTCCTACTTCAAAAATTTACTTCCATCGAAAAAAACGGAGAACAGAAAAAATTTGCTTGCAACGAAATCTTCTGAGAACACAAATATTCGCTTCCAACGAAATCTCCCCAGAACACAAAATATTCGCTTCCAACGAAATCACCCCAGAACACAAAAAATTCGCTTCCAACGAAATGACCTCCTACTTCAAAAATTTACTTCCATCGAAAAAACCGGAGAACAGAAAAAATTCGTTTGCTACTCAATCTTCTGAGAACACAAATATTCGCTTCCAATGAAATTTCCCCAGAACACAAAATATTCGCTTCCAAAGAAATCACCCCAGAACACGAAAAATTTGCTTCCAACAAAATGACCCCAGAACACAAAAAATTCCCTTTCAAGGAAATCACCTGAGAACACAAAAAATTCGCTTCCAACGAAATCACCCCAGAGGACAAAAAATTCGCATCCAACGAAATGACTCCAGAGCAAAGAAAACACGCTTCCAACGAAATGACCCCTTCCTTCAAAAATTTGCTTCCATCAAACAAACCGGAGAACACAAAAAATTCATTTCCAAAGAAATGACCCCAGAACACAAATAAATTCACTTCCAACCAAATCTTCTGAGAACACAAATACTCACTTCTAAAGAAATCATCCCAGAGCACAAAAAAATTCGCTTCCAACAAAATAACCCTAGAACATAAAAAATTTCCTTTCAAAGAAATCACCCGAGAACACAAAAAATTCACGTCCAACGAAATTACCCCAGAACACAAGAAATTCGCTTCCAACGAAATTACCCTAGAACACAAAAATTTCGCTTCCAACAAAATCACCCCAAACCACAAAACATTCTCTTCCAACGAAATGACTCCAGAGCACAGAAAACACGCTTCCAAGGAAATTATCCCATACTTCAAAAATTGGCTTCCATCGAAATCACCCGAGAACACAAAAAATTCCCTTCCAACGAAATGATCCCAGAACACAGAAAATGCGCTACCAACGAAATCACCCCAGAGAACAAAATATTCGCTTCCAAAGAAATGACTCCAGAGCACAGAAATCACGCTTCCAACGAAATGACTCCCTACTTCAAAAATTTGCTTCCATCGAAAAATCCTGAGAGCACAAAAATTTCTATTCCATCGAAATTACACCAGAACACAAAAAATTCGCTTCCAACAAAATCTCCTGAGAACACAAATATTTGCTTCCAAAGAAAACATCCCAGAGTACAAAAAATTCGCTTCCAACAAAATCACCCCAGAACACCAAAATTTCCCTTTCAACGAAATCACCCCAGAACACAGAAAATTCGCTTCCAACGAAATCAACCCTGAGCACAAAAAATTCGCTTCCAACGAAATTACTCCAGAGCTCCGAAAACATGCTTCCAACGAAATGACCTCCTACTTCAAAAATTTACTTCCATCGCAAAAAACAGAGAACAGAAAAAATTCGCTTGCAACGAAATCTTCTGAGAACACAAATACTCGCTTCCAACGAAATCTCCCCAGAACACAAAATATTCGCTTCCAACGAAATGACTCCAGAGCACAGAAAACACGCTTCGAACGAAATGATACCATACTTCAAAAATTTGATTCCGTTGAAATCACCCGAGAACACAAAAAATTTGCTTCCAAAGAAATGACTCCAGAGCACAGACAACTCGCTTCGAACGTAATGACCCATTACTTCAAAAATTTGCTTCCATTGAAGAAACCAGAGAACACAAAAAATTCTCTTCCAACGATATTACCCCAGAAGAGAAAAAATTCTTTTCCAACGAAATCTCCTGAGAACACAAATATTCACTTCCAAAGATATCACCCCAGATCACAAAAAATTCGCTTCCAACGAAATCACCCCAGAACAGCAAAAATTCCCTTTCAACGAAATCACCCCAGAACACAAAAAATTCGCTTCCAACGAAATCAACCCAGAGCACAAAAAATTCGCTTCCTACAAAATGACTCCAGAGCTCCGAAAACATGCTTCCAACGAAATGACCTCCTACTTCAAAAATTTACTTCCATCAAAAAAACCGGAGAACAGAAAAAATTCGCTTGCAACGGAATCTTCTGAGAACACAAATATTCGCTTCCAATGAAATCTCCCCAGAACACGAAATATTCGCTTCCAAGTAAATCACTCCAAAGCACAGAAAACACGCTTCCAACGAAATGACCCCCTCCTTCAAAATTTGCTTCCATCAAACAAACCGGAGAACACAAAAAATTCATTTCCAAAGAAATGAACACAGAACACAAAAAATTTCGTTTCCAACGAAATCTTCTGAGAACACAAATACTCACTTCTAAAGAAATCATCCCAGAGCACAAAAAAATTCGCTTCCAACAAAATAACCCTAAAACATAAAAAAATTTCCTTTCAAAGAAATCACCCGAGAACACAAAAAATTCACGTCCAACGAAATTACCCCAGAACACAAGAAATTCGCTTCCAACGAAATTACCCTAGAACACAAAAATTTTGCTTCCAACAAAATCACCCCAGACCACAAAAAATTCTCTTCCAACGAAATGACTCCAGAGCACAGAAAACACGCTTCCAAGGAAATGATCCCATACTTCAAAAATTGGCTTCCATTGAAATCACCCGAGAACACAAAAAGTTCACTTCCAACGAAAGTACAGAAGAACACAGAAAATTCGCTTCCAACGAAATCACTCCAGAGGACAAAAAATTCCCTTCTAATGAAATGACTCCAGAGCACAGAAAACACGCTTCCAATGAAATGACCCCCTCCTTCAAAAATTTGCTTCCATCAAACAAACCAGAGAACACAAAAAATTCATTTCCAAAGAAATGACCCCAGAACACAAAAAAATTCGCTTCCAACAAAATCTTCTGAGAACACAAATATTCACTTCTAAAGAAATCATCCCAGAGCTAAAAATTCGCTTCCAACAAAATCACCCTAGAACACAAAAAATTCCCTTTCAACGAAATCATCCCAGAGCAAAAAATTCGCTTCCAACATAATCAACCCAGAGCACAAAAAATTTGTTTTGAACGAAATCACCCTAGAACATAAAAAATTCCCTTTCAATGAAATAAACCCAGAACACAAAAAATTTGCTTGCAACGAAATCTCCTGAGAACACAAATATTCGCTTCCAAAGAAAACATCCCAGAGCACAAAAAATTCGCTTCCAACGAAATCACCCCAGAGCACAAAAAATTTGCTTCCAACGAAATCAACCCAGAGCACAAAAAATTCACGTCCAACGAAATGTCTCCTGAGCTCCGAAAACATGCTTCCAACAAAATGACCTCCTACTTCAAAAATTTACTTCCATCGAAAAAACCGGAGAACAGAAAAAATTCGTTTACTACGAAATCTTCTGAGAACACAAATATTCACTTCTAAAGAAATCATCCCAGAGCACAAAAAAATTCGCTTCCTACAAAATCACCCTCGAACATAAAAAATTTCCTTTCAAAGAAATAACCCGAGAACACAAAAAATTCACGTCCAAGGAAATCACCTGAGAACACAAAAAATTTGCTTCCAACGAAATCACCCCAGAGGACAAAAAATTCGCTTCCAACGAAATGACTCCAGAGCACAGAAAACTCGTTTCGAACGAAATGACCCCTTACTTCAAAAATTTGCTTCCATTGGAGAAACCGGAGAACACAAAAAATTCTCTTCCAACGATATTACCCCAGAAGAGAAAAAAAAATTCTTTTCCAACGAAATCTCCTGAGAACACAAATATTCGCTTCCAAAGATATCATCCCAGAGCACAAAAAATTCGCTTCCAACGAAATCACCCTAGAACACAAAAATTCCCTTTTAGAGAAATCACCCAAGAAAACAAAAAATTCGCTTCCAACGAAATCACCCCAGAGTACAAAAATTTCGCTTCCAATGAAATGACTCCAGAGCACAGAAAAATCGTTTCGAACGAAATGACCCCTTACTTCAAATATTTGCTTCCATTGAAGAAACCGGAGAACACAAAAAAATTCTCTTCCAACGATATTACCCCAGAAGAGAAAAAATTCTTTTACAATGAAATCTCCTGAGAACACAAATATTCGCTTCCAAATATATAATCCCAGAGCAGAAAAAATTTCCTTCCAACGAAATCACCCTAGAAAACAAAAAATACCTTTTAGAGAAATGACCCTGGAACACAAAAAATTCCCTTTCAACGAAATCACCAGAGAACACAAAAAGTTTAAGTCCAACAAAATTACCACCGAACATAAAATATTTGCTTAAATTGAAATCAAAGTAGAAAACAAAATATTTGATTCCAAAGAAATCACCCTAGAACACAAAAAATTCCCTTTCAACGAAATCACCGGAGAACACAAAAAATTCGCTTCCAACGAAATTACCCCAGAACACAAAAAATTCGCTTCCAACGAAATCACCCCAGAACACAAAAAATTTACGACCAACAAAATGACTCCAAAACACAGAAAACACTCTTCCAACGAAATGACCCCCTACTTTAAAAATTTGCTTCCATCGAATAATCGTGAGCACACAAAAATTTCTCTTCCAACGAAATTACCCCAGAACACAAAAAATTCGCTTCCAACGAAATTTCCTGAGAACACAAATATTCCCTTCAAAAGAAAACATCCTGGAGCACAAAAAATTTGCTTCCAACGAAATCACCCCAGACACAAAAAATTCCCTTTCAACGACATCACCCCAGAACACAAAACATTCGCATCCAACGAAACCAACCCAGAGTAAAAAAAATTCGCTTCCAACGAAAAGACTCCAGAGCACAGAAAACATGTTTCCAAAGAAATGACCACCTACTTCAAAAATTTACTCCCATTGAAAAAACCGGAGAACACAAAAGTTCTCTTCCAACGATATTACCCCAGAACACAAAAAATTCACTCGCAACGAAATCTCCTGAGAACACAAACATTCGCTTCCAAAGATATCATCCCAGAGCACAAAAAATTCACTTCCAACGAAATCACCCCAGAGCACAAAAAATTCGCTTCCAACGAAATGACTCCAGAGCACAGAAAACACACTTCTAACGAAATGACACCATACTTCAAAAATTTGCTTCCATCGAAAAAACTGGAGAACACAAAAAATTCTCTTCCAATGATATTACCCCAGAAAACAAAAATTCTTTTACAACGAAATCTCCTGAGAACACAAACATTCGCTTCCAAAGATATCATCCCAGAGCACAAAAAATTCACTTCCAACGAAATCACCCCAGAACACAAAAAATTCGCATGCAACGTAATCTCCTGAGAACACAAATATTCGATTCCAACGAAATCACCCCAGAGCACAAAAAATTCGCTTCCATCGAAATGACTCGAGAGCACGGAAAACGAAATATCGTGAGAACACAAATATTTGCTTCAAAAGATATCATTCCAGAGTAGAAAAAATTCGCTTTCAACAAAATCACCCTAGAACATAAAAAATTCGCTTCCATCGAAATGACCACAGAAGACAAAAAATTCGCTTCCAACCAAATCACCCCAGAGCACAAAAAATAAGCTTCGAACGAAATCAGCCTAGAACATAAAAAATTCGCTTTCAACGAAATCACCCGAGAACACAAAAATTTCGCTTCCAACGAAATCACCCCAGAGCACAAAAAATTCCCTTCCAACGAAATGACTCCAGAGCACAGAAAACACACTTCCAATGAAATGACCCCAGAACACAAAAAATTCCCTTCCAACGAAATCACCCTACAACATAAAAAAATCGCTTCCATCGAAATCACCACAGAAGACAAAAAATTCGTTTGCAACGAAATCACCCCATAGCACAAAAAATTCGCTTCCAACGAAATCACCCCAGAACACAAAAAATTTGCTTCCAACGAAATGACCCCATACTTCAAAAATTTGCTTCCATCTAAATCACCCGAGAACACAAAAAATTCGCTTCCGAAGAAATCAACCCAGAGCACAAAAAATTCGCTTCCAACAAAATGACTCCAGGGCACAGAAAAGAGGCTTCCAAAGAAATGACCCCCTACTTCAAAAATTTGTTTCCATCGAAATCCCCTGAGAACACCAAAAATTCTCACCAACAAAATTAGCCCAGAAAACAAAAAATTCGCTTGCAACAAAATCTCCTGAGAACACAAATATTCGCTTCCAACGAAATCACCCCAGAGTACAAAAAATTCGCTTCCAAAGAAATTACTCCAGAGCATAGAAAACACGCGTCCAACAAAATGACCCCATACTTCAAAAATTTGCTACCATTGAAATCACCCCAGAAAACAAAAAATTTGCTTCCAACGAAATTTTCCCAGGAGACAAAAAATTCTTTTGCAACGAAATCTCCTAAGAAAACAAATATTCGCTCTCAAAGATATCATCCCAGAGCACAAAAATTTCTCTTCCAAAGAAATCACCCTACAACACAAAAATTACCTTTCATCGAAATCCCCCGAGAACACAAAAAATTCGCTTCCAACGAAAACACCCCAGAACACAGAAAATTCACTTGCAATGAAATCTCCTGAGAACACAAAAAATTCGCTTCCAACGAAATCACCCCAGAGCACAAAAAATTCGATTCCAACGAAATGACTCCAGAGCACAGAAAACACGCTTCCAATGAAATGACCGGAGAACACAAATTTTCCCTTCCAACGAAATCACCCTAGAACATAATCACCACAGAGACAAAATCACCACAGAGACAAAAAATTCGCTTCCAACCAAATCACCCCAGAGCACAATAAATTCGCTTCCAACAAAATCACCCCAAAGCAGAAAAAATTTGCTTCCAACGAAATGACCGTATACTTCAAAAATTTGCTTCCATCGAAATCACATGAGGACACAAAAAATTCGCTTCCAAATCAATTACCCCAGACCACAAAAAAGTCGCTAGCAACGAAATCTTCTGAGAACACAAATATTTGCTTCCAACGAAATCTCCCCGGGAACACAAAATATTCGCTTGCAACGAAATCACCACAGAACACAAAAAATTCGCTTCCAACGAAATGACCTCCTACTTCAAAATTTACTTCCATCGAAAAAACCAGAGAACAGAAAAAATTTGCTTGCAACGAAATCTTCTGGGAACACAAATATTCGCTTCCAACGAAATCTCCCCAGAACACAAAATATTCGCTTCCAACGAAATCAACCCAGAGCACAAAAAATTCGCTTCCAACGAAATGACTCCAGAGATCCGAAAACATGCTTCCAACAAAATGGCCTCCTACTCCAAAATTTACTTCCATCGAAAAAACAGGAGAACAGAAAAAATTCACTTGCAACGAAATCTTCTGAGAACACAAATATTCGCTTCCAAGGAAATCTCCCCAGAACACAAAATATTCGCTTCCAACGAAATCACCCCAGAACACAAAAAATTCACTTCCAAAGAAATGTCCCCAGAACACAAAAAATTCCCTTTCAAGGAAATCACCCGAAACACAAAAAATTCGCTTCCAACGAAATGACTCCAGAGCACAGAAAACATGATTCCATAGAAATGACCCCCTCCTTCAAAAATTGGCTTCCATCAAAAAAACCGGAGAACACAAAAAATTCATTTCCAAAGAAATGACCCCAGAACACAAAAAAGTTCGTTTCCAACGAAATCTTCTGAGAACACAAATACTCACTTCTAAAGAAATCATCCCAGATCACAAAAAATTCACTTCCAACAAAATAACCCTAAAACATAAAAAAATTTCCTTTCAAAGAAATCACCCGAGAACACAAAAAATTCACGTCCAACGAAATTACCCCAGAACACAAGAAATTCGCTTCCAACGAAATTACCCTAGAACACAAAAATTTTGCTTCCAACAAAATCACCCCAGACCACAAAAAATTCTCTTCCAACGAAATGACTCCAGAGCACAGAAAACACACTTCCAAGGAAATGATACCATACTTCAAAAATTGGCTTCCATTGAATTCACCCGAGAACACAAAAAATTCACTTCCAACGAAATTATCCCAGAACACAGAAAATGCGCTACCAAAGAAATCACCCCAGAGCACAAAAAATTCACTTCCAGCGAAATGACCCCAGAATACAAAAAATTCCCTTTCAAGGAAATCACCCGAGAACACAAAAAATTCGCTTCCAACGAAATCACTCCAGAGGACAAAAAATTCGCTTCTAACACAATGACTCCAGAGCACAGAAAACACGCTTCCAACGAAATGACCCCCTCCTTCAAAAATTTGCTTCCATCAAACCAACCGGAGAACACAAAAAATTCATTTCCAAAGAAATGACCCCAGAACACAAAAAATTCTCTTCCAATGAAATCTTCTGAGAACACAAATATTCACTTCTAAAGAAATCATCCCAGAGCACAAAAAATTCGCTTCCAACAAAATCAACCTAGAACACAAAAAATTCCCTTTCAACGAAATCACCCGAGCATAGAAAAAATTCGCTTCCAAAATAATCAACCCAGAGCACAAAAAATTCGCTTCCAACGAAATGACTCCAGAGCTCCGAAAACATGCTTCCAACGAAATGACCTCCTACTTCAAAAATTTACTTCCACCGAAAAAACCGGAAAACAGAAAAAATTCACTTGCAACGAAATCTTCTGAGAACACAAATATTCGCTTCCAATGAAATCTCCCCAGAATACAAAAAATTCGCTTCAAACGAAATGACCCCAGAACACAAAAAAATTCGCTTCCAATGAAATCTTCTGACAACACAAATATACACTTCTAAAGAAATCATCCCAGAGCACAAAAAATTCGCTTCCAACAAAATCACCCTAGAACACAAAAAATTCCCTTTCAACGAAATCACCCGAGAACACAAAAAATTCGCTTCCAACAAAATGACTCCAGAACACAGAAAACACGCTTCCAATGAAATGACTCCAGAACACAAAAAATTTGCTTTCAACGAAATCACCCTAGAATATAAAAAATTCGCTTCCATCGAAATCACCATAGAAGACAAAAAATTAGCTTCCAAACAAATCACTCCAGAGCACAAAAAATTTGCTTCCAACGAAATCACCCTAGAACATAAAAAATTCCATTTCAATGAAATTACCCCAGAACACAAAAAATTCGCTTGCAACGAAATCTCCTGAGAACACAAATATTCGGTTCCAAAGAAAACATCCCAGATCACAAAAAATTCGCTTCCAACGAAATCAACCCAGAGCACAAAAAATTCACGTCCAACGAAATGTCTCCAGAGCTCCGAAAACATGCTTCCAACGAAATGACCTCCTACTTCAAAAATTTACTTCCATCGAAAAAACCGGAGAACAGAAAAAATTTGCTTGCAACGAAATCTTCTGAGAACACAAATATTCGCTTCCAACGAAATCTCCCCAGAACACAAAATATTCGCTTCCAACGAAATCACCCCAGAACACAAAAAATTCGCTTCCAACGAAATGACCTCCTACTTCAAAAATTTACTTCCATCGAAAAAACCGGAGAACAGAAAAAATTCGTTTGCTACTCAATCTTTTGAGAACACAAATATTCGCTTCCAATGAAATTTCCCCAGAACACAAAATATTCGCTTCCAAAGAAATCACCCCAGAACACAAAAAATTTGCTTCCAACGAAATGACCCCAGAACACAAAAAATTCCCTTTCAAGGAAATCACCTGAGAACACAAAAAATTCGCTTCCAACGAAATCACCCCAGAGGACAAAAAATTCGCTTCCAACGAAATGACTCCAGAGCACAGAAAACACGCTTCCAACGAAATGACCCCTTCCTTCAAAAATTTGCTTCCATCAAACAAACCGGAGAACACAAAAAATTCATTTCCAAAGAAATGACCCCAGAACACAAATAAATTCACTTCCAACCAAATCTTCTGAGAACACAAATACTCACTTCCAAAGAAATCACCCCAGAGCACAAAAATTCGCTTCCAAAGATATGAACCCAGGGCACAGAAAGCACTCTTCCAATGAAATGACCCCTGAACACAAAAAATTCGCCTCCAATGAAATCACCCCAGAGCAGAAAATATTCGCTTCCTACGAAATGACTCCAGAGCACAGAAAACACGCTTCCAATGAAAAGACCCCCCTACTTCAAAAATTTGCTTCCATTGAAAAAACAGGAGAACACAAAAAATTCTCTTCCAAAGATATTACCCCTGAAGACAAAAAATTCTTTTCCTACGAAGTCTCCTGAGAACACAAATATTCACTTCCAAAGATATCATCCCAAAGCACAAAATATTTGCTTCCAACAAAATCACCCTAGAACACAAAAAATTCCCTTTCAACGAAATCACCCGAGAACACAAAAAATTCGCTTTCAACGAAATCACCCCAGAGCACAAAAAATTTGCTTCCAAAGAAATTACCCCAGAACACAAAAAATTCGCTTCCAACCCAATGACCCCAGAACACAAAAAATTCGCTTGCAACGAAATCTTCTGAGAACACATATTCGCTTCCAAAGATATCATCCCAGAGCACAAAAAATTAGCTTCCAACGAAATCACCCTAGTACACAAAAATTCCCTTTCAACGAAATCACCCCAGAACACAAAAAATTTGCTACCATGGAAATCACCCCAGAACACAAAAAATTCGCTTCCGACGAAATAACCCCAGAACACAAAAAATTCGATTCCAAAGAAATTACCTCAGAACACAAAAAATTCGCTTCCAGCGGAATCAAGACAGAGCACAAAATATTCGCTTCCAATGAAATTACTCCAAAGCACAGAAAACACGCTTCCAATGAAAGGACCCCAGAACACATAAAATTCGCTTGCAACGAAATCTTCTGAGAACACATATATTCACTTCCAACCAAATCACCCAGAACACAAAAAATTCGCTTCCGTAGAAATGACTCCAGAGCACAGAAAACACACTTCCAACGAAATGACGCCCTACTTCCAAAATTTGCTTCCATTGAAAACACCGGAGAACACAAAAAATTCTCTTCCAAAGATATTACCCCAGAAGACAAAAAATTCTTTTCCAACGAAATCTCCTGAGAACACATATATTCGCTTCCAACGAAATCAACCCAGAGCACAAAAAATTCACTTCCCACAAAATGACTCTAGATCACAGAAAACATGCTTCCAACGAAATGACCCCCTACTTCAAAAATTTGCTTCCATCGAAAAAACCGGAGAACACAAAAAAATCTTCCAACAATATTACCCCAGAAGACAAAAAATTCTTTTCCAACAAAATCTACTGAGAACACAAATATTCGTTTCCAAAGATATCATCACAGAGTAGAAAAGAATCACTTCCAACAAAATCACCCTAGAACACAAAAATTCCCTTTCAACAAAATCCCCCGAGAACACAAAAAATTTCCTTCCAACGAAATCACCCCAGAGCACAAAAATTCGCTTCCAAAGATATGACTCCAGAGCACAGAAAGCATGCTTCCAATGAAATGACCCCTGAACACAAAAAATTCGCCTCCAACGAAATCACCCTAAAACATAAAAACTTTGCTTCCATCGAAATCACCACAGAAGACAAAAAATTCGCTTCCAACCAAATCACACCAGAGCACAAAAAATTCGCTTCGAACGAAATCACCCCAAAGCATAAAAAATTTCCTTCCAAAGAAATGACTCCAGAGCACAGAAAACACTACCCCAGAAGACAAAAAATTCTTTTGCAATGAAATCTCCTGAGAACACAAATATTTGCTTCCAAAGATATCATCCCAGAGCACTAAAAATTCGATTCCAACGAAATCACCCTAGAACACAAAAATTCCCTTTAAAAGAAATAACCCAAGTACACAAAAAATTCGCTTCCAATGAAATCACCCGAGAACACAAAAAATTCGCTACCAACGAAATCACCCCACAGCACAAAAAATTTGCTTCCAACGAAATGACTCCAGAGCACAGAAAACACGCTTCCAACGAAATGACCCCCTACTTCAAAAATTTGCTTCCTTCGAGAAGACTGGAGAACACAAAAAAATCTCTTCCAACGATATTACCCCAGAAGACGAAAAAATCTTTTCCAACGAAATCTCCTGATAACACAAATATTTGCTTCCAAAGATATCATCCCAGCACACAAAAACTTCGCTTCCAAAGAAATCACCCTAGAACACAAAAATTCCCTTTCAAGGAAATCACCCGAGAACACAAAAAATTCGCTTCCAACGAAATCACCCCAGAACACAAAAAATTCGCTTGCAACGAAATCTCCTGAGAACACAAATATTCACTTCCAACGAAATCACCACAGAGCACAAAAAATTTGCTTCCAACCAAATGACTCAAGAGCACAGAAAACACCCTTCCAACGAAATGACCCCCTATTTCAAAAGTTTGCTTCCATCGAAAAGTCCGGAGAACACAAAAAATTCTCTTACAACGACATTACCCCAGAAGATAAAAAATGCTTTTGGAACGATATCTCCTGAGAACACAAAGATTCGCTTCCAAAAATATCATCCCAGAGCACAAAAAATTCGCTTCCAACGAAATCACCCTAGAACGCAAAAATTCCCTTTCAACGAATTCACACGAGAACACAAAAATTCGCTTTCAACGAAATTACCACAAAACACAAAAAATTCGCTTGCAACGAAATCTCCTGAGAACACAAATATTCGCTTTCAACAAAATCACCCAAGAGCACAAAAAATTCGCTTCCAACGAAATGATTCCATAGCACAGAAAACACGCTTCCAACGAAATGACCCCCTGCTTCCAAAATTTGCTTCCATCGAAAAAACCGGAGAACACAAAAAATTCTCTTCCAACGACATTACCCCAGAATACAAAAAATTCTTTGCCAACGAAATCTCCTGAAAACACAAATATTCGCTTCCAAAGATATCATCCAGAGCAGAAAAAAATTCGCTTCCAATGAAATGACTCCAGAGCACAGAAAACATGCTTCCAACGAAATCACCCGAGAACACAGAAAATTCACTTCTATTGAAATCACCACAGAAGACAAAAAATTCGCTTCCAAACAAATCACCCCAGAACACAAAAACGTTGCTTCCAACGAAATCACCCTAGAACATAAAAATTTGCTTTCAACGAAATCACCTGAGAACACAACAAATTGGCTTCCAACGAAATCACACCAGAACACAAAAAATTCGCTTGTAACGAAATGACTCCAGAGCACAAAAACACGCTTCCAACGAAATGACCCAATACTTCAAAATTTGCTTCCATCGAAAAGACCGGAGAACACAAAAAATTCTCTTCTAACGATATTACCCCAGAAGAAAAAAAATTCTTTTCCAATGAAATCTCCTGAGAACACAAATATTCGCTACCAAAGATATCATCCCAGAGCACAAAAACTTCTCTTCCAAAGAAATCACCCTAGAACACAAAAATACCCTTTCAACGAAATCACCCGAGAACAAAAAAATTCGCTTCCAACGAAATCACACCAGAACAGAAAAAATTCGCTTGTAACGAAATGAGTCCAGAGCACAGAAAACACGCTTCCAACGAAATGACCCCATACTTCAAAAAATTGCTTCCATTGAAAAAACTAGAGAACACAATAAATTCTCTTTCAACGATATTACCCCAGAAGACAAGAAATTCTTTTCCAATGAAATCTCCTAAGAACAAAAACTTCGTTTCCAAAGATATCATCCCAGAACACAAAAAATTCGCCTCCAACCAAATCACCTCAGAACACAAAAATTCCCTTTCAAAGAAATCACGCAAGAACACAAAAAATTCACTTCCAACGAAATTACCCCAGAACACAATAAAATCGCTTGCAACGAAATCTCATGAGAACACAAATATTGGCTTCCAAAGATATCATCCCAGAACACAAAAAATTCGCTTGCAACGAAATCTCCTGAGAACACAAATATTCGCTTCCAACGAAATCACCCCAGAGCACAAAAAAATTCGCTTCCAAAGAAATGACCCCCTACTTCAAAAATTTCCTTCCATCGAAAAAAACAGAGAACACAAAAAATTCTCTTCCAACAATATTACCCTAGAAGACAAAAAATTTTTTCCAACGAAATCTCCTGAGAACACATATATTCGCTTCCAAAGATATCATCCCAGAGCACAAAAAATTCGATTCCAAAGAAATCACCCTAGAACAAAAAATTCCCTTTCAAAAAATCTCCTGAAAAAACAAATATTCCCTTCCAACGAAATCACCCCAGAGCACAGAAAATATGCTTCCAACGAAATGACCCCCTACTTCAAAAATTTGCTTCCATCGAAAAAACCGGAGAACTCAAAAAATTCTCTTCCAACGATATTACCCAAGAAGACAAAAATTATTTTCCCACGAAATTTCCTGAGAACACAAATATTCACTTCCAAAAATATCATCCCAGAGCACAAAATATTCGCTTCCAACGAAATCACCCTAGAACACAAAAATTCCCTTTCAAAGAAATCACCCGAGATCACAAAAAATTCGATTCAAACGAAATCATCCAAGAGCACAAAAAATTCCCTTCCAACGAAATCACCCTAGAACGCAAAATTTCCCTTTCAAAGAAATCACACGAGAACACAAATATTCGCTTTCAACGAAATTACCCCAAAACACAAAAAATTCGCTTGCAACGAAATCTCATGAGAACACAAATATTCGCTTCCAAAGATATCATCCCAGAGCACAAAAACTTCCCTTCCAAAGAAATCACCCTAGAACACAAAAATTCCCTTTCAACGTAATCACCCGAGAACACAAAAAATTCGCTTGCAACGAAATCTCCTGAGAACACAAATATTCGCTTCCAACGAAATCACCCCAGAGTACAAAAAATTCGCTTCCAACGAAATGACTCCAGAGCACAGAAAACACGCTTCCAACGAAATCACCCAAGAACACAGAAAATTCGCTTCTATTGACATCACCACAGAGGACAAAAAATACGCTTCCAAACAAATCACCCCAGAGCACAAAAAAGTTGCTTCCAATGAAATCACCCTAGAACATGAAAAATTTGCTTTCAACGAAATCACCCGAAAACACAACAAATTCGCTTCCAACGAAATTACCTCAGAACACAAAAAATTCGCTTGCAACGAAATCACCCTAGACCATAAAAAACTCGCTTCAAACGAAATCACCCGAGAACACAAAAAATCGCTTCCAACGAAATCACGCCAGAGCACAAAAAATTTGCTTCCAACGAAATGACTCCAGAGCACAGAAAACACGCTTCCAACGAAATCACCCGAGAACACAGAAAATTCGCTTCTATTGAAATCACCACAGAAGACAAAAAAGTTGCTTCCAACTAAATCACCCGAGAACACAAAAAATTCGCTTCCAACGAAATCACGCCAGAGCACAGAAAACACGACTTCAAGGAAATGATCCCATACTTCAAAATTTTTCTTCCATCGAAATCACCCAAGAACACAAAAAATTCGCTTCCAACGAAATTACACCAGAAGACAAAAATGTCTTTTCCACCAAAATCTCCTGAGAACACAAATATTTGCTTCCAACGAAATCACCCTAGAGCACAAAAAACTCGTTTGCAACGAAATGAATCCAGGGCACAGAAAACATGCTTCCAACGAAATGATCCCATACTTCAAAAATTTGCTTCAATCAAAATCACCCGAGAATACAAAAAATTCGCTTCCAACGAAATGACCCCCTATTCAAAAATTTGTTTCCATCGAAATCACCTGAGAACACAAAAAATTCGCTTCCAACGAAATTACCCAAGAATTCAAAAAATTCGCTTCCAAAGAAATCACCCTAGAACAGAAAAATTCCCTGTCAAAGTAATCACCCGAATTCACAAAAAATTCGCTTCCAACGAAATCACCCCAGAGCACAAAAAATTCGCTTCCAACGCAATGACTCCAGAGCACAGAAAACTTGCTTCCAACGAAATGATCCCATACTTCAAAAATTTGCTTCCATCAAAATCATCCGAGAATACAAAAAATTCGCTTCCAACGAAATTACCCCCTAACACAAAAGTTTTTTTTTCCAACAAAATCTCCTTAGAACACAAATATTCGCTTCTAAAGATATCATCCCAGAGCACAAAAAATTCGCTTCGAACGAAATCACCCTAGAACACAAAAATTCCCTTTCAACGAAATCACCCGAGAACACAAAAAATTCGCTTCCAACAAAATCACCCCAGAACACAAAATATTCGCTTGCAACGAAATCTCCTGAGAATACAAATATTCGCTTTTATCGAAATCACCCAAGACCACAAAAAATTCGCTTATAACGAAATGACTCCAGAGCACAGAAAACACACATCCAATGAAATGACCCCTTACTTCAAAAATTTGCTTCCATCGAAAAGTACGGATAACACAGAAAATTCTCTTCCAACAATATTACCCCAGAACACAAAAAATTCGCTTCCAACGAAATCTCCTGAGAACACAAATATTCGCTTCCAAAGATATCATCCCAGAGCACAAAAAAATTCGCTTCCTAGGAAATCACCCTAGAACAAAAAAAAATTCACTTTCAACGAAATCACCCGAGAACACAAAAAATTCACGTTCAAAGAAATTACCACAGAACAGAAAAATATTCCTTCCATCGAAATTACCCCAGAACACAAAAAAATTTGCTTCCAACGAAATCATGCTAGAACACAAAAAATTACCTTTCAACAAAATCACCTGAGAACACAAAAAATTCGCTTCCAACGAAATTACCCCAGAAGACAAAAAATTCGCTTCCAACGAAATCACCCCAGAACACAAAAAATTCACTTCCACCGAAATGACTCCAGAGCACAGAAAACATGCTTCCAACGAAATGATCCCATACTTCAAATATTTGCTTCCATCGAAATCTCCTGAGAACAGAAAAAATTTCCTTCCAACGAAATTACCCCAGAACACAAAAAAATTCGCTTCCAAGGAAATGTCTCCAGAGCACAGAAAACACGCTTCCAACGAAATGACCCCATACTCCAAAAATTTGCTTCCATCGAAAAGACCGGAGAACACAAAAAATTCTCTTCTAACGATATTACCCCAGAAGACAAAAATTCTTTTTCAACGAAATCTCCTGAGAACACAAATATTCGCTTCCAAATATATCATCCCAGAGCACAAAAACTTTGCTTCCAACGAAATCACCCTAGAACACAAAAATTCCCTTTCAAAGAAATCACCCGAGAACACAAAAAATTAGCTTCCAAAGAAATGACTCCAGAGCACAGAAAACACGCTTCCAACGAAATCACCCGAGAACACAGAAAATTTGCTTCTATTGAAATCACCACAGAAGACAAAAAATTCGCTTCCAAACAAATCACCCCAGAGCACAAAAAATTCGCTTCCAACGAAATCACCCTAGAACATAAAAAATTTGCTTTCAACGGAATCACCCGAGAACACAACAAATTCGATTCCAACGAAATTACCCCAGAACACAAAAAATTCGCTTGCAACGAAATCATACTAGAACATAAAATACTCGCTTCAAACGAAATCACCCGAGAACACAAAAAATTCGCTTCCAATGAAATCACCCAAAACACAAAAATTTCGCTTCCAATGAAATGACTCCAAAGCACAAAAAACACGCCTCAAACGAAATTATCCCATACTTCAAAAATTTGCTTCCATCTAAATCACCCAAGAACACAAAAAATTCGCTTCCAACGAAATTACCCCCGACGACAAAAAATTCTTTTCCAACGAAATCTCCTGAGAACACAAATATTCGCTTCCAAAAATACCATCACAGAACACAAAAAATTCGCTTCCAACGAAATCACCCAAAACACAAAAATTTCGCTTCCAATGAAATGACTCCAAAGCACAGAAAACACGCCTCCGACGAAATTATCCCATACTTCGAAAATTTGCTTCCATTGAAATCACCCAAGAACACAAAAAATTAGCTTCCAAAGAAATCACCCTAGAACACAAAAATTCCCTTTCAACGCAATCACCCGAGAACACAAAAAATTCGCTTCCAACGAAATCACCCCACAGCACAAAAAAATTTGCGTCCAACGAAATGACTCCAGAGCACAGAAAACATGCTTCCAACGAAATGACTTTCTACTTCAAAAATTTGCTTCCATCGAGAAGACTGGAGAACACAAAAATTCTCTTCCAACGATATTACCCCAGAAGACAAAAAATTCTTTTCCAACGAAATCTCCTGATAACACAAATACTTGCTTCCAAAAATATCATCCCAGCGCACAAAAACTTCGCTTCCAAAGAAATCACCCCAGAACACAAATATTCACTTTCAACAAAATAAAGCAAGAACACAAAAAATTCGCTTCCAATGAAATTACTCCAGAACACAATAAAATCGCTTGCAACGAAATCTCCTGAGAACACAAATATTCGCTTCCAAAGATATCATACCAGAGCACAAAAAATTCGCTTCCAACGAAATGATTCCATAGCACAGAAAACGCGCTTCCAACGAAATGACCCCCTCCTTCCAAAATTTGCTTCCATCGAAAAAACCGGAGAACACAAAAAATTCTCTTCCAACGACATTACCCCAGAAGACAAAAAATTCTTTTCCAACGAAATCTCCTGAGAACACAAATATTCGCTTCCAAAGATATCATCCCAGAGCACAAAAACTTCTCTTCCAAAGAAATCACCCTAGAACACAAATATTCGCTTCCAACGAAATCACCCCAGAGTACAAAAAATTCGCTTCCAACAAAATGACTGCAGAGCACAGAAAATCGCTTCCAACGAAATCACCCGAGAACACAGAAAATTCGCTTCTATTGAAATCACCACAGAAGACAAAAAATTCGCTTCCAAACAAATCACCCCAGAGCACAAAAAATTCGCTTCCAACGAAATCACCCTAGAACATAAAAAATTTGCTTTCAACGAAATCAACCGAGAACACAACAAATTCGCTTCCAACGAAATTACCCCAGAACACAAAAAATTCGCTTGCAACGAAATCACCCTAGAACAAGAAAAATTCGCTTCCAACGAAATGACTCCAGAGCACAGAAAACACGCTTCCAACGAAATGACCCCATACTTCAAAATTTGCTTCCATCGAAAAGACCGGAGAACACAAAAAATTCGCTTGCAACGAAATCACCCTAGAACATAAAAAACTCGCTTCAAACGAAATCACCCGAGAACACAAAAAATTCGCTTCCAACGAAATGACTCCAGAGCACAGAAAACACGCTTCCAACGAAATCACCGGAGAACACAGAAAATTCGCTTCCAACGGAATTACCCAAGAATATAAAAACTCACTTCAAACGAAATCACCCGAGAACACAAAAAATTCGCTTCCAACGAAATCACCCAAAACACAAAAATTTCGATTCCAATGAAATGAATCCAAAGCACAGAAAACACGCCTCCAACGAAATTATCCCATACTTCAAAAATTTGTTTCCATCGAAATCACCCAAGAACACAAAAAATTTGCTTCCAACGAAATTATCCCCGAAGACAAAAATTTCTTTTCCAACGAAATCTCCTGGGAACACAAATATTCGCTTCCAAAGATACCATCCCAGAACACAAAAAATTCGCTTCTAACGAAATCACCCTAGAACACAAAAATTACCTTTCAACGCAATCACCCGAGAACACAAAAAATTCGCTTCCAACGAAATCACCTCAGAACATAAAAAATTCGCTTCCAACGTAATGATCCCATACTTCAAAAATTTGCTTCCATTGAAATCACCTGAGAACACAAAAATTCGCTTCCAACGAAATCACCCCAGAACAAAAAAATTCGCTTCCAACGAAATCACCCCAGAACACAAAAATTCGCTTCCAACGAAATCTCCTGAGAACAAAAATATTCGCTTCCAAATATATCATCCCAGAGCACAAAAAATTCGATTCCAACGAAATCACCCTAGAACACAAAAATTCCCTTTCAAAGATATCACCCAAGAACACAAAATATTCGCTTCCAACAAAATCACCCGAGAACACAAAAAATTCGCTTCCAACAAAATCACCCCACAGCACAAAAAATTTGCTTCCAACGAAATGACTCCAGAGCACAGAAAACACGCTTCCAACGAAATGACTCCCTACTTCAAAAATTTGCTTCCATCGAGAAGACTGGAGAACACAAATAATTCTCTTCCAACGATATTACCCCAGACGACAAAAAATTCTTTTCCAACGAAATCTCCTGATAACACAAATACTTGCTTCCAAAGATATCATCCCAGCGCACAAAAACTTCGCTTCCAAAGAAATCACCCTAGAACACAAAAATTCCCTTTCAAGGAAATCACCTGAGAACACAAAAAATTCACTTGCAATGAAATCTCCTGAGAACACAAATATTCGCTTCCAATGAAATCACCATAGAACACAAAAAATTTGCTTCCAACGAAATGACTCCAGAGCAGAGAAAACACGCTACCAACGAAATGACCCCCTATTTCAAAAATTTGCTTCCATCCAAAAGTCCGGAGAACACAAAAAATTCTCTTCCAACAATATTACCCCAGAACACAAAAATTCTCTTCCAACGAAATCTCATGAGAATACAAATGTTTGCTTCCAAAAAATCATCCTAGAGCACAAAAAAATTTGCTTCCAACGAAATCACCCTAGAACACAAAAAATTCCCTTTCAACGAAATCTCCCGAGAACACAAAAATTCATGTCCAACAAAATTACCACAGAACAGAAAAAATTTCCTTCCATCGAAATCACCCCAGAACACAAAAAATTCGCTTCCACGGAAATCATGCTAGACCACAAAAAATCAGTTTTCAACGAAATCACCCAAGAACACAAAAAATTCGCTTCCATCGAAATTACCCCAGAAGACAAAAAATTTGCTTACAACGAAATCACCTCAGAACACAAAAAATTCACTTCCAACGAAATGACTCCAGAGCACAGAAAACATGCTTCCAACAAAATGATCCCATACTTCAAAAATTTGATTCCATCGAAATCACCCGTGAACACAAAAAATTTGCTTCCAACGATATTACCCCAGAAGACAAAAAATTCTTTTCCCACGAAATCTCCTGAGAACACAAATATTCGCTTCCAAAGATATCATCCCAGAGCACAAAAAATCGCTTCCAAAGAAATCACCCTAGAACGCAAAAATTCCCTTTCAAGGAAATCACCCGAGAACACAAAAAAATCGCTTCCAACGAATTAACCCCAGAACACAAAAAAATCGCTTGCAACGAAATCTCCTGAGAACACAAATATTCGCTTCCAAAGATATCATCCCATAACACAAAAAATTCGCTTCCAACGAAATCACCCTAGTACGCAAAAATTCCCTTTCAAGGAAATTACCCGAGAACACAAAAAAATTCGCTTCCAACGAAATCACCCCAGAACACAAAAAAATTCGCTTGCAACGAAATCTCCTGAGAACACAAATATTCGCTTCCAACGAAATCACCCCAGAGCACAAAAAATTCGCTTCCAACAAAATGAACCACTACTTCGAAAATTTGCTTCCATCGAAAAAACGGAGAACAGAAAAAATTATCTTCCAACAATATTACCCTAGAAGACAAAAAATTTTTTCCAACGAAATCTCCTGAGAACACATATATTCGCTTCGAAAGATATCATCCCAGAGCACAAAAAATTCGATTCCAACGAAATCACCCTAGAACAAAAAAATTCCCTTTCAAAAAAATCACCTGATCAAACAAAAAATTCGCTCCAACGAATTCACCCCAGAGCACACAAAATTCGCTTCCAACGAAATGACTCCAGAGCACAGAAAACATGCTTCCAAAGAAGTGAGCCCCTACTTCAAAAATTTGTTTCCATCGAAAAAACCGGAAAACACAAAAAATTCTCTTCCAACGACATTACCCCAGAAGACAAAAAATACTTTTGCAACGAAATCTCCTGAGAACACAAATATTCGCTTCCAAAGATATCATCCCAGAGCAGAAAAAAATTCACTTCCAACGAAATCACCTCAGAAAACAAAAATTCCCTTTCAAAGAAATCACCCGAGAACAAAAAAATTCGCTTCCAACTAAATGACTCCAGAACACAGAAAACACGCTTCCAACGAAATGACCACCTACTTCAAAAATTTGCTTCTATCGTAAAACCAGAGAACACAAAAAACTCTTTACCACCGAAATCTCCTCAGAACACATATATTCGCTTCCAACGATATCATCCCAGAGCACAAAAAGTTCGATTCCAAAGAAATCACCCTAGAACAAAAAATTCCCTTTCAAAAAAATCTCCTGAGAAAAACAAATAATCGCTTCCAAAGAAATCACCTCAGAGCACAGAAAATATGCTTCCAATGAAATGACCCCCTACTTCAAAAATTTGCTTCCATCGAAAAAACCGAAGAACTCAAAACATTCTCTTCCAACAATATTACCCCAGAAGACAAAAATTCTTTTCCCACGAAATATCCTGAGAACACAAATATTCACTTCCAAAGATATCATCCCAGAGCACAAAAAATTCCCTTCCAACGAAATCACCCTAGAACACAAAAATTGCCTTTCAAAGAAATCACCCGAGATCACAAAAAATTCGCTTCCAACGAAATCATCCCAGAGCACAAAAAATTCGCTTCCAAGGAAATCACCCTAGAACGCAAAAATTCCCTTTCAACGAATTCACACGAGAACACAAAAATTCGCTTTCAACGAAATTACAACAAAACACAAAAAATTCGCTTGCAACGAAATCTCCTGAGAACACAAATATTCGCTTTCAACGAAATCACCCAAGAGCACAAAAAATTCGCTTCCAACGAAATGATTCCATAGCACAGAAAACACGCTTCCAACGAAATGACCCCCTGCTTCCAAAATTTGCTTCCATCGAAAAAACCGGAGAACACAAAAAATTCTCTTCCAACGACATTACACCAGAAGACAAAAAATTCTTTTCCAACGAAATCTCCTGAGAACACAAATATTCGCTTCCAAAGATATCATCCCAGAGCACAAAAAATTCGCTTCCAACGAAATGACTCCAGAGCACAGAAAACATGCTTCCAACGAAATCACCCGAGAACACAGAAAATTCGCTTCTATTGAAATCACCACAGAAGACAAAAAATTCGCTTCCAAACAAATCACCCAGAACACGAAAAAGTTGCTTCCAAAGAAATCACCCTAGAACATAAAAAATTTGCTTTCAACGAAATCACCCGAGAACACAACAAATTCGCTTCCAACGAAATGACTCCAGAGCACAGAAAACTCGCTTCAAACGAAATGACCCCATACTTCAAAATTTGCTTCCATCGAAAAGACCAGAGAACACAAAAAATTCTCTTCTAACGATATTACCCCAGAAGAAAAAAAATTCTTTTCCAATGAAATCTCCTGAGAACAGAAATATTCGCTTCCAAAGATATCATCCCAGAGCACAAAAAATTCGATTCCAACGAAATCACCCCAGATCACAAAAAAATTCGCTTCCAAAGAAATGACTCCAGAGCACAGAAAACACGCTTCCAACGACATGACTCCCTACTTCAAAAATTTGCTTCCATCGAAAAAAATGGAGAACACAAAAAATTCTCTTCCAACGATATTACCCCAGAAGACAAAAAATTCTTTTCCAACGAAATATCCTCAGAACACAAATATTCGCTTCCAAAGATATCATCCCAGAGCACAAAAACTTCTCTTCCAAAGAAATCACCCTAGAACACAAAAATTCCCTTTCAACGAAATCACCCGAGAACACAAAAAATTCGCTTGCAACGAAATCTCCTGAGAACACAAATATTCGCTTCCAACAAAATCACCACAGAGTACAAAAAATTCGCTTCCAACGAAATGACTCCAGAGCACAGAAAACACGCTTCCAACAAAATCACCCGAGAACACAGAAAATTCGCTTCTATTGAAATCACCACAGAAGACAAAAAATTCGCTTCCAAACAAATCACCCCAGAGCACAAAAAATTCGCTTCCAACGGAATCACCCAAGAATATAAAAAATTTGCTTTCAACGAAATCACGCGAGAACACAACAAATTCGCTTCCAAAGCAATTACCCCAGAACACAAAAAATTTGCTTCCAACGAAATCACCCAAAACACAAAATATTCGCTTCCAACGAAATGACTCCAGAGCACAGAAAACACGCTTCCAACGAAATCACCCGAGAACACTGAAAATTCGCTTCTATTGATATCACCACAGAAGACAAAAAATTCGCTTCCAAACAAATCACCCCAGAGCACACAAAATTTTCTTCCAAGGAAATGACTCCAATGCACAGAAAACATGCTTTCAACGAAATCACCCCATACTTCAAAAAAATCACTTTCAACAAAATTGCCCCAGAACACAAAAAATTCTCTCCAACGAAATCAACCCAGAACACAAAATATTCGCTTCCATCAAAATCACCCCAGAACACAAAAAATTCGCTTCCATCGAAATCACCACAGGAAACAAAAAATTCGATTCCAAAGTAATTACCCCAGAACACAAAAATTGCTTCTATTGAAATTACCCCAGAACACAAAAAATTCACTTCCAAAGAAATCACCACAGAACACAAAAATTTTGCATCCAACGAAATGACTCCAGAGCACAGAAAACACGCTTCCAACAAAATGACCTACTACTTCAAAAACTTGCTTCCATCGAAAAAAAAGGAGAAAACAAAAAATTCTCTTCCAACGATATTACCCCAGAATACATAAAATTCTTTTCCAACGAAATCTCCTGAGTACACAAATATTCGCTTTCAAAGATATCATCCCAGATACAAAAATTCGCTTCCAACAAAATTACCCCAGAACACAAAAAATTCGCTTGCAAAGAAATGTCCTGAGAAGACAAATATTCGCTTCCAAAGAAATCACCCCAGAGCACAAAATATTCGCTTCCATCAAAATCACCCCAGAACACAAAAAATTCACTTCCACGAAATTACCCCAGAACACAAAAAAATTCGCTCGAAAAGAAATGTCCTGAGAAGACAAATATTCGCTTCCAAAGAAATCACCCCAGAGCACAAAAAATTCGCTTCCAACAAAATCACACCAAGCACAAAAAATTCGCTTTCAACGAAATCACCCCAGAACACAAAATATTCGCTTCCATCAAAATCACCCCAGAACACAAAAAATTCACTTCCACGAAATTACCCCAGAACACAAAAAAATTCGCTCGAAAAGAAATGTCCTGAGAAGACAAATATTCGCTTCCAAAGAAATCACCCCAGAGCACAAAAAATTCGCTTCCAACAAAATCACACCAAGCACAAAAAATTCGCTTTCAACGAAATGAGCCCATACTTCAAAAATTTGCTTCTATCGAAATCACCTAAGAACACAAAAAATTCGCTTCCAACGAAATTACCCCAGAACACAAAAATTCGCTTCCAACGAAATCACCCCAGAACACAAAAAATTTGATTCCAAAGAAATGACTCCAGAGCGCAGAAAACACGCTTCCAATGAAATAACCCCATACTTCAAAAAAATTCGCTTCCAACTAAATTGCCCCAGAACACAAAAAATTCGCTTCCAACGAAATCAACCCAGAACACAAAAACTTTGCTTCCATCGAAATCACCCGAGAACAGAAAAAATTCGTTTCTAACGGAATCACCAGCGAACACAAATATTAGCTTCCAATGAAATCATCCTAAAGCACAAAAAAATTCGCATCCAACGAATTTACCCTAAGGCAAAAAAAAAAAATTCACTTTCAACGAAATCACCTGAGAACACAAAAAATTAACGTCCAACGAAATCAACCCAGAACACAAAAAATTCGCATCCAAAGAAATCATCCAGAACACAAAAATTTCCCTTCCAACGAAATGACTCCAAAACACAGAAAACACGCTTCCAATGAAATCACCCCAGAGCACAAAAAATTCGCTTCCAACAAAATCAACCCAGAACACAAAAAATGTGCTTCTACCCAAATCACCCGAAAACAGAAAAAATTTGCTTCCAAAGAAATTACCCCAGAACGGAAAATTTTTACTTCCATCGAAATCCCCCAGAACACAAAAAAATTCGCTTCCAACGAAATTCCCGCAGAGCACAAAAAAATTGCTTCCAAAGAAATCACCCTAGAACACAAAAAATTCGCTTCCAACAAAATCACCCCAGAACACAAAAAATTTGCTTCCAAGGAAATGACTCCAATACACAGAAAACATGCTTCCAACGAAATCACCCCATACTTAAAAAAAAAATCACTTTCAACAAAATTGCCCCAGAACACAAAAAATTCTCTTCTAACGAAATCAACCCAGAACACAAAATATTCGCTTCCATCAAAATCACCCCAGAACACAAAAAATTCGTTTCCATCGAAATCACCCCAGAAAACAAAAAATTCGATTCCAAAGTAATTACCCCAGAACACAAAAATTGCTTCTATTGAAATTACCCCAGAACACAAAAAATTTGCTTCCAAAGAAATCACCACAAAACACAAAAATTTTGCATCCAACGAAATGACTCCAGAGCACAGAAAACACGCTTCCAACAAAATGACCTACTACTTCAAAAACTTGCTTCCATCGAAAAAAAAGGAGAAAACAAAAAATTCTCTTCCAACGATATTACCCCAGAAGACAAAAAATTCACTTCCAACTAAATCTTCTGAGAACATAAATATTCGCTTCCAAAAATATCATCCCAGAGCACAAAAAATTCGCTTCCAACGAAATCACCCTAGAACGCAAAAATTCCCTTTCAACGAAATCACCCGAGAACACAAAAAATTTGCTACCAACGAAATCACCCCAGAGCACAAAAATTCGCTTCCAACGAAATGACTCCAGAGCACAGAAAACACGCTTCCAACGAAATGACCCCGTATTTCAAAAATATGCTTCCATCGAAAAAAACGGAGAACACAAAAATTCTCTTCCAACGATATTACCCCAGAAGACAAAAAATTCGCTTCCAATGAAATCACCTGGGAACACAAATATTCGCTTTCAACGAAATCACCCGAGAACACAAAAAATTTGAGTCCAAAGAAATCACCCCAGAGCACAAAAAATTGGCTTCCAACGAATGACTCCAGAGCAATGAAAACATGCTTCCAACGAAATGACCCCCTACTTCAAAAATTTGCTTCAATCGAAAAAACCAGAGAACACAAAAAATTCGCTTCCAACGAAATCACCCCAGAACACAAAAAATTCGCTTCCAACTAAATGACTCCAGAGCACAGAAAACACACTTCCAACGAAAAGACCCCCTACTTCAAAAATTTGCTTCCATCGAAAAAACCGGAGAACACAAAAATTCTCTTTCAACGAAATTACCCCAGAAGACAAAAAATTCTTTTCTAACAAAATCTCCTGAGAACACAAATATTCGCATCCAACGAAATCACCCCAGAGCACAAAAAACACGTTTCCAGCGAAATGACTCCAGGGCACAGAAAACACGCTTCCAACGAAATGACCCCATACTTCAAAAACTTGCTTCCATCGAAATCACCCGAGAACACAAAAAATTCGCTTCCAAAGATATTACCCCAGACCAAAAAAAATTCATTTTCAACGAAATCTCCTGAGAACACAAATATTCGCTTTCAAAGATATCATCCCAGAGCACAAAAAAATCGCTTCCAACGAAATCACCCTAGAACACAAAAGATTCCCTTTCAACGAAATCACCTGAGAACACAAAAACTTCGTTTCCAACGAAATTATCCTAGAGCACAAAAAATTCGCTTCCAATGAAATGGCTCCAGAGCACAGAAAACACGCTTCCAAAGAAATGACCCCCTACTTCAAAAATTTGCTTCCATCGAAAAAACCGGAGAACACAAAAAAGTTGCTTGCAATGAAATTGCCCCAGAAAAAATAATTCGCTCGTAACGAAATCTTCTGAGAACACAAATATTCGCTTCCAACTAAATCTCCACAGAACACAAAAAATTCGGTTCCAACAAAATGACTCCAGGTCACAGAAAACACGCTTCCAACGACATGACCCCATACTTCAAAAATTTGCTTCCATCGAGATCACCCAAGAACACAAAAAATTCGCTTCCAAAGAAATTACCCCAGAACAAAAAAAAAATCGCTTCCAACAAAATCTCCTGAGAACACAAATATTCGCTTCCAAAGAAATCATCCCAGAGCACAAAAAATTCGTTTCCAACGAATTCACCATAGAACACAAAAAATTCCCTTCAACGAAATCACCCGAGAACACAAAAAATTCGCGTCCAACGAAATTACCCCACAATAGAGAAAATTTACTTCCAACCATATCAATCCAGAGCACAAAAAATTGCCTTCCAATAAAATCACCCGAGTACGCAAATATTTGCTAACAACGAAATTACCCCAGAACAGAAAAAATTTGCTTCCATCGAAATCACCCCAGAACACAAAAATTTCACTTCCAACGAAATCACCCCAGAACACAAAAAAATCTCTTCCAACGATATTACCCCAGAAGACAAAAAATTCGCTTCCAACGAAAGCTCCAGAAAACACAAATATTTGCTTCCAAAGAAATCACCCCAGAGCACAAAAAATTCGCTTTCAACGAAAGGACTCCTTAACACAGAAAACACAATTCAAAAAGTCACCCAGGAACACAAAAAAAATTCGCTTCCAATGAAACAATTCCAGAGCACAAAATATTCTCTACCAACGAAATGACTCCAGAGCACAGAAAAGACGCTTCCAAGGAAATGACCCCAGAACACAAAAAATTTGCTTCCAACGTAATTACCACAGAACACAAAAAATTCGCTTCCAACAAAATCACCCGGAACACAAATATTCGCTTCCAACAAAATGACTCCAGAACACAGAAAACAAGCTACTAACGAATTCACCCCATACTTCAAAATCACTTCCAACGAAATTACCCCAGAACAGAAAAAATTTGCTTCCAACGAAATCAACCCAGAGCACAAAAAATTCCCTTCCAAAGAAATCAACCTAGAGCACTCAAAATTCGCTTTCAACGAAATCACCCCAGAATAAAAAAAATTCGTGTCCAACGAAATCAACCCAGAAAACAAAAAATTTCCTTCCAACGAAATTACCCCAGAACACAAAAAATTCGCTTCCAACAAAATCACCCCAGAGCACAAAAATTTGCTTCCAACGAAATGACTCCAGAGCACAAGAAAACACGCTTCCAACTAAAGACCTCCTGAGCACAAAAAATTCGCTTCCAACAAAATCACCCTAGAACATAAAAAATTCGCTTTGAAATAAATCCCCCGAGAACACAAAAAATTCGCTTCCAAAGAACTGACTCCAGAGCACAGAAAACACGTTTCGAAGTAAATGATACCATACTTCAAAAATTTGCTTCCATCAAAATCACCTGAGAATACAAAATATTCTCTTCCAACGGAATTACCCCAGAACACAAAAAAATTCGCTTCCAAAGAAATCAACCCAGAACACAAAAAATTCACTTCCAACGAAATCACCCCAGAACACAAAAAATTTGGTTCCAATGAAATAACTGCAGAGCACAGAAAACACGCTTCCAATGAAAGGACCCCAGAAGACAAAAAATTCGCTTCCAAAGAAATCACCATAGAACATAAAAAATTCGCTTTCAACGAAATCACCCGAGAACACAAAAAATTCGCTTCCAACGAAATTACCCTAGAACACAAAAAATTCGCTTGCAACGAAATCTCCTGAGAACACAAATATTCGCTTCAAACGAAATCACCGTGGAGCACAAAAATTTCGCTTCCAATGAAATGACTCCAGAGCACAGAAAACATGCTTCCAACAAAATGACCCCCTACTTCAAAAATTTGCGTCCATCGAAAAAACCAGAGAACACAAAAAATTTGCTTCCAACCATATTACCCCAGAAGACGAAATATTCTTTTCCAACGAAATCTCCTGAGAACACAAATATTCTCTTCCAAAGATATCATCCCAGAGCACAAAATTTTGCTCCCAACGAAATCACCTTAGAACAAAAAAATTCCCTTCCAAAGAAATCACCCCAGAGCAGAAAAAATTTGCTTCCACCGAAATGACTCCAAAGCACAGAAAACACGCTTCCAAAACAATGAATACAGAACACAAAAATTATTCCAACGAAATCACCCTAGTACATAAAAAATTCGCTTCCATGGAAATCACCACAGAAGACAAAAAATTCGTTTCCAATTAAATCACCCCAGAGCACAAAGAATTCGCTTCCAACGAAATGACTCCAGAGCACAGAAAATAAGCTTCAAATGAAATTACCCCAGAACACAAAAAATTCTCTTCCAACGAAATCACCCTAGAACATAAAAAATTCGCTTCCTTCGAAATCACCACAAAAGACAAAAAATTCGCTTCCAACCAAATCACCCCAGAGCTCAAAAAATTTGCTTTTACGAAATTTCCCTAGAACGTAAAAAATTCGCATTCAACAAAATCACCCGAGAACACAAAATATTCGCTTCCAACGAAATCACCCCAGAGAACAAAAAATTCGCTGCCAAAGAAATGACTCCAGAGCACAGAAAACACGCTTCCAACGAAATGACCCCATACTTCAAAAATTTGCTTCCATCGAAATCACCCAAGAACACAAAAAATTCGCTTCCAACGAAATTACCCCAGAACACAAAAAATTCGCTTGTAACGAAATCTTCTGAGCACACATATATTCGCTTCCACAGAAATCATCGCAGAGCACAAAAAAATTCGCTTCCAATGAAATCTCCCTAGAACACAAAAAATTCCCTTTCAACGAAATCACCCGAGAACACAAAAAATTCCCTTTCAACGAAATCACCTTAGAACACAAATAATTCGCTTGCAATGAAATCTCCTAAGAACACAAATATTCGCTTCAAACGAATTCACCCCAGAGCAAAAAGAATTCCCTTCCAACGAAATGACTCCAGAGCACAGAAAACATGCTTCAAAAGAAATGACCCCATACTTCAAAAATTTACTTCCATCGAAAAAACCGGAGAACACAAAAAATTCGCTTGCAACGAA
The DNA here is from genome assembly GCF_030254825.1 of Meriones unguiculatus. Classification (NCBI taxonomy): domain Eukaryota; kingdom Metazoa; phylum Chordata; class Mammalia; order Rodentia; family Muridae; genus Meriones; species Meriones unguiculatus. Next base: position 59,656,264 of record NC_083353.1, read on the forward strand.
ATCTTCATAGAACACAAATATTCGCTGCCAACGAAATCACCTGAGAACACAAAAAATTTGCTTGCAACAAAATCTCCTTAGAAGAAAATATTCGCTTCCAAGGAAATCACCCCAGAGCACAAAAAATTCGCTTCCAAAGGAATCACTCTTAAACATAAAAAATTCGCTGCCAACGAAATGACTCCAGAGCACAGAAAACACGTTTCCAACAAAATGACCCCAAACTTCAAAAATTTGCTTCCATTGAAATCATCCGAGAACATAAAAAATTTGCTTCCAACGAAATTACCCCAGAACCCAAAAAATTCGCTTGCAACAAAATCGTCTGAGAACACATATATTCGCTTCCAACGGAATCACACCAGAACACAAAAAATTCGCTTCCAACTAAATGACTCCAGAGCACAGAAAACATGCTTCCAAAGAAAAGACCCCATACTTCAAAAATTTGCTTCCATCGAAATCACCCGAGAACACAAAAAATTCGCTTCCAAAGAAATCACCCCAGAGCACAAAAAATTCGCTTCCAACCAAATGACTCCTGAGCACAGAAAACACGCTTCCAACGAAATGACCACATACTTCAAAAATTTGCTTCCATCGAAATCACCCCAGAACACAAAAAATTCGCTTCCAACAAAATCTCCTAAGAACACAAATATTCGCTTCCAACGAAATCACCCCAGAACACAAAAAATTCGCTTGCAATGAAATCTCCTGAGAACACAAATATTCGCTTCCAAGGAAATCACCGCAGAGCACAAAAAATTCGCTTCCAATGAAATGGCTCCAGAGCACAGAAAACACGCTTCCAATGAAATGAACCCCTACTTCAAAAATTTGCTTCCATCGAAAAAACCGGAGAACACAAAAAAGTCGCTTGCAATGAAATTGCCCCAGAAAAAATAATTCGCTCGTAACGAAATCTTCTGAGAACACAAATATTCGCTTCCAACTAAATCTCCACAGATCCCAAAAAATTCGCTTCCAACGAAACCAACCCAGAGCACAAAAAATTCGCTTCCAACGAAAAGACTCCAGAGCACAGAAAACATGCTTCCAACGAAATGACCACCTACTTCAAAAATTTACTCCCATTGAAAAAAACGGAGAACACAAAAGTTCTCTTCCAACGATATTACCCCAGAACACAAAAAATTCACTTGCAATGAAATCTCCTGAGAACACAAATATTCGCTTCCAACGAAATCACCGCAGAGCACAAAAAATTCGCTTCCAACGAAATGACTCCAGAGCACCGAAAACACGCTTCCAATGAAATGACCCCCTACTTCAAAAATTTGCTTCCATCGAAAAGACCGTAGTACACAAAAAATTCTCTTTTAAAGATATTACCACAGAAGACAAAAAAATCTTTTCCAAGGAAATCTCCTGAGAACACCAATATTCACTTCCAAAGATATCATCCCAGATCAGAAAAAAATTGCTTCCAATTAAATCACCCTAAAACACAAAAATTCCCTTTCAACGAAATCACCCGAGAACACAAAAAATTCGCTTCCAACGAAATCACCACAGAGCACAAAAAATTCGCTTCCAAAGAAATGACTCCAGGGCACAGAAAACATGATTCCAACGAAATGACCCCATATTTCAAAAATTCGCTTCCATCGAAATCCCCAGAGAACAGAAAAAATTCGCTTCCAAAGAAATCACCCCAACACACAAAAAATTTACTTCCAAAGAAATCAACCCAGAACACGAAAAATTTGCTTCTATCGAAATTACCCGAGAACAGAAAAAAAATCGCTTCCAACAAAAATACCCCAGAACATAAAAAATTAGCTTCCAACGAAATCACCAGGGAACACAAATATTTGCTTCCAACGAAATCACCCAGGAACATAAAAAAATCGCTTCCATCGAAATCACCCGAGAACACAAAAAAATTCGCTTCCAACAAAATTACCCCAGAACACAAGAAATTCGCTTCCAATGAAATCACCCCAAAGGACAAAAAATTCGCTTCCAACGAAATGTCCCTATACTTCAAAAATTTGCTTCCATCGAAATTACCTGAGAAGACAAAAAATTCGCTTGCAAAGAAATCTCCTGAGAAGACAAATATTCGCTTCCAAAGAAATCACCCCAGAGCACAAAAAATTCGCTTCCAACGAAATCACCCCAAGCACAAAAAATTAGTTTTCAACGAAATGATTCCATACTTGAAATATTTGCTTCCATGGAAAAAACCGGAGAAAACAAAAATTTGATTCCAACGAAATTACCCCAGAACACAAAATTTCGCTTGCAACTAAATCTCCTGAGAACACAAATATTCGCTCCCAAAGAAAACATTACAGATCACAAAAAATTCATTTCCAACAAAATCACCCTAGAACACAAAAAATTCCCTTTCAACGAAATCACCCAAGAACACAAAATATTCGCTTCCAACGAAATTACCACATAGCACAAATAATTCGCTTCCAACAAAATGACTCCAGAGCACAGAAAAAACGCTTCCAATGAAATGACCCCAGAACACAAAAAATTCGCCTCCAACGAAATCACCCTAGAACATAAAAAATTCACTTCCATCGAAATCACCACAGAAGACAAAAAATTCGCTTCTAACCAAATCACCCCAGAGCACAAAAAATTCGCTTTGAATGAAATCACCCTAGAACATAAAAAATTCCCTTTCAACGAAATCACCCGAGAACACAAAAAATTCACGTCCAACGAAATTACCACAGAACAGAAAAAACTAGCTCCCATCGAAATCACCCCAGAACACAAAAAATTCGCTTCCAACGAAATCACGCTAGAACACAAAAAATTAGCTTTTAAGGAAATCACCTGAGAACACAAAAAATTCGCTTCCAACGAAATCATACCAGAGCACAAAAAATTCGCTTCCAACGAACTGACTCCAGAGCACAGAAAACACGTTTCGAACGAAATGACTGCCTACTTCAAAAATGTGCTTCCATCGAAATCACCTGAGAATACAAAATATTCTCTTCCAACGAAATTACCCCAGAACACAAAAAAATTCGCTTCCAAAGAAATCAACCCAGAACACAAAAAATTCACTTCCAACGAAATCACCCCAGAACACAAAAAATTTGGTTCCAATGAAATGACTGCAGAGCACTGAAAACACGCTTCCAATGAAAGGACCCCAGAAGACAAAAAAATTCACTTGCAAAGAAATCACCATAGAAAATAAAAAATTCGCTTTCAACGAAATCTCCTGAGAACACAAATATTCGCTTCAAACGAAATCACCTGCGGAGCACAAAAAATTCGTTTCCAAAGAAATGACTCCAGAGCACAGAAAACATGCTTCCAACGAAATGACCCCCTACTTCAAAAATTTGCATCCATCGAAAAAACCCGAGAACACAAAAAATTCGCTTCCAACCATATTACCCCAGAAGACAAAATATTCTTTTCCAACGAAATCTCCTGAGAACACAAATATTCTCTTCCAAAGATATCATCACAGAGCACAAAATTTCGCTCCCAACGAAATCACCCTAGAACAAAAAAAATCCCTTCCAAAGAAATCACCCCAGAGCAGAAAAATTTGCTTCCACCGAAATGACTCCAAAGCACAGAAAACACGCTTCCAAAAAAATGAATCCAGAACATAAAAATTATTCCAACGAAATCACCCTAGTACATAAAAAATTCGCTTCCATGGAAATCACCACAGAACACAAAAAATTCGTTTCCAATGAAATCACCCCAGAGCACAAAGAATTCGCTTCCAACGAAATGAATCCAGAGCACAGAAAACAAGCTTCAAATGAAATTACCCCAGAACACAAAAAATTCGCTTCCAACGAAATCACCCTAGAACATAAAAAATTCGCTTCCTTTGAAATCACCACAGAAGATAAAAAATTCGCTTCCAACCAAATCACCCCAGAGCTCAAAAAATTCGCTTTTACGAAATTACCCTAGAACATAAAAAATTCGCTTTCAACGAAATCACCCGAGAACACAAAATATTCGCTTCCAACGAAATCACCCCAGAGCACAAAAAATTCGCTGCCAACGAAATGACTCCAGAGCACAGAAAACACGCTTCCAACGAAATGACCCCATACTTCAAAAATTTGCTTCCATCGAAATCACCCAAAAACACAAAAAATTCGCTTCCAACGAAATTACCCCAGAACACAAAGAATTCGCTTGCAACGAAATCTTCTGAGCACACATATATTCGCTTCCACAGAAATCATCGCAGAGCACCAAAAAATTCGCTTCCAACGAAATCACCCGAGAACACAAAAAATTCCCTTTCAACGAAATCACCTAAGAACACAAATAATTCGCTTGCAATGAAATCTCCTAAGAACACAAATATTCGCTTCAAACGAATTCACCCCAGAGCAAAAAAAATTCCCTTCCAACGAAATTACTCCAGAGCACAGAAAACATGCTTCAAAAGAAATGACCCCATACTTCAAAAATTTACTTCCATCCAAAAAACCGGAGAACACAAAAAATTCGCTTGCAACGAAATCTTCATAGAACACAAATATTCGCTGCCAACGAAATCACCCGAGAACACAAAAAATTTGCTTGCAACGAAATCTCCTGAGAAGAAAATATTCGCTTCCAACGAAATCACCGCAGAGCACAAAAAATTCGCTTCCAAAGAAATGACTCCAGAGCACAGAAAACACGCGTCCAACGAAATGACCCTCTACTTCAAAAATTTGCTTCCATCGAAAAGACCGTAGTACACAAAAAATTCTCTTTTAAAGATATTACCCCAGAAGACAAAAAAATCTTTCCCAAGGAAATCTCCTGAGAACACCAATATTCACTTCCAAAGATATCATCACAGATCAGAAAAAATTGCTTCCAATTAAATCACCCTAGAACACAAAAATTCCCTTTCTACGAAATCACCCGAGAACACAAAAAATTCGCTTCCAACGAAATCACCACAGAGCAAAAAAATTCGCTTCCAAAGAAAAGACTCCAGAGCACAGAAAATATGATTCCAATGAAATGACCCCATATTTCAAAAATACGCTTCCATCGAAATCCCCAGAGAACACAAAAAATGCGCTTCCAACGAAATCACCGCAGAGCACAAAAAATTCGCTTCCAACGAAATGACTCCAGAGCACAGAAAAGAAGCTTCAAATGAAATTACCCCAGAACACAAAAAATTCGCTTCCAACGAAATCACCCTAGAACATAAAAAATTCGCTTCCATCGAAATCACCACAGAAGACAAAAAATTCACTTCCAACCAAATCACCCCAGAGCTCAAAAAATTCGCTTTTACGAAATTACCCTAGAACATAAAAAATTCGCTTTCAACGAAATCACCCGAGAACACAAAATATTCGCTTCCAAAGAAATCACCGCAGAGCCCAAAAAATTAGCTGCCAACGAAAACTCTTCAGAGTACAGAAAACACGCTTCCAAAGAAATGATCCCATACTTCAAAAATTTGCTTCCATCGAAATCACCCAAGAACACCAAAAATTCGCTTCAAACGAAATTACCCCAGAACACAAAAAATACGCTACCAACGACATGAACCCATAACACAAAAAATTTGCTTACATCGAAATCACCCGAGAACAGAAAAAATTCGCTTCCAAAGAAATTACGCCAGACCACCAAAAATTCGCATCCAATGAAATCACACGAGAACAAAAATATTAGCTTCCAACGAAATCACGCTACAACATAAAAAAAATCGCTTCCATCGAAATCACCCGAGAAAACAAAAAAATTCGCTTCCAACGAAATTACCTCAGAACAGAAGAAATTCCCTTCCAACGAAATGGCTCCAGAGTATAGAAAACACGCTTCCAATGAAATGACCCCCTACTTCAAAAATTTGCTTCCATCGAAAAAACCAGAGAACACAAAAAATTCGCTTCCAACGAAATCACCCTAGAACACAAAAAAATCGCTTCCAATAAAATCACCCCAGAACACAAAAAATTCGCTTCCAAAGAAATCACCACAGAGCACAAAAAATTCGCTTTCAACGAAATCACCCTAAAGCAAAAAAAATTCACTTTCAACGAAATCACCCAAGAACACAAAAAATTCACATACAACGAAATTACCCGAGAATTGAAAAAATTTACTTCCAACCAAATCAACCTAGAGCACAAAAAATTCCCTTCCAAAAAAATCACCCGAGAACACAAATATTGGCTTCCCACGAAATTACCCCAGAAAAGAAAAAGTTTGCTTCCATCGAAATCACCCCAGAACACAAAAAAATCGCTTCCAACGAAATCACCCCAACACACAAAAAATTTACTTCCAAAGAAATCAACCCAGAACACGAAAAATTTGCTTCTATTGAAATCACCCGAGAACAGAAAAAAATTCGCTTCCAACAAAAATACCCCAGAACATGAAAAATTAGCTTCCAACGAAATCACCAGGGAACACAAATATTTGCATCCAACAAAATCACCCAGGAACATAAAAAATTCGCTTCCAACGAAATGTCCCTATACTTCAAAAATTTGCTTCCATCGAAATTACCTGAGAACACAGAAAATTCGCTTCCAACGAAATTACCCCAGAACACAAAAAATTCGCTTGCAAAGAAATCTCCTGAGAAGACAAATATTCGCTTCCAACGAAATCACCCCAAGCACAAAAAATTCGCTTTCAATGAAATGAGCCCATACTTGAAAAATTTGCTTCATCGAAATCACCCGAGAACACAAAAAATTCGCTTCCAAAGAAATTACCCCAGAACACAAAAATTCGCTTCCAAGGAAATCACCCCAGAACACAAAAAATTTGCTTCCAAAGAAATGACTCCAGAGCACAGAAAACATGCTTCCAATGAAATCACCCCATACTTCAGAAAAATTCACTTCCAACTAAATTGCCCCAGAACACAAAAAATTCGCTTCCAACGAAATCAACCCAGAACACAAAAAAATTGCTTCCATCGAAATCACCCGAGAACAGAAAAAATTCGCTTCTAACGAAATCACCCGGGAACACAAATATTAGCTTCCAATGAAATCACCCTAAAATCAAAAAATTCTTTTCCAACGAAATCTCCTGAGAACACAAATATTCGCTTCCAAAGAAATCACCCCAGAGCACCAAAAATTCACTTCCAATGAAATAACCCTAAGGAAAAAAATTTCACTTTCAACGAAATCACCTGAGAACACAAAAAATTCGTGTCCAATGAAATCAACCCAGAACACAAAAAATTCGCATCCAAAGAAATCACTCAGAACACAAAAATTTCCCTTCCAACGAAATGACTCCAAAACACAGAAAACACGCTTCCAATGAAATCACCCCAGAGCACAAAAAATTCGCTTCCAACGAAATCAACCTAGAACACAAAAAATTTGCTTCTATCCAAATCACCTGAGAACAGAAAAAATGCGCTTCCAAAGAAATTACCCCAGAATACAAAAAATTCGCTTCCATAGAAATCCCCGCAGAGCACAAAAAAAATTGCTTCCAAAGAAATCACCCTAGAACACAAAAAATTCGCTTCCAACAAAATCACCCCAGAACACAAAAAATTTGCTTCCAAAGAAATGACTCCAATGCACAGAAAATACGCTTCCAACAAAATCACCCCATAATTCAAAAAAATTCGCTTGCAAAAAATTGCCCCAGAACACAAAAAATTATCTTCCAACGACATCAACCCAGAACACAAAATATTCGCTTCCATCAAAATCACCCCAGAACACAAAAAATTCACTTCCACGAAATTACCCCAGAACACAAAAAAATTCGCTTACAAAGAAATGTCCTGAGAAGACAAATATTCGCTTCCAAAGAAATCACCCCAGAGCACAAAAAATTCGCTTCCAACAAAATCACACCAAGCACAAAAAATTCGCTTTCAACGAAATGAGCCCATACTTCAAAAATTTGCTTCCATCGAAATCACCTAAGAACACAAAAAATTCGCTTCCAACGAAATCACCCCAGAACACAAAAAATTTGATTCCAAAGAAATGATTCCAGAGCACAGAAAACACGCTTCCAATGAAATCACCCCATACTTCAAAAAAATTCGCTTCCAACTAAATTGCCCCAGAACACAAAAAATTAGCTTCCAACGAAATCAACCCAGAACACAAAAAATTTGCTTCCATCGAAATCACTCGAGAACAGAAAAAATTCGTTTCTAACGAAATCACCCGGGAACACAAATATTAGCTTCCAATGAAATCATCCTAAAGCACAAAAAATTTGCTTCCAACGAAATCTCCTGAGAACACAAATATTCCCTTCCAAAGAAATCAACCCAGAGCACAAAAAATTCGCTTCCAACGAATTTACCCAAGGCAAAAAAATAAATTCACTTTCAACGAAATCACCTGAGAACACAAAAAATTCGTGTCCAACGAAATCAACCCAGAACACAAAAAATTCGCATCCAAAGAAATCACACAGAACATAAATATTTCCCTTCCAACGAAATGACTCCAAAACACAGAAAACACGCTTCCAATGAAATCACCCAAGAGCACAAAAAATTCGCTTCCAACAAAATCAACCCAGAACACAAAAAATGTGCTTCTATCCAAATCACCCGAGAACAGAAAAAATTCGCTTTCAAAGAAATTACCACAGAATAGATAAATTTACTTCCACCCAAATCAAGCCAGAGAACGAAAAATTCCCTTCCAAAAAAATCACCCGAGAACACAAATATTGGCTTTCAACGAAATTACCCCAGAATGGAAAATTTTTACTTCCATCGAAATCCCCCAGAACACAAAAAATTCGCTTCCAACGAAATTCCCGCAGAGCACAAAATATTGCTTCCAAAGAAATCACCCTAGAACACAAAAAATTCGCTTCCAACAAAATCACCCCAGAACACAAAAAATTTGCTTCCAAGGAAATGACTCCAATGCACAGAAAACATGCTTACAAAGAAATCACCCCAAAACACAAAAAATTTGCTTCCAACGTACTTAACCCAGAACACAAAAAATTTGCTTCCAACGACATCTACCCAGAACACAAGAAATTCGGGACCAACGAAATCACCCGAGAACACAAAAAAATTCGCTTCCAATGAAATTACCCATACTTCAAAAATTTGCTTCCATCGAAATCACCTTAAAACACAAAAAATAGCTTCCAACTAAAATACCCCAGAACACAAGAAATTCGCTTCCAACGAAATCACCCCAAAGCACAAAAAATTCGCTTCCAACGAAATTACCACAGAACACAAAAAATTCGCTTCCAAAGAAATCACCCCAGAACACAAAAAATTCGCTTCCAAAGAAACGACTCCAGAGCACAGAAAACACGCTACAAACGAAATGACCCCCTACTTCAAAAATTTGCTTCCATCGAAAAAACCGGAGAACACAAAAAATTCTCTTCCAACGATATTACCCCAGAAGACAAAAAATTCTTTTACAACGAAATCTCCTGAGAAAACAAATTTTCGCTTCCAAAAATATCATCCCAGAGCACAAAATATTCGCTTCCAACGAAATCACCCTAGAACGTAAAAATTCCCTTTCAACGAAATCACGCGAGAACATAAAAAATTCGCTTCCAACGAAATCACCCCAGAGCACAAAAAATTCACTTCCAACGAAGTGACTCCAGAGCACAGAAAACACGATTCCAACGAAATGACCCCGTATTTCAAAAATTTGCTTCCATCGAAAAAACCGGAGAACACAAAAAATTCTCTTCCAACGATATTACCCCAGAAGACAAAAAATTCGCTTCCAATGAAATCACCTGGGAACACAAATATTCGCTTTCAACGAAATCACCAGAGAACACAAAAAATTTGCTTCCATAGAAATCACCCCAGAGCACAAAAAATTGGCTTCCAACAAATGACTCCAGAAAATGAAAACACGCTTCCAACGAAATGACCCCCTACTTCAAAAATTTGCTTCAATTGAAAAAACCAGAGAACACAAAAAATTCGCTTCCAACAAAATCACCCCAGAGCACAAAAAATTTGCTTCCAAAGAAATGACTCCAGAGCACAGAAAACACGCTTCCAACTAAAGCCCTCCTGAGCACAAAAAATTTGCTTCCAACAAAATCACCCTAGAACATAAAAAATTCGCTTTCAACGAAATCACCCGAGAACACAAAAAATTCGCTTCCAAAGTAATGACTCCAGAGCACAGAAAACACACTTCCAATGAAATGACCCCAGAAAACAAAAATTTCACTTCCAACGAAATCACCCTAGAACATAAAAAATTCGCTTCCATCGAAATCACCGCAAAACACAAAAATTCACAGCCAACGAAAAGACTCCAGAGCACAGAAAACACACTTCCAACGAAATGACCCCCTACTTGAAAAATTTTCTTCCATCGGAAAAACCAGCGAACACAAAAAATTAGCTTCCAATGAAATTACCCCAAAAGACAAAAAATTAGCTTGCAACGAAATCTCCTGAGAACACAAATATTTGCTTCCGACCAAATCAAGCAAAAACACAAATATTCGCTTCCAACGAAATCACCAAAGAACACAAAAAATTCGCATCCAACGAAATTACCCCAGAATAGAAAAAAATTACTTCCAACCAAATCAACCCAGAGCACAAAAAAATCCCTTCCAACAAAATCACCCAGGAACACAAATATTGGCTTCCAACGAAATTACCCCAGAACTGAAAAAATTTGCTTCCATCGAAATCACCCAAGAACACAAAACTTTGCTCCCAAAGAAATCACCGCAGAACACAAAAATTTCGCTTCCAACGAAATGACTCCAGAACACAGAAAAAACGCTACCAACGAAATCACGCGAAAACACAAAAAATTCGTTTCCAACGAAATCATCCTAGAACACAAAAAATTCGCATCCAATGAAATGACTCCAGAGCACAGAAAACACGGTTCCAATGAAATGACCCCAGAAAACAAAAATTTCGCTTCCATCGAAATCACCGCAAAAGACAAAAATTCACATCCAATAAAAAGACTCCAGAGCACAGAAAACACGCTTCCAACGAAATGACCCCCTATTTCAAAAATTTGCTTCATTCGAAAAAACCGGAGACACAAAGAATTCGCCTCCAACGAAATCACCCCAGAACACAAAAAAATCGCTTCCAACAAAATCACCCCAGAACAAAATCTTTTTCTTTCAACGAAATCACCCCAGAGCTCAAAAAATTCGATTACAACAAAATTACCCCAGAACACAAGAAATACTCTTCCAAAAAAATCGACCCAGAGCACAAAAAATTCGTTTCCAACGAAATCACCCTGGAACACAAAAAATTGGCTTTCTACAAAATCACCCGAGAACACAAAAAAATTTGCTTCCAATGAAATTACCCCAGAACACAAAAAATTGGCTTTCTACAAAATCACCCGAGAACACAAAAAATTTGCTTCCAACGAAATCACCCCAGAGCACAAAAAATTTGCTTCCAACGAAATGACTCCATAGCTAGAAAACACGCTTCGAACGAAATGACCCCCTACTTCAAACATTTGCTTCCATCGAAATCACCCGAGAACACAAAAAATTCGCTTCCAACGAAATCACCCCAGAACATAAAACATTCGCTTCCAACGAAATGACTCCTGAGCACAGAAAACACACTTCCAATGAAATGACCCCCTGCTTCAAAAATTTGCTTCCATCGAAAAAACCGGAGAAAACAAAATATTCGCTTCCAACGAAATTACCCCAGAACACAAAAAAATTCACTTGCAACGAAATCTTCTGAGAACACGAATATTCGCTTCCAACGAAATCACCCCAGAACACAAAAAATTAGCTTCCAACATAATGACTCCAGAGCAGAGAAAACACGCTTCCAACGAAATGACCCCATATTTCAAAAATTTGCTTCCATCGAAAACACAAAAAATTCGCTTCTAACGAAATTACCCCAGAACACAATAAATTCTTTTCCAACGATACCTCCTGAGAACACAAATATTTGCTTCCAAAGAAATCATCCCAGAGGACAAAAAAATTCGCTTCCAATGAAATCACCCTGGAACACAAAAAATTCCCTTTCAACCAAATCACCCGAGAACACAAAAAATTCACGTCCAACAAAATTACCACAGAACAGAAAAATTTTGCTTCCATCGAAATCACCCCTGAACACAAAAAATTCGCTGCCAACGAAATCACCGCAGAACACAAAAAATTTGCTACCAACGAAATCACCCCAGATCACAAAAAATTCGCTTCCTACGAAATGACTCCAGAGCACAGAAAACACGCTTCCAACTAAATGACCCCTGAACACTAAAAATTCGCGGCCAAAGAAATCACCCGAGAACACAAAAAATTCGCTGCCAACGTAATTACCCCAGAACACAAAAAATTCGCTTCCAACGAAATCACCCCAGAGAACAAAAAATTCCCTTCAAACGAAATGACTCCAGAGCACAGAAAACACGATTCCAACGAAATGACCTGCTACTTCAAAAATTTGCTTCGATCGAAGAAACCGGAGAACACAAAAAATTCACTTCCATCGAAATCACCCCAGGACACAGAAAATTCACTTTCAACGAAATCACCCTAGAACACAAAAAATTCCCTTTCAATGAAATCACCCGAGAACACAAAATATTCGCTTCCAACGCAATAACCCCAGAGCACAAAAAATTCCCTTCCAACGAAATGACTCCAGAGCACAGAAAACAGGCTTCCAACGAAATGACCCCAGAACACAAAAAATTCCCTTTCAACGAAATCACCCGAGAACCCAAAAAATTTGCTTCCAACGAAATCACCCAAGAGCACAAAAAATTAGCTTCCAACGAAATGATTCCAGAGCACAGGAAACACGCTTCCAATGAAATGATGCCAGAACACTAAAAATTTCCTTCCAACGAAATCACCCTAGAACACAAAAAATTCCCTTTAAATGAAATCACCCGAGAACACAAAAAATTCACTTCCAACGAAATCACTCCAGAGCACAGAAAACATGCTTCCAACAAAATGACCCCCTACATCAAAAATTTGCTTACATCGAAAAAACCGGAGAACACAAAAAATTCGCTTCCAACAAAATTTCCACAGAACACAAAAAATTCACTTCCAACGAAATCACCCCAGAACACAAAAAATTCGCTTCCAACGAAATGACTCCAGAGCACAGAAAACAGGCTTCCAACGAAATGACACACTATTTCAAAATTTGCTTCCATCGAAAAGACCGGAGAACACAAAAAATTCTCTTCCAACGATATTACCCCAGAAGACAAAAAATTCTTTTCCAACGAAAACTCCTGAGAACACAAATATTCGCTTCCAAAGATATCATCCCAGAGCACAAAAAATTCGCTTCCAACGAAATCACCCTAGAACATAAAAAATTGGCTTCCATCGAAATAACCACAGAAGACAAAAAATTCCCTTCTAACCAAATCACCCCAGAGAACAAAAAATTCCCTTCCAACGAAATCACCCTAGAACATAAAAAATTCGCTTTCAACGAAATCACCAATGAATAGAAAAAATTCGCTTCCAACGAAATCACCCCAGAGCACAAAAAATTCACTGCCAAAGAAATGACTCCAGAGCACAGAAAACACGCTTCCAACGAAATGACCCTCTACTTAAAAAATTTGCTTCCATCGAAAAACCAGAGAACACAAAAAATTTGCTTCCAACGAAATTACCCCAGAACATAAATATTCGCTTGCAACGAAATATCCTGAGAACACAAATATTAGCTTCCAATCAAATCACCCGAGAGCACAAAAAATTCGCTTCCAACGAAATTACCCCAGAACACAAAAAAATTGCTTCCATGAAAACACCCCAGAACACAAAAAATTTGCTTCCAACGAAATGACTCCAGAGCACAGAAAACACACTTCCAACGAAATGACCCCATGCTTCAAAAATTTGCTTCCATCGAAAAAACCGGAGAAAACAAAATATTCGCTTCCAACGAAATTACCCCAGAACACAAAAAAATTCGCTTGCAACGAAATCTTCTGAGAACACGAATATTCGCTTCGAAGGAAATCACCCCAGAACACAAAAAATTAGCTTCCAACATAATGACTCCAGAGCAGAGAAAACACACTTCCAACGAAATGACCCCATGCTTCAAAAATTTGCTTCCATCGAAAAAACCGGAGAAAACAAAAAATTCGCTTCTAAGGATATTACCCCAGAAAACAATAAATTCGCTTCCAACGATACCTCCTGAGAACACAAATATTTGCTTCCAAAGAAATCATCCCAGAGCACAAAAAAATTCGCTTCCAACGAAATCACCCTGGAACACAAAAAATTCCCTTTCAACCAAATCACCCGAGAACACAAAAAATTCACGTCCAACGAAATTACCACAGAACAGAAAAATTTTGCTTCCATTGAAATCACCCCTGAACACAGAAAATTTGCTGCCAACGAAAGCTCCCAGAACACAAAAAATTTGCTACCAACGAAATCACCCCAGATCACAAAATATTCGCTTCCTACGAAATGACTCCAGAGCACAGAAAACACGCTTCCAACTAAATGACCCCAGAACACTAAAAATTCGCGGCCAAAGAAATCACTCGAGAACACAAAAAATTCGCTGCCAACGTAATTACCCCAGAACACAAAAAATTCGCTTCCAACGAAATCAACCTTGAACACAAAAAATTCCCTTTCAACGAAAAGACCCGAGAACAAAAAAATTCGCTTCCAACGAAATCACCCAAGAGAACAAAAAATTCCCTTCCAACGAAATGACTCCAGAGCACAGAAAACACGATTCCAACGAAATGACCTGCTACTTCAAATATTTGCTTCGATCGAAAAAACTGGAGAACACAAAAAATTCACTTCCATCGAAATCACCCCAGGACACAGAAAATTCACTTTCAACGAAATCACCCTAGAACACAAAAAATTCCATTTCAATGAAATCACCCGAGAACACAAAATATTCGCTTCCAACGAAATCAACCCAGAGCACCAAAAATTCTCTTCCAACCAAGTGATTCCAGAGCACAGAAAACACGCTTCCAACAAAATGACCCCCTACTTCAAAAATTTACATCCATCGAAAAAACCAGAGAACACAAAATATGCGCTTCCAACAAAATTTCCACAGAACACAAAAAATTCGCTTCCAACAAAATCACCCCGGATCACAAAATTTCCCTTCCAACGAAATGACTCCAGAGCACAGAAAACAGGCGTCCAAAAAAATGACCCCAGAACACAAAAAATTCCCTTTCAACGAAATCACCCGAGAACACAAAAAATTCACTTCCAATGAAATCAACACAGAGTACAAAAAATTGGCTTCCAACAAAATGACTCCATAGAACAGAAAACAGGCGTCCAAAAAAATGACCCCAGAACACAAAAAAATCCCTTTCCACGAAATCACCCGAGAACACTAAAAATTCGCTTCCAACGAAATCACCCCAGAGCACAAAAAATTCACTTCCAACGAAATGACTCCAGAGCACAGAAAACACGCTTCCAACGAAATGACCCCCTGCTTCAAAAATTTGCTTCCATCAATAAAACCAGAGAAAACAAAAAATTCACGTCCAACGAAATTACCACAGAACAGAAAAAAATTGCTTCCATAGAAATCACCACAGAACACAAAAAATTCGCATCCAATGAAATCTCCTGAGAACACAAATAGTCGCTTCCAATCAGCCACCATTTCACCAAGAGAATAAGCGTGTTTCACGTCCTGTGGAGTCATTTCGTTGGAAGCGAATTTTTTGTGTTCCGGGGTGATTTTGTTGGAAGCGAATTTTTTGTGTTCTGTGGAAATTTTGTTGGAAGCGCATATTTTGTGTTCTCCGGTTTTTTCGATGGATGTAAATTTTTGAAGTAGGGGGTCATTTTGTTGGAAGCGTGTTTTCTGTGCTCTGGAGTCACTTGGTTGGAAGAGAATTTTTGGTGCTCTGGGTTGATTTCGTTGGAAGCGAATATTTTGTGTTCTCGGGTGATTTCATTGAAATGGAATTTTTTGTGTTATAGGGTGATTTCGTTGAAAGTGAATTTTCTGTGTCCTGGGGTGATTTTGATGGAAGTGAATTTTTTGTGTTCTCCAGTTTTTTCGATCGAAGCAAATATTTGAAGTAGCAGGTCATTTCGTTGGAATCGTGTTTTCTGTGCTCTGGAGTCATTTCGTTGGAGGGAATTTTTTGTTCTCTTGGGTGATTTCGTTGGAAGCGAATTTTTTTGTTCTCGGGTCTTTTCGTTGAAAGGGAATTTTTTGTGTTCAAGGTTGATTTCGATGGAAGCGAATTTTTTGTGTTCTCGGGTGATTTCTTTGGCCGCGAATTTTTAGTGTTCTGGGGTCATTTATTTGGAAGCGTGTTTTCTGTGCTCTGGAGTCATTTCGTAGGAAGTGAATATTTTGTGATCTGGGGTGATTTCGTTGGTAGCAAATTTTTTGTGTTCTGGGAGCTTTCGTTGGCAGCAAATTTTTTGTGTTCAGGGGTGATTTCGGTGGAAGCAAAATTTTTCTGTTCTGTGGTACTTTCGTTGGACGTGAATTTTTTGTGTTCTCGGGTGATTTGGTTGAAAGGGAATTTTTTGTGTTCCAGGGTGATTTCGTTGGAAGCGAATTTTTTTGTGCTCTGGGATGATTTCTTTGGAAGCAAATATTTGTGTTCTCAGGAGGTATCGTTGGAAGCGAATTTATTGTTTTCTGGGGTAATATCGTTAGAAGCGAATTTTTTGTTTTCTCCGGTTTTTTCGATGGAAGCAAATTTTTGAAGCATGGGGTCATTTCATTGGAAGTGTGTTTTCTCTGCTCTGGAGTCATTATGTTGGAAGCTAATTTTTTGTGTTCTGGGGTGATTTCCTTGAAAGCGAATATTCGTGTTCTCAGAAGATTTCGTTGCAAGCGAATTTTTTTGTGTTCTGGGGTAATTTCGTTGGAAGCGAATATTTTGTTTTCTCCGGTTTTTTCGATGGAAGCAAATTTTTGAAGCAGGGGGTCATTTCATTGGAAGTGTGTTTTCTGTGCTCTGGAGTCATTTCGTTGGAAGCGAATTTTTTGTGTTCTGGGGTGATTTCATGGAAGCAATTTTTTTGTGTTCTGGGGTAATTTCGTTGGAAACGAATTTTTTGTGTTCTGGTGTGATTTCGTAGGAAGCGAATTTTTTGTGCTCTGGGATGATTTCTTTGGAAGCAAATATTTGTGTTCTCAGGAGGTATCGTTGGAAGCGAATTTATTGTTTTCTGGGGTAATATCGTTAGAAGCGAATTTTTTGTTTTCTCCGGTTTTTTCGATGGAAGCAAATTTTTGAAGCATGGGGTCATTTCGTTGGAAGTGTGTTTTCTCTGCTCTGGAGTCATTATGTTGGAAGCTAATTTTTTGTGTTCTGGGGTGATTTCCTTGAAAGCAAATATTCGTGTTCTCAGAAGATTTCGTTGCAAGCCAATTTTTTTGTGTTCTGGGGTAATTTCGTTGGAAGCGAATATTTTGTTTTCTCCGGTTTTTTCGATGGAAGCAAATTTTTGAAGCATGGGGTCATTTCGTTGGAAGTGTGTTTTCTGTGCTCTGGAGTCATTTCGTTGGAAGCGAATTTTTTGTGTTCTGGGGTGTTTTCATGGAAGCAATTTTTTGTGTTCTGGGGTAATTTCGTTGGATGCGAATTTTTTTGTGCTCTCGGGTGATTTGATTGGAAGCTAATATTTGTGTTCTCAGGATATTTCGTTGCAAGCGAATATTTATGTTCTGGGGTAATTTCGTTGGAAGCTAATTTTTTGTGTTCTCCGGTTTTTCGATGGAAGCAAATTTTTTAAGTAGAGGGTCATTTCGTTGGAAGTGTGTTTTCTGTGCTCTGGAGTCATTTCTTTGGCAGTGAATTTTTTGTGCTCTGGGGTGATTTCGTTGGAAGCGAATTTTTTCTATTCTTTGGTGATTTCGTTGAAAGCGAATTTTTTATGTTCTAGGGTGATTTTGTCGGAAGGGAATTTTTTGTTCTCTGGGGTGATTTGGTTAGAAGGGAATTTTTTGTCTTCTGTGGTTATTTCGATGGAAGCCAATTTTTATGTTCTAGGGTGATTTCGTTGGAAGCGAATTTTTTGTGCTCTGGGATGATATCTTTGGAAGCGAATATTTGTGTTCTCAGGAGTTTTCGTTGGAAAAGAATTTTTTGTCTTCTGGGGTAATATCGTTGGAAGAGAATTTTTTGTGTTCTCCGGTCTTTTCGATGGAAGCAAATTTTGAAATAGTGTGTCATTTCGTTGGAAGCATGTTTTCTGTGCTATGGAGTCATTTCGTTGGAAGCGAATTTTTTGTACTCTGTGGTGATTTCGTTGGAAGTGAATTTTTTGTGTTCTCGGGTGATTTCGTTGAAAGGGAATTTTTTGTGTTCTGGGGTCATTTCTTTGGAAGCCTGTTTTCTGTGCTCTGGAGTCATTTCGTTGGAAGCGAATTTTTTGTGTTCTGGGTGATTTCGTTGGAAGTGAATTTTTTGTGTTCTGTGGAAATTTTGTTGGAAGCGAATTTTTTGTATTCTCCGGTTTTTTCGATGGAAGCAAATTTTTGAAGTAGGGGGTCATTTTGTTGGAAGCATGTTTTCTGTGCTCTGGAGTTACTTGGTTGGAAGAGAATTTTTTGTGCTCTGGAGTGATTTCGTTTGAAGGGAATTTTTTGTTCTCTGGGGTGATTTCTTTGGCCGCGAATTTTTAGTGTTCAGGGGTCATTTAGTTGGAAGCGTGTTTTCTGTGCTCTGGAGTCATTTCGTAGGAAGCGAATTTTTTGTGATCTGGGGTGATTTCGTTGGTAGCAAATTTTTTGTGTTCTGGGGTGATTTCATGGAAGCAATTTTTTTGTGTTCTGGGGTAATTTCGTTGGAAACGAATTTTTTGTGTTCTGGTGTGATTTCGTTGGAAGCGAATTTTTTGTGCTCTGGGGTGATTTGATTGGAAGCTAATATTAGTCTTCTCAGGATATTTCGTTGCAAGCAAATTTTTATGTTCTGGGGTAATTTCGTTGGAAGCTAATTTTTTGTGTTCTCCAGTTTTTCGATGGAAGCAAATTTTTTATGTAGAGGGTCATTTCGTTGGAAGCGTGTTTTCTGTGCTCTGGAGTCATTTCTTTGGCAGTGAATTTTTTGTGCTCTGGGGTGATTTCTTTGGAAGCGAATTTTTTCTATTCTCAGGTCATTTCGTTGAAAGCGAATTTTTTATGTTCTAGGGTGATTTCGTTGGAAGCGAATTTTTTGTGCTCTGGGATGATATCTTTGGAAGCGAATATTTGTGTTCTCAGGAGTTTTCGTTGGATAAGAATTTTTTGTCTTCTGGGGTAATATCGTTGGAAGAGAATTTTTTGTGTTCTCCGGTCTTTTCGATGGAAGCAAATTTTGAAATAGTGTGTCAATTCGTTGGAAGCATGTTTTCTGTGCTATGGAGTCATTTCGTTGGAAGTGAATTTTTTGTACTCTGTGGTGATTTCGTTGGAAGTGAATTTTTTGTGTTCTCGGGTGATTTCGTTGAAAGCGAATTTTTTGTGTTCTGGGGTCATTTCTTTGGAAGCCTGTTTTCTGTGCTCTGGAGTCATTTCGTTGGAAGCGAATTTTTTGTGTTCTGGGGTGATTTCGTTGGAAGTGAATTTTTTGTGTTCTGTGGAAATTTTGTTGGAAGCGAATTTTATGTGTTCTCCGGTTTTTTCGATGGAAGCAAATTTTTGAAGTAGGGGGTCATTTTGTTGAAAGCATGTTTTCTGTGCTCTGGAGTTACTTGGTTGGAAGAGAATTTTTTGTGCTCTGGAGTGATTTCGTTGGAAGTGAATTGTTTGTGTTTCGGGTGATTTCATTTAAAGGGAATTTTTTGTGTCCTAGGGTGATTTCGTTGGAAGCGCATTTTTTGTTTTCTGGGGTAAGTACGTTGGAAGCGAATTTTTTGTGTTCTCGGGTGATTTCATTGAAAGGAAATTTTTAGTGTTCTGGCATCATTTCATTGGAAGCCTGTTTTCTGTGCTCTGGAATCATTTCGTTGGAAGCTAATTTTTTGTGCTCTTGGGTGATTTCGTTGGAAGCAAATTTTTTGGGTTCTCGGGTGATTTCGTTGAAAGGGAATTTTTTGTGTTCTAGGGTGATTTCTTTGGAAGTGAATTTTCTGTGTTCTGGGGTGATTTCGATGAAAGTGAATTTTTTGTTGTCTGGTTTTTTCAATCAAAGCAAATTTTTGAAGTATGGGGTCATTTCATTGGAATCGTGTTTTCTGTGCTCTGGAGTCATTTTGTTGGAAGGGAATTTTTTTGTGCTCTGGGGTGATTTCGTTGGAAGCGAATATTTTGTGTTCTCGGGTGATTTCATTGAAAGGGAATTTTTTGTGTTCTAGGGTGATTTCGTTGAAATTGAATTTTCTGTGTACTGGGGTGATTTCGATGGAAGTGAATTTTTTGTGTTCTCCGGTTTTTTCGATCGAAGCAAATTTTTGAAGTAGCAGGTCATTTCGTTGGAATCGTGTTTTCTGTGCTCTGGAGTCATTTCGTTTGAAGGGAATTTTTTGTTCTCTGGGTTCATTTCGTTGGAAGCGAACTTTTTGTTCTCAGGTGATTTCGTTGAAAGGGAATTTTTTGTGTTCAAGGTTGATTTCGTTGGAAGCGAATTTTTTGTGTTCTGGGGTGATTTCCTTGGAAGCGAAATTTTTGTGCTCTGGGGTGATTTGGTTAGAAGGGAATTTTTTGTCTTCTGTGGTTATTTCGATGGAAGGAATTTTTTTGTGCTCTGGGGTGATTGCGTTGGAAGCGTGTTTTCTGTGCTCTGGAATCATTTCGTTGGATGCTAATTTTTTGTGCTCTTGGGTGATTTTGTTGGAAGCAATTTTTTTTGGGTTCTAGGGTGATTTCGTTGAAAGGGAATTTTTTGTGTTCTGGGGTCATTTCGTTGGAAGGAATTTTTTTGTGCTCTGGGGTGATTGCGTTGGAAGCGTGTTTTCTGTGCTCTGGAATCATTTCGTTGGAATCGAATTTTTTGTGTTCTGCGTTGATTTCGATGGAAGAAAATTTTTTCCGTTCTGGGGTAATTTTGTGGGAAGCGAATATTTTTGTTCTCAGGTGATTTATTGGAAGGGAATTTTTTGTGCTCTGGGGTGATTTCGTCGGAAGCATATTTTTTCTATTCTGGGGTAATTTCGTTGGACGTGAATTTTTTTGTTCTCAGGTGATTTCATTGAAAGTGAATTTTTTTGCTTTAGGGTGATTTCATTGGATGCAGATTTTTTGTGCTCTGGGGTGATTTCTTTGGAAGCGAATATTTGTGTCCTCAGAAGATTTTGTTGGAAGCAAATTTTTTGTGTTCTGGGGTAATTTCGTTCGAAGCGATTTTTTTGTGTTCTGGGTTGATTTCGTTGGAAGCAATTTTTTGTGTTCTAGGGTGTTTTCGTTGGAAGCGTATTTTTTGTGTTCTCAGGTTTTCTCGATGGAAGTAAATTTTTGAAGTAGGGGGTCATTTCGTTGGAGGCATGTTTTCTGTCCTCTGTAGTCATTTCGTTGGAAGCGAATTTTTTGTGTTCTGCGGTGATTTCGATGGAAGGAAATTTTTTCCGTTCTGGGGTAATTTTGTGGGAAGCCAATATTTTTGTTCTCAGGTGATTTATTGGAAGGGAATTTTTTGTGCTCTGGGGTGATTTCGTTGGAAGAATTTTTTTCCGTTCTGGGGTAATTTCTTTAGAAGCCAATATTTTTGTTCTCGGGTGATTTTGTTGGAAGGGAATTTTTTGTGCTCTGGGTTGATTTGGTTGTAACTAAATTTTTTCTATTCTGGGGTAATTTCGTTGGACGTGAATTTTTTTGTTCTCAGGTGATTTCGTTGAAAGTGATTTTTTTTTTGCTTTAGGGTGATTTCATTGGATGCGGATTTTTTGTGCTCTGGGGTGATTTCTTTGGAAGCGAATATTTGTGTCCTCAGGAGATTTTGTTGGAAGTGAATTTTTTGTGTTCTGGGGTAATTTCGTTGGAAGCGAATTTTTTGTGTTCTCCGGTTTTTTTGATGGAAGCAAATTTTTGAAGTAGGGGGTCATCTCGTTGGTAGCGAAATTTTTTGTGTTCTGGGGTAATTTCGTTGGAAGCGAAATATTTTGTGTTCTCAGGTGATTTCGATGGAAACAAATTTTTGAAGTATGGGGACATTTCGTTGGAAGCTATTTTATGTGCTTTGGGGTGATTTCGTTGGAAGCGAATTTCTTGTGTTCAGGGGTAATTTCGTTTGAAGCAAATTTTTTGTGTTCTGGGGTGATTTCGATGGAAGCGAATATTTTGTGTTCTGTGTTGATTTCATTGGAAATGAATATTTGTGTTCTCAGAGATTTCATTGCAAGGAAATTTTTTGTGCTCTGGGGTGATTTTGTTGGAAGCGAATTTTTTGTATTCTCAGGAGATTTCATTGCAAGCTAATTTTCTGTGTTCTGGGGTGATTTCTTTGGAAGCGAATTTTTTGTGTTCTCGGGGGATTTCAATGATAGGGAATTTTTGTGTTGTAGGGTGATTTCTTTGGAAGAGAAATTTTTGTGCTCTGGGATGATATCTTTGAGAACGAATATTTGTTTTCTCAGGAGATTTCGTTGCAAAAGAATTTTTTGTCTTCTGGGGAAATTTTGTTGGAAGCAAATTTTTTGTGTTCTGGGGTGATTTCGATGGTAGCAAATTTTTGAAGTATGGGGTCATTTTGTTGGACGCGTGTTTTCTATGCTCTGGAGTCATTTCTTTGGAAGCAAATTTTTTGTGCTCTGGGTTGATTTCTTCGGAAGCGAATTTTTTGTGTTCTCGGGTGATTTAGATGGAAGCAATTTTTTGAAGAATGGGGTCATTTCGTTGAAAGCAAATTTTTTTGTGTTCTGGGGTGATTTCATTGGAAGAGAAATTTTTGTGTGCTCAGGATTTTTTGATGGAAGCAAATTTTTTGTGCTTTGGAGTGATTTGGTTGGAAGCGAATTTTTTGTCTTCTATGGTGATTTCGATGGAAGCGAATTTTTTATGTTCTAGAGTGATTTCGTTGAATGCGAATTATTTGTGTTCTGGAGTCATTTCATTGGAAGCGTGTTTTCTGTGCTCTGGAGTCATTTTGTTGGAAGCGAATTTTTTGTGCTCTGTGATGTTTTCTTTGGAAGCAAATATTTGTGTTCTCAGTAGATTTCGTTGGTAGCGAATTTTTTGTGTTCTGGGGTAATTTCGATGGAATAGAAATATTTATGCTCTCAGGATTTTTCGATGGAAGCAAATTTTTGAAGTAGGGAGTCATTTCGTTGGAAGCGTGTTTTCTGTGCTCTGGAGTCATTTCGTTGGAAGGGAATTTTTTGTGCTCTGGGGTGATTTCGTTGGAAGCGAATTTTTTTGTGTTCTCAGGTGATTTCGTTGAAAGGGAAGTTTTTGTGTTCTAGGGTGATTTCGTTGGAAGAGAATTTTCTGTGTTCTGGGGTGACTTCGATGGAAGTGAATTTTTGTGTTCTCCGGTTATTTCAATGTAAGCAAATTTTTGAAGTAGGGGGTCATTTCGTTTTAATCGTGTTTTCTGTGCTTTGGAGTCATTTCGTTGGAAGGGAATTTTTTGCGCTCTGGGGTGATTTCGTTGTAAGCGAACTTGTTTGGGCTCTGGGATGATTTCTTCGGAAGCGAATATTTGTGTTCTCAGGAGATTTCATTGGAAGCGAATTTTTTGTGTTCTGTGGTGATTTTTATGGAAGCAAATTTTTTTCTGTTCTGTGGTAATTTCGTTGGACGTGAATTTTTTGTGTTCTCGGGTCATTTCGTTGGAAGCGTGTTTTCTGTGCTATGGAGTCATTTTGTTGGAAGGGAATTTTTTGTACTCTGTGTTGATTTCGTTGGAAGTGAATTTTTTGTGTTCTCGTGTGATTTCGTTGAAAGGGAATTTTTTTGTGTTCTGGGGTCATTTCGTTGGAAGCCTGTTTTCTGTGCTCTAGAGTCATTTGTTTGGAAGCGAATTTTTTGTGTTCTGGGGTGATTTCGTTGGAAGCTAATTTTTTGTGTTCTCGGGTGATTTCGTTGAAACGGAATGTTTTGTGTTCTAGGGTTATTTTGTTGGCAGCGAATTTTTTGTGTTCATGGGTGATTTCAATGGAAGCAAAATTTTTCTGTTTTGTGGTAATTTCGTTGGACTTGAATTTTGTGTGTTCTCGGGTGATTTCATTGAAAGGGAATTTTTTGTGTTCCAGGGTGATTTCGTTGGAAGCGAATTTTTTTGTGCTCTGGGATGATTTCTTTGGAAGCAAATATTTGTGTTCTCAGGAGAGATCGTTTGAAGCGAATTTATTGTGTTCTGGGGTAATTTCATTGGAAGCGAATTTTTTGTTTTTGGGTGATTTCGATAGAAGCATATTTTTGAAATATGGGGTCATTTCGTTGGAACCGTGTTTTCTCTGCTCTGGAGTCATTATGTTGGAAACTAATTTTTTGTGTTCTGGGGTGATTTCGTTGGAAGCGAATTTTTTGTTTTCTCGGGTGATTTTAATGGAAGCAAATTTTTGAAGTATGGGATCATTTCTTTGGCAGCGTGTTTTCTGTGCTCTGGAGTCATTCCGTTTAAAAGCAAATTTTTTGTTATCTGTGGTGATTTCGATGGAACCAAATTTTTTCTGTTCTGTGGTAATTTTGTTGGACCTGAATTTTTGGTTTTCTCCGGTTTTTTTGATGGAAGCAAATTTTTGAAGCAGGGGGTCATTTCGTTGGAAGCCTGTTTTCTGTGCTCTGGAGTCATTTCTTTGGAAGGGAATTTTTTGTGCTCTTGGGTGATTTTGTTGGAAGTGAATTTTTTGTGTTCTCAGATGATTTCATTTAAAGGGAATTTTTTGTGTTCTAGGGTGATTTCGTTGGAAGCCAATTTTTTGTGTTCTGGAGTAATTACGTTGGAAGCGAATTTTTTGTGTTCTGTGGAAATTTTGTTGGAAGCGAATTTTTTGTGTTCTCCGGTTTTTTCGATGGAAGTAAATTTTTGAAGTAGGGGGTCATTTTGTTGGAAGCGTGTTTTCTGTGCTCTGGAGTCACTTGGTTGGAAGAGAATTTTTGGTGTTCTGGGTTGATTTCGTTAGAAGCGAATTTTTTGTGTTCTCAGGTGATTTCATTTAAAAGGAATTTTTTGTGTTCTAGGGTAATTTCGTTGGGAGCGCATTTTTTGTTTTCTGGGGTAATTACGTTGGAAGCGAATTTTTCGTGTTCTCGGGTGATTTTGTTGAAAGGAAATTTTTAGTTTTCTGGCATCATTTCATTGGAAGCGTGTTTTCTGTGCTTGGAGTCATTTCGTTGGAAGCGAATTTTTTGTGTTCTCGGGTGATTTCGTTGAAAGGAAATTTTTAGTGTTCTGGCATCATTTCATTGGAAGCGTGTTTTCTGTGCTCTGGAGTAATTTCGTTGGAAGCGAATTATTTGTGCTCTTCGGTGATTTCGTTGGAAGCAAAACTTTTGGGTTTTCGGGTAATTTCGTTGAAAGTGAATTTTCTGTGTCCTGGGGTGATTTCGATGGAAGTGAATTTTTTGTGTTCTCCGGTTTTATCGATCGAAACAAATTTTTGAAGTAGCGGGTCATTTCGTTGGAATCATGTTTTCTGTGCTCTGGAGTCATTTCGTTGGAAGGGAATTTTTTGTACTCTGGG
The DNA here is from genome assembly GCF_030254825.1 of Meriones unguiculatus. Taxonomy (NCBI): domain Eukaryota; kingdom Metazoa; phylum Chordata; class Mammalia; order Rodentia; family Muridae; genus Meriones; species Meriones unguiculatus. Next base: position 59,681,797 of record NC_083353.1, read on the forward strand.
GTGATTTCATTGGAAGCGAATTTTTTTGTTCTCGGGTGATTTCGTTGGAAGCGAATTTTTTGTGTTGTGGGGTAATTACGTTGGAAGCAATTTTTTTGTGTTCTCGGGTGATTTCTTTGGCCGCGAATTTTTAGTTTTCTGGGGTCATTTAGTTGGAAGCGTATTTTTTGTGCTCTGGAGTCATTTTGTTGGAAGCGAATTTTTTGTGATCTGGGGTGATTTCGTTGGAAGCAAACTTTTTGTGTTTTGGGGTGATTTCGTTGGAAGCGAATTTTGTTGTGTTCTGGGGTAATTTCGTTGGAAGCGAATTTTTTGTGTTCTCGGTTGATTTCGATGGAAGCAAATTTTTCGAGTATGGTATCATTTCATTCGTAGCGTGTTTTCTGTGCTCTGGAGTCATTTCGTTGGAAGGGAATTTTTTGTGCTTTCGGGTGATTTTGTTGGAAGCAAATTTTTTGTGTTCTCAGATGATTTCGTTTAAAGGGAATTTTTTGAGTTCTGGGGTCATTTCGTTGGAAGCAATTTTTTTGTGTTCTGGGGTAATTTCGTTGGAAGTGAATTTTTTGTTTTCGGATCATTTCAATGGAAGCAAATTTTTGAAGTATGGTATCATTTCATTCGAAGTGTGTTTTCTGTGCTCTGGAGTCATTTTGTTGGAAGTGAAAATTTGTGTTCTCAGACGATTTTGTTGCAAGCGAATTTTTTTTTCCAGTTTTTTCGATGGAAGCAAATTTTTGAAGTGGGGGCCATTTCGTTCGAAGCTCGTTTTCTGTGCTCTGGAGTAATTTCGTTGGAAGGGAATTTTTTGTGCTTTGGGCTGATTTCGTTGGAAGCGAATTTTTTGTGTTCTGGTGTGATTTCGTTGAAAGGGAATTTTTTTGTGTTCTGGGGTCATTTCTTTGGAAGCCTGTTTTGAGTGCTCTGGAGTCATTTCGTTGGAAGCGAATTTATTGTGTTCTGTGGAAATTTTGTTGGAAGCGAATTTTTTGTGTTTTCCGATTTTTTTCTGTTCTGTGGTAATTTGGTTGGACGTGAATTTTTGGTTTTCTCTGGTTTTTTTGATGGAAGCAAATTTTTGAAGCAGGGGGTCATTTCGTTGGAAGCGTGTTTTCTGTGCTCTGGAGTCATTTCGTTGGAAGCGAATTTTTTGTGTTCTGGGGTGATTTTGTTGGAAGCAAATTTTTGGTGCTCTGGGGTGATTTGATTGGAAGCTAATATTTGTGTTCTCAGGATATTTCATTGCAAGCAAATTTTTTGTGTTCTGGGGTAATTTCGTTGGAAGCGAATTTTTTGTGTTCTCCGGTTTTTTCGAGGGAAGCAAATTTTTTAAATAGAGGGTCATTTCGTTGGAAGCGTGTTTTCTGTGCTCTGGAGTCATTTCTTTGGCAGTGAATATTTTGTGCTCTGGGGTGATTTTGTTGGAAGCTAAATTTTTGTGTTCTCGGCTGATTTCGTTGAAAGGGAATTTTTTGTGTTCCAGGATGATTTCGTTGGAAGCGAAATTTTTTGTGCTCTGGGATGATTTCTTTGGAAGCAAATATTTGTGTTCTCAGGAGAGATCGTTTGAAGCGAATTTATTGTGTTCTGGGGTAATTTCGTTGGAAGCGAATTTTTTATGCTCTGGGATGATTTCTTTGGAAGCAAATATTTGTGTTCTCAGGAGAGATCGTTTGAAGCGAATTTATTGTGTTCTGGGGTAATTTCGTTGGAAGCGAATTTTTTGTGTTTTCGGGTGATTTCGATAGAAGCAAATTTTTGAAGCAGGGGGTCATTTCGTTGGAATCGTGTTTTCTGTGCTCTGGAGTCATTTCGTTGGAAGGGAATTTTTTGTACTCTGGGGTGATTTCGTTGGAAGCGAATTTTTTGTGCTCTGTGGTGATTTCGATGGAACCAAACTTTTTCTGTTCTGTGGTAATTCTGTTGGACCTAAATTTTTGGTTTTCTCCGTTTTTTTTTGATGGAAGCAAATTTTTGAAGCAGGGGGTCATTTCGTTGGAATCGTGTTTTCTGTGCTCTGGAGTCATTTCGTTGGAAGGGAATTTTTGTACTCTGGGGTGATTTCGTTGGAAGCGAATTTTTTTGTTCTCGGGTGATTTCGTTGGAAGCGAATTTTGTTGTGTTCTGGGGTAATTACGTTGGATGCAATTTTTTGTGTTCTCGGGTGATTTCTTTGGCAGCGAATTTTTAGTGTTCTGGGGTCATTTAGTTGGAAGCGTATTTTTTGTGCTCTGGAGTAATTTCGTTGGAAGCTAATTTTTTGTGATCTGGGGTGATTTCGTTGGAAGCAAACTCTTTGTGTTTTGGGGTGATTTCGTTGGAAGCGAATTTTGTTGTGTTCTGGGGTAATTTCGTTGGAAGCGAATTTTTTGTGTTCTCGGTTGATTTCGATGGAAGCAAATTTTTCAAGTATGGTATCATTTCATTCGAAGCGTGTTTTCTGTGCTCTGGAGTCATTTCGTTGGAAGGGAATTTTTTGAGCTCTCGGGTGATTTTGTTGGAAGCAAATTTTTTGTGTTCTCAGATGATTTCGTTTAAAGGGAATTTTTTGTGTTCTAGGGTGATTTCGTTGGAAGCCAATTTTTTGTGTTCTGGAGTAATTACGTTGGAAGCAAATTTTTTGTGTTCTCGGGTGATTTCGTTGTCCGCGAATTTTTATTGTTCTGGGGTCATTTCGTTGGAAGCGTGTTTTCTGTGCTAAGGAGTCATTTTGTTGGAAGCGAATTTTTTGTACTCTGTGTTGATTTCGTTGGAAGTGAATTTTTTGTATTCTCGGGTGACTTCGTTGAAAGGGAATTTTTTGTGTTCTGGGGTAATTTCTTTGGAAGCCTGTTTTCTGTGCTCTGGAGTCATTTCATTGGAAGCGAATTTTTTGTGTTCTGGGTGATTTCGTTGGAAGTGAATTTTTTGTGTTCTGTGGAAATTTTTTTGGAAGCGAATTTTTTGTGTTCTCAGGTTTTTTCGATGGAAGCAAATTTTTGAAGTAGGGGGTCATTTTGTTGGAAGCATGTTTTCTGTGCTCTGGAGTTACTTGGTTGGAAGAGAATTTTTTGTGCTCTGGAGTGATTTCGTTGGAAGTGAATTTTTTGTGTTCTCGGGTGATATCATTTAAAGGGAATTTTTTTCGATGGAAACAAATTTTTGAAGTATGGGATAATTTCGTTGGAGGTGTGTTTTCTGTGCTTTGGAGTCATTTCATTGGAATCAAAATTTTTGTGTTTTGGGTGATTTCGTTGGTAGCGAATTTTTTGTGTTCTCGGGTGATTTTGTTTGAAGTGAGTTTTTATGGTCTAGGGTGATTTCGTTGCAAGCGAATTTTTTGTGTTCTGGGGTAATTTCTTTGGAAGCGAATTTGTTGTGTTCTCGGGTGATTTCGTTGAAAGCAAATTTTTTATGTTCTAGGGTGATTCCGTTGGAAGCGAATTTTCTGTGTTCTCGGGTGATTTCGTTGGAAGCGTGTTTTCTGTGCTCTGGAGTCATTTCGTTGGAAGTGAATTTTTTGTGCTGTGGTGTGATTTCGTTGGAAGCAAATTTTTTGTGTTCTCGGGTGATTTCGTTTGAAGCGAGTTTTTTATGTTCTAGGGTGATTTCGTTGCAAGCGAATTTTTTGTGTTCTGAGGTAATTTCTTTGGAAGCGAATTTGTTGTGTTCTCGGGTGATTTCGTTGAAAGCATTTTTTATGTTCTAGGGTGATTTCGTTGGAAGCGAATTTTTTGTGCTCTGGGGTGTTTTGTTTGGAAGCGAATTTTTTGTCTTCTTTGGTGATTTCAATAGAAGCGAATTTTCTGTGTTCTCGGGTGATTTCGTTGGAAGCGTGTTTTCTGTGCTCTGGAGTCATTTCGTTGGAAGCGAATTTTTTGTACTCTGGGGTGATTTCGTTGGAAGCGAATATTTTTGTTTTCAGGAGATTTCATTGCAAGCGAAATTTTTGTGTTCTCGGGTGATTTCGTTGAAAGGAAATTTTTGTGTTCTAGGGTGATATCTTTGGAAGCGAAGTTTTTGTGCTCTGGGATGATATCTTTGGATGCGAATATTTGTGTTCTCAGGAGATTTCGTTGGAAAAGAATTTTTTTTCTTCTGGGCTAATAATGTTGGAAGAGAATTTTTTGTGTTCTTGGGTGATTTCTTTGAAAGGGAATTTTTGTGTTCTAGGGTGATTTCGTTGGAATCGAATTTTTTGTGCTCTAGGATGATATCTTTGGAAGCGAATATTTGTGTTCTCAGGAGATTTCATTGGAAAGAATTTTTTGTCTTCTGTGGTATTATCGTTAGAAGAGAATTTTTTGTTTTCTCCGGTCTTTTCGATGGAAGCAAATTTTGAAGTATGGGGTCATTTTGTTGGAAGCGTGTTTTCTGTGCTCTGGAGTCATTTCGTTGGAAGCGAATTTTTTGTGTTCTGGGGTGATTTCGTTGCAAGCGAATTTTTTGTGTTCTGGGGTAATTTCTTTGGAAGCGAATTTGTTGTGTTTTCGGGTGATTTCGTTGAAAGCAAATTTTTCATGTTCTAGGGTGATTTCGTTGGAAGCAATTATTTTGTGCTCTGGGGTGATTTGTTTGGAAGCGAATTTTTTGTCTTCTGTGGTGATGTCAATAGAAGCGAATTTTCTGTGTTCTCGGGTGATTTCGTTGGAAGCGAATTTTTTGTGCTCTGGGGTAATTTTGTTGGAAGCGAATATTTGTGTTCTCAGGAGATTTCGTTGCAAGCGAATTTTTTGTGTTCTGGGGTAATTTCGTTGGAAGTGAATTTTTTGTGTTCTCGGGTCATTTTGTTGCAAGCAAATATTTCTGTTCTCAGGAGATTTCGTTGGAAAAGAAATTTTTGTCTTCTGGGGTAATTTCGTTGGAAGCGAATTTTTTGTGTTCTTGGCTGATTTCGATGGAAGCAAATTTTTGAAGTATGGGGTCATTTCGTTTGAAGCGTGTTTTCTGTGCTCTGGAGTCATTTCGTTGGAAGCGAATTTGTTGTGTTCTCGGGTGATTTCGTTGAAAGCAAATATTTTATTTTCTAGGGTGATTTCGTTGGAAGCAAATTTTTTGTGTTCTGGGGTGATTTGTTTGGAATCGAATTTTTTGTTTCCTGTGGTGATTTCAATAGAAGCGAATTTTCTGTGTTCTCGGGTGATTTCGTTGGAAGCGTGTTTTCTGTGCTCTGGAGTCATTTCGTTAGAAGCGAATTTTTTGTGCTCTGGGATGATATCTTTGGAAGCGAATATTTGTGTTCTCAGGAGATTTCGTTGGAAAAGAATTTTTTTGTCTTCTGGGGTAGTGTCGTTGGAAGAGAATTTTTTGTGTTCTCCGGTTTTTTCGATGGAAGCAAATTTTGGAAGTAGGGGGTCATTTCATTGGAAGCGTGTTTTCTGTGCTATGGAATCATTTCGTTGGAAGCAAATTTTTTGTGCTCTTGGGTGATTTCGTTGGAAGCGAATATTTGTGTTCTCAGGAGATTTCGTTGCAAGCGAATTTTTTGTGTTTTGTGGTAATTTCGTTGAAAGTGAATTTTTGTGTTCTCCTTTCAATTCGTTGAAAGGGAATTTTTGCGTTCTAGGGTGATTTCGTTTGAAGCAAATTTTTTGTGCTCTGGGATGATATCTTTGGAAGTGAATATTTGTGTCCTCAGGAGATTTCGTGGGAAAAGAATTTTTGTCTTCTGGGGTAATATCGTTGGAAGAGAATTTTTTGAGTTCTCCGGTTTTTTCGATGGAAACAAATTTTTGAAGTAGGGGGTCATTTCGTTGGAAGCATATTTTCTGTGCTCTGAGGTGATTTCGTTGGAAGCGAATATTTGTTTTTCTCAGGAGATTTTTTTGAAAGGGAATTTTTTTGTTCTAGGGTGATTTCTTTGGAATCTAACTTTTTGTGCTCTGGGATGATATCGTTGGAAGCGAATATATGTGTTCTCAGGAGATTTCGGTGGTAAAGAGTTTTTTGTGTTCTCCGGTTTTACGATAGAAGCAAATTTTTGAAGTAGGGGGTCATTTCGTTGGAAGCGTGTTTTCTGTGTTCTGGAGTCATTTCGTTGGAAGCGAATTTTTTTTGTTCTCGGGTGTTTTCTTTGAAAGGGAATTTTTGTTTTCTGAGGTGATTTCGTTGGAAGCGAATTTTTTCTGTTCTGGGATGATATCTTTGGAAGCGAATATTTGTGTTCTCAGGAGATTTCGTTGCAAAAGAATTTTTTGTCTTCTGGGGTAATGTCGTTGGAAGAGAATATTTTGTGTTCTCCGGTTTTTTCGATGGAAGCAAATTTTGGAAGTAGGGGGTCATTTCGTTGGAAGCGTGTTTTCTGTGCTATGGAATCATTTCGTTGGAAGCGAATTTTTTGTGCTCTTGTGTGATTTCGTTGGAAGCGAATATTTGTGTTCTCAGGAGATTTCGTTGAAAGCGAATTTTTTGTGTTTTGTTATTAATTTCGTTGAAAGCGAATTTTTGTGTTCTCCTGTGAATTCGTTGAAAGGGACTTTTTGCGCTCTAGGGTGATTTCGTTTGAAGCGAATTTTTTGTGCTCTGGGATGATTTCGTTGGAAGCGAATTTTTTGTGATCTCGGGTGATTTCTTTGAAAGGGAATTTTTGTGTTCTAGGGTGATTTCGTTGGAAGGGAATTTTTTGTGCTCTGGGATGATATCTTTGGAAGTGAATATTTGTGTTCTCAGGAGATTTCGTGGGAAAAGAATTTTTGTCTTCTGGGGTAATATCGCTGGAAGAGAATTTTTTGAGTTCTCCGGTTTTTTCGATGGAAGCAAATTTTTGAAGTAGGGGGTCATTTCGTTGGAAGCGAATTTTTTTGTGCTCTGGGGTGATTTCGTTGGAAGCGAATATTTGTGTTCTCAGGAGATTTTTTTGAAAGGGAATTTTTTTGTTCTAGGGTGATTTCATTTGAATCGAACTTTTTGTGCTCTGGGATGATATCGTTGGAAGCGAATATATGTGTTCTCAGGAGATTTCAGTGTTAAAGAGTTTTTTGTGTTCTCCGGTTTTACGATAGAAGCAAATTTTTGAAGTAGGGGGTCATTTCTTTGGAAGCCTGTTTTCTATGTTCTGGAGTTATTTCGTTGGAAGCGAATTTTTTTTGTTCTCGGGTGTTTTCTTTGAAAGGGAATTTTTTTGTTATAGGGTGATTTCGTTGGAATCGAATTTTTTGTGCTCTGGGATGATATCTTTGGAAGCGAATATATGTGTTCTCAGGAGATTTCGTTGGAAAAAATTTTTTGTCTTCTAGGGTAATATTGTTGGAAGAGAATTTTTTGTGTTCTCCGTTTTTTTCGATGGAAGCAAATTTTTGAAGTAGGGGTTCATTTCGTTGGAAGCGAATTTTTTTGTGCTCTGGGGTGATTTCATTGGAAGCGAATATTTGTGTTCTCAGGAGATTTCGTTGCAAGCGAATTTTTTGTCTTCTGAGATGATTTCGTTGGAAGTGAATTTTTTGTGTTCTCGGGTAATTTCCTTGAAAGGGAATTTTTGCGTACTAGGGTGATTTCGTTGGAAGCGAATTTTTTGTGTTCTGGGGTTAATTCGTTGGAAGCGATTTTTTTGTGTTCTCCGGTGATTTCCTTGAAAGGGAATTTTTGCGTTCTAGGGTGATTTCTTTGGAAGCGATTTTTTGTGCTCTGGGATGATATCTTTGGAAGCGAATATTTGTGTTCTCAGGAGATTTCGTGGGAAAAGAATTTTTTGTCTTCTGGGGTAATATCGTTGGAAGCGAATTTTTTCTGTTCTCGGGTGATTTCGATGGAATCAAATTTTTGAAGTATGGGATCATTTCGTTGGAAGCATGTTTTCTGTGCTCTGGAGTCATTTCGTTGGAAGTGAATTTTTTGTGTTCAGAGGTGATTTCGTTGGAAGCGAATTTTTTGTCTTCTGGGGTAATTACGTTGGAAGCGAATTTTTGGTGTTCTTGGGTGATTTCGTTGAAAACTGATTTTTTGTGTTCTAGCATGATTTCCTTGGAAGCGAATTTTTTTGTGTTCTGGGGTGATTTCGATGGAAGGAAATTTTTTCTGTTCTGTGGTAATTTCTTTGGACGTGAATTTTTTGTGTTCTCGGGAGATTTCGTTTAAAGGGAATTTTTTGTGTTCTAGGGTGATATCTTTGGAAGCAAATTTTTTTGTGCTCTAGGATGATTTTTTGGAAGCAAACATTTGTATTCTCATGAGATTTCGTTGGAAGAGAATTTTTTGTGTTCTGGGGTAATATTGTTGGAAGAGAATTTTTTGTGTTCTCCGGACTTTTGGATGGAAGCAAATTTTTGAAAGAGGGGGTCATTTCGTTGGTAGCGTGTTTTATGTGCTCTGGAGTCATTTCGTTGGAAGCAAATTTTTTGTGTTCTGTGGTGATTTCATTGGAAGCGAATATTTGTGTTCTCAGGTGATTTCGATGGAAGCAAATTTTTGAAGTATGGGGTCATTTTGTTGGAAGCGTGTTTTCTGTGCTCTGGAGTCATTTCATTGGAAGCGAATTTTTTGTGTTCTGGGGTGATTTCGTCAGAAGCGAATTTTTGTGTTCTCAGGTGATTTCGATGGAAGCAAATTTTTGAAGTATGGGATCATTTCGTTGGAAGCAAATTTTTTATGTTCTGAGGTGATTTCGTTGGAAGCGAATTTTTTGTGTTCTTGGGTGATTTCGATGGAAACAAATTTTTGAAGTATGGGATAATTTCGTTGGAGGCGTGTTTTCTGTGCTTTGGAGTCATTTCATTGGAATCGAAATTTTTGTGTTTTGGGTGATTTCGTTGGTAGCGAATTTTTTGTGTTCTCGGGTGATTTCGTTTGAAGTGAGTTTTTATGGTCTAGGGTGATTTCGTTGCAAGCGAATTTTTTGTGTTCTGGGGTAATTTCTTTGGAAGCGAATTTGTTGTGTTCTCGGGTGATTTCGTTGAAAGCAAATTTTTTATGTTCTAGGGTGATTCCGTTGGAAGCGAATTTTCTGTGTTCTCGGGTGATATCGTTGGAAGCGTGTTTTCTGTGCTCTGGAGTCATTTCATTGGAAGTGAATTTTTTGTGCTGTGGTGTGATTTCGTTGGAAGCGAATTTTTTGTGTTCTGGGGTAATTTCTTTGGAAGCGAATTTGTTGTGTTCTCGGGTGATTGCGTTGAAAGCAAATTTTTTATGTTCTAGGGTGATTTTGTTGGAAGCGAATTTTTTGTGCTCTGGGGTGTTTTGTTTGGAAGCGAATTTTTTGGCTTCTTTGGTGATTTCAATAGAAGCGAATTTTCTGTGTTCTCGGGTGATTTCGTTGGAAGCATGTTTTCTGTGCTCTGGAGTGATTTCGTTGGAAGCGAATTTTTTGTACTCTGGGGTGATTTCGTTGGAAGCGAATATTTTTGTTTTCAGGAGATTTCATTGCAAGCGAAATTTTTGTGTTCTCGGGTGATTTCGTTGAAAGGGAATTTTTGTGTTCTAGGGTGATATCTTTGGAAGCGAAGTTTTTGTGCTCTGGGATGATATCTTTGGATGCGAATATTTGTGTTCTCAGGAGATTTCGTTGGAAAAGAATTTTTTTTTCTTCTGGGCTAATAATGTTGGAAGAGAATTTTTTGTGTTCTTGGGTGATTTCTTTGAAAGGGAATTTTTGTGTTCTAGGGTGATTTCGTTGGAATCGAATTTTTTGTGCTCTAGGATGATATCTTTGGAAGCGAATATTTGTGTTCTCAGAAGATTTCATTGGAAATGAATTTTTTGTCTTCTGTGGTATTATCGTTAGAAGAGAATTTTTTGTGTTCTCCGGTCTTTTCGATGGAAGCAAATTTTGAAGTATGGGGTCATTTTGTTGGAAGCGTGTTTTCTGTGCTCTGGAGTCATTTCGTTGGAAGCGAATTTTTTGTGTTCTGGGGTGATTTCGTTGGAAGCGAATTTTTTGTGTTCTGGGGTAATTTCGATGGAAGTTATTTTTTTCTTTTCTCGGGTGATTTCGATGGAAGCAAATTTTTAAAGTATGGGATCATTTCATTGGAAGCGAATTTTTTATGTTCTGGGGTAATTTCTTTGGAAGCGAATTTTTTGTGTTCTCGGGTGATTTCGTTGAAAAGGAATTTTTGTGTTCTAGGGTGATTTCGTAGGAAGCGAATTTTTGGGGCTCTGAGATGGTATCTTTGGAAGTGAATATTTGTGTTCTCAGGAGATTTCGTTGGAAAAGAAATTTTTGTCTTTGGGGGTAATTTCGTTGGAAGCAATTTTTTGTGCTGTGTGGTGATTCCGTTGGAAGCGAATTTTTTGTGCTTTGGGGTGATTTGTTTGGAAGTAAATTTTTTATCTTCTGTGGTGATTTCAATAGAAGCGAATTTTCTGTGTTCTCGGGTGATTTCGTTGGAAGCATGTTTTCTGTGCTCTGGAATCATTTCGTTGGAAGCGAATTTTTTGTGCTCTGGCATGATTTCGTTGGAAGCGAGTTTTTGTGTTCTCGGGTGATTTCGTTTGAAGCGAGTTTTTTATGGTCTAGGGTGATTTCGTTGCAAGCGAATTTTTTGTGTTCTGGGGTAATTTCGTTGGAAGCGAATTTGTTGTGTTTTCGGGTGATTTCGTTGAAAGCAAATTTTTCATGTTCTAGGGTGATTTCGTTGGAAGCAACTTTTTTGTGCTCTGGGGTGATTTGTTTGGAAGCGAATTTTTTGTCTTCTGTGGTGATGTCAATAGAAGCGAATTTTCTGTGTTCTCGGGTGATTTCGTTGGAAGCGAATTTTTTGTGATCTGGGGTGATTTTGTTGGAAGCCAATATTTGTGTTCTCAGGAGATTTCGTTGCGAGCGAATTTTTTGTGTTCTTTGGTAATTTCGTTGGAAGTGAATTTTTTGTGTTCTCGGGTCATTTTGTTGGAAGCGAATATTTCTGTTCTCAGGAGATTTCGTTGGAAAAGAAATTTTTGTCTTCTGGGGTAATTTCGTTGGAAGCGAATTTTTTGTGTTCTTGGCTGATTTCGATGGAAGCAAATTTTTGAAGTATGGGGTCATTTCGTTTGAAGCGTGTTTTCTGTGCTCTGGAGTCATTTCGTTGGAAGCGAATTTGTTGTGTTCTCGGGTGATTTCGTTGAAAGCAAATATTTTATGTTCTAGGGTGATTTCGTTGGAAGCAACTTTTTTGTGTTCTGGGGTGATTTGTTTGGAAGCGAATTTTTTGTCTTCTGTGGTGATTTCAATAGAAGCGAATTTTCTGTGTTCTCGGGTGATTTCGTTGGAAGCGTGTTTTCTGTGCTCTGGAGTCATTTCGTTGGAAGCGAATTTTTTGTGCTCTGGGATGATATCTTTGGAAGCGAATATTTGTGTTCTCAGGAGATTTCGTTGGAAAAGAATTTTTTGTCTTCTGGGGTAATTTCGTTGGAAGAAAATTTTTTGTGTTCTCCGGTTTTTTCGATGGAAGCAAATTTTGGAAGTAGGGGGTCATTTCATTGGAAGCGTGTTTTCTGTGCTATGGAATCATTTCGTTGGAAGCGAATTTTTTGTGCTCTTGGGTGATTTCGTTGGAAGCGAATATTTGTGTTCTCAGGAGATTTCGTTGCAAGCGAATTTTTTGTGTTTTGTGGTAATTTCGTTGAAAGTGAATTTTTGTGTTCTCCTTTCAATTCGTTGAAAGGGAATTTTTGCGTTCTAGGGTGATTTCGTTTGAAGCGAATTTTTTGTGCTCTGGGATGATATCTTTGGAAGTGAATATTTGTGTTCTCAGGAGATTTCGTGGGAAAAGAATTTTTGTCTTCTGGGGTAATATCGTTGGAAGAGAATTTTTTGAGTTCTCCGTTTTTTTCGATGGAAACAAATTTTTGAAGTAGGGGGTCATTTCGTTGGAAGCATATTTTCTGTGCTCTGAGGTGATTTCGTTGGAAGCGAATATTTGTTTTTCTCAGGAGATTTTTTTGAAAGGGAATTTTTTTGTTCTAGGGTGATTTCTTTGGAATCGAACTTTTTGTGCTCTGGGATGATATCGTTGGAAGCGAATATATGTGTTCTCAGGAGATTTCGGTGGTAAAGAGTTTTTTGTGTTCTCCGGTTTTACGATAGAAGCAAATTTTTGAAGTAGGGGGTCATTTCGTTGGAAGCGTGTTTTCTGTGTTCTGGAGTCATTTCGTTGGAAGCGAATTTTTTTTGTTCTTGGGTGTTTTCTTTGAAAGGGAATTTTTGTTTTCTGAGGTGATTTCGTTGGAAGCGAATTTTTTCTGTTCTGGGATGATATCTTTGGAAGCGAATATTTGTGTTCTCAGGAGATTTCGTTGCAAAAGAATTTTTTGTCTTCTGGGGTAATGTCGTTGGAAGAGAATATTTTGTGTTCTCCGGTTTTTTCGTTGGAAGCAAATTTTGGAAGTAGGGGGTCATTTCGTTGGAAGCGTGTTTTCTGTCCTATGGAATCATTTCGTTGGAAGCAAATTTTTTGTGCTCTTGGGTGATTTCGTTGGAAGCGAATATTTGTGTTCTCAGGAGATTTCGTTGCAAGCGAATTTTTTGTGTTTTGTTATTAATTTCGTTGAAAGCGAATTTTTATGTTCTCCTGTGAATTCGTTGAAAGGGACTTTTTGCGTTCTAGGGTGATTTCGTTTGAAGCGAATTTTTTGTGCTCTGGGATGATTTCGTTGGAAGCGAATTTTTTGTGATCTCGGGTGATTTATTTGAAAGGGAATTTTTGTGTTCTAGGGTGATTTCGTTGGAAGGGAATTTTTTGTGCTCTGGGATGATATCTTTGGAAGTGAATATTTGTGTTCTCAGGAGATTTCGTGGGAAAAGAATTTTTGTCTTCTGGGGTAATATCGCTGGAAGAGAATTTTTTGAGTTCTCCGGTTTTTTCGATGGAAGCAAATTTTTGAAGTAGGGGGTCATTTCGTTGGAAGCATATTTTCTGTACTCTGAGGTGATTTCGTTGGAAGCGAATATTTGTTTTTCTCAGGAGATTTTTTTGAAAGGGAATTTTTTTGTTCTAGGGTGATTTCTTTGGAATCGAACTTTTTGTGCTCTGGGATGATATCGTTGGAAGCGAATATATGTGTTCTCAGGAGATTTCGGTGGTAAAGAGTTTTTTGTGTTCTCCGGTTTTACGATAGAAGCAAATTTTTGAAGTAGGGGGTCATTTCTTTGGAAGCGTGTTTTCTGTGTTCTGGAGTCATTTCGTTGGAAGCGAATTTTTTTTGGTCTCGGGTGTTTTCTTTGAAAGGGAGTTTTTTTGTTCTAGGGTGATTTCGTTGGAATCGAATTTTTTGTGCTCTGGGATGATATCTTTGGAAGCGAATATATGTGTTCTCAGGAGATTTCGTTGGAAAAAATTTTTTGTCTTCTAGGGTAATATTGTTGGAAGAGAATTTTTTGTGTTCTCCGTTTTTTTCGATGGAAGCAAATTTTTGAAGTAGGGGTTCATTTCGTTGGAAGCGAATTTTTTTGTGCTCTGGGGTGATTTCTTTGGAAGCGAATATTTGTGTTCTCAGGAGATTTCGTTGCAAGCGAATTTTTTGTCTTCTGGGATGATTTCGTTGGAAGTGAATTTTTTGTGTTCTCGGGTAATTTCCTTGAAAGGGAATTTTTGCGTACTAGGGTGATTTCGTTGGAAGCGAATTTTTTGAGTTATGGGATGATATCTTTGGTAGCAAATATTTGTGTTCTCAGGAGATTTCGTTGCAAGCGATTTTTTTGTGTTCTGGGGTTAATTCGTTGGAAGCGATTTTTTTGTGTTCTCCGGTGATTTCCTTGAAAGGGAATTTTTGCGTTCTAGGGTGATTTCTTTGGAAGCGATTTTTTGTGCTCTGGGATGATATCTTTGGAAGCGAATATTTGTGTTCTCAGGAGATTTCGTGGGAAAAGAATTTTTTGTCTTCTGGGGTAATATCGTTGGAAGCGAATTTTTTCTGTTCTCTGGTGATTTCGATGGAATCAAATTTTTGAAGTATGGGATCATTTCGTTGGAATCATGTTTTCTGTGCTCTGGAGTCATTTCGTTGGAAGTGAATTTTTTGTGTTCTGAGGTGATTTCGTTGGAAGCGAATTTTTTGTCTTCTGGGGTAATTACGTTGGAAGCGAATTTTTTGTGTTCTTGGGTGATTTTGTTGAAAACTGATTTTTTGTGTTCTAGCATGATTTCCTTGGAAGCGAATTTTTTTGTGTTCTGGGGTGATTTCGATGGAAGGAAATTTTTTCTGTTCTGTGGTAATTTCTTTGGACGTGAATTTTTTGTGTTCTCGGGAGATTTCATTGAAAGGGAATTTTTTGTGTTCTAATGTGATTTCGTTGGAAGCAAATTTTTTTGTGCTCTAGGATGATTTTTTGGAAGCAAAAATTTGTATTCTCATGAGATTTCGTTGGAAGAGAATTTATTGTGTTCTGGGGTAATATTGTTGGAAGAGAATTTTTTGTGTTCCCCGGACTTTTGGATGGAAGCAAATTTTTGAAAGTGGGGGTCATTTTGTTGGTAGCGTGTTTTCTGTGCTCTGGAGTCATTTCGTTGGAAGCAAATTTTTCGTGTTCTGTAGTGATTTCATTGGAAGCGAATATTTGTGTTCTCAGGAGATTTCGTTGCAAGTGAATTTTTTGTGTTCTCAGGTGATTTCCTTGAAAGGGAATTTTTGTGTTCTAGGGTGATTTCTTTGGAAGCGAAGTTTTTGTGCGCGGGGATGATATCTTTGGAAGCAAGTATTTGTGTTATCAGGAGATTTCATTGGAAAAGAATTTTTTGTCTTCTGGGGTAATATCGTTGGAAGAGAATTATTTGTGTTCTCCAGTCTTCTCGATGGAAGCAAATTTTTGAAGTAGGGAGTCATTTCGTTGGAAGCGTGTTTTCTGTGCTCTGGAGTCATTTCGTTGGAAGCAAATTTTTAGTGCTGTGTGGTGATTTTGTTGGAAGCGAATTTTTTGTGTTCTCGGGTGATTTCGTTGGAAGCGAATTTTATGTCTTCTGGGGTAATTTCGTTGGAAGCAAATTTTTTTCTGTTCTCAGGTGATTTCGATGGAAGCAAATATTTGAAGTATGGGATCATTTTGTTGGAAGCATGTTTTCTGTGCTCTAGAGTCATTTCGTTGGAAGTGAATTTTTTGTGTTCTGGAGTGATTTCGTTGGAAGCGAATTTTTTGTCTTATGGGGTAATTTTGTTGGAAGCGAATTTTTTGTGTTCTCAGGTGATTTCGTTGAAAGGTAATTTTTTGTGTTCTAGCATGATTTCATTCGAAGCAAATTTTTTTGTGTTCTGGGGTAATTTCGATGGAAGGAAATTTTTTCTGTTCTGTGGTAATTTCGTTGAACATGAATTTTTTGTGTTCTCGGGTGATGTCGTTGAAAGTGAATTTTTTTTGTTCTAGGGTGATTTCCTTGGAAGCGAATTTTTTTGTGCTCTGGGATGATGTCTTCGGAAGCCAATATTTGTGTTCTCAGGAGATTTCGTTGAAAGCGAATTTTTTGTGTTCTGGGGTAATATTGTTGGAAGAGAATTTTCTGTGTTCTCCGGACTTTTAGATGGAAGCAAATTTTTGAATTAGGGGGTCATTTTGTTGGATGTGTGTTTTCTGTGCTCTGGAGTCATTTCGTTGTAAGCGAATTTTTTGTGGTCTGGGGTGATTTCGATGAAAGCGAATATTTGTATTCTCAGGAGATTTCGTTGCAAGCGAATTTTTTGTGTTCTGGTGTGATTTCGTTGGAAGCAAATTTTTTGTGTTCTCGTGTGATTTCATTGAAAGGGAATTTTTGTGTTCTAGGGTGATTTCGTTGGAAGCAAATTTTTTGTGCTCTGGAATGATATCTTTGGAAGCGAATATTTGTGTTCTCAGGAGATTTCGTTGGAAAAGAAATTTTTGTCTTCTGGGGTAATTTCGTTGGAAGTGAATTTTTGTGTTCTTGGGTGATTTTGATGGAAGAAAAATTTTGAAGGACGGGATCATTTCCTTGAAGTCGTGTTTTCTGTGCTCTGGCGTGATTTCGTAAGAAGCGAATTTTTTGTGTTCTCGGGTGATTTCGTTTGAAGCGAGTTTTTTATGTTCAAGGGTGATTTCGTTGCAAGCGAATTTTATGTGTTCTGGGGTAATTTCGTTGGAAGCGAATTTGTTGTGTTTTCGGGTGATTTCGTTGAAAGCATATTTTTTATGTTCTAGGGTGATTTAGCTGGAAGCAACTTTTTTGTCTTCTGTGGTGATTTCAATAGAAGCGAATTTTCTGTGTTCTCGGGTGATTTCGTTGGAAGCATGGTTTCTGTGCTCTGAAATCATTTCGTTGGAAGCGAATTTTTTGTGCTCTGGGGTGATTTCGTTGGAAGCGAATATTTGTGTTCTCAGGAGATTTCGTTGCAAGTGAATTTTTTGTTCTAGGGTGATTTCGTTGGAAGCGTATTTTTTGTGTTCTGTGATTTCGTTGAAAGGGAATTTTTGTGTTCCAGGGTGATTTCGTTGGAAGCGAATTTTTTGTGCTCTGGGATGATATCTTTGGAAGCGAATATTTGTGTTCTAGGAGATTTCGTTCCAAAAGAATTTTTTATCTTCTGGGGTAATGTCGTTGTAAGAGAATTTTTTGTGTTCTCCGGACTTTTCGATGGAAGCAAATTTTTGAAATAGGGGGTCATTTAGTTGGAAGCGTGTTTTCTCTGCTCTGGAGTCATTTCGTTGGTAGCAAATTTTTTGTGCTCTGTGGTGATTTCTTTGGAAGCGAATATTTGTGTTCTCAGGAGATTTCGTTGCAAGTGAATTTTTGTGTTCTAGGGTGATTTCTTTGGAAGCGAAGTTTTTGTGCGCTGGGATGATATTTTTGGAAGCAAGTATTTGTGTTATCAGGAGATTTCGTTGGAATAGAATTTTTTGTCTTCTGGGGTAATATCGTTGGAAGAGATTTTTTTGTGTTCCCCAGTCTTCTCGATGGAAGCAAATTTTTGAAGTAGGGGGTCATTTCGTTGGAAGCATGTTTTCTGTGCTCTGTGGTGATTTCGTTGGAAGCAAATTTTTTGTGCTGTGGGGTGATTTCGTTGGAAGCGAATTTTTTGTGTTCTCGGGTGATTTCATTGGAAGCGAATTTTTTGTGTACTTGGGTGATTTCATTTAAAGGGAATTTTTGTGTTCTAGGGTGATTTCGTTGGAATCGAATTTTTAGTGCTCTGGGATGATATCTTTGGAAGCGAATATTTGTGTTCTCAGGAGATTTCGTTGGAAAAGTATTTTTTGTCTTCTGGGGTAATATCGTTAGAAGAGAATTTTTTGTGTTCTCCGGTCTTTTCGATGGAAGCAAATTTTTGAAGTATGGGGTCATTTCATTGGAAGCGTGTTTTCTATGCTCTGGAGTCATTTCGTTGGAAGCGATTTTTTTGTGTTCTGGGGTGAATTCGTTGGACTCGAATTTTTTTTGTTCTGGGGTAATTTCGTTGGAAGCGAATTTTTTCTGTTCTCGTGGAATTTCGATGGAAGCAAATTTTTAAAGTATGGGATCATTTCATTGGAAGCGTGTTTTCTGTGCTTTGGAGTCATTTCGTTGGAAGCAAATTTTTTGTGCTCTGTGGTGATTTCTTTGGAAGCGAATATTTGTGTTCTCAGGAGATTTCGTTGCAAGTGAATTTTTGTGTTCTATGGTGATTTCTTTGGAAGCGAAGTTTTTGTGCGCTGGGATGATATTTTTGGAAGCAAGTATTTGTGTTATCAGGAGATTTCGTTGGAATAGAATTTTTTGTCTTCTGGGGTAATATCGTTGGAAGAGATTTTTTTGTGTTCCCCAGTCTTCTCGATGGAAGCAAATTTTTGAAGTAGGGGGTCATTTCGTTGGAAGCATGTTTTCTGTGCTCTGGAGTCACTTCGTTGGAAGCGAATTTTTTGTGCTCTGTGGTGATTTCTTTGGAAGCGAATATTTGTGTTCTCAGGAGATTTCGTTGCAAACGAATTTTTTGTGTTCTTGTGTGATTTCGTTGAAAACTAATTTTTTGTGTTCTAGCATGATTTCGTTTGAAGCGAATTTTTTGTGTTCTGGGGTGATTTCGAAGGAAGGAAATTTTTTCTGTTCTATGGTAATTTCGTTGGACGTGAATTTTTTGTGTTCTCGGGAGATTTCGTTGAAAGGGAATTTTTTTGTGCTCTGGGATGATATCTTTGGAAGTGAATATTTGTGTTCTCAGGAGATTTCTTGGGAAAAGAATTTTTGTCTTCTGGGGTAATATCGTTGGAAGAGAATTTTTTGAGTTCTCCGGTTTTTTTGATGGAAGCAAATTTTTGAAGTAGGGGGTCATTTCGTTGGAAGCATATTTTTGTGCTATGGGGTGATTTCGTTGGAAGCGAATTTTTTGTGTTCTCGGGTGATTTCTTTGAAAGGGAATTTTTGTGTTCTAGGGTGATTTCGTTGGAAGGAAATTTTTTGTGCTCTGGGATGATATCTTTGGAAGGGAATATTTGTGTTCTCAGGAGATTTCGGTGGAAAAGAGTTGTTTGTGTTCTCCGGTTTTACGATAGAAGCAAATTTTTGAAGTAGGGGGTCATTTCGTTGGAAGCGTGTTTTCTGTGTTCTGGAGTCATTTCGTTGGAAGCGAATCTTTTTTGTTCTCGGGTGATTTCTTTGAAAAGCAATTTTTGTTTTCTCAGGTGATTTCGTTGGAAGCGAATTTTTTCTGCTCTGGGATGATATCTTTGGAAGCGAATATTTGTGTTCTCAGGAGATTTCTTTGGAAAAGAATTTTTTGTCTTCTGGGGTAATGTCCTTGGAAGAGAATTTTTTGTGTTCTCCGGTTTTTTCGATGAAAGCAATTTTATGAAGTAGTGGGTCATTTCGTTGGAAGTGTGTTTTCTGTGCTCTGGAGTCATTTCGTTGCAAGCGAATTTTTTGTTCAGGGGTGTTTTCGTTGGAAGCGAATTTTTTGTGTTCTCTTGTGATTTCGTTTAAAGGGAATTTTTGTGTTCTAGGGTGATTTCGTTGGAAGCGAATTTTTTGTGCTCTGGGATGATATCTTTGGAAGCGAATATTTGTGTTCTCAGGAGATTTCGTTGCAAAAGAATTTTTTGTCTTCTGGGGTAATGTCGTTGGAAGAAAACTTTTTGTGTTCTCCGGTTTTTTCGATGGAATCAAATTTTTGAAGTAGGGTTTCACTTCGTTGGAAGCGTGTTTTCTGTGCTCTGGAGTCATTTCGCTGGAAGCGAATTTTGTGTGCTCTGGGGTGATTTCGTTGGAAGCGAAATTTTTGTGTTCTCCGGTTTTTTCTATGGAAGTAAATTTTTGAATTAGGGATTCATTTCGTTCGAATCGTGTTTTCTGTACTCTGGAGTCATTTCGTTGAAACGGAATTTTTTGTGCTCTGGGGTGATTTCGTTGGAAGCGAATTTTTTTGCGTTCTTAGGTGATTTCGTTGAAAGCTAATTTTTTGTGTTCTAGCATGATTTTGTTGGAAGCGAATTTTTTGTGTTCTCGGGTGATTTCAATGGAAGCAAATTTTTTCTTTTCTGTGGTAATTTCGTTAGAAGCGATTTTTTTGTGTTTTCGGGTGATTTCATTGAAAGGGAATTTTTGTGTTCTAGGGTGATTTCGTTGGAAGCGAATTTTTTGTGCTCTGGGATGATATCTTTGGAAGTGAATATTTGTGTTCTCAGGAAATTTCGTTGGAAAGAATTTTTTGTCTTCTGGGGTAATATCGTTGGAAGAGAATTTTTTGTGTTCTCCGGTATTTTCGATGGAAGCAAATTTTTGAAGTAGGGGGTCATTTCATTGGAAGCGTGTTTTCTGTGCTCTAGAGTCATTTCGTTGGAAGCGAATTTTTTGTGCTCAGGTGTGATTTTGTTGAAAGCGAATATTTGTGTTCTCAAGAGATTTCGTTGCAAGCGAAGTTTTTGTGTTCTGGGGTGATTTCTTTGGAAGCGAAATTTTTCTGTTCTCAGGTGATTTCGTTGAAAGGGAATTTTTGTGTTCTAGGGTGATTTTTTTGGAAGCAAATTTTTTGTACTAGGGAATGATATATTTGGAAGCGAATATTTGTGTTCTCAGGAGATTTCGTTGGAAAAGAATTTTTTGTCTTCTGGGGTAATATCGTTGGAAGAAAATTTTTTGTGATCTCCGGTCTTTTCGAAGGAAGCAAATTTTTGAAGTAGGGGGTCATTTCGTTGGAAGCGTGTTTTCTGTGCTCTGGAGTAATTTCGTTGGAAGCGAATTTTTTGTGCTCTGGGGTGATTTCGTTGGAAGGGAATTTTTTGTGTTCCATGGTGATTTTGTTGGAAACGAATTTTTTGTGTTTTGGGGTAATTACGTTCGAAGTGAATTTTTGGTGTTCTCGCGATATTTCGATGGAAGCAAATTTTTGAAGTAGGAGGTCATTTTGTTGGAATCATGTTTTCTGTGCTCTGGAGTCATTTCGTTGGAAGGGAATTTTTTGTGCTCTGGGGTGATTTTGTTGGAAGGGAATTTTTTGCGCTCTGGGGTGATTTCGTGGAAGCGAATTTTTTGTGTTCTTCGGTGATTTCGTTGAAAGCTAATTTTTTGTGTTTAGCGTGATTTCGTTGGCAGCGAATTTTTTGTGTTCTCGGGTGATTTCGATGGAAGGAAATTTTTTCTGTTCTGTGCTAATTTCGTTGCAAGCGAATATTCTCTGTTCTCGGGTGATTTTTTGGAAAGGGAATTTTTGTGTTCTAGGGTGATTTCGTTGGAATCGAATTTTTTGTGCTCTGGGATGATATCTTTGGAAGCGAATATTTGTGTTCTCAGGAGACTTCTTTGGAAAAGAATTTTTTGTCTTCTGGGGTAATGTCCTTGGAAGAGAATTTTTTGTGTTCTCCGGTTTTTTCGATGGAAGCAATTTTATGAAGTATGGGGTCATTTCGTTGGAAGCGTGTTTTCTGTGCTCTGGAGTCATTTCGTTGGAAGCGAATTTTTTGTGCTCTGGGGTGATTTCGTTGGAAGCGAATATTTGTGTTCTCAGGAGATTTCGTTGCAAATGAATTTTTTTTTGTTTTTAGGTGATTCCGTTGGAAGCGATTTTATTGTGTTCTCAGGTGATTTCGTTGGAAGGGAATTTTTGTGTTCTAGGGTGATTTCGTTGGAAGCGAATTTTTTGTGCTCTGGGATGATATCTTTGGAAGCGAATATTTGTGTTCTCCGGTTTTTTCGATGGAAGCAAATTTTTGAAGTAGGGGGTCATTTCATTGGAAGCGTGTTTTCTGTGCTCTGGAGTCATTTCGTTGGAAGCGAATTTTTTGTGCTCTGTGGTGATTCCGTTGGAAGCGAATTTTTTGTGTTCTCAGGTGATTTCGTTTAAAATTATTTTTTTGTGTTCTAGCGTGATTGCGTTGGAAGCGAATTTTTTGTGTTTTGGGGTTATTTCGATGGAAGCAAATTTTTTCTGTTCTGTGGTAATTTCGTTGCACGTTAATTTTTTCTGTTCTCGGGTGATTTCGTTGATTTTTTTGTGTTCTAGGGTGATTTTGTTGGAAGCGAATTTTTTTGTTCTATGGGATGATTTCTTTGGAAGCGAATATTTGTGTTTTCAGGAGATTTCGTTGCAAGCGAATTTTTTGTGTTCAGGGGTAATTTCGTTGAGAGAGAATTTTTTGTGTTCTCAGGTGATCTCGATGGAAACAAATTTTTGAAGTAGGGGGTCATTTCTTTGGAAGCATGTTTTCTGCGTTCTGGAGTCATTTCGTTGGAAACGAATTTTTTGTGCTCTGGGGTGATTACGATGGAAGCAAATTTTTTGTGTTGTCGGGTGATTTCGTTGAAAGGGAATTTTTGTGTTCTAGGGTGATTTCGTTGGAAGCAAATTTATTGTGCTCTGGGATGATATCTTTGGAAGCGAATATTTGTGTTCTCAGGAGATTTCATTGAATAAGAATTTTTTGTCTTCTGGGGTAATATCGTTGGAAGAGAATTTTTGTGTTCTCCTGTCTTTTCGATGGAAGGAAATTTTTGAAGTAGTAGATCACTTCGTATGAAGAGTGTTTTCTGTGCTCTGGAGTCATTTCTTTCGAAGCGATCTTTTTGTGTTTTAGGGTGATTTTGATGTAAGCAAATTTTTTGTTCTGTGGTAATTTCGTTTTAACTTGAATTTTTTGTGTTCTGGTGTGATTTAGTTGAAAGGGAATTTTTTGTGTTCCAGGGTGATTTTGTTGGAAACGAATTTTTTTGTGCTTTGGGATGATTTCTTTGGAAGCGAATATTTGTGTTATCAGGAGATTTCATTGGAAGCGAATTTTTGTGTTCTTGGGTAATTTTGTTGGAAGCGAATTTTTTGTGTTCTGGGGTGATTTCTTTGTAAGCGAATATTTGTGTTCTCAGAAGATTTATTTGCAAGCGAATATTTTGTGTTTTGGGGTAATTACGTTGTAAGTGAATTGTTGGTGTTCTCGGGATATTTTGATGGAAGCAAATTTTTGAAGTAGGAGGTCATTTTGTTGGAATCATGTTTTCTGTGCTCTGGAGTCATTTTGTTGGAAGGGAATTTTTTGTGCTCTGGGGTGATTTTGGTGGAAGCGAATTTTTTGTGTTCTCGGGTAATTTCGTTGAAAGATAATTTTATGTGCTCTGGGATGATATCTTTGGAAGCAAATATTTGTGTTCTCAGGAGATTTTTTTGGGAAAGAAATTTTTGTCTTCTGGGGTAATTTCGTTTGAAGTGAATTTTTTGTGTTCTCGGGTGATTTCGATAGAAGCAAATTTTTGACTTATGGGATCATTTAGTTGGAGGCGAATTTTTTGTGTTCTGGGGTAATTTCGTTGGAGGCGAATTTTTTGTGTTCTGGGGTAATTTCGTTGGAAGCGAATTATTTGTGTTCTTTAGTTTTTTCAATGGAAGCAAATTTTTGAAGTAAGGGGTCATTTCATTCGAATCGTGTTTTCTATACTCTGGAGTCATTTCGGTGGAAGGGAATTTTTTGCGCTCTGGGGTGATTTCGTTGGAAGCAAATTTTTTGTGTTCTTCGGTGATTTCGTTGAAAGCTAATTTTTTGTGTCTAGCGTGATTTCTTTTGAAGCGAATTTTTTGTGTTCTCGGGTGATTTCGATGGAAGCAAATTTTTTCTGTTCTGTGCTAATTTCGTTGGAAGGGAATTTTCTCTGTTCTCGGGTGATTTCTTTGAAAGGGAATTTTTGTGTTCTAGGGTGATTTCGTTGGAAGCGAATTTTTTCTACTCTGTGATGATATCTTTGGAAGCGAATATTTGTGTTCTAAGGAGATTTCTGTGCTCTGGAGTCATTTTGTTGGAAGCGAATTTTTTGTGTTCTGGGGTGATTTCGATGGTAGCAAATTTTTGAAGTATGGGATCATTTCGTTGGTAGCATGTTTTCTATGCTCTGGAGTCATTTCTTTGGAAGCCAATTTTTTGTGCTCTGGGGTGATTTCGTTGGAAGCGAATTTTTTGTGCTCTGGGATGATATCTTTGGAAGCGAATATTTGTGTTCTCAGGAGATTTCTTTGGAAAAGAATTTTTTGTCTTCTGGGGTAATATCTTTGGAAGAAATTTTTTTGTGATATCCGGGCTTTTCGAAGGAAGCAAATTTTTGAAGTAGGGGGTCATTTCATTGGAAGCGTGTTTTCTGTGCTATGGAGTCATTTCATTGGAAGCGAATTTTTTGTGCTCTGGGGTGATTTCGTTGGAAGCAAATTTATTGTGCTCTAGGATGATATCTTTGGAAGCGAATATTTGTGCTCTGGGGTGATTTCATTGAAAGCCAATATTTGTGTTCTAAGGAGATTTCGTTGCAAGCGAATTTTTTGTGTTCTGGGTTGATTTCCTTGGAAGCAAAATTTTTGTGTTCTCGGGTGATTTCGTTGAAAGGGAATTTTTGTGTTCTAGGGTGATTTTGTTGGAAGCAAATTTTTTGTGCTCTGGGATGACATCTTTGGAAGCGAATATTTGTGTTCTCAGGAGATTTCGTTGGGAAAGAATTTATTGTCTTCTGGGGTAATATCGTTGGAAGAGAATTTTTTGTGTTCTCCGGTCTTTTCGATGGAAGCAAATTTTTGAAGTAGGGGGTCATTTCGTTGGAAGCATGTTTTCTGTGCTATGGAGTCATTTCATTGGAAGCGAATATTTTGTGCTCTGTGGTGATTCTGTTGGAAGCGAATTTTTTTGTTCTCAGGTGTTTTCGTTTAAAATTAATTTTTTGTGTTCTAGCGTGATTGCGTTGGAAGTGAATTTTTTGTGTTTTGGGACGATTTCGATGGAAGCAAATTTTTTCTGTTTTGTGGTAATTTTCTTGAACGTGAATTTTTTCTGTTCTCGGTTGATTTCGTTGAACGGGAATTTTTTGTGTTCTAGGGTGATTTTGTTGGAAGCGAATTTTTTTGTGCTCTGGGATGATTTCTCTTGAATCGAATATTTGTGTTATCAGGAGATTTCATTGGAAGCAAATTTTTTGTGTTCTGGGGTCATTTCATTGGAAGCGTGTTTTCTGTGCTTGGAGTCATTTCTATGGAAGCGAATTTTTTGTGTTCTGGGGTAATTTGGTTGGAAGTGAATATATGTGTTCTCAGAAGATTTCATTGCAAGCGAAATTTGTGTTCTGGGGTGATTTTCTTGGAAGCAAAATTTTTGTGTTCTAGGGTGATTTCGTTGAAAGGAAATTTTTGTGTTCTAGGGTGATTTTTTTGGAAGCAAATTTTTTGTACTAGGGAATGATATATTTGGAAGCGAATATTTGTGTTCTCAGGAGATTTCCTTGGAAAAGAATTTTTTGTCTTCTGGAGTAATATCGTTGGAAGAAAAATTTTGTGATCTCCGGTCTTCTCGAAGGAAGCAAAGTTTTGAAATAGGGGGTCATTTCTTTGGAAGCGTGTTTTCTGTGCTCTGGAGTCATTTCGTTGGAAGCGAATTTTTTGTGCTCTGGGGAGATTTCGTTGGAAGCAAATTTTTTGTGCTCTGGGATGATATCTTTGGAAGTGAATATTTGTGCTCTGGGGTGATTTCGTTTAAAGCCAATATTTGTGTTCTCAGGAGATTTCGTTGCAAGCGAATTTTTTGTGTTCTGGGGTGATTTCCTTCGAAGCAAAATTTTTGTGTTCTCGGGTGATTTCGTGGAAAGGGAATTTTTGTGTTCTAGGGTGATTTTTTTGGAAGCAAATTTTTTGTGCTCTGGGATGATATCTTTGGAAGCGAATACTTGTGTTCTCAGGAGATTTCGTTGGAAAAGAATTTATTGTCTTCTGGGGTAATATTGTGGGAAGAGATTTTTTTGTGTTCTCCGGTCTTTTCGATGGAAGCAAATTTTTGAAGTAGGGGGTCATTTCGTTGGAAGCATGTTTTCTGTGCTATGGAGTCATTTCGTTGGAAGCGAATTTTTTGTGCTCTGGGGAGATTTCATTGGAAGCGAATTTTTTGTGCTCTGGGGTGATTTCGTTGAAAGTGAATTTTTTGTGTTTTCGGGTGATTTCGTTGAAAGGGAATTTTTGTGTTCTAGGGTAATTTTGTTGGAAGCGAATTTTTGTTTCTGGGATGATATCTTTGAAAGCGAATATTTGTGTACTCAGGAGATTTCGTTGGAAAAGATTTTTGTTTATTCTGCGGTAATATCGTTGGAATAGAATTTTTTGTATTCACCGGTTTTTTCGATGGAAGCACATTTTTGAAGTAGGGGGTCATTTCGTTGGAAGCGTGTTTTCTTTGCTTTCGAGTCATTTCGTTGGAAGCGAATTTTTTGTGCTCTCGGGTGATTTCGTTGAAAGCCAATATTTGTGTTCTCAGCAGATTTCGTTGCAAGCGAATTTTTTGTGTTCTGGGGTGATTTCCTTGGAAGCAAAATTTTTGTGTTCTCGGGTGATTTCGTTGAAAGGAAATTTTTGTGTTCTAGGGTGATTTTTTTGGAAGCGAATTTTTTGTGCTCTGGGATTATATCTTTGGAAACGAATATTTGTGTTCTCAGGAGATTTCGTTGCAAAAGAATTTTTTGTCTTCAGGGGTAATATCGTTGGAAGAAAATTTTTTGTGATCTCCTGTTTTTTCAATGGAAGCAAATTTTTGAAGTAGGGGGTCATTTCGTTGGAAGCGTGTTTTCTTTTTTTCGAGTCATTTCGTTGGAAGCGAATTTTTTGTGCTCTGGAGTGATTTCGTTGAAAGCCAATATTTGTGTTCTCAGCAGATTTCGTTGCAAGCGAATTTTTTGTGTTCTGGGGTGATTTCTTTGGAAGCAAAATTTTTGTGTTCTCGGGTGATTTCGTTGAAAGGAAATTTTTGTGTTCTAGGGTGATTTTTTTGGAAGCGAATTTTTTGTGCTCTGGGATTATATCTTTGGAAACGAATATTTGTGTTCTCAGGAGATTTCGTTGCAAAAGAATTTTTTGTCTTCACGGGTAATATTGTGGGAAGAGAATTTTTTGTGTTCTCCTGTTTTTTCAATGGAAGCAAATTTTTGAAGTAGGGGGTCTTTTCATTGGAAGCGTGTTGTCTGTGCTCTGGAGTCATTTCGTTGGAAGCGAATTTTTTATGCTCTGGGGTGATTTCGTTCGAAGCGAATTTTTTGTGCTCTGGTGTGATTTGGTTGGAAGCGAATTTTTTGTCTTCTGTGGTGATTTCGATGGAAGCGAAGTTTTTATGTTTTAGGGTGATTTCGTTGGAGGCGAATTTTTTTGTTCAGGGGTCATTTCATTGGAAGCGTGCTTTCTGTGCTCTGGAGTCATATCTTTGGAAGCGAATTTTTGTGCTCTGGGGTGATTTCGTTGGAAGGAAGTTTTTTGTGTTCTCGGGGGATTTTGTTGAAAGGGAATTTTTGTGTTCTAGGGTGATTTCGTTTAAAGCTAATTTTTTTGTGTTCTAGCGTGATTGCGTTGGAAGCAAATATTTTATGCTCTGGGGTGATTTCGATGGAAGCAAATTTTTTTCTGTTCTGTGGTAATTTCGTTGCACGTGAATATTTGTGTTACCAGGTGATTTCGTTGAAAGGGAATTTTTTGTTTTCTAGGGTGATTTTGTTGGAATCGAATTTTTTGTGTTCTGGGGTAATTTCGTTGGAATCAAATTTTTTGTGTTCTGGGGTAATTTCGTTGGAAGCAAATTTTTTGTGTTCTGGGGTGATTTCGTTGAAAGGGAATTTTTGTGTACTAGGGTGATTTCGTTGGAAGCTAATTTTTTGTGCTCTGGGATGATATCTTGGGAAGCGAATATGTGTTCTCAGAAGATATCGTTGCAAGCGAATTTTTTGCTTTCAGGGGTCATTGGGTTGGAATCGAATTTTTTGTATTCTCCGGTTTTTTCGATGGAAGCAAATTTTTGAAGTAGGGGGTCATTTCGTTGGAATCGTGTTTTCTGTGCTCTGGTATCATTTCTTTGGAAGGGAATTTTTTGCGCTATGGGCTGATTTCTTTGGAACTGATTTTTTGGGCTCTGGGATGATTTCTTTGGAAGCGAATATTTGTGTTCTCAGGAGATTTCGTTGGAAGCGAATTTTTTGTGTTCTGTGGTGATTTCGATGGAAGCGAATTTTTTATGTTTTAGGGTGATTTCGTTGGAGGCGAATTTTTTGTGTTCAGGGGTCATTTCATTGGAAGCGTGCTTTCTGTGCTCTGGACTCATATCTTTAGCAGCGAATTTTTGTGCTCTGTGGTGATTTCGTTGGAAGGAAATTTTTTGTGTTCTCGGGGGATTTTGTTGAAAGGGAATTTTTGTGTTCTAGGGTGATTTTGTAGGAAGCGATTCTTTTCTGCTCTGTGATGATATCTTTGGAAACGAATATTCGTGTTCTCAGGAGATGTTGTTGGAAAAGAATTTTTTTGTCTTCTTGTGTAATATTGTTGGAAGTTTTTTTTGTGTTCTCCGGTTTTTTCGATGGAAGCAAATTTTTGAAGTAGGGGTTCATTTCGTTGGAAGCCTGTTTTCTCTGCTCTAGAGTCATTTCGTTGGAAGCGAATTTTTTTGTGCTCTGGGGTGATTTCGTTGGAAGCGAATATTTGTGTTCTCAGGAGATTTCGTTGCAAGCGAATTTTTTGTGTTCTAGGGTGATTTCGTCGGAAGCGAATTTTTTGTGCTTTGGGATGATAACTTTGGAAGCAAATATTTGTGCTCTCAGGAGATTTCGTTGGAAAAGAATTTTTTGTCTTCTGGGGTAATATCATTAGAAAAGAATTTTTTGTGTTCTGGGGTAATTTCGTTGGAAGCGAATTTATTGTGTTCTCGGGTGATTTCGTTGAAAGGGATTTTTTGTGTTCAAGGGTGCTTTCGTTGGAAGCGAATTTTTTGTGCTCTGGGATGATAACTTTGGAAGCGAATATTTTTGTTCTCAGGAGATTTCGATGGAAAAGAATTTTTTGTCTTCTGGGGTAATCTTGTTGGAAGAGAATTTTTTGTGTTCTCCGGTATTTCGATGGAAGCAAATTTTTGAAATAGGGGGTCATTGCTTTGGAAGCGTGTTTTTGTGCTCTGGAGTCATTTCGTTGGAAGCAAATTTTTTGTGTTCTGGGGTGAGTTCGATGGAAGCAAATATTTGTGTTCTCAGAAGATTTCATTGCTAGCGACTTTTTTGTGGTCTGGGGAAATTGATTTGGAAGCGAATTTTTTGTGTCCTCATGTGATTTCGATGGAAGCAAATTTTTGAAGTATACGGTCGTTTCGTTGGAAGCAAATTTTTTCTGCTGTGGGGTGATTTTGTTGGAAGCGAATTTATTGTGCTCTGGGGTGATTTGGTTGGAAGCGAATTTTTTGTCTCTGTGGTGATTTCGATGGAAGCGATTTTTTTATGTTTTAGTGTGATTTCTTTGGAAGGGAATTTTTTGTGTTCTGGGGTCATTTCATTGGAAGTGTGTTTTCTGTGCTCTGGAGTCATTTCGTTGGAAGGGAATTTTTTGTGCTCTGGGGTGATTTCGTTGGAAGCGAATTTTTTGTGTTCTCGGGTGATTTCGTTGAAAGCGAATTTTTTATGTTCTAGGCTGATTTCGTTCGAAGCTTATTTTTTGTGTTCTGGGGTGATTTCGATGGAAGCGAACTTTTTATGTTCTAGGGTGATTTCTTTGGAAGCGAATTTTTTCTACTCTGGAATGATATCTTTTGAAGCAAATATTTGTGTTCTCACGATATTTCGTTTTCCGTGCTCTGGAGTCATTTCGTTGGAAGCAAATTTTTTGTGCTCTGGGGTGATTTCGTTGGAATCGAATATTTGTGTTCTCAGGAGATTACGTTGCATGCGAATTTTTTGTGTTCTGGGGTGATTTCGTTGGAAGCGAATTTTTTGTGCTCTGGGATGATATCTTTGGAAGCGAATGTTTGTGTTCTCAGGAGATTTCGTTGGAAAAGAATTTTTGTCTTCTGGGGTAATATCATTGGAAGAAAATTTTTTCTGTTCTCTACTTTTTTCGATGGAAGCAAATTTTTGAAGTAGGTGGTCATTTCGTTAGAAGTGTGTTTTCTGTGCTCTGGAGTCATTTCGTTGGAAGCGAATTTTTTGTGCTCTGGTGTGATTTCGTTGGAAGCGAATATTGGTGTTCTCAGGAGATTTCGTTGAAAGTGAATTTTTTGTGTTCTGGGGTAATATCGTTGGAAGAGAACTTTTGTGTTCTCCGGTTTTTTCAATGGGAGTAAATTTTTGAAGTAGGTGGTCATTTCGTTGGAAGCATGTTTTCTGTGCTCTGGAGTCATTTCGTTGGAAGCGAATTTTTTGTGCTCTGGGTTGGTTTCGTCGGAAGCGAATTTTTTGTGTTCTGGCGTGATGTCGTTGAAAGGGAATTTTTTGTGTCTTGGGTGATTTTGTTGGAAGCAAATTTTTTGTGCTCCAGGATGTATTCTTTGGAAGCGAATATTTGTGTTCTCAGAAAATTTCGTTGGAAGCAAATTTTTTGTGTTCTGGGGTAATTTCTTTGGAAGAGAAAATTTTGTGTGCTCAGGATTTTTCGATGGAAGCAAATTTTTAAAGTAGGGGGTCATTTCGTTGGAAACGTGTTTTCTGTGTTTTGTAGTCATTTCGTTGGAAGTAAATTTTTTGTGTTCTGGGGTGATTTCTTTGGAAGAGAATTTTTTGTGTTCCGGGGTAATTTCGTTGGAAGCGAATTTTTTGTGTTCTCCGGTGATTTCGTTGAAAGGGAATTTTTTGTGTTCTAGGGTGATTTCTTTGGAATCCAATATTTTGTGTTCTGCTTTGATTTCAATGGAAGCAAATATTTTCTGTTCTGTGGTAATTTCGTTGTGCGTAAACTTTTTGTGTTCTCTGGTGATTTCGTTGAAAGGGAATTTTTTGTGTTCCAGGGTGATTTCTCTAAAAGGGAATTTTTGTGTTCTAGGGTGATTTGTGTTCTCCGGTTTTTTCAATGGGAGTAAATTCTTGAAGTAGGTGGTCATTTCGTTGGAAGCATGTTTTCTGTGCTCTGGAGTCTTTTCGTTGGAAGCGAATTTTTTGTGCTCTGGGATGATATCTTTGGAAGCGAATATTTGTGTTCTCAGGAGATTTCATTGTAAAAGAATTTTTTCTCTTCAGGGGTAATATCGTTGGAAGAGAATTTTTTGTGTTCTCCGGTTTCTTCAATGGAAGCAAATATTTGAAGTAAGGGGTCATTTCGTTCGAAACGAATTTTCTGTGCTCTGGAGTCATTTCATTGGAAGCGAATTTTTTGTGCTCTGGGGTGATTTCGTTGGAAGAGAATTTTTTGTTTTCTTGGGTGATTTCTCTAAAAGAAAATTTTTGTGTTCTAGGGTGATTTCGTTGGAAGCGAAATTTTTGTGCTCTGGGATGATATCTTTGGAAGCGAATATTTGTGTTCTCAGGAGATTTCGTTGGAAAAGAACTTTTTCTCTTCTTGGGTAATAGCGTTGGAAGAGAATTTTTTGTGTTCTCCGGTTTCTTCAATGGAAGCAAATTTTTGAAGTAAGGGGTCATTTCGTTTGAAACGAGTTTTCTGTGCTCTGGAGTCATTTCATTGGAAGCGAATTTTTTGTGTTCTCAGATGATTTCAACGGAAACAAATTTTTGAAGTATGGTATCATTTCATTCGAAGCGTGTTTTCTGTGCTCTGGAGTCATTTCGTTGGAAGCGAATATTTTGTGTTCTGGGGAGATTTTTTTGAAGCGAATATTTGTGTTCTCAGAAGATTTCGTAGCAAGCGAATTTTTTCTGTTCTCCGGTTTTTTCGATGGAAGTAAATTTTTGAAGTAGGAGGTCATTTCGTTGGAAGCGAATTTTTTGTGTTCTCAGATGATTTCAACGGAAACAAATTTTTGAAGTATGGTATCATTTCGTTCGAAGCGTGTTTTCTGTGCTCTGGAGTCATTCCGTTTAAAAGCGAATTTTTTGTGTTCTAGGGTGATTTCGTTGAAAGGGAATTTTTGCGTTCTAGGGTGATTTCGTTGGAAGCGAATTTTTTGTGCTCTGGGATGATATCTTTCGAAGCGTATATTTGTGTTCTCAGGAGTTTTCGTTGGAAAAGAATTTTTTGTCTTCTAGGGTAATATCGTTGGAAGAGAATTTTTTGTGTTCTCTGGTCTTTTCGATGGAAGCAAATTTTGAAATAGTGTGTCATTTCGTTGAAAGCATGTTTTCTGTGCTCTGGAGTCATTTCGTTGGAAGCGTATTTTTTGTGTTCTGGGGTGATTTCGTTGGAAGCGAATTTTTTGTGTTCTGTGGAAATTTTGTTGGAAGCAAATTTTTTGTGTTCTCCGGTTTTCTCGATGGAAGCCAATTTTTGAAGTAGGGGGTCATTTTGTTGGAAGCGTGTTTTCTGTGCTCTGGTGTCACTTGGTTGGAAGAGAATTTTTGGTGCTCTGGAGTGATTTTGTTGGAAGTGAATTTTTTGTGTTCTGGTGTGATTTCGTTGGAAGCGAATTTTTTGTATTCTAGTGTGATTTCGTTGAAAGGAAATTTTTTGTGTTCCCGGGTGATTTCAATGGAAGCAAATTTTTGAAGTATGGGATCATTTCTTTGGGAGCGTGTATTCTGTGCTCTGGAGTCATTCCGTTTAAAAGCGAATTTTTTGTGTTCTGGGGTAATTTCGTTGGAAGCAATTTTTTGTATTTTGGGGTCATTTCGTTGGATGTAAATTTTTTTGTTCTGGGGTAATTTCGTTGGAAGTGAATTTTTTGTGTTCTCAGGTCATTTCAATGGAAGTAAATTTTTGAAGTAGGGGGTCATTTCGTTGGAAGCTTGTTTTCTATGCTTTGGAGTAATTTCGTTGCAACGGAATTTTTTGTGCTTTGGGCTTATTTCTTTGGAAGCGAATTTTTTGTGTTCTAGTGTGATTTCGTTGAAAGGGAATTTTTTGTGTTCTAGGGTGATTTTGTTGGAAGCGAATTTTTTGTGCTCTGTGGTGATTTCGATGGAAGCAAATTTTTTCTGTCCTGTGGTAATTTTGTTGGATCTGAATTTTTTGTTTTCTTCGGTTTTTTTGATGGAAGCAAATTTTTGAAGCAGGGGGTCATTTCGTTGGAAGCGTGTTTTCTGTGCTCTGGAGTCATTTCGTTGGAAGCGAATTTTTTGTTTTCTGGGGTGATTTCGTTGGAAGCAAATTTTTTGTGTTCTGGTGTAATTTCGTTGGAAGCGAATTTTTTGTGTTCTGGGGTCATTTCGATGGAAGCAAATTTTTGAAGTAGGGGGACTTTTCGTTGGAAGCTTGTTTTCTGTGCTCTGGAGTCAGATCTTTGGAAGGGAATTTTTTGTGCTTTGGGGTGATTTCGTTGGAAGCGAATTTTTTGTATTCTAGTGTGATTTCGTTGAAAGGAAATTTTTTTGTGTTCTAGGGTGATTTCGTTGGACATGAATTTTTTGTGTTCTCGGGTGATTTCATCGAAAGGGAATTTTTTGTGTTCTAGGGTGATTTCGTTGGAAGCGAACTTTTTTTTGCTCTGGGATGATTTCTTTGGAAGCGAATATCTGTGTTCTCAGGAGATTTCGTTGCAAGTGAATTTATTTTGTTCTGGGGTAATTTCGTTGGAAGCTAATTTTTTGTATTCTCAAGTGATTTCGATGGAAGCAAATTTTTGAAATATGGGGTCATTTCGCTGGAAGTATGTTTTCTATGCTTTGGAGTCATTTCTTTGGAAGCGAATTTTTGTGCTCTGGGGTGATTTCTTTGGAAGCTAATATTTGTTTTCTCAGGACATTTCGTTGCAAGCGAATTTTTTCGGTTCTGGGGTAATTTCTTTGGAAGCGAATTGTTTGTGTTCTCCAGTTTTTTCGATGGAAGCAAATTTTTTAAGTAGAGGGTCATTTCGTTCGAAGCATGTTTTCTGTGCTCTGGGGTCATTTCTTTGGTAGCGAATTTTTTGTGCTCTGGGTTGATTTCGTTGGAAGCGAATATTTGTGTTCTCAGGAGTTTTCGTTGCAAGCGAATTTTTTGTGTTCTGGGGTAATTTCGTTGGAAGCGTATTTTTGTGTTCTCCAGTTTTTTTGATGGAAGCGAATTTTTTAAGTAGGGGGTCATTTCATTGGAAGCGTGTTTTCTATGCTATGGAGTCATTTCATTGGAAGGGAATTTTTTGTGTTCTGGGGTGATTTCGTTGGAAGCGAATATTTGTGTTCTTGGGTAATTTCGTTGCAAGCGAATTTTTTGTGTTCTGTGGTAATTGTGTTGGAAGCGAATTTTTTATGTTCTCCTGTTTTTCGATGGCAGCAAATTTTTTAATTAGGGGGTCATTTCGTTGGAATCGTGTTTTATGTGCTCTGGAGTCATTTCGTTGGAAGGGAATTTTTTGTGCTCTGGGGTGATTTCATTGAAAGCTAATTTTTTTGTGTTCTAGCGTGATTTCGTTGGAAGCAAATTTTTTGTGTTGTGGGGTTATTTCGATGGAAGCAAATATTTTCTCTTCTGGGGTAATTTTGTTGGACATGAATTTTTTGTGTTCTCAGGTGATTTCGTTGAAAGGGAATTTTTTTGTGTTCTAGGGTGATTTCGTTGTAAGCGAATTTTTTGTGCTCTGGGATGATTTCTTTGGAAGCGAATATTTGTGTTCCCAGGAGATTTCGTTGGAAGCGATTTTTTTTGTGTTCTGGGGTATTTTATTTGGAAGCGAATTTTTTGTGTTCTCGGATGATTTCGATGGAAGTGAATTTTTTCTGCTCTGGGGTGCTTTGGTTGGAAGCAAAATTTTGTCTTCTGTGGTGATTTCGATGGAAGCGAATTTTTTGTGCTCTGGGATGATATTTTCGGAAGCGAATAATTTTGCTCTCAGGAGATTTCGTTGGAAAAGAATTTTTTGTCTTCTGGGGTAATATTATTGGAAGAGAATTTTTTTGTGTTCTCCGGTCTTTTTGATGGAAGTAAATTTTTGAAATAGGAGGTCATTTCATTGGAAGCGTGTTTTCTGTGCTCTGGAGTCATTTTGTTGGAAGCGAATTTTTTGTGCTCTGAGGTGATTTTGTTGGAAGCAAATATTTGTGTTCTCAGGAGATTTCGTTGCAAGCAAATTTTTTGTGTTCTGCTGTGATTTCGTTGGAAGGGAATTTTTTGTGTTCTCGGGTGATATCGTTGAAAGGGAATTTTTTGTGTTCTGGGATAAATTCATTGGAAGCAAATTTTTTGTGTTCTGGGGTGATTTCGATGGAAACAAATTTTTGAAGTAGGGGGTCATTTCGTTGGAATCGGGTTTTCTGTACTCTGAATTCATTTCGTTGGAAGCGAATTTTCTGTGCTCTGGGGTGATTTCGTTGGAATCGAATTTTTTGTGTTCTCAGGTGATTTTGATGGAAGGAAATTTTTCAAGTATGGGGTCATATCTTTGGAAATGAATTTTTTGTGTTCTCGGGTAATTTCGTTGGAAGCGAATTTTTTATGTACTAGGGTGATTTCGTTGGAAGTGAATTTTTTCTGCTCTGGTGTGCTTTGGTTGGAAGCGATTTTTTTGTGCTCTGTGGTGATTTCGTTGGAAGCGAATATTTTTGTTCTCAGGAGATTTCGTTGGAAAAGAATTTTTTGTCCTCTGGGGTAATATCATTCGAAGAGAATTTTTTATGTTGTTCGGTTTTTTCGATGGAAGCAAATTTTTGATGTTGGGGGTCATTTCTTTGTAAGCGTGTTTTCTGTGCTCTGGAGTCATTTCGTTGGAAGCAAATTTTTTGTGCTCTGGGGTGCTATGGTTGGAAGCGAATTTTTTGTGTTCTCGAGTGATTTCGATGGAAGCAAATTTTTGAAGTAAGGGATCATTTCATTGGAAGCGTGTTTTCTGTGCTCTGGAGTAATTTCGTTGGAAGCAAATTTTTTGTGTTCTGGGGAGATTTCATTGGAAGCGAATATTTGTGTTCTCAGGAGATTTCGTTGCAAGCGAATTTTTTGTATTCTGGGGTGATTTTGTTGGAAGGGAATATTTTTGTGTTCTCGGGTGATTTCGTTGGAAGCGAATTTTTTGTGTTTTGGGGTGATTTCGATGGATACAAATTTTTGAAGTAAGGGGTCATTTCGTTGGAAGCGGGTTTCTGTACTCTGGATTCATTTCGTTGGAAGCGAATTTTTTGTGTTCTGGGGTGATTTCGTTAGAAGCGAATTTTTTGTGTTCTCAGGTAATTTTGATGGAACAAATTTTTGAAGTATGGCGTCATATCGTTGGAAACGTATTTTTTGTGTTCTCGGGTGATTTCGTTGAAAGCAAATTTTTTATGTACTAGTGTGATTTCGTTGGAAGTGAATTTTTTCTGCTCTGGGGTGATTTGAATGGAAGGGAATTTTTTGTGTTCTGTGGTGATTTCGATGGAAGCGAATTTTGTTGTTCTAGGTTGATTTCGTTGGAAGCGAATTTTTTGTGCTCTGGGGTGATTTCGTTGGAAGCGAATTTTTTGTGTTCTCGGGTGATTTCATTGAAAGGGAATTTTTTGGTGTGATAGGGTGATTTCGTTGGAAGCGAATTTTTTGTGCTCTGGGTAGATATCTTTGGAAGCAAATATTTGTGTTCTCAGGAGATTTCTTTGGAAAAGAATTTTTTGTCTTCTGCGGTAATATCATTGGAAGCGAATTTTTTATTTTCTCTGGTTTTTTCGATGGAAGCAAATTTTTGAAGTAGGGGGTCATTTCTTTGGAAGCATGGTTTCTGTGCTCTGGAGTCATTTCCTTGGAAGCGAATTTTTTTGTGTTCTAGCGTGATTTCGTTGGAAGCGAATATTTTGTGTTCTGGGGTTATTTCTATTGAAGCAAACATTTTCTGTTCTGTGGTAATTTCATTGGACGTGAATTTTTTGTATTCTCGGGTGATTTCATTGAAAGGGAATTTTTTGTGTTCTCGGGTGATTTCGTTGTAAGCAAATTTTTTGTGCTCTGGGATGATTTCTTTGGAAGTGAATATTTGTGTTCCCAGGAGATTTCGTTGGAAGGGATTTTTTTGTGTTCTGGGGTAATTTCTTTGGAAGCGAATTTTTTGTATTCTACGGGTTTTTCGATGGAAGCAAATTTTTAAGTAGGGGGTCATTTCGTTGTAACTGTGTTTTCTGTGCTCTGGAGTCATTTCGTTGGCAGCGAATTTTTTGTGCTCTGGGGTGATTTATTTGGAAGCGAATTTTTTATGTACTAGGGTGATTTCGTTGGAAGTGAATTTTTTCTGCTCTGGGGTGATTTGGTTGGAAGCGAATTTTTTGTCTTATGTGGTGATTTCGATGGAAGCGAATATTTTATGTTCTACGTTGATTTCGTTGGAAGCGAATTTTTTATGCTCTGGGATGATATTTTTTGAAGCGAATATTTGTGCTCTCAGGAGATTTCGTTGGAAAAGAATTTTTTGTGTCCTGTAATAAATTCGTTGGAAGCGAATTTTCTGTGTTCTGGGGTGATTTCGATGGAAACAAATTTTTGAAGTGGGGGTCATTTCGTTGGAAGCGGGTTTTCTTTACTCTGGATTCATTTCGTTGGAAGCAAATTTTTTGTGCTCTGGGGTGATTTCGTTGGAAGCGAATTTTTTCTGTTCTCGGGTGATTTTGATGGAAGCAAATTTTTTGTGTTCTTGGGTAATTTTGTTGGAAGCGAATTTTTTATGTTCTCCGGTTTTCGATGGCAGCAAATTTTTTAAGTAGGGGGTCATTTCGTTGAAATCGTGTTTTATGTGCTCTGGAGTCATTTCGTTGGAAGGAAATTTTTTGTGCTCTGGGGTGATTTCATTGAAAGCTATTTTTTGTGTTCTAGTGTGATTTCTTTGGAAGCGAATTTTTCGTGCTCTTGGGTGATTTGGTTGGAAGCGAATATTTGTGTTCACAGGAGATTTCTTTGCAAGCGAATTTTTTGTGTTCTGGGGTGATTTCGTTGGAAGCGAATTTTTTGTGCTGTGGGGTGATTTCGTTGGAAGCCAATATTTGTGTTCTCAGGAGATTTCGTTGCAGGCAAATTTTTCGTGCTCTTGGGTGATTTCGTTGGAAGCGAATATTTGTGTTCACAGGAGATTTCATTGCAAGCGAATTTTTTGTGTTCTAGGGTAATTTTTTGGAAGCGAATTTTTCGTACTCTGGGAACATATCTTTGGAAACGAATATTTGTGTTCTCAGGAAATTTCGTTGGAAAAGGATTTTTTGTCTTCTGGGGTAATATCGTTGGAATAGAATGTTTTATGTTCTCCGGTTTTTTTGATGGAAGCAAATTTTTGATGTAGGGGGTCATTTTGTTGGAAGCGTGTTTTCTGTGCTCTGGAGTCACTTGGTTGGAAGAGAATTTTTTGTGTTCTGGGTTGATTACTTTGGAAGCGAATTTTTTCGTGCTCTGGAGTGATTTCGTTGGAAGCGAATTTTTTGTGTTCCTGGGTGATTTCGATGGAAGCAAATATTTTCTGTTCTATGGTAGTTTTGTTGGATGTGAATCGTTTGTGTTCTCAGGTGATTTCGTCGAAAGGGAATTTTTTGTGTTAGAGGGTGATTTTGTTGGAAGCGAATATTTTTGTACTCTGGGATGATTTGTTTGGAAGCGAATATTTGTGTTTTCAGGAGATTTCGTTGGAAGCGAATTTTTTTGTGTTCTGGGGTAATTTTGTTGGAAGCGAATTATTTGTGTTCCTGAGTGATTTCGATGGAAGCACATTTTTGAAATATCGGGTCATTTCGTGGAAAGCGTGTTTTCTGTGCTCTGGAGTAATTTCGTTGGAAGCAAATTTTTTGTGTTCTGGGGAGATTTCGTTGGAAGCGAATATTTTTGTTCTCAGAAAATTTCGTTGCAAGCAAATTTTTTGTGTTCTGGGGTTATTTCGATGGAAGCAAACATTTTCTGTTCTGTGGTAATTTCATTGGACGTGAATTTTTTGTATTCTCGGGTGATTTCGTTGAAAGGGAATTTTTTGTGTTCTCGGGTGATTTCGTTGTAAGCGAATTTTTTGTGCTCTGGGATGATTTCTTTGGAAGTGAATATTTGTGTTCCCAGGAGATTTCGTTGGAAGGGATTTTTTTGTGTTCTGGGGTAATTTCTTTGGAAGCGAATTTTTTGTATTCTACGGGTTTTTCGATGGAAGCAAATTTTTAAGTAGGGGGTCATTTCGTTGAAATCGTGTTTTCTGTGCTCTGGAGTCATTTCGTTGGAAGGGATTTTTTTGTGCTCTGGGGTGATTTCTTTGGAAGCGAATTTTTTGTGCTCTGGGATGATATCTTTGGAAGTGAATATTTGTGTTGTCAGGAGATTTCATTGGAAAAGAATTTTTTGTCTTCTGAGGTAATATCTTTGGAAGAGAATTTTTTATGTTCTCCGTTTTTTTCGATGGAAGCAAATTTTTGAAGTAGGGGGTCATTTCGTTGGAATCGTGTTTTATGTGCTCTGGAGTCATTTCGTTGGAAGGGAATTTTTTGTGCTCTGGGGTGATTTCATTGAAAGCTAATTTTTTTGTGTTCTAGCGTGTTTTCTTTGGAAGAGAATTTTTGTGTTCTGGGGTGATTTCGATGGAAGCAAATATTTTCTGTTCTGTGTTAATTTCGTTGGACGTTAATTTTTTGTGTTCTCGGGTGATTTCGTTGAAAGGGAATTTTTTGTGTTCTATGGTGATTTCATTGGAAGCGATTTTTTTGTGCTCTGGGATGATTTCTTTGGAAGCGAATATTTCTGTTCCCAGGAGATTTCGTTGGAAGCGATTTTTTGTGCTCTGGGGTAATTTCGTTGGAAGCGAATTTTTTGTGTTCTCGGGTGATTTCGATGGAAGCAAATTTTTGAAGTATGGGGTCATATCGTTGGAAGCGTGTTTTCTGTGCTCTGGAGTCATTTCTTTGGAAGCGAATTTTTCGTGCTCTGGGGTGCTTTCGTTGGAAGCGAATTTTTTTGTGCTCTGGGATGATTTCTTTGGAAGTGAATATTTGTGTTCTCAGGAGATTTCGTTGGAAATGAATTTTTTGTCTTCTTGGGTAATCTCGTTGGAAGAGAATTTTTTATGTTCTCTGGTTTATTCGATGGAAGCAAATTTTTTAATTAGGGGGTCATTTCGTTGCAAGCGTGTTTTCTGTGCTCTGGAGTCATTTCTTTGGATGCGAATTTTTTGTGCTTTGGTGTGATTTCGCTGGAAGCGAATATTTGTGTTCTCAGGAGATTTCGTTGCAAGCGAATTTTTATGTTCTGGGGTAATTTCGTTGGAAGCGAATTTTTTGTGTTCTCGGGTGATTTCGATGGAAACAAATATTTGAAATAGGGGGTCATTTCGTTGGAATCGTGTTTTCTGTGCTCTGGAGTCCTTTCGTTGGAAGGGAATTTTTTGTGTTCTCGGGTGATTTCAATGGAAGCAAATTTTTGAAGTATGGGATCATTTCGTTGGAAGCTCGTTTTCTGTGCTCTGGAGTCATTTCGTTTGAAGCCTATTTTTTGTGTTCTGGGTTAAATTCTTTGGAAGCGAATTTTTTGTGTTCTCCGGTTTTTTCAATGGAAGCAAATTATTGAAATAGGGGGTCATTTCATTGGAAGCATGTTTTCTGTGCTCTGGAGTCATTTCAGTGGAAGCGAATTTTTTGTGTTCTGGGGTGATTTCGTTGGAAGCGATTATATGTGTTCTCAGAAGATTTCGTTGCAGGCGAATTTTTGTGTTCTGGGGTAATTTCTTTGGAAGCGAATATTTTGTGTTCTCAGGTGATATCGTTGAAAGCGAATTTTTTTATTCTAGGGTGATTTCTTTGGAAGCGAATTTTTTGTGCTCTGGGGTGAGTTCCTTGGAAGCGAATATTTGTGTTCTCAGGAGGTTTCATTGGAAAAGAAATTTTTGTCTTCTGGGGTAATTTCATTGGAAGCGAATTTTTTGTGTTCTCGGGTGATTTCGATCGAAGCAAATATATGAAATAGGGGGACATTTCGTTGGAATCGTGTTTTCTGTGCTCTGGAGTCCTTTCGTTGGAAGTGAATATTTTGTGCTCTGGGGTGATTTCGTAGGAAGCGATTTTTTTGTGTTCTCGGGTGATTTCATTGAAAGGGAATTTTTGCGTTCTAGGGTGATTTCATTGGAAGCGAATTTTTTGTGCTCTGGGACGATTTCGTTGGAAGCGAATATTTGTGTTCTCAGGAGATTTCATTGCAAGCAAATTTTTTGTGTTCTGGGTTGATTTCATTGGAAGCGAATTTTTTGTGTTCTCTGGTGATTTCTTTGAAAGGAAATTTTGTGTTTTCGGGTGATTTATTTGAAAAAGCTAATTTTTTGTGTTGTAGCGTGATTTCGTTGGAAGCAATTTTTTTTTATTCTGGGGTGATTTCAATGGAAGCAAATTTTTTTCTGTTCTGTGATAATTTCGTTGGACGTGAATTTTTTGTGTTATCGGGTGCTTTCGTTGGAAGCAAATATATGTGTCCTCAGAAGATTTCGTTGAAAGCGAATTTTTTGTGCTCTGGGGTGATTTCTTTGGAAGCGAATATTTGTGTTCTCAGGAGATTTCGTTGCAAGCGAATTTTTTGTGTTCTGGGGTAATTTCGTTGGAAGCGTATTTTTGTGTTCTCTGGTTTTTTCGATGGAAGCGAATTTTTTAAGTAGGGGGTCATTTCGTTGGAAGCGTGTTTTCTGTGCTCTGGAGTCATTTCGTTGGAAGCGAATTTTTTGTGTTCTCTGGTGATTTCGATGGAAGCAAATTTTTGAAGTATGAGATCATTTTGTTGAACGCATGTTTTCTGTGCTCTGGAGTAATTTCGTTGGAAGCGAATTTTTTGTGTTCTGTGGTGATTTCGTCGGAAGCAAATATTTGTGTTCTCAGAAAATTTCGTTGCAAGCGAATTTTTTGTGTTCTGGGGTAATTTCGTTGGAAGTGAATATTTGTGTTCTCAGAAAATTTCGTTGCAAGCGAATTTTTTTGTTCTGGGGTGATTTCGTTGGAAGCGAATATTTGTGTTCTCAGAAAATTTCGTTGCAAGCGAATTTTTTGTGTTCTGGGGTAATTTCTTTGAAAGCGAATTTTTTATGTTCTCCGGTTTTTCGATGGAAGCAAATTTTTTAAGTAGGGGGTCATTTCGTTGGATTCGTGTTTTATGTGCTCTGGAGTCATTTCGTTGGAAGAGAATTTTTTGTGCTCAGGGGTGATTTCATTGAACGCTAATTTTTTGGGTTCTAGCGTGATTTCTTTGGAAGAGAATTTTTTGTGTTCTCGGGTGATTTCGATGGATGCAAATTTTTTCTGTTCTGTGGTAATTTCGTTGGACGTGACTTTTTTGTGTTCTCAGGTGATTTTGTTGAAAGGAAATTTTTTGTGTTCTAGGGTGAATTCGTTGGAAGCGAATTTTCTGTGCTCTGGAGTCATTTCGTTGGAAGCTATTTTTTGTGTTCTCGGGTGATTTCGTTGAAAGGGAATGTTTTGTGTTCTAGGGTGATTTCGTTGGCAGCGAATTTTTTGTGTTCAGGGGTGATTTCGATGGAAGCAAATTTTTGAAGTATGGGGTCATATCATTGGAAGCATGTTTTCTGTGCTCTGGAGTCATTTCTTTGGAAGCGAATTTTTCGTGCTCTTGGGTGATTTCGTTCGAAGGGAATTTTTTGTGCTCTGGGATGATATCTTTGGAAGCGAATAGTTGTGTTCTCACGAGATTTCGTTTGAAAAGAAGTTTTTGTCTTCTGGGGTAATATCATTGGAAGAGAATTTTTTGTCTTCTGTGGTGATTTCGATGGAAGCGATTTTTTTTTGTTCTATGGTGTTTTCGTTGGAAGCGAATTTTTTGTGTTCTTGGGTGATTTCATTGAAAGGGAATTTTTGTGTTCTAGGGTAATTTCGTTGGAAGCGAATTTTTTGTGCTCTGGGACGATTTCGTTGGAAGCGAATTTTTGTGTTCTCAGGAGATTTCATTGCAAGCGAATTTTTTGTGTTCTGGGGTGATTTCATTGGAAGCGAATTTTTTGTGTTCTCACGTGATTTCTTTGAAAGGAAATTTTGTGTTTTCGGGTGATTTCGTTGAAAAAGCTAATTTTTTGTGTTCTAGCGTGATTTCGTTGGAAGCAAATTTTTTTTATTCTGGGGTGATTTCGATGGAAGCAAATATTTTTCTGTTCTGTGATAATTTCGTTGGACGTGAATTTTTTGTGTTATCGGGTGCTTTCGTTGGAAGCGAATTTTTTTGTGCTCTGGGATGATTTCTTTGGAAGCGAATATTTGTGTTCTCAGGAGATTTCATTGGAAAAGAATTTTTTGTCTTCTGGGGTAATCTCGTTGGAAGCGAATTTTTTGTGTTCTCCGGTTTATTCATTAGAAGCAAATTTTTGAAGTAGGGGGTCATTTGGTTGCAAGCGTGTTTTCTGTGCTCTGGAGTCATTTCGTTGGATGCGAATTTTTTGTGCTTTGTGATTTCGCTGGAAGCGAATATTTGTGTTCTCAGGAGATTTCATTGCAAGCGAATTTTTTGTGTTCTGAGGTGATTTCGTTGGAAGTGAATTTTTTGTGTTCTCAGGTGATTTCGATGGAAACAAATTTTTGAAGTAGGGGGTCATTTCGTTGGAAGCGTGTTTTCTGTGCTCTGGAGTCATTTCCTTTCAAGGGAATTTTTTGTGCTCTCGGGTGATTTCATTGCAAGTGAATTTTTTGTGTTCTCGGGTGATTTCGCTGAAAAAGCTAATTTTTTGTGTTCTAGCATGATTTGGTTGGAAGCAAATTTTTTGTATTATGGGGTGATTTCTATCAAAGCAAATTTTTCTGTTCTGTGATAATTTCGTTGGACGTGAATTTTTTGTGTCATCGGGTGATTTTGTTGGAAGCGAATTTTTTTGTGCTCTGGGATGATATCTTTGGAAACGAATATTTGTGTTTTCAGGAGATTTCGTTGGAAAAGAATTTTTTGTCTTCTGGGGTAATCTCGTTGGAAGAGAATTTTTTGTGTTCTCCGGTTTATTCATTGGAAGCAAATTTTTGAAGTAGGGGGTCATTTGGTTGCAAGCGTGTTTTCTGTGCTCTGGAGTCATTTCGTTGGATGCGAATTTTTTGTGCTTTGGTGTGATTTCGCTGGAAGCGAATATTGGTGTTCTCAAGAGATTTCATTGCAAGCGAATTTTTTGTGTTCTGAGGTGATTTCGTTGGAAGTGAATTTTTTGTGTTCTCAGGTGATTTCGATGGAAACAAATTTTTGAAGTAGGGGGTCATTTCGTTGGAAGCGTGTTTTCTGTGCTCTGGAGTTATTTCCTTTCAAGGGAATTTTTTGTGCTCTCGGGTGATTTCATTGCAAGTGAATTTTTTGTGTTCTCGGGTGATTTCGCTGAAAAAGCTAATTTTTTGTGTTCTAGCATGATTTGGTTGGAAGCAAATTTTTTGTATTATGGGGTGATTTCGATCAAAGCAAATTTTTCTGTTCTGTGATAATTTCGTTGGACGTGAATTTTTTGTGTCATCGGGTGATTTTGTTGGAAGCGAATTTTTTTGTACTCTGGGATGATATCTTTGGAACCGAATATTTGTGTTTTCAGGAGATTTCGTTGGAAAAGATTTTTTTGTCTTCTGGGGTAATCTCGTTGGAAGAGAATTTTTTGTGTTCTCCGGTTTTTTCGATGGAAGCAATTTTTTGAAGTAGAGGGTCATTTCGTTGGAAGCATGTTTTCGGTGCTCTGGACTCATTTCGTTGGAAGCGAATTTTTTGTGTTCTCGCGTGATTTCGTTGAAAGGGAATTTTTGCGTTCTATTGTGATTTCATTGGAAGAGAATTTTTTGTGCTATGGGATGATATCTTTGGAAGCAAATATTTGTGTTCTCAGGAGAATTCGTTGTAAGCGAATTTTTTCTGTCTGGGTTGATTTCGTTGGAAGCGAATTTTTTGTGTTTTCGGGTGATTTTTTTGAAAGGGAATTTTTGTGTTCTAGGGTGATTTCATTGGAAGCGAATTTTTTTGTGCTCTGG
The DNA here is from genome assembly GCF_030254825.1 of Meriones unguiculatus. Lineage (NCBI taxonomy): Eukaryota > Metazoa > Chordata > Mammalia > Rodentia > Muridae > Meriones > Meriones unguiculatus. The sequence goes on from NC_083353.1 coordinate 59,725,791, forward strand.
GATGATATCTTCGGAAGCGAATATTTGTGTTCTCAAGAGATTTTGTTGGAAAAGAATTTTTTGTCTTCCGGGGTAATTTCTTTGGAAGTGAATTTTTTGTGTTCTCGGGTGATTTCCATGGAAGCAAATTTTTGAAGTATGGGATCATTTCGTTTGAGGCATGTTTTCTGTGCTCTGAAGTCATTTCGTTGGAAGCGAATTTTTTTTTGTTCTGGGGTGATTTCTTTGAAAAATAATTTTTTGTGTTCTAGCATGATTTCGTTGGAAGCGAATTTTTGTGTTCTGTGGTGATTTCGAAGGAAGGAAATTTTTTCTGTTCTGTGGTAATTTCGTTGGACGTGAATTTTTTGTGTTCTCAGGAGAATTCTTTGAATGGGAATTTTTTATGTTCTAGGGTGATTTTGTTGGAAGTGAATTTTTTTCTGCTCTGGGATGATTTTTGGAAGCAAACATTTGTGTTCTCAGGAGATTTCGTTGGAAATGAATTTTTTGTGTTATGGGGTAATATCGTTGGAAGAGAATATTTTGTGTTCTCCGGACTTTTCGATGGAAGCATGTTTTCTGTGCTCTGGAGTCATTTCGTTGGAAGCAAATTTTTTGTGCTCTGTGGTGATTTCGATGGAAGCGAATATTTTTGTTCTCAGGAGATTTCGTTCCAAGCGAATTTTTTGTGTTCTGGGGTGATTTCGTTGAAAACTAATTTTTTGTGTTCTAGCATGATTTCTTTGGAAGCGAATTTTTTGTGTTCTGGGGTAATTTCGAAGGAAGGAAATTTTTTCTGTTCTGTGGTAATTTCGTTGGACGTGAATTTTTTGTGTTCTCGGGAGATTTCGTTGAAAGGGAATTTTTTGTGCTCTGGGATGATATCTTTGGAAGTGAATATTTGTGTTCTCAGGAGATTTCTTGGGAAAAGAATTTTTGTCTTCTGGGGTAATATCGTTGGAAGAGAATTTTTTGAGTTGTCTGGTTTTTTCGATGGAAGCAATTTTTTGAAGTAGGGGGTCATTTCGTTGGAAGCGTGTTTTCTGTGCTCTGGAGTCATTTTGTTGGAAGCGAATTTTTTGTGCTCTGGGGTGATTTCGTTGGAAGCGAATTTTTTGTGTTCTCGGGCGATTTCTTTGAAAGGGAATTTTTGTGTTCTAGGGTGATTTCGTTGGAAGGGAATTTTTTGTGCTCTGGGATGATATCTTTGGAAGCGAATATTTGTGTTCTCAGGAGATTTCTATGGAAAAGAGTTTTTTGTGTTCTCCGGTTTTACGATAGAAACAAATTTTTGAAGTAGGGGGTCATTTCGTTGGAAGCGTGTTTTCTGTGTTCTGGAGTCATTTTGTTGGAAGCGAATTTTTTTTGTTCTCGGGTGATTTCTTTGAAAGGGAATTTTTGTTTTCTGAGGTGATTTCGTTGGAAGCGAATTTTTTGTGTTCTCGGGTGATTTCCTTGAAAGGGAATTTTTGTGTTCTAGGGTGATTTCTTTGGAAGCGAAGTTTTTGTGCGCTGGGATGATATCTTTGGAAGCAAGTATTTGTGTTATCAGGAGATTTCGTTGGAAATGAATTTTTTGTCTTCTGGGGTACTATCGTTGGAAGATAATTTTTTGTGTTCTCCAGTCTTCTCGATGGAAGCAAATTTTTGAAGAAGGGGGTCATTTCGTTGGAAGCATGTTTTCTGTGCTCTGGAGTCATTTGGTTGGAGGTGAATTTTTTGTGTTCTGAGGTGATTTCGTTGGAAGTGAATTTTTTGTTTTCTTGGGTGATTTCGTTGAAAACTGATTTTTTGTGTTCTAGCATGATTTCCTTGGAAGCGAATTTTTTGTGTTCTGGGGTGACTTCGATGGAAGGAAATTTTTTCTATTGTGTGGTAATTTCGTTGGAGAGAATTTTTTGTGTTCTCCGGTTTTTTTGATGGAAGCAAATTTTTGAAATATCGGGTTATTTCTTTGGAAGCGTATTTTCTGTGCTCTGGAGTCACTTAGTTGGAAACGAATTTTTTGTGTTCTGGGTTTATTTCGTTGGAAGCGAATATATGTGTTTTAGGGAGATTTCGTTGCAAGCGAATTTTTTGTATTCTGGGGTAATTTCGTTGGAAGCAAATTTTTTGTGCTCTTGGGTGATTTGGTTGGAAGCGAATTTTTTGTCTTCTGTGGTGATTTCGAAGGAAGCGAGTGTTTTATATTCTAGGGTGATTTCGATGGAAGGGAATTTTTTGTTTTCTGTGCTCATTTCATTGGAAGCGTGTTTTGTGTGCTCTGGAGTCATTTCGTTGGAAGCGAATTTTTTGGTGCTCCGGGGTGATTTCATTGGAAGCGAATATTTGTGTTCTCAGGAGATTTCCCTGCAAGGGAATTTTTTGTGTTCTGCGGTGATTTCGTTGGAAGCGAATTTTTTGTGTTCTCGGGTGATTTCGTTGAAAGGGTATTTTTCTAGTTTAGGGTGATTTCGTTGGAAGCGAATTTTTAGTGTTCTCAGGTGATTTTTTTGAAAGGGAATTTTTTTGTGTTCTTCATTTTTTTCGATGGAAGCAAATTTTTGAAGTAGGGTGTCATTTCGTTGGAAGAGTGTTTTCTGTGTTCTGGAGTCATTTCGTTGGAAGCGAATTCTTTGTGCTCTGCGGTGATTTCATTGGAAGCGAATTTTTTGTGCTCTGGGATGATATCTTTGGTAGCAAATATTTATATTCTCAGGAGATTTCGTTGGAAAAGAATTTTTTGTCTTCTGGGGTAATATCGTTGGACGAGAATTTTTTGTGTTCTCCATTTTTTTCGATGGAAGCAAATTTTTGAAGTAGGGCGTCATTTCTTTGGAAGAGTGTTTTCTGTGCTCTGGAGTCATTTCTTTGGAAGCGAATTTTTTGGGTTCTCGGGTGATTTCGTTGAAAGGGAATTTGTGCGGTCTAGGGTGATTTTGTTGAAATGATTTTTTTGTGCTCTGGGATGATATCTTTGGAATCAAATATTTGTGTTCTCAGGAGATTTCATTGGAAAAGAATTTTTTGTCTTCTGGGGTAATGTCGTTGGAAGAGAATTATTTGTGTTCTCCAGTTTTTTCGATCGAAGCAAATTTTTGAAGTAGGGGGGGTCATTTCGTTAGAAGCGGGTTTTCTGTGCTCTGGAGTCATTTCGGTGGAAGCGAATTTTTTCTTCTCTGGCGTGATTTCGATGGAAGCGAATATTTGTGTTCTCAGGAGATTTCATTGCAACCAAATTTTTGTGTTTTGGGGTAATTTCTTTGGTACCGAATTTTTGTGTTCTCGCGTGATTTCGTTGAATGGGAATTTTTGTGTTATGGGGTGATTTTGTTGGAAGTGATTTTTTTGTGCTCTGGGATGATTACTTTTGAAACGAATTTTGTGTTCTCAGGAGATTTCGTTGCAAGTGAATTTTTTGTGTTCTCAGGTAATTTCATTGAAAAAGAATTTTTTGTCTTCTGGGGTAATATCGTTGGAATAGAATTTTTTGTGTTCTCCGATTTTTCGATGGAAGCAAATTTTTGAAGTAGGGGTCATTTCATTGGAAGCATGTTTTCTGTGCTCTGGCGTAATTTCGTTGGAAGCGAATTTTTTGTGCTCTGGTGTGATTTGGTTGTAATGGAATATTTGTGTTCTCAGGAGATGTTGCTGCAAAAGAATTTTTTGTCTTATGGGGTAATGTCTTCGGAAGAGAATTTTTTGTGTTCTCCGCTTTTTTCGATGGAAGCAATTTTTTGAAGTAGTATGTCATTTCGTTGGAAGCATGTTTTCTGTGCTCTGGAGTCATTTCATTGGAAGGGAATTTTTTGTGCTCTGGGTGATTTCGGTGGAAGCGAATTTTTTGTGTTCTCGGGTGATTTTGTAGAAAGGAAATTTTTGTGTTCTAGGGTGATTTTGTTGGAAGCGAAGTTTTTCTGCTTTGGGTTGTTTTGGTTGGAAGTAATTTTTTCTATTCTGGGGTAATTTTTTGGACGAGAATTTTTTGTGTTCTTGGGTGATTTCGTTGGGAGCGAATTTTTTGTGTTCTGGAGTATTACGTTGGAAGCCAATTTTTTGTGTTCTTGGTTGATTTCCTTGGCCGTGAATTTTTAGTGTTCTGGGGTCATTTTGTGGGAAGCGAATTTTTTGTGTTCTCAGGTGATTTCGATAGAAGCAAATTTTTGAAATATCGGTTCATTTCTTTGGAAGCGTGTTTTCTGTGCTCTGCAGTCATTTGGTTGGAAGCGAATATTTGTGTTCTCTGGAGATTTAGTTGCAAACGAATTTTTTGTGTTCTGGGGTAATTTCTTTGGAAGCGAATTTTTTGTGTTCTCAGATGATTTCGATGTAACCAATATTTGAAGTAGGGGGTCATTTCGTTAGAAGCTTCTTTTCTGTGCCCTGGAGTCATTTCGTTGCAAGCGAATATTTCTGCTCCTGGTTGATTTCGTTGGAAGCGAATTCTTTGTATTCTCGGGTGATTTCGTTGAAAGGAAATTTTTTGTGGTCTAGGATGATTTCGTTGGAAGCGAATTTTTTGTGCTCTGGGACGTTTTCTTTGGAAGCGAATATTTGTGTTCTCAGGAGATTTCGGTGGAAGCGAATTTTTTGTGTTTTGGGGTAATTTCGTTGGAAGAGAATTTTTTGTGTTCTTGGGTGATTTCGATGGAAGCAAATTTTGGAAGTATGGTATCATTTCGTTGGATTCGTGTTTTCAGTGCTCTGGATTCATTTCGTTGGAAACGAGTTTTTTGTGCTCTGGGGTGATTTCTTTGGAAGCGAACATTTGTGTTCTCAGATTTCGTTGGAAAAGAATTTTTTGTGTTCTTGGGTAGTTTCGTTGGAAGCGAATTATTTGTGTTCTCGGGTGATTTCGATGGAAGCAAATTTTTGAATTATGGGATCATTTCGTTGGAAGCGTGTTTTCTGTGCTCTGGAGTCATTTCTTTGGAAGCGAATTTTTTGAGTTCTAGGGTGATTTCGTTGGAAGCGAATATTTGTGTTCTCAGAAGATTTCGTTGCAAGCGAGTTTTTTCTGTTCTCCGGGTTTTTCGATGGAAGTAAATTTTTGAAGTAGGGGGTCATTTCTTTGGAAGCGTGTTTTCTGTGCTCTGGAGTCATTTCGTTGGAAGGGAATTTTTTGTGCTCTGGGTGATTTCATTGGAAGCGAATATTTTCTGTTCTGTGGTAATTTTGTTGGACGAAAAGTTTTTGTGTTCTCTGGTGATTTCGTTGAAAAGGATTTTTTTGTGTTCTAGGGTGATTTCGTTGGAAGCGATTTTTTGTGCTCTGGGTTTATTTTGTTGGAAATAATTTTTGCTATTCTGGGGTAATTTTGTTGGACAAAAATTTTTTGTGTTCTCTGGTGATTGCGTTGAAAGGTAATTTTTGGTGTTCTAGTGTGATTTCATTGGAAGCGAATTTTTTGTTCTCTGGGATGATATCTTTGGAAGCTAATATTTGTGTTCTCAGGAGATTTCGTTTGAAGCGAATTTGTTGTCTTCTGGGGTAATATCGTTGAAAGAGAATTTTTTGTGTTCTCTGGTTTTTTCGATTGAAGCAAATGTTTGAAGTAGGGGGTCATTTCGTTGGAAGCGTGTTTTCTGTGCTCTGGAGTCATTTCATTGGAAGCGAATTTTTGGTGCTCTGTGGTGATTTCTTTGGAAGCGAATATTTGTGTTCTCAGGAGATTTCGTTGCAAGCAATTTTTTGTGTTCTGGTGTAATTTTGTTGGAAGCGAATGTTTTGTGCTCTGGGATGATATCTTTGGAAGCGAATATTGGTGTTCTCAGGAGATTTCGTTGGAAAAGGATTTTTTGTCTTCTGGGGTAATATCGTTGGAAGAGAATTTTTTGTGTTCTCCGGTTTTTTCGATGGAAGCAAATTTTTGAAGTAGGGGGTCATTTTGTAGGAAGTGTGTTTTCTGTGCTCTGGAGTCATTTCTTTGGAAATGAATTTTTTGTGCTCTGGGGTGATTTCGTGGGAAGCGAATATTGGTGTTCTCAGGAGATTTTGTTGGAAAGAATTTTTTGTCTTCTGGGGTAATGTCGTTGGAAGAGAATTTTTTGTGTTCTCCGGTTTATTCGATGGAAACAAATTTTGAAGTAACGTGTCATTTAGTTGGAAGCATGTTTTCTGTGCTCTGGAACAATTTCGTTGAAAGCGAATTTTTTGTTTTCTGGTGTAATTTTGTTGGAAGCGAGTTTTTTGTTTTCTCGGGTGATTTCGTTGAAAGGGAGTTTTTGTGTTCTAGGGTGATTTCATTGGAAGCGAATTTTTTGTGCTCTGGGATGATTTCGTTGGAAGCGAATTTTTTGGGTTATCGGGTGATTTCTTTGAAAGGGAATATTTGCGTTCTAGGGATATTTGATTGAAATGATTTTTTGTGCTCTGGAATGATATCTTTGGAAGCGAATATTTGTATTCTCTGGAGATTTCGTTGCAAGCGAATTTTTTTTTTTTTGTTCTGGAGTAATTTCTTTGGAAGCGAATTTTTTGGGTTCTCAGGTGGTTTCTTTGAAAGTGAATTTTTGCATTCTAGGGTAATTTCGTTGTAAGCAATTTTTTTTTGCTCTGGTAAGATATCTTTGGAAGCGAATATTTATATTCTCAGGAGATTTCCTTGGAAAAGAATTTTTTGTCTTCTGGGGTAATATCGCTGGACGAGAAATTTTTGTGTTCTCCATTTTTTTCGATGGAAGCAAATTTTTGAAGTAGGGTGTCATTTCGTTGGAAGCGTGTTTTCTGTGTTCTGGAGTCATTTCGTTGGAAGCGAATTTTTTGTGCTCTGGGATGATATCTTTGGAAGCGAAGATTCATATTCTCAGGAGATTTCGTTTGAAAAGAATTTTTTGTCTTCTGGGGTAATATCGTTGGACAAGAATTTTTTGTGTTCTCCATTTTTTTCGATGGAAGCAAATTTTTGAAGTAGGGGGTCATTTCTTTGGAAGCGTGTTTTCTGTGCTCTGGAGTCATTTCGTTGGAAGCGAATTTTCTGTGCTCTGGGGTGATTTCATTGGAAGCAAATTTTTTGTGCTCTGGGCTGATATCATTAGAAGCGAATCTATGTGTTCTCAGGAGATTTCGTTGGAAAAGAATTTTTTGTCTTCTGGGGTAATGTCGTTGGAAGAGAATTTTTTGTGATCTCCGGTTTTGTCGATGGAAGCAAATTTTTGAAGTGGGTCATTTCGTTGGAAGCGTGTTTTCTGTGCTCTGGAGTCATTTCGTTGGAATCAAATTTCTGGTGCTCTGGGCTCCTTTCTTTGGAATCGAATATTTGTGTTCTCAGGAGATTTCGTTGCAAGCAAATTTTTTGTGTTCTGGAGTAATTTCCTTGGAAGCGAATTTTTTGTGTTCTCGCGTGATTTCTTTGAAAGGGAATTTTTGCGTTCTTGGGTGATTTCGTTGGAAGCGAATTTTTTGTGCTCTGTGATGATATCTTTGGAAGCGAATATTTGTGTGCTCAGGAGATTTCTTTGGAAAAAAAATTTTTGTCTTTTGGGGTAATATCGTAGGAAGAGAATTTTTTGTGATCTCCGGTTTTTTCGATGGAAGCAAATTTTTGAAGTGGGTCATTTCGTTGGAAGCGTGTTTTCTGTGCTCTGGAGTCATTTCGTTGGAATCAAATTTCTGGTGCTCTGGGCTCCTTTCTTTGGAATCGAATATTTGTGTTCTCAGGAGATTTCTTTGCAAGCGAATTTTTTGTGTTCTGGAGTAATTTCCTTGGAAGCGAATTTTTTGTGTTTTCGCGTGATATCTTTAAAAGGGAATTTTTGCGTTCTTGGGTGATTTCGTTGGAAGCGAATTTTTTGTGCTCTGGCATGATATCTTTGAAAGAAAATATTTGTGTTCTCAGGAGATTTCGTTGGAAAAGAATTTTTTGTCCTCTGGGGTAATGTCGTTGGAAGAGAATTTTTGTGTTCTCCTGTTTTTTCGATGGAAGCAAATTTTGAAGTAGGGTGTCATTTCGTTGGAAGCATTTTTTCTGTGCTCTGGAGTCATTTCTTTGGAAGCGAATTTTTTGTGTTCTCGGGGGATTTCGTTGGAAGTGAATTTTTGCATTCTAGGGTGATTTCGTTGGAAGCGAATTTTTTGTGCTCTGTGATGATATCTTTGGAAGCGAATATTTATATTCTCAGGAGATTTCGTTGGAAAATAATTTTTTGTCTTCTGGGGTAATATCGTTGGACGAGAATTTTTTGTGTTCTTCATTTTTTTCGATGGAAGCAAATTTTTGAAGTAGGGTGTCATTTCGTTGGAAGCGTGTTTTCTGTGTTCTGGAGTCATTTCGTTGGAAGCGAATTCTTTGTGCTCTGCGGTGATTTCATTGGAAGCGAATTTTTTGTGCTCTGGGATGATATCTTTGGAAGCAAATATTTATATTCTCAGGAGATTTCGTTGGAAAAGAATTTTTTGTCTTCTGGGGTAATATCGTTGGACGAGAATTTTTTGTGTTCTCCATTTTTTTCGATGGAAGCAAATTTTTGAAGTAGGGCGTCATTTCTTTGGAAGAGTGTTTTCTGTGCTCTGGAGTCATTTCTTTGGAAGCGAATTTTTTGGGTTCTCGGGTGATTTCGTTGAAAGGGAATTTGTGCGGTCTAGGGTGATTTTGTTGAAATGATTTTTTTGTGCTCTGGGATGATATCTTTGGAATCAAATATTTGTGTTCTCAGGAGATTTCATTGGAAAAGAATTTTTTGTCTTCTGGGGTAATGTCGTTGGAAGAGAATTATTTGTGTTCTCCAGTTTTTTCGATCGAAGCAAATTTTTGAAGTAGGGGGGGTCATTTCGTTAGAAGCGGGTTTTCTGTGCTCTGGAGTCATTTCGGTGGAAGCGAATTTTTTCTTCTCTGGCGTGATTTCGATGGAAGCGAATATTTGTGTTCTCAGGAGATTTCATTGCAACCAAATTTTTGTGTTTTGGGGTAATTTCGTTGGTACCGAATTTTTGTGTTCTCGCGTGATTTCGTTGAATGGGAATTTTTGTGTTATGGGGTGATTTTGTTGGAAGTGATTTTTTTGTGCTCTGGGATGATTACTTTTGAAACGAATTTTGTGTTCTCAGGAGATTTCGTTGCAAGTGAATTTTTTGTGTTCTCAGGTAATTTCATTGAAAAAGAATTTTTTGTCTTCTGGGGTAATATCGTTGGAATAGAATTTTTTGTGTTCTCCGATTTTTCGATGGAAGCAAATTTTTGAAGTAGGGGTCATTTCATTGGAAGCATGTTTTCTGTGCTCTGGCGTAATTTCGTTGGAAGCGAATTTTTTGTGCTCTGGTGTGATTTGGTTGTAATGGAATATTTGTGTTCTCAGGAGATTTTGCTGCAAAAGAATTTTTTGTCTTATGGGGTAATGTCGTTGGAAGAGAATTTTTTGTGTTCTCCGCTTTTTTCGATGGAAGCAATTTTTTGAAGTAGTATGTCATTTCGTTGGAAGCATGTTTTCTGTGCTCTGGAGTCATTTCATTGGAAGGGAATTTTTTGTGCTCTGGGTGATTTCGGTGGAAGCGAATTTTTTGTGTTCTCGGGTGATTTTGTAGAAAGGAAATTTTTGTGTTCTAGGGTGATTTTGTTGGAAGCGAAGTTTTTCTGCTTTGGGTTGTTTTGGTTGGAAGTAATTTTTTCTATTCTGGGGTAATTTTTTGGACGAGAATTTTTTGTGTTCTTGGGTGATTTCGTTGGGAGCGAATTTTTTGTGTTCTGGAGTATTACGTTGGAAGCCAATTTTTTGTGTTCTTGGTTGATTTCCTTGGCCGTGAATTTTTAGTGTTCTGGGGTCATTTTGTGGGAAGCGAATTTTTTGTGTTCTCAGGTGATTTCGATAGAAGCAAATTTTTGAAATATCGGTTCATTTCTTTGGAAGCGTGTTTTCTGTGCTCTGCAGTCATTTGGTTGGAAGCGAATATTTGTGTTCTCTGGAGATTTAGTTGCAAACGAATTTTTTGTGTTCTGGGGTAATTTCTTTGGAAGCGAATTTTTTGTGTTCTCAGATGATTTCGATGTAACCAATATTTGAAGTAGGGGGTCATTTCGTTAGAAGCTTCTTTTCTGTGCCCTGGAGTCATTTCGTTGCAAGCGAATATTTCTGCTCCTGGTTGATTTCGTTGGAAGCGAATTCTTTGTATTCTCGGGTGATTTCGTTGAAAGGAAATTTTTTGTGGTCTAGGATGATTTCGTTGGAAGCGAATTTTTTGTGCTCTGGGACGTTTTCTTTGGAAGCGAATATTTGTGTTCTCAGGAGATTTCGGTGGAAGCGAATTTTTTGTGTTTTGGGGTAATTTCGTTGGAAGAGAATTTTTTGTGTTCTTGGGTGATTTCGATGGAAGCAAATTTTGGAAGTATGGTATCATTTCGTTGGATTCGTGTTTTCAGTGCTCTGGATTCATTTCGTTGGAAACGAGTTTTTTGTGCTCTGGGGTGATTTCTTTGGAAGCGAACATTTGTGTTCTCAGATTTCGTTGGAAAAGAATTTTTTGTGTTCTTGGGTAGTTTCGTTGGAAGCGAATTATTTGTGTTCTCGGGTGATTTCGATGGAAGCAAATTTTTGAATTATGGGATCATTTCGTTGGAAGCGTGTTTTCTGTGCTCTGGAGTCATTTCTTTGGAAGCGAATTTTTTGAGTTCTAGGGTGATTTCGTTGGAAGCGAATATTTGTGTTCTCAGAAGATTTCGTTGCAAGCGAGTTTTTTCTGTTCTCCGGGTTTTTCGATGGAAGTAAATTTTTGAAGTAGGGGGTCATTTCTTTGGAAGCGTGTTTTCTGTGCTCTGGAGTCATTTCGTTGGAAGGGAATTTTTTGTGCTCTGGGTGATTTCATTGGAAGCGAATATTTTCTGTTCTGTGGTAATTTTGTTGGACGAAAAGTTTTTGTGTTCTCTGGTGATTTCGTTGAAAAGGATTTTTTTGTGTTCTAGGGTGATTTCGTTGGAAGCGATTTTTTGTGCTCTGGGTTTATTTTGTTGGAAATATTTTTTGCTATTCTGGGGTAATTTTGTTGGACAAAAATTTTTTGTGTTCTCTGGTGATTGCGTTGAAAGGTAATTTTTGGTGTTCTAGTGTGATTTCATTGGAAGCGAATTTTTTGTTCTCTGGGATGATATCTTTGGAAGCTAATATTTGTGTTCTCAGGAGATTTCGTTTGAAGCAAATTTGTTGTCTTCTGGGGTAATATCGTTGAAAGAGAATTTTTTGTGTTCTCTGGTTTTTTCGATTGAAGCAAATGTTTGAAGTAGGGGGTCATTTCGTTGGAAGCGTGTTTTCTGTGCTCTGGAGTCATTTCATTGGAAGCGAATTTTTGGTGCTCTGTGGTGATTTCTTTGGAAGCGAATATTTGTGTTCTCAGGAGATTTCGTTGCAAGCAATTTTTTGTGTTCTGGTGTAATTTTGTTGGAAGCGAATGTTTTGTGCTCTGGGATGATATCTTTGGAAGCGAATATTGGTGTTCTCAGGAGATTTCGTTGGAAAAGGATTTTTTGTCTTCTGGGGTAATATCGTTGGAAGAGAATTTTTTGTGTTCTCCGGTTTTTTCGATGGAAGCAAATTTTTGAAGTAGGGGGTCATTTTGTAGGAAGTGTGTTTTCTGTGCTCTGGAGTCATTTCTTTGGAAATGAATTTTTTGTGCTCTGGGGTGATTTCGTGGGAAGCGAATATTGGTGTTCTCAGGAGATTTTGTTGGAAAGAATTTTTTGTCTTCTGGGGTAATGTCGTTGGAAGAGAATTTTTTGTGTTCTCCGGTTTATTCGATGGAAACAAATTTTGAAGTAACGTGTCATTTAGTTGGAAGCATGTTTTCTGTGCTCTGGAACAATTTCGTTGAAAGCGAATTTTTTGTGTTCTGGTGTAATTTTGTTGGAAGCGAGTTTTTTGTTTTCTCGGGTGATTTCGTTGAAAGGGAGTTTTTGTGTTCTAGGGTGATTTCATTGGAAGCGAATTTTTTGTGCTCTGGGATGATTTCGTTGGAAGCGAATTTTTTGGGTTATCGGGTGATTTCTTTGAAAGGGAATATTTGCGTTCTAGGGATATTTGATTGAAATGATTTTTTGTGCTCTGGAATGATATCTTTGGAAGCGAATATTTGTATTCTCTGGAGATTTCGTTGCAAGCGAATTTTTTTTTTTTTGTTCTGGAGTAATTTCTTTGGAAGCGAATTTTTTGGGTTCTCGGGTGGTTTCTTTGACAGGGAATTTTTGTGTTCTAGGGTAATTTCGGTGTAAGCAAATTTTTTGTGCTCTGGGATGATATCTTTGGAAGCGAATATTTATGTTTTCAGGAGATTTCCTTGGAAAAGAATTTTTTGTCTTCTGGGGTAATATTGTTGGAAGAGAATTTTTTGTCTTCTCCGGTTTTTGCGATGGAAGCAAATTTTTGAAGTAGGGTGTCATTTCGTTGGAAGCATGTTTTCTGTTGTCTGGAGTCATTTCATTGGAAGCAAATTTTTTGTGCTCTGGGGTGATTTTGTTGGAAGCGAATTTTTTGAGTTCTCGGGTGATTTCGTTGAAAAGGAATTTTTGCGTTCTAGGGTGATTTTGTTGGAAGCGAATTTTTTGTGCTCTGGAATGATATCTTTGGAAGCGAATATTTGTGTTCTCAGGAGATTTCGTTGGAAAAGAATTTTTTGTCTTCTGGGGTAATGTCGTTGGAAGAGAATTTTTTGTGTTCTCCGGTTTTTTCGATGGAAGCAATTTTTTGAAGTAGGGGGTCATTTCGTTGGAAGCGTGTTTTCTGTGCTCTGGAGTCATTTCGTTGGAAGCGAATTTTTTGTGCTCTGGGGTGATTTCGTTGGAAGCGAATTTTTTGGGTTCTCGGATAATTTCGTTGAAAGGGAATTTTTGCAATCTAGGGTGATTTCGTTGGAAGCGATTTTTTTTGCACTGGGATGATATCTTTAGAAACTAATATTTGTGTTCTCAGGAGATTTCGTTGGAAAAGAATTTTTTGTCTTCTGGGGTAATGTCGTTGGAAGAGAATTTTTTCTGTTCTCCGGTTTAATCAATGGAAGCAATTTTTTGAAGTAGATTGTCATTTCGTTGGAAGCGTGTTTTCTGTGATCTGAGGTCATTTCATTGGAAGCGACTTTTTTGTTCTCTGGGGTGATTTCGTTGGAAGCGAATTTTTTCTGTTGTGGGGTAATTTCGTTGAAACCGAATTTTTTTGTTCTCCGGTTTTTCCGATGAAAGCAAATTTTTTAAGTAGGGGGTCATTTCATTGGAAGCGTGTTTTCTGTGCTCTGGAGTGATTTCGTTGGAAGCGAATTATTTGTGCTCTGGGGTGATTTCGTTGGAAGCGAATTTTTTGTGTTCTCGGGTGATGTCGTTGAAAGTGAATTTTTGCCTTTTAGGGTGATTTCGTTGGAAGCGAATTTTTTGTGCTCTGTGATGATATCTTTGGAAGCGAATATTTATATTCTCAGGAGATTTCCTTGGAAAAGAATTTTTTGTCTTCTGGGGTAATATCTTTGGACGAGAATTTTTTGTGTTCTTCATTTTTTTCGATGGAAGCAAATTTTTGAAGTAGGGTGTCATTTCGTTGGAAGCGTGTTTTCTTTGTTCTGGAGTCATTTCGTTGGAAGCGAATTTTTTGTGTTCTGGGGTGATTTCATTGGAAGCAAATTTTTTGTGCTCTGGGATGATATCTTCGGAAGCGAAGATTTATATTCTCAGGAGATTTCGTTGGAAAAGAATTTTTTGTCTTCTGGGGTAATATCGTTGGACGAGAATTTTTTGTGTTCTCCATTTTTTTCGATGGAAGCAAATTTTTGAAGTAGGGGGTCATTTCTTTGGAAGCGTGTTTTCTGTGCTCTGGAGTCATTTCGTCGGAAGCTAATTTTTTGTGCTCTGGGGTGATTTCGTTGGAAGCGAATATTTGTGTTCTCAGGAGATTTCATTGCAAGCGAATTTTTTGTATTCTAGAGTCATTTTGTTGGAAGCGAATTTTTTGTGTTCTCGGGTGATTTCGTTGAAAGGGACTTTTTGCGTTCTAGGGTGATTTCGTTGGAAGCGATTTTTTGTGCTCTGGGATGATATCTTTGGAAGCAAATATATATTTTCTCAGGAGATTTCTTTGGAAAAGAATTTTTTGTCTTCTGGGGTAATGTCTTTGGAAGAGAATTTTTTGTGTTCTCTGGTTTTTTCGATGGAAGCAAATTTTTGAAGTAGGGGGTCATTTCATTGGAAGCATGTTTTCTGTGCTCTGGAGTCATTTCGTTGGAAGCGAATATTTTGTGCTCTGGTGTGATTTCGTTGGAAACGAATTTTTTGTGTTTTCGGGTGATTTCGTTGCAAGTGAATTTTTTGTGTTCTCAGGAGATTTCTCTGGAAAAGAATTTTTTGTCTTCTGGGGTAATTTCGTTGGAAGAGAATTTTTTGTGTTCTCCAGTTTTATAAATTGAAGCAATTTTTTGAAGTAGTGGGTCATTTCGTTGGAAGCTTGTTTTCTGTGCTCTGGAGTCATTTTGTTCGAAGCGAATTTTTTGTTCTCTGGGGTGATTTCGTTGGAAGCGAATATTTGTGTTCTCAGGAGATTTCATTGCAAGTGAATTTTTGTGTTCTCAGGAAATTTCGTTGAAAAAGAATTTTTGGTCTTCTGGGGTAATGTCGTTGGAAGAGAATTTGTTGTGTTCTCTACTTTTTTCGATGGAAGCAATATTTTGAAGTAGTGGGTCATTTCGTTGGAAGCGTGTTTTCTGTGATCTGGAGTCATTTGGTTGGAAGCGAATTTTTTGTACTCTGGGGTGATATCGTTGGAAGCGAATATTTGTCTTCTCAGGAGTTTTCGTTGGAAAAGTATTTTTTGTCTTTTGGGGTAGTATCGTTGGAAGAGAATTTTTTGTTTTCTCTGGTTTTTTGATGGAAGCAAATTTTTAAGTAGGGGGTCATTTCATTGGAAGCATGTTTTCTGTGCTCTGGAGTCATTTCGTTGGAAGCAAATTTTCTGTGCTCTGGGATGATTTCGTTGGAAGCAAATTTTTTGTGCTCTGGGCTGATATCATTGGAAGCGAATATTTGTGTTCCCAGGAGATTTCGTTGGAAAAGAATTTTTTGTCTTCTGGGGTAATTTCGTTGGAAGAGAATTTTTTGTGTTCTCCGGTTTTTTCGATGGAAGCAAATTTTTGAAGTAGTGGGTCATTTCGTTGGAAGCGTGTTTTCTGTGCTCTGGAGTCATTTCGTTGGAATCAAATTTCTGGTGCTTTGGGCTCATTTCTTTGGAATCGAATATTTGTGTTCTCAGGAGATTTCGTTGCAAGCGAATTTTTTGTGTTCTGGAGTAATTTCCTTGGAAGCGAATTTTTTGTCTTCTCGCGTGATATCTTTAAAAGGGAATTTTTGCGTTCTTCGGTGATTTCGTTGGAAGCGAATTTTTTTTGCTCTGGGATGATATCTTTGGAAGCAAATATTTGTGTTCTCAGGAGATTTCGTTGGAAAAGAATTTTTTGTGTTCTGGGGTAAGATCGTTGGAAGCGAATTTTTTGGGTTCTCAAGTAATTTCGTTGAAAGGGAATTTTTGCATTCTATGGTGATTTCGTTGGAAGCGATTTTTTTGCACTGGGATGTTATCTTTAGAAACTAATATTTGTGTTCTCAGGAGATTTCGTTGGAAAAGAATTTTTTGTCTTCTGGGGTAATATCTTTGGACGAGAATTTTTTGTGTTCTCCATTTTTTTCGATGGAAGCAAATTTTTGAAGTAGGGTATCCTTTCGTTGGAAGCGTGTTTTCTGTGTTTTCTGGAGTCATTTCGTTGGAAGCGAATTTTTTGTGCTCTGGGGTGATTTCGTTGGAAGCGAATTTTTTGTGCTCTGGGATGATATCTTTGGAAGCGAATATTTATATTTTCAGGAGATTTCGTTGGAAAAGAATTTTTTGTCTTCTGGGTTAATATAGTTGGAAGAGAATTTTTTGTGTTCTCCGTTTTTTTCGATGGAAGCAAATTTTTGAAGTAGGGGGTCATTTCGTTGGAAGCGTGTTTTCTGTGCTCTGGAGTCATTTCGTTGGAAACGAATTTTTTGTGCTCTGGGGTGATTTCGTTGGAAGCGAATTATTTGTGTTCTGGGGTGAATTCTTTGGAAGCGAATTTTTTGTGTTCTCGGGTGATTTTGTTGAAAGGGAATTATTGTGTTCTAGGGTGATTTCGTTGGAAGCAAATTTTTTGTGCTCTGGGATGTTATCTTTGGAAGCGAATATTTGTGTTCTCAGGAGATTTCGTTAGAAAAGAATTTTTTGTCTTCTGGGATGATATCTTTGGAAGCGAATATTTGTGTTCTCAGGAGATTTCATTGGAAAAGAATTTTTTGTCTTCTGGGGTAATATCGTTGGAAGAGAATTCTTTGTGTTCTCTGGTTTTTTCGATGGAAGCAAATTTTTGAAGATGGGGGTTATTTCGTTGGAAGCGTGTTTTTGGTGCTCTGGAGTCATTTCATTAGAATCGAATTTTTTGTGCTTTGGGATGATATCTTTGGAAGCGAATATTTCTGTTCTCATGAGATTTCGTTTGAAAACAATTTTTTGTCTTCTGGGGTAATATCGTTGGAAGCGAATTTTTTGTGTTCTCAGGTCATTTCGTTGAAAGGGAAATTTTGTGTTCTAGGATAATTTTGTTGGAAGCGAATTTTTGTGCTCTGGGATTATTCCGTTGGAAGTGAAATTTTTGTATTCTCGGGTGATTTCATTGAAAGTGAATTTTTGTGTTCTAGGGTGATTTCGTTGGAAGCGAATTTTTTGTGCTCTGGGATGATATCTTTGGAAGCGAATATTTGTGTTCTCAGGAGATTTCGTTCGAAAAGAATTTTTTGTCTTCTGGGATGATATCTTTGGAAGCGATTATTTGTGTTCTCAGGAGATTTCATTGGAAAAGAATTTTTTGTCTTCTGGGGTAATATAGTTGGAAGAGAATTTTTCGGGTTCTCCAGTTTTTTCAATCGAAGCAAATTTTTGAAGTAGGGGGTCATTTCTTTGGAAGCGTGTTTTCTGGGCTCTGGAATAATTTCGTCGGAAGCGAATTTTTGGTGCTCTGGGGTGATTTCTTTCGAAGCGAATATTTGTGTTCTCAGGAGATTTCGTTGCCAGCGAATTTTTTGTGTTCTGGTGTAATTTTGTTGGAAGCGAATTTTTTGTGCTCTGGGATGATATCTTTGGAAGCGAATATTGGTGTTCTCAGGAGATTTTGTTGGAAAAGAATTTTTTGTCTTCTGGGGTAATGTCGTTGGAAGAGAATTTTTTCTGTTTTCCTGTTTTTTCGATGGAAACAAATTTTGAAGTAACGTGTCATTTAGTTGGAAGCATGTTTTCTGTGCTCTGGAACAATTTCTTTGAAAGCGAATTTTTTGTGTTCTGGTGTAATTTTGTTGGAAGCGAATTTTTTGTTTTCTCGGGTGATTTCGTTGAAAGGGAGTTTTTGTGTTCTAGGGTGATTTTGTTGGAATCGAATTTTTTGTGCTCTGGGGTGATTTCGTTGGAAGCGAATTTTTTTTGGGTTATCGGGTGATTTCGTTGAAAGGGAATTTTTGCGTTCTAGGGAGATTTCATTGAAATGATTTTTTGTGCTCTGGGATGATATCTTTGGAAGCAATATTTGTGTTCTCTGGAGATTTCGTTGCAAGCGAATTTTTTTTGTTCTGGAGTAATTTTTTTGGAAGCGAATTTTTTGGGTTCTCGGGTGGTTTCTTTGAAAGGGAATTTTTGTGTTCTAGGGTAATTTTGTTGTAAGCAAATTTTTTGTGCTCTGGGATGATATCTTTGGAAGTGAATATTTATGTTTTCAGGAGATTTCCTTGGAAAAGAATTTTTTGTCTTAGGGGGAATATCGTTGGAAGAGAATTTTTTGTCTTCTCCGGTTTTTGCGATGGAAGCAAATTTTTGAAGAAGGGTGTCATTTCATTGGAAGCATGTTTTCTGTTGTCTGGAGTCATTTCATTGGAAGCAAATTTTTTGTACTCTGGTGTGATTTTGTTGGAAGCGAATTTTTTGAGTCCTCGGGTGATTTCGTTGAAAGGAAATTTTTGCGTTCTAGGGTGATTTCGTTGGAAGCGAATTTTTTGTGCTCTGGAATGATATCTATGGAAGCGAATATTTGTGTACTCAGGAGATTTTGTTGGAAAATAATTTTTTGTCTTCTGGGGTAATATCATTGGAAGAGAATTTTTGGTCTTCTCCGTTTTTTTCGATGGAAGCAAATTTTTGAAGTAGGGTGTCATTTCGTTGGAAGCGTGTTTTCGGTGTTCTGGAGTCATTTCATTGGAAGTAAATTTTTTGTACTCTGGTGTGATTTGGTTGGAAGCGAATTTTTTGTGTTCTCGGGTGATTTGGTAGCAAGTGAATTTTTTGTGTTCTCAGGAGATTTTTTTGGAAAAGAATTTTTGGTCTTCGGGGGTAATGCCGTTGGAAGAGAATTTTTTGTGTTCTCCGGTTTTTTCGATGGAAGCAAATTTTTGAAGTAGTGGGTCATTTCGTTGGAAGCGTGTTTTCTGTGCTCTGGAGTCATTTCGTTGGAATCAAATTTCTGGTGCTTTGCGCTCATTTCTTTGGAATCGAATATTTGTGTTCTCAGGAGATTTCGTTGCAAGCGAATTTTTTGTGTTCTGGAGTAATTTCCTTGGAAGCGAATTTTTTGTGTTCTCGCGTGATATCTTTAAAAGGGAATTTTTGCGTTCTTCGGTGATTTCGTTGGAAGCGAATTTTTTTTGCTCTGGGATGATATCTTTGGAAGCAAATATTTGTGTTCTCAGGAGATTTCGTTGGAAAAGAATTTTTTGTGTTCTGGGGTAAGATCGTTGGAAGCGAATTTTTTGGGTTCTCGAGTAATTTCGTTGAAAGGGAATTTTTGCATTCTAGGGTGATTTCGTTGGAAGCGATTTTTTTGCACTGGGATGTTATCTTTAGAAACTAATATTTGTGTTCTCAGGAGATTTCGTTGGAAAAGAATTTTTTGTCTTCTGGGGCAATATCGTTGGACGAGAATTTTTTGTGTTCTCCATTTTTTTCGATGGAAGCAAATTTTTGAAGTAGGGTGTCATTTCGTTGGAAGCGTGTTTTCTGTGTTCTGGAGTCATTTCTTTGGAAGCAAATTTTTTGTGCTCTGGGATGATTTCGTTGGAAGCGAATTTTTTGTGCTCTGGGATGATATCTTTGGAAGCGAATATTTATATTCTCAGGAGATTTCGTTGGAAAAGAATTTTTGTCTTCTGGGGTAATATAGTTGGAAGAGAATTTTTTGTGTTCTCCGTTTTTTTCGATGGAAGCAAATTTTTGAAGTAGGGGGTCATTTCGTTGGAAGCGTGTTTTCTGTGCTGTGGAGTCATTTCGTTGGAAATGAATTTTTTGTGCTCTGTGGTGATTTCGTTGGAAGCGAATTTTTTGTGTTCTGGGGTGATTTCTTTGGAAGCGAATTTTTTGTGTTCTCGGGTGATTTTGTTGAAAGGGAATTATTGTGTTCTAGGGTGATTTCGTTGGAAGCGAATTTTTTGTGCTCTGTGATGATATCTTTGGAAGCGAATATTTACATTCTCAGGAGATTTCCTTGGAAAAGAATTTTTTGTCTTCTGGGGTAATATCTTTGGACGAGAATTTTTTGTGTTCTCCATTTTTTTCGATGGAAGCAAATTTTTGAAGTAGGGTGTCATTTCGTTGGAAGCGTGTTTTCTGTGTTCTGGAGTCATTTCGTTGGAAGTGAATTTTTTGTGCTCTGGGGTGATTTCATCGGAAGCAAATTTTTTGTGCTCTGGGATGATATCTTTGGAAGCGAATATTTGTGTGCTCAGGAGATTTCTTTGGAAAAGAATTTTTTGTCTTTTGGGGTAATGTCGTAGGAAGAGAATTTTTTGTGATCTCCGTTTTTTTCGATGGAAGCAAATTTTTGAAGTAGTGGGTCATTTCGTTGGAAGCGTGTTTTCTGTGCTCTGGAGTCATTTCGTTGGAATCAAATTTCTATTGCTTTGGGCTCATTTCTTTGGAATCAAATATTTGTGTTCTCAGGAGATTTCGTTGCAAGCGAATTTTTTGTGTTCTGGAGTAATTTCCTTCGAAGCGAATGTTTTGTGTTCTTGCGTGATATCTTTAAAAGGGAATTTTTGCGTTCTTCGGTGATTTCGTTGGAAGCGAATTTTTTGTGCTCTGGGATGATATCTTTGGAAGCAAATATTTGTGTTCTCAGGAGATTTCGTTGGAAAAGAATTTTTTGTGTTCTGGGGTAAGATCGTTGGAAGCGAATTTTTTGGGTTCTCGAGTAATTTCGTTGAAAGGGAATTTTTGCATTCTAGGGTGATTTCGTTGGAAGCGATTTTTTTGCACTGGGATGTTATCTTTAGAAACTAATATTTGTGTTCTCAGGAGATTTCGTTGGAAAAGAATTTTTTGTCTTCTGGGGTAATATCTTTGGACGAGAATTTTTTGTGTTCTCCATTTTTTTCGATGGAAGCAAATTTTTGAAGTAGGGTGTCCTTTTGTTGGAAGCGTGTTTTCTGTGTTCTGGAGTCATTTCGTTGGAAGCGAATTTTTTGTGCTCTGGGGTGATTTCGTTGGAAGCAAATTTTTTGTGCTCTGGGATGATATCTTTGGAAGCGAATATTTATATTCTCAGGAGATTTCATTGGAAAAGAATTTTTTGTCTTCTGGGGTAATGTCTTTGGAAGAGAATTTTCTGTGTTCTCTGGTTTTATCAATTGAAGCAATTTTTTGAAGTAGTGGGTCATTTCTTGGAAGCGTGTTTTCTGTGCTCTGGAGTCATTTCTTTGGAAACGAATTTTTTGTGCTCTGGGGTGATTTCGTTGGAAGCGAATTTTTTGTGTTCTGGGGTGATTTCTTTGGAAGCGAATTTTTTGTGTTCTCGGGTGCTTTTGTTGAAAGGGAATTATAGTGTTCTAGGGTGATTTCGTTGGAAGCAAATTTTTTGTGCTCTGGGATGATATCTTTGGAAGCGAATATTTGTTTTCTCAGAAGATTTCATTGGAAAAGAATTTTTTGCCTTCTGGGGTAATATCGTTGGAAGAGAATTCTTTGTGTTCTCCGGTTTTGTGGATGGAAGCAAATTTTTGAAGATGGGGGTTATTTCGTTGGAAGCGTGTTTTTGGTGCTCTGGAGTCATTTCATTAGAATCGAATTTTTTGTGCTTTGGGATGATATCTTTGGAAGCGAATATTTGTGTTTTCATGAGATTTCGTTTGAAAACAATTTTTTTGTATTCTGGGGTAATATCGTTGGAAGCGAATTTTTTGTGTTCTCAGGTCATTTCGTTGAAAGGGAAATTTTGTGTTCTAGGATAATTTTGTTGGAAGCGAATTTTTGTGCTCTGGGTTGATTCCGTTGGAAGTGAATTTTTTGTATTCTTGGGTCATTTCATTGCAAGTGAATTTTTGTGTTCTAGGGTGATTTCGTTGGAAGCGAATTTTTTGTGCTCTGGGATGATATCTTTGGAAGTGAATATTTGTTTTCTCAGGAGATTTCGTTTGAAAAGAATTTTTTGCCTTCTGGGGTAATGTCGTTGGAAGAGAATTTTTTGTGTTCTCCGGTTTTATCAATGGAAGCAATTTTTTGAAGTAGTGGGTCATTTCGTTGGAAGCTTGTTTTCTGTGCTCTGGAGTAATTTTTTTTGAAGCGAATTTTTTGTGTTCTGGGGTGATTTCGTTGGAAGTGAATATTTGTGTTCTCAGGAGATTTCGTTGCAAGTGAATTTTTTGTGTTCTCAGGAGATTTTGTTGGAAAAGAATTTTTGGTCTTCTGGGATAATGTCGTTGGAAGAGAATTTTTTGTGTTCTCCACTTTTTTCGATGGAAGCAATATTTTGAAGTAGTGGGTCATTTCGTTGGAAGCGTGTTTTCTGTGATCTGGAGTCATTTCGTTGGAAGCGAATTTTTTGTGCTCTGTGGTGATTTCTTTGGAAGCGAATTTTTTGTGTTCTCGCGTGATTTCTTTGAAAGGGAATTTTTGCATTCTAGGGTGATTTCGTTGGAAGCGATTTTTTTGCACTGGGATGATATCTTTAGAAACTAATATTTGTGTTCTCAGGAGATTTCGTTGGAAAAGAATTTTTTGTCTTCTGGGGTAATGTCGTTGGAAGAGAATTTTTTGTGCTCTGGGGTGATTTTGGTGGAAGCGAATTTTTTGGGTTCTCAGGTGATTTCTTTGAAAGGGAATTTTTGCATTCTAGGGTAATTTGGTTGGAAGCGAATTTTTGTGCTCTGGGATGATATCTTTAGAAGAGAATATTTGTGTTCTCAGGAGATTTCGTTGGAAAAGAATTTTTTGTCTTCTGGGGTAATATCGTTGGAAGAGAATTTTTTGTGTTCTCCGGTTTTTTCGATGGAAGCAAATTTTTGAAGTAGGGGATCACTTCGTTGGAACCGTGTTTTCTGTGATCTGGAGTCATTTCGTTGGAACCGTGTTTTCTGTGCTCTGGAGTCATTTCGTTGGAAGCGAATTTTTTGTGTTCTGGGGTGATTTCGTTGGAAGCGAATTTTTTGTGCTCTTGGGTGATTTGGTTGGAAGGGCATTGTTTGTCTTCTGTGGTGATTTCGAACGAAGCGAGTGTTTTATGTTCTAGGGTGGTTTTCTTGGAAGGGAATTTTTTGTGATCTGGGGTCATTTCATTGGAAGCGTGCTTTCTGTGCTCTGGAGTCATTTCGTTGAAAGCGAATTTTTTATGTAATAGGGTGATTATAGTGGAAGCGAATTTTTTGTGTTCTAGGGTCCTTTCATTGGAAGCTTGTTTTCTGTGCTTTGGAGTCATTTCATTGGAAGCGAATATTTTGTGATCTGAGGTGATTGCATTGGAAGCGAATTTTTTGTGTTCTGGGGTGATTTCAATAGAAGCAATTTTTTTCTGTTCTGTAGAAATTTCGTTGGATGTTAACTTTTTGTGTTTTCGGGTGATTTCGTTGAAAGGGAATTTTTTGTGTTCTGGGGTAATTTCGTTGGAAGCGAATTTTTTGTGTTCTTGGGTGATTTCGATGGAAGCAAATTTTTGAAATATCGGGTCATTTCGTTGGAAGCGTGTTTTCTGTGCTCTGGAGTCATTTCATTGGAAGCGAATTTTTTGTGTTCTCGGATGATTTCGATGGAAGCAAATTTTTGAAATATCACGTCATTTCTTTGGAAGCATGTTTTCTGTGCTCTGGAGTCACTTCGTTGGAAGCGAATTTTTTGTGTTCTGAGTTGATTTCGTTGGAAGCGAATATATGTGTTTTTCGGAAGATTTCGTTGCAAGCGAATTTTTTGTATTCTGGGGTAATTTCGTTGGAAGCAAATTTTTTGTGTTCTCGGGTGATTTCGTTGAAATCGATTTTTTTTTGTTCTAGGGTGATTTCGTTGGAAGGGAATTTTTTGTGCTCTTGGGTGATTTGGTTGGAAGTGAATTTTTTGTCTTCTGTGGTGATTTCGAAGGCATCGAGTGTTTTATATTCTAGGTTGATTTCGTTGGAAGGGAATTTTTTGTGTTCTGGGGTCATTTCATTGGAAGCGTGTTTTGTGTGCTCTGGAGTCATTTCATTGGAAGCAAATTTTTTTGTGCTCTGGGGTGATTTCGTTGGAAGCGAATATTTGTGTTCTCAGGAGATTTCGTTGCGAGGGAATTTTTTGTGTTCTGCGGTGATTTCGTTGGAAGCGAATTTTTTGTGTTCTTGGGTGATTTCGTTGAAAGGGTATTTTTCTGTTTTAGGGTGATTTTGTTGCAAGCGAATTTTTAGTGTTCTCAGGTGATTTTTTTGAAAGGGAATTTTTTTGTTCTTGGGCGATTTCTTTGGAATCGAATTTTTTGTGCTCTGTGATGATATCTTTGGAAGCGAATATTTGTGTTCTCAGGAGATTTCGTTGGAAAAGAATTTTTTGTCTTCTGGGGTAATATCATTAGAAGAGAATTTTTTTGTTTTCCGGTATTTCCATGGAAGCAATTTTTTGAAGTAGGGGGTCATTTCGTTGGAAGCATGTTTTCTGTGCTCTGGAGTCATTTCGTTGGAAGCAAATTTTTTGTGTTCTGTGGTGATTTCATTGAAAGCGAATTTTTTGTGTTCTGGGGTATTTCGTTGGAAGCGAATATTTGTGTTCTCAGGAGATTTCGTTGCAAGCGAATTTTTTGTGTTCTGGGGTGATTTCGTTGGAAGCGTATTTTTTTTGTTCTCGGGTGATTTCGTTGAAAGGGAATTTTTGTGTTCAAGGGTGCTTTCTTTGGAAGCGAATTTTTTGTGCTCTGGGATGACATCTTTGGAAGCGAATATTTTTGTTCTCAGTAGATTTCATTGGAAAAGAATTTTTTGTCTTCTGGGGTAATATCGATAGAAGAGAATTGTTTGTGTTTTCCGGTATTTCCATGGAAGCAAATTTTTGAAGTAGGGGGTAATTGCGTTGGAAGCGTGTTTTCTGTGCTATGGAGTCATTTCGTTGGAAGCGAATTTTTTGTGTTCTGGGGTGATTTCGTTGGAAGCGAATTTTTGTGTTCTGGGGTAACTTCGTTCGAAGCGAATTTTTTGTGTTCTGGGTTCCTTTCATTGGAAGCATGTTTTCTGTGCTTTGGAGTCATTTCATTGGAAGCGAATATTTTGTGCTCTGTGGTGATTTTGTTGTAAGCGAATTTTTTGTGTTCTCAGGTGATTTCGTTTATAGCTCATTTTTTGTGTTCTAGCATGATTGCTTTGTAAGTGAATTTTTTGTGTTCTGGGGTGATTTCGATGGAAGAAAATTTTTTCTGTTCTGTGGTAATTTTGTTGGAAGTGAACTTTTAGTGTTCTCGGGTGATTTCGTTGAAAGCGAATTTTTTGTGTTCTAGGGTAATTTTGTTGGAAGCGAATTTTTTTGTGCTCTGGGATGATTTCCTTGGAAGCGAATATTTGTGTTATCAGGAGATTTCGTTGGAAGAGAATTTTTTTGTGTTCTGGGGTAATTTCTTTGGATGCAAATTTTTTGTGTTCTTGGGTGATTTCAATGGAAGCAAATTTTGAAATATGGGGTCATTTCTTTGGAAGCGTGTTTTCTGTGCTCTGGAGTCATTTTGTTGGAAGCGAATTTTTTGTGCTCTGGGGTGATTTCGGTCTAAGCGAATTTTTTGTGCTCTGGGGTGATTTGGTTGGAAGCGAATTTTTTGTCTTCTGTGGTGATTTCGATCGAAGCGAATTTTTTATGTTTTAGGGTGATTTCGTTGGAGGCGAATTTTTTGTGTTCAGCGGTCATTTCATTGGAAGCGTGCTTTCTGTGCTCTGGAGTCATATCTTTGGAAGCGAATTTTTTGTGCTCTGGGGTGATTTCGTTGGAAGCAAATTTTTTTGTGTTCTCGGGGGTTTCGTTGAAAGGGAATTTTTGTGTTCTAGGGTGATTTCGTTGGAAGCAATTTTTTTCTACTCTGTGATGATATCTTTGGAAGCGAATATTTATGTTCTCAGGAGATTTTGTTGGAAAAGAATTTTTTGTCTTCTGGGGCAATATTGTTGGAAGATTTTTTTGTGTTCTCCGGTTTTTTGGATGGAAGCAAATTTTTAAAATAGGGGGTCATTTAGTTGGAAGCGTGTTTTCTGTGCTGTAGAGTCATTTTGTTGGAAGCGAATTTTTTGTGTTCTGGGGTAACTTCGTTGGAAGCGAATTTTTTGTGTTCTGGGGTGATTTCGATTGTAGGAAATTTTTGAAGTATGGGATCATTTCATTGGAAGTGTGTTTTCTGTGCTCTGGAGTCATTTCTTTTGAAGCGAATTTTTTGTGTTCTGGGGTGAGTTCGATGGAAGCAAATATTTGTGTTCTCAGAAGATTTCGTTGCAAGCGACTTTTTTGTGGTGTGGGGTAATTGGTTTGGAAGCGAATTTTTTGTGTCCTCATGTGATTTCAATGGAAGCAAATTTTTGAAGTATACGGACATTTCTTTGGAAGCAAATTTTTTCTGCTTTGGGGTGATTTTGTTGGAAGCGAATTTATTGTGCTCTGGGGTGATTTTGTTGGAAGCGAATTTTTTGTCTCTGTGGTGATTTCGATAGAAGCGATTTTGTTATGTTCTAGGGTGATTTCGTTGGAAGGGAAAATTTGTGTTCTCGGGTCATTTCATTCGAAGCGTGTTTTCTGTGCTCTGGAGTCATTTCGTTGGAAACGAATTTTTTGTGCTCTGGGGTGATTTCGTTGGAAGCGAATTTTTTGTGTTCTCAGGAGATTTCATTGCAAGCGAATTTTCTGTGTTCTGGGGTGATTTCTTTGGAAGCGAATTTTTTGTGTTCTCGGGGGATTTCAATGAAAAGGAATTTATGTGTTGTAGCGTGATTTCTTTGGAAGAGAAATTTTTGTGCTCTGGGATGATATCTTTGAGAACGAATATTTGTTTTCTCAGGAGATTTCGTTGCAAAAGAATTTTTTGTCTTCTGGGGAAATTTCGTTGGAAGCAAATATTTTGTGTTCTGGGGTGATTTCGATGGTAGCAAATTTTTGAAGTATGGCGTCATTTTGTTGGACGCGTGTTTTCTATGCTCTGGAGTCATTTCTTTGGAAGCGAAATTTTGTGCTCTGGGGTGATTTTGTTGGAAGCGAATATTTGTGTTCTCAGGAGATTTCGTTGCAAGCAATTTTTTTGTTTTTTGGGCTAATTTTTTTGGTGCGAATTTTTGGTGTTCTCAGTTGATTTCGATGGAAACAAATTTTTGAAGTAGTGGGTCATTTCGTTGGAAGCCTGTTTTCTGTGCCCTGGAGTCATTTTGTTGGATGCGAATTTTTTGTGCTCTGGGTTGATTTCTTCGGAAGCGAATTTTTTGTGTTCTCAGGTGATTTAGATGGAAGCAAATTTTTGAAGAATGGGGTCATTTCGTTGGAAGCAAATTTTTTGTGTTCTGGGGTGATTTCGTTGGAAGAGAAATTTTTGTGTGCTCAGGATTTTTTAATGGAAGCAAATTTTTGAAGTAGGGGGTCATTTCGTTGGAAGCGTGTTTTCTGTGCTCTGGAGTCATTTTGTTGGAAGCGAATTTTTTGTGCTCTGGGGTGATTTAATTGGAAGCGAATATTTGTGTTCTCAGGAGATTTCGTTGCAAGCAAATTTTTTGTGTTCTAGGGTGATTTCGTTGGAAGCGAATTTTTTGTGCTCTTGGGTGATTTGGTTGGAAGCGCATTTTTTGTCTTCTGTGGTGATTTCAAAGGAAGCGAGGGTTTTATGTTCTAGGGTGATTTTCTTGGAAGGGAATTTTTTGTGTTCTGGGGTCATTTCATTTGAAGCATGTTTTCTGTGCTCTGGAGTCATTTCGTTGGAAGCGAATTTTTTGTGTTCTCCGGTGATTTCGTTGAAAGGGAATTTTTTGTGTTCTAGGGTGATTTCTTTGGAATCGAATATTTTGTGTTCTGCTTTGATTTCAATGGAAGCAAATATTTTCCGTTCTGTAGTAATTTCGTTGGACATAATCTTTTTGTGTTCTCTGGTGATTTCGTTGAAAGGGAATTTTTTGTGTTCTAGGGTGATTATGTTGGAAGCGAATATTTTTTGTTCTCAGGAGATTTCTTTGGACAAGAATTTTTTGTCTTCTGGGGTAATATGGTTGGAAGAGAATTTTTTGTGTTCTCCGGTTTTTTCGATGGAAGCAAATTTTTGAAGTAGGGGGCCATATCGTTGGAAGCGTGTCTTCTTTGCTCTGAAGTCATTTCATTGGAAGCGAATTTTTTGTGCTCTGGGGTGATTTCGTTGGAAGCGAATATTTTGTTTTCTGGGGAGATTTCGTTGTAAGCGAATATTTGTGTTCTCAGAAGATTTCATTGGAAAAGAATTTTTTCTCTTTAGGGGTAATATCGTTGGAAGAGAATTTTTTGTGTTCTCCGGTTTCTTCAATGGAAGCAAATTTTTGAAGTAAGGGGTCATTTCGTTCGAAACGAGTTTTCTGTGCTCTGGAGTCATTTCTTTGGAAGGGAATTTTTTGTGTTCTCAGATGATTTCAACAGAAACAAATTTTTGAAGTATGGTATCATTTCGTTCGAAGCGTGTTTTCTGTGCTCTGGAGTCATTTTGTTGTAAGCGAATATTTGTGTTCTCAGAAGATTTCGTTGCAAGCGAATTTTTTCTGTTCTCCGGTTTTTTCGATGGAAGTAAATTTTTGAAGTAGGAGGTCATTTCGTTGGAAGCATGTTTTCGGAGCTCTGGAGTAATTTCGTTGGAAGCGAATTTTTTGTGCTCTGGGATGATATCTTTGGAAGCGAATATTTGTGTTCTCAGAAGATTTCATTGGAAAAGAATTTTTTCTCTTTAGGGGTAATATCGTTGGAAGAGAATTTTTTGTGTTCTCCGGTTTCTTCAATGGAAGCAAATTTTTGAAGTAAGGGGTCATTTCGTTCGAAACGAGTTTTCTGTGCTCTGGAGTCATTTCTGTGGAAGGGAATTTTTTGTGTTCTCAGATGATTTCAACAGAAACAAATTTTTGAAGTATGGTATCATTTCGTTCGAAGCGTGTTTTCTGTGCTCTGGAGTCATTTTGTTGTAAGCGAATATTTGTGTTCTCAGAAGATTTCGTTGCAAGCGAATTTTTTCTGTTCTCCGGTTTTTTCGATGGAAGTAAATTTTTGAAGTAGGAGGTCATTTCGTTGGAAGCATGTTTTCGGAGCTCTGGAGTAATTTCGTTGGAAGCGAATTTTTTGTGCTCCGGGTTGATTTCTTTGGAAGCGAATTTTTTGTGTTCTGTGGTGATTTCGTTGAAAGGGAAATTTTGGTGTTCTGGGGTGATTTCGTTGGAAGTGAAATTTTTGTGCTCTGCAATGTTTTCTTTGGAAGCGAATATTTGTGTTCTCAGGAGATTTCGTTGGAAGCGAATGTTTTGTATTTTGGGGTAATTTCATTGAAAGGGAATTTTTTATGTTCTAGGGTGATTTCGTTGGAAGCAAATTTTTTGTGCTCTGGAGTGGTTTGGTTGGAAGCGAATTTTTTGTCTTCTATGGTGATTTCGATGGAAGCGAATTTTTTATGTTTTAGAGTGATTTCGTTGAAAGCGAATTTTTTGTGTTCTGGAGTCATTTCATTGGAAGCGTGTTTTCTGTGCTCTGGAGTCATTTTGTTGGAAGCGAATTTTTTGTGCTCTGTGATGTTTTCTTTGGAAGCAAATATTTCCGTGTTCTCAGTAGATTTCGTTGGAAGTGAATTTTTTGTGTTCTGGGGTAATTTCGATGGAATAGAAATATTTATGCTCTCAGGATTTTTCGATGGAAGCAAATTTTTGAAGTAGGGAGTCATTTAGTTGGAAGCGTGTTTTCTGTGCTCTGGAGTCATTTCGTTGGAAGCGAATTTTTTGTGCTCTGATGTGATTTCGTTGGTAGCGCATTTTCTGTGTTCTGGGATAATTTCGTTGGAAGTGAATTTTTTGTGTTCTCGGGTGATTTCGATGGATGCCAATTTTTGAAGTATGGGATCATTTCCTTGGAAGCGTGTTTTCTGTGCTCTGGAGTCATTTCGTTGGAAGAGAATTTTTTGTAGTCTGGGGTGATTTTGTTGGAAGCGAATATTTTGTACTCTGGAGTGATTTGGTTGGAAGCGAGTTTTTTGTCTTCTATGGTGATTTCGATGGAAGCGAATTTTTTATGTTCTCGGGTGATTTTGTTGAAAGCGAATTTTTTGTGTTTTGGAGTCACTTCATTGGAAGCGTGTTTTCTGTGCTCTGGACTCATTTTGTTGGAAGCGAATTTTTTGTGCTCTGGGATGTTTTCTTTGGAAGCGAATGTTTGTGTTCTCAGGAGATTTCGTTGCAAGCGAATTTTTTGTATTCTGGGGTAATTTCGATGGAATAGAAATTTTTGTGCTCTCAGGACTTTTCGATGGAAGCAAATTTTTGAAGTAGGGACTCCTTTCATTGGAAGCGAATTTTTTGTGCTGTGGGATGTTTTCTTTGGAAGCGAATATTTTTGTTCTCAGTAGATTTCGTTGGAAGCGAATTTTTTGTGTTCTGGGGTAATTTCGATGGAATAGAAATTTTTGTGCTCTCAGGACTTTTCGATGGAAGCAACGTTTTGAAGTAGGAGGTCATTTCGTTGGAAGCATGTTTTCAGACCTCTGGATTCATTTCGTTGGAAGCGAATTTTTTGTGCTCTGGGTTGATTTCGTTGGAAGCGAATTTTTTGTGTTCTGGGGTGATTTCGTTGAAAGGGAATTTTTGGTGTTCTGGGATGATTTCGTTGGAAGCGAATTTTTTGTGATCTGGGATGATATCTTTGGAAGCGAATATTTGTGTTTTCAGGAGATTTCGTTGGAAAAGAATTTTTTCTCTTCTGGGGTAATTTCGTTGTAAGAGAATTTTTTGTGTTCTCTGGTTTCTTCAATGGAAGCTAATTTTTGAAGTAAGCGGTCATTTTGTTAGAATCGAGTTTTCTGTGCTCTGGAGTCATTTCTTTGGAAGCGAATTTTTTGTTTTCTGGGGAGATTTCGTTGGAAGCGAATATTTTGTGTTCCGGAAAGATTTCGTTGGAAACGAATATTTGTGTTCTCAGAAGATTTCGTTGCAAGCGAATTTTTTCTGTTCTCCGGTTTTTTCGATGGAAGTAAATTTTTGAAGTAGGAGGTCATTTCGTTGGAAGCATGTTTTCGGAGCTCTGGAGTCATTTCGTTGGATGCGAATTTTTTGTGCTCTGGGTTGATTTCGTTGGAAGCTAATTTTTTGTGTTCTGGGTTTATTTCGTTGAAAGGTAATTTTGGGTATTCTGGGGTGATTTCATTGGAAGCAAATTTTTTGTGCTCTGGGATGTTTTCTTTGGATGCGAATATTTGTGTTCTCAGGAGATTTCGTTGCAAGCGAATTTTTTGTGTTCTGGGGTAATTTCATTGAAAGGGAATTTTTTATGTTCTAGGGTGATTTCATTGGAAGCCAATTTTTTGTGCTCTGGAGTGATTTGTTTGGAAGCGAATTTTTTGTCTTCTATGGTGATTTCGATGGAAGCGAATATTTTATGTTCTAGGGTGATTTCGTTGAAAGCAAATTTTTTGTGTTCTGGGGTCATTTCATTGGAAGCGTGTTTTCTGTGCTCTGGAGTCAATTTGTTGGAAGCGAATTTTTTGTGCTCTGGGTTGATTATGTTGGAAGCGAATTTTTTGTATTCTCAGGTGATTTCGTTGAAAGGGAATTTTTTGTGTTCTAGGGTGATTTTGTTGGAAGCGAATTTTTTGGGGCTCTGGGATGATTTCTTTAGAACTGAATATTTGTGTTCTCAGAAGATTTCATTGGAAGCGATTTTTTTGTGTTCTGGGGTCATTTCTTTGGAAATGAATTTTTTGTGTTCTCTGGTTTGTTTGATGGAAGCAAATTTTTGAAGAAGGGGTCATTTCGTTGAAAGCGTGTTTTCTGTGCTCTGGAGTCATTTCTTTAGAAGCGAATTTTTTGTCCTCTGGAGTGATTTCGTTGGAAGCGAATTTTTTGTGTTCTGGGGTAATTTTGTTGAAAGGGAAATTTTAGTGTTCTGGGGTGATTTCGTTGGAAGCGAATTTTTTGTGCTCTGGGATATTTTCTTTGGAAGCGAATATTTGTGTTCTCAGGAGTTTTCGTTGCAAGTGAATTTTTTGTGTTCAAGGGTAATTTCATTGAAAGGGAATTTTTTATGTTCTAGGGTGATTTCGTTGGAAGCAAATTTGTTGTGCTCTGGAGTGATTTGTTTGGAAGCAAAATTTTTGTCTTCTATGGTGATTTCGATGGAAGCGAATTTTTTATGTTCTAGGGTGATGTCGTTGAAAGCAAATTTTTTGTGTTCTGGAGTCACTTCATTGGAAGCGTGTTTTCTGTGCTGTGGAGTCATTTTGTTGGAAGCAAATTTTTTGTGCTCTGGGATGTTTTCTTTGGAAGTGAATATTTGTGTTTCAAAAGATTTCGTTGGAAGCGGATTTTTTTGTGTTCTGGGGTCATTTCTTTGGAAATGAATTTTTTGTGCTCTCAGGACTTTTCGATGGAAGCAAAGTTTTGAAGTAGGGAGTCATTTTGTTGGAAGCGTGTTTTCTGTGCTCTGGAGTCATTTCGTTGGAAGCGAATTTTTTGTGCTCTGATGTGATTTCGTTGGTAGCGCATTTTTTGTGTTCTGGGATAATTTCGTTGGAAGTGAATTTTTTGTGTTCTCGGGTGATTTCGATCGAAGCTAATTTTTGAAGTATGGGATCATTTCCTTGGAAGCATGTTTTCTGTGCTCTGGAGTCATTTCGTTCGAAGAGAATTTTTTGTGGTCTGGGGTGATTTTGTTGGAAGCGAAATTTTTGTGTTCTAGGGTAATTTCGTTGGAAGCGAATTTCTTGTGTTCTGGGGTAATTTCGTTGTACATGAATTTTTTGTGTTCTCGGGTGATTTCTTTGAAAGGAAAGTTTTTATGTTCTAGGGTGATTTTCTTGGAAATGAATTTTTTGTGCTCTGTGGTGATTTCGTTGGTAGCGCATTTTCTGTGTTCTGGGATAATTTCGTTGGAAGTGAATTTTTTGTGTTCTCGGGTAATTTCGATGGAAGACAATTTTTGAAGTATGGGATTATTTCCTTGGAAGCGTGTTTTCTGTGCTCTGGAGTCATTTCGTTGGAAGAGAATTTTTTGTGGTCTGGGGTGATTTTGTTGGAAGCAAAATTTTCGTGTTCTAGGGTAATTTCGTTGGACGTGAATTTTTTGTGTTCTCGGGTGATTCCTTTGAAAAAAATTTTTTTATGTTCTTGGGTGATTTTATTGGAAACGAATTTTTTTGTGCTCTGGGATGATTTCTTTAGAAGTGAATATTTGTGTTTCAAAAGATTTCGTTGGAAGCGGATTTTTTTGTGTTCTGGTGTCATTTCTTTGGAAATGAATTTTTTGTGTTCTCCAGTTTGTTTGATGGAAGCAAATTTTTGAAGTAGGGAGTCATTTCGTTGGAAGCGAATTTTTTGTATTCTGGAGTGATTTCGTTGGAAGCGAATATTTTGTGTTCTGGGGAGATTTCGTTGGAAGCGAATATTTTGTGTTCTGGGGAGATATCGTTGGAAGCGAATATTTGTGTTCTCAGAATATTTCGTTGCAAGCGAATTTTTTCTGTTCTCCGTTTTTTTCGATGGAAGTAAATTTTTGAAGTAGGAGGTCATTTCGTTGGAAGCATGTTTTCGGAGCTCCAGAGTCATTTCGTTGGAAGCAAATTTTTTGTGCTCTGGGTTGATTTCGTTGGAAGCGAATTTTTTGTGTTCTGTGGTGATTTCGTTGGAAGCGAATTTTTTGTGATCTGGGATGTTTTCTTTGGAAGTGAATATTTGTGTTCTCAGGAGATTTCGTTGCAAGCGAATGTTTTCTGTTCTGGGGTAATTTTATTGAAAGGGAATTTTTTATGTTCTAGGGTGATTTCGTTGAAAGCGAATTTTTTGTGTTCTGGGGTCATTTCATTGGAAGCGTGTTTTCTGGGCTCTGGAGTCATTTTGTTGGAAGTGAATTTTTTGTGCTCTGGGTTGATTATGTTGGAACCGAATTTTTTGTATTCTCGGGTGATTTCATTGAAAGAGAATTTTTTGTGTTCTAGGTTGATGTTGTTGGAAGCGAATTTTTTGTGCTCTGGGATGATTACTTTAGAAGTGAATATTTGTGTTCTCAGAAGATTTCATTGGAAGCAAATTTTTTTGTGTTCTGGGGTCATTTCTTTGGAAATGAATTTTTTGTGTTCTCTGGTTTGTTTGATGGAAGCAAATTTTTGAAGGAGGGGGTCATTTCGTTGGAAGCGTGTTTTCTGTGCTCTGGATTCATTTCATTAGAATTTTTTGTCCTCAGGAGAGATTTCGTTGGAAGCAAATTTTTTGTGTTCTGGGGTAATTTCGATGGAATAGAAATTTTTGTGCTCTCAGGACTTTTTGATGGAAGCAAATTTTTGAAGTAGGGAGTCATTTCATTGGAAGCGAATTTTTTGTGCTCTGGGATGCTTTTTTTTGGAAGCGAATATTTTTGTTCTCAGGAGATTTCGTTGGAAGCGAATTTTTCATGTTCTAGGGTAATTTCGATGGAATAGAATTTTTGTGCTCTCAGGACTTTTCGATGGAAGCAAAGTTTTGAAGTAGGGAGTCATTTTGTTGGAAGCGTGTTTTCTGTGCTCTGGAGTCATTTCGTTGGAAGCGAATTTTTTGTGCTCTGGGGTGATTTCGTTGGTAGCGCATTTTCTCTGTTCTGGGATAATTTCGTTGGAAGTGAATTTTTTGTGTTCTCGCGTGATTTTGATGGAAGCCAATTTTTGAAGTATGGGATCATTTCCTTGGAAGCATGTTTTCTGTGCTCTGGAGTCATTTCGT
This sequence comes from Meriones unguiculatus, assembly GCF_030254825.1. Lineage (NCBI taxonomy): Eukaryota > Metazoa > Chordata > Mammalia > Rodentia > Muridae > Meriones > Meriones unguiculatus. Next base: position 59,759,887 of record NC_083353.1, read on the forward strand.
TGGAAGAGAATTTTTTGTGGTCTGGGGTGATTTTGTTGGAAGCGAATATTTTGTGCTCTGGAGTGATTTGGTTGGAAGGGAGTTTTTTGGTCTTCTATGGTGATTTCGATGGAAGCGAATTTTTTATGTTCTAGGGTGATTTTTTTGAAAGTGAATGTTTTGTGTTCCGGAGTCACTTCATTGGAAGCGTGTTTTCTGTGCTCTGGAGTCATTTTGTGTTCTCAGGAGATTTCGTTGGAAGCGAATTTTTTGTGTTCTGGGGTGATTTCGTTGGAAGCGAATTTTTGGTGGTCTGGGGTGATTTCGTTGGAAGCGTGTTTTCCGTGGTCTGGATTGATTACTTTGGAAGCGAATATTTGTGTTCTCAGGAGATTTCGTTGGAAAAGAATTTTTTGTCTTCTGGGGTAATATGATTGGAAGAGAATTTTTTGTGTTCTCCGTTTTTTTCCATGGAAGCAAATTTTTGAAGTAGGGGGTCATACTTCATTGGAAGCGTGTTTTCTGTGCTCTGAAGTCTTTTCATTGGAAGCGAATTTTTTGTGCTCTGGGGTGATTTCGTTGAAAGCAAATATTTGTATTCTCAGGAGATTTCGTTGCAAGCTAATTTTTTGTGTTCTAGTTTGATTTCGTTGGAAGCGAATATTTGTGTTCTCAGAAGATTACGTTGCAAGCGAATTTTTTCTGTTCTCCCGTGTTTTCGACGGAAGTAGGAGGTCATTTCGTTGGAAGCATGTTTTCGGAGCTCTGGAGATATTTCGTTGGAAGCGAATTTTTTGTGCTCTGGGATGATATCTTTGGAAGCGAATATTTGTGTTCTCGGGTGATTTCGTTGAAAGGGAATTTTTTGTGTTCTGGTGTAATTTCATTGAAAGCGAATTTTTTATGTTCTAGGGTGATTTCGTTGGAAGCGAATTTTTTATGTTCTAGGGTGATTTCATTGAAAGAATTTTTGGTGTTCTGGGGTCATTTCATTGGAAGCGCATTTTCTGTGCTCTGGAGTCATTTCGATGGAAGCGAATTTTTTGTGCTCTGGGGTTATTTCGTTGGAAGCGCATTTTTTGTGTTCTGGGATAATTTCGTTGGAAGTGAATTTTTTGTGTTCTCGGGTGATTTCGATGGAAGCCAATTTTTGAAGTATGGGATCATTTTCTTGTAAGCGTGTTTTCCGTGCTCTGGAGTCATTTCGTTGGAAGACAGTTTTTCGTGCTATGGGGTGATTTTGTTGGAAGCGAATTTTTTGTGTTCTGGGGTGATTTCGTTGGAAGCGAATTTTTGGTGGTCTGGGGTGATTTCGTTGGAAGCGTGTTTTCTGTGGTGTGGATTGATTACTTTGGAAGCGAATATTTGTGTTCTCAGGAGATTTCGTTGGAAAAGAATTTTTTGTCTTCTGGGGTAATATGATTGGAAGAGAATTTTTTGTGTTCTCCGTTTTTTTCCATGGAAGCAAATTTTTGAAGTAGGGGGTCATATCGTTGTAAGCATGTTTTCTGTGCTCTGAAGTCTTTTCATTGGAAGCGAATTTTTTGTGCTCTGGGGTGATTTCGTTGAAAGCAAATATTTGTATTCTCAGGAGATTTCGTTGCAAGCTAATTTTTTGTGTTCTAGTTGGATTTCGTTGGAAGCGAATATTTGTGTTCTCAGAAGATTACGTTGCAAGCGAATTTTTTCTGTTCTCCCGTGTTTTCGACGGAAGTAGGAGGTCATTTCGTTGGAAGCATGTTTTCGGAGCTCTGGAGATATTTCGTTGGAAGCGAATTTTTTGTGCTCTGGGATGATATCTTTGGAAGCGAATATTTGTGTTCTCGGGTGATTTCGTTGAAAGGGAATTTTTTGTGTTCTGGTGTAATTTCATTGAAAGCGAATTTTTTATGTTCTAGGGTGATTTCGTTGGAAGCGAATTTTTTATGTTCTAGGGTGATTTCATTGAAAGAATTTTTGGTGTTCTGGGGTCATTTCATTGGAAGCGTATTTTCTGTGCTCTGGAGTCATTTCGATGGAAGCGAATTTTTTTTGCTCTGGGGTTATTTCGTTGGAAGCGCATTTTTTGTGTTCTGGGATAATTTCGTTGGAAGTGAATTTTTTGTGTTCTCGGGTGATTTCGATGGAAGCCAATTTTTGAAGTATGGGATCATTTCCTTGTAAGCGTGTTTTCTGTGCTCTGGAGTCATTTCGTTGGAAGACAATTTTTCGTGCTATGGGGTGATTTTGTTGGAAGCGAAATTTTTGTCTTCTGTGGTGATTTCGATGGAAGCGAATTTTTTATGTTTTAGGGTGATTTCATTGGAAGCGAATTTTTTGTGCTCTGGGATGATATCTTTGGAAGCGAATATTTGTGTTCTCAGGGATTTCGTTGGAAAAGAATTTTTTCTTCTGGTGTAATATCGTTGGAAGAGAATTTTTGTGTTCTCCTTTTTCTTCGATGGAAGCAAATTTTTGAAGTAGGGGGTCATTTCGTTGGAAGCGTGTTTTCTGTGCTCTGGAGTCACTTCGTTGGAAGGGATTTTTTGGTGCTCAGGCTTGATTTCGTTGGAAGCACATTTTTTTGTGTTCTCGGGTGATTTCTTTTAAAGAGATTTTTTGTGTTCTAGGGTGATTTCGTTGGAAGCGAATTTTTTGTGTTCTCGGGTGATTTTGTGGGAAAACAATTTTTTGTCTTCTTGGGTAATATCTTTGAAAGAGAATTTTCTGTGTTCTTATATTATTTCAATGGAAGCAAATTTTTGAAATATGGGGTCATTTCGTTGGAAGAGTGTTTTCTGTGCTCTAGAGGCATTTCTTTGGAAGCGAATTTTTTTTGTTCTGGGGTAATATCGTTGGAATAGAAATTTTTGTGTTCTCAGGATTTTTCGATGGAAGCAAATTTTTGAAGTAGGGAGTCATTTCGTTGGAAGCGTGTTTTCTGTGCTCTGGCGTCACTTCGTTGGAAGCAAATTTTTTGTGCTCTGGGGTGATTTCGTTGGAGGCGCATTTTTTTGTGTTCAGGGATAATTTCGTTGGAAGTGAATTTTTTGTGTTCTCGGGTGATTTCGATGGAAGCCAATTTTTGAAGTATTGGATCATTTCCTTGAAAGCGTGTTTTCTGTGCTCTGGAGTCATTTCGTTGGAATCGAATTTTTTGTGCTCTGGGGTGATTTTGTTGGAAGCTAAATTTTTGTGTTCTCTGGTAATTTCGTTGGAAGCGATTTTCTTGTGTTCTTGGGTAATTTCGTTGGACGTGAATTTTTTGTGTTCTAGGGTGATTTTTTTGGAAGCGAATTTTTTTGGGCTCTGGGATGATTTCTTTGGAAGCGAATATTTGTTTTCTCAGAAGATTTCCTTTCAAGCGAATTTTTTGTGCTCTGGGTTGATTTCGTTGTAAGCGAATTTTTTGTGTTCTCGGGTGATTTCTTTGAAAGGGAATTATTTGTGTTCTAGGGTGATTTCTTTGGAAGCGAATTTTTTTGTGCTCTGGGATGATTTCTTTCAAAGCGAATATTTGTGTTCTCAGGAGATTTCGTTGGAAGCGAACATTTTGTGTTCTGGGGTAATTTCGTTCAAAGCGAATTTTTTGTGTTCTCGGGTGATTTCAATGGAAGCAAATTTTTGAAATATGGGGTCATTTCGTTGGAAGCCTGTTTTCTGTGCTCTGGAGTCATTTAGTTGGAAGCAATTTTTTTGTGTTCTGGGGTGATTTCGTTGGAAGCGAATTTTTTGTGTTCTAAGGTAATTTCATTGGAAGCGAATTTTTTGTGTTCTCCGGTTTTTTCGATGGTAGCAAATTTTTGAAGTAGGGGGACACTTCGTTGGAAGCGTGTTTTCTGTGCTCTGGAGTCATTTCGTTGGAATCGAATTTTTTGTTCTCTGTGGTGATTTTGTTGGAAGTGAATTTTTTGTGTTCTCGGGTGATTACCATGAAAGGGATTTTTTTTGTGTTCCAGGGTGCATTCGGTGGAAGCGAATTTTTTGTTCTCTGTGGTGATTTTGTTGGAAGTGAATTTTTTGTGTTCTCGGGTGATTTCTTTGAAAGGGAATGTTTTGTGTTCTCGCGTGATTTCTTTGTAAGCTAATTTTTTGTGATCTCGGGTGATTTCGATGGAAGCAAATTTTTTGTGATCTTTGTTGATTTTGTTGGAAATGATGTTTTTGTGATCGGGGTAATTTTGTTGGAAGCGAACATTTTATGTTCTGGGTTGATTTCGATCGAAGCGAATTTTTTTGTGTTGTGGGGTGATTTTGTTGGAAGCGAATTCTTTGTGTTCTGGGCTAATATCTTTGGAAGCAGGTGTTATGTCCTTTGGAGTCATTTCGTTAGAAGCGAATTTTTCTCTGTTCTGGTGTGATTTCTTTGGAAACGAATTTTTTGTCCTCTGTGGTGATTTCGTTGGAAGCAAATTTTTGTGTTCTGGGGTAATTTGTTTGGAAGCAAATTTTTTGCATTCTCGGGTGATTTCGTTGGAAGCAAATTTTTCGTGTTCTAGGGTGTTTTCGTTGAAAACGAATTTTTTGTGCTCTGGGGTAATTTTGTTGGAAGCGAATATTTTGTGTTCCTCTGGTGATTTCGATGGAAGTGAATTTTTTGTTTTCTGGGGTAATTTCGTTGGAAGCGAATTTTTTGTGGTCTGGGTTTATTTCGTTGTTAGCGAATTTTTTGAAGTATGGGGTGATTTCGTTGGAAGCGTGTTTTCTGTGCTCTGGGGTGATTTCGTTGGAAATGAATTTTTTGTGTTCTCGGGTGATTTCGATGGATGCGAATTTTTTGTGGTCTGGGATGATATCGTTGTTAGCGAATTTTTTAAAGTATGGGGTGATTTATTTGGAAGCGTGTTTCCTGTGCTCTGGAGTCATTTTGATGGAAGCGAATTTTTTGTGTTCTGGGTTGATTTCGATCGAAGCGATTTTTTTGTTTTCTGGGGAGATTTCCGTGGGAGCGAATTTTTGGTGTTCTGGGGTAATTTTGTTGGAAGAGGGTTTTATGTCCTTTGTAGTCATTTCATTGGAAGCGAATTTTTCTCTGTTCTGGTGTGATTTTGTTGGAAACGCATTTTATTTGCTCTGGAATGTTTTCGTTGTAAGAGAATGTTTTGTGTTCTGGGGTAATTTCATTGGAAGCGAATTTTTTGTGTGTGTGTGTTCTGGGGTTATTTCATTGGAAGGGAATTTTTTGTGATCTGGGGTAATTTCGTTGGAAGCGGGTTTTATGTCCTTTGGAGTCATTTCGTTAAAAGCGAATTTTTCTCTGTTCTGGTGTGATTTCGTTGGAAATGAAGTTTTTGTGATCTGGGGTGATTTCGTTGGTAGCGAATTTTTTGTGGTCTGGTGTGATTTCTTTGGAAACAAACTTTTTGCGTTCTAGGGTGATTTGATGGAAGCAAGTTTTTTGTGTTCTGGGGTCATTTCGTTGGTAGCGTGTTTTCTGTGCTCAGGAGTCATTTTGTTGGAAGCGAATTTTTTGTGTTCTCGGTTGATTTCGATGGAAGCAAATTTTTGAAGTATGGTATCATTTTGTTCGAAGCTTGTTTTCTGTGCTCTGGAGTCATTAAGTTGGAAGCGAATTTTTTGTGTTCCAGGGTGATTTCGTTGGAAGCGAATTTTTTTGTGCTCTGGGATGATTACATTGGAAGCGAATATTTGTGTTCTCAGGATATTTCTTTGGAAGCGAATTTTTTGTGTTCTTGGGTAATTTCGTTGGAAGCAAATTTTTTGTGTTCTAGGGTGATTTTGATGGAAGCAAATTTTTGAAGTAGAGGGCCATTTTGTTGGAAGCGTGTTTTCTGTGCTCTGGAGTAATTTCATTGGAAGTTAATTTTTTGTGCTCTGGGGCGATTGCGTTGGAAGCGAATATTTTGTGTTCTCGGGTGATTTCGTTGGAAGCCAATTTTTTGTGTTCTTTGGTGATTTACTTGAAAGGAAATTTTTTGTGTTCTGGGGTAATTTCGTTGGAAACGAATTTTTTGTGTTCTCGGGTGTTTTCGATGGAAGCAAATATTTGAAGTATGGGATCATTTTGTTGGAAGCGTGTTTTCTGTGCTCTAGAGTCATTTTGTTGGAAGCGAATTTTTTGTGTTCTTGGGTGATTTCGTTGGAAGCGAATATACGTGTTCTCAGAAGATTTCGTTGCAAGCGAATTTTTTTGTGTTCTGGGGTAATTTCGTTGGAAGCGAATATTTTGTGTTCTCCGGTTTTTTCGATGAAATCAAATTTTTAAAGTAGGGGGTCATTTCGTTGGAAGCGTGTTTTCTGTGCTCTGGAGTTACTTCATTGGAAGGGAATTTTTGGTCCTCTGGGGTGATTTCTTTGGAAGCAAATTTTTTGTTTTCTGGGGTAATTACGTTGGAAGCGAATTTTTTGTGTTCTCGGGTGGTTATGTTGAAAGGGAATTTTTAGTGTTCTGGCGTCATTTCGTTGGAAGTGTGTTTTCTGTGCTCTGGATTCATTTCTTTGGAAGCGAATTTTTTGTGTTCTAGGGTGATTTCGTTGGAAGCGAATTTTTGGTGGTCTGGGGTGATTTCGTTGGAAGCGTGTTTTCTGTGGTCTGGGGTGATTACTTTTGAAGCGAATATTTGTGTTCTCAGGAGATTTCGTTGGAAGTGAATTTTTTGTGTTCTGGGGTGATATTGTTGGAAGCGAATTTTTTGTGTTCTGTTGTGATATAGTTGGAAGTGAATTTTTTGTTTTCTGGGGTAATATCCTTGGAAGCGGGTTTTATGTCCTTTGGAGTCATTTTGTTAGAAGCGAATTTTTCTCTGTTCTGGTGTGATTTCTTTGGAAATGAAGTTTTTGAGATCTGGGGTGATTTCATTGGAAGCAAATTTTTTGTGTCCTGGTGTAATTTCGTTGGAATCGAATTTTTTGCGTCTTCGGGTGATTTCGTTGAAAGGGAATTTTTAGTGTTCTGGCGTCATTTCGTTGGAAGCGTGTTTTCTGTGCTCTGGAGTTACTTCATTGGAAGGGAATTTTTGGTGCTCTGGGGTGATTTCTTTGGAAGCAAATTTTTTGTGCTCTGGGGTGATTTCGTTGGAAACAAATTTTTTGTGTTCTGTGGTGATTTTGTTGAAAGGGAATTTTTTGTGTTCTGGGGTCAATTCGTTGGAAGAGAATTTTCTGTGTTTTGGGGTGATTTCGATGGAAGTGAATTTTTTGTATTCTCCGGTTTTTTCAATGGAAGCAAATTTTTGAAGTAGGGGGTCATTTCGTTGGAAGCATGTTTTCTGTGCTCTGGAGTCATTTCATTGGAAGGGAATTTTTTGTGCTCTGGGGTGATTTCGTTGGAAGCGAAGTTTATGTGTTCTCGGGTGATTTCGTTTAAAGGGAATTTTTTGTGTTCAAGGGTGATTTCGTTGGAAGCGAATTTTTTGTGTTCTGGGGTAATTACGTTGGAAGCGAATATTTTGTGTTCTTGGGTGATTTCGTTGGCCGCGAATTTTTTGTGGTCTGGGGTCATTTAGTTGGAAGCGTGTTTTCTGTGCTCTGGAGTCATTTCGTTGGAAGCAAATTTTTTGTGCTCTGTGGTGATTTCGTTGGAAGCGAATTTTTTGTGTTCTGGGATGATTTCGATGGAAGCAAATTTTTGAAATATGGTATCATTTCGTTCAAAGCGGGTTTCCTGTGCTCTGGTGTCATTTCTTTGGAAGCGAATTTTTTGTGTTCTCGGGTGATTTCGTTGAAAGGGAATGTTTTGTTTTCTAGGGTGATTTCGTTGGAAGCGAATTTTTTGTGTTCTGGGTTGATTTCGTTGGAAGCTAATTTTTTGTGTTCTGGGATGATTTCAGTGGAGGCGAATTTTTTGTGTTCTAGGGTATTTTCGTTGGAAGTGTATTTTTTGTGTTCTCAGGTTTTCTCGATGGAAGCAAATTTTTGAAGTAGGGGGTCATTTCGTTGGAAGCATGTTTTCTGTGCTCTGGAGTCATTTCGTTGGAAGCGAAATTTTTGTGTTCTGGGGTGATTTCCTTGGAAGCGAATTTGTTCTGTTCTGGGGTAATTTCTTTGGACGCGAATTTTTTGTGTTCTGGGGTGAGTTTTTTGGAAGAGAATTTTTTGTGTTCTGGGGCAATTTCGTTGAAAGGGAATTTTTTGGAAGTATGGGGTGATTTCGTTGAAAGAGTGTTTTCTTTGCTCTGGAGTCATTTCTTTGGAAGCAAATTTTTTGTGTTCTGAGTTGATTTCATTGGAAGCAAATTTTTTGTGTTCTGGGGTATTTTCGTTGGAAGCGAATTTTTTTGTGTTCTCCGGTTTTTTCGATGGAAGCAAATTTTTGAAGTAGGGGGTCACCTCGTTGGAAGTGAAATTTTTTGTGTTCAGGGGTGATTTCGTTGGAAGCGAATGTTTTGTGTTCTGGGGTAATTTCGTTGGAAGCGAATTATTTTGTGTTCTCAGGTGATTTCGATGGAAGCAAATTTTCGAAGTATGGGGACATTTCGTTGGAAGCTAATTTATGTGCTTTGGTGTGATTTCGTTGGAAGCGAATTTCTTGTGTTCAGGGGTAATTTCTTTTGAAGCAAATTTTTTGTGTTCTGGGGTGATTTCAATGGAAGCGAATATTTTGTGTTCTGTGTTGATTTCATTGGAAATGAATATTTGTGTTCTCAGGAGATTTCGTTGCAAGCGAATTTTTTGTGCTCTGGGGAGATTTCGTTGGAAGGGAATTTTTTGTGTTCTGGGGTGATTCCGTTGAAAGGGAATTTTTTGTGTTCTGGGGTCATATCGTTGGAAGAGTGTTTTCTGTGCTCTGGAGTCATTTCTTTGGAAGGGAATTTTTTGTGCTCTGGGGTGATTTCGTTGGAAGCGAATTTTTTGTGTTCTCAGGTGATTTCGTTGAAAGGGAATTTTTTGTGTTCTAGGGTGATTTCGTTGGAAGAGAATTTTCTCTGTTATGGGGTGACTTCGATGGAAGTGAATTTTTTGTGTTCTCCGGTTTTTTCGAAGTAGGGGGTGATTTCATTAGAATCGTGTTTTCTGTGCTTTGGAGTCATTTCGTTGGAAGGGAATTTTTTGTGCTCTGTGGTGATTTCGATGTAAGCAAATTTTTTCTGTTCTGTGGTAATTTCGTTGGACGTGAATTTTTTGTTTTCTCTGGTTTTTTTGATGGAAGCAAATTTTTGAAGCAGGGGGTCATTTCGTTGGAAGCGTGTTTTCTGTTCTCTGGAGTCATTTTGTTGGGAGCGAATTTTTTTGTGCTCTGGGATGATTTCTTTGGAAGCAAATATTTGTGTTCTCAGGAGGTATCGTTGGAAGCGAATTTATTGCGTTCTGGGGTAATTTCGTTGGAAGCAAATTTTTGAAGTATGGGATCATTTCGTTGAAAGCGTGTTTTCTCTGCTCTGGAGTCATTATGTTGGAAGCTAATTTTTTGTGTTCTGTGATGATTTCGTTGGAAGCGAATATATTGTTCTCAGAAGATTTTGTTGCAAACGAATTTTTTGTGTTCTGGCGTAATTTCGTTGGAAGCGAATTTTTTGTGTTCTGGGATGATTTCGATGGAAGCAAATTTTTGAAATATGGTATCATTTCGTTCAAAGCGGGTTTCCTGTGCTCTGGTGTCATTTCTTTGGAAGCGAATTTTTTGTGTTCTCGGGTGATTTCGTTGAAAGGGAATGTTTTGTTTTCTAGGGTGATTTCGTTGGAAGCGAATTTTTTGTGTTCTGGGTTGATTTCGTTGGAAGCTAATTTTTTGTGTTCTGGGATGATTTCAGTGGAGGCGAATTTTTTGTGTTCTAGGGTATTTTCGTTGGAAGTGTATTTTTTGTGTTCTCAGGTTTTCTCGATGGAAGCAAATTTTTGTAGTAGGGGGTCATTTCGTTGGAAGCATGTTTTCTGTGCTCTGGAGTCATTTCGTTGGAAGCGATTTTTTTGTGTTCTGGGGTGATTTCCTTGGAAGCGAATTTGTTCTGTTCTGGGGTAATTTCTTTGGACGCGAATTTTTTGTGTTCTGGGGTGAGTTTTTTGGAAGAGAATTTTTTGTGTTCTGGGGCAATTTCGTTAAAAGGGAATTTTTTGGAAGTATGGGGTGATTTCGTTGAAAGAGTGTTTTCTTTGCTCTGGAGTCATTTCTTTGGAAGCAAATTTTTTGTGTTCTGAGTTGATTTCATTGGAAGCAAATTTTTTGTGTTCTGGGGTATTTTCGTTGGAAGCGAATTTTTTTGTGTTCTCCGGTTTTTTCGATGGAAGCAAATTTTTGAAGTAGGGGGTCACCTCGTTGGAAGTGAAATTTTTTGTGTTCAGGGGTGATTTCGTTGGAAGCGAATGTTTTGTGTTCTGGGGTAATTTCGTTGGAAGCGAATTATTTTGTGTTCTCAGGTGATTTCGATGGAAGCAAATTTTCGAAGTATGGGGACATTTCGTTGGAAGCTAATTTATGTGCTTTGGTGTGATTTCGTTGGAAGCGAATTTCTTGTGTTCAGGGGTAATTTCTTTTGAAGCAAATTTTTTGTGTTCTGGGGTGATTTCAATGGAAGCGAATATTTTGTTTTCTGTGTTGATTTCATTGGAAATGAATATTTGTGTTCTCAGGAGATTTCGTTGCAAGCGAATTTTTTGTGCTCTGGGGTGATTTCGTTGGAAGGGAATTTTTTGTGTTCTGGGGTGATTCCGTTGAAAGGGAATTTTTTGTGTTCTGGGGTCATTTCGTTGGAAGCGTGTTTTCTGTGCTCTGGAGTCATTTCTTTGGAAGGGAATTTTTTGTGCTCTGGGGTGATTTCGTTGGAAGCGAATTTTTTGTGTTCTCATGTGATTTCGTTGAAAGGGAATTTTTTGTGTTCTAGGGTGATTTCGTTGGAAGAGAATTTTCTCTGTTATGGGGTGACTTCGATGGAAGTGAATTTTTTGTGTTCTCCGGTTTTTTCGAAGTAGGGGGTGATTTTATTAGAATCGTGTTTTCTGTGCTTTGGAGTCATTTCGTTGGAAGGGAATTTTTTGTGCTCTGTGGTGATTTCGATGTAAGCAAATTTTTTCTGTTCTGTGGTAATTTCGTTGGACGTGAATTTTTTGTTTTCTCTGGTTTTTTTGATGGAAGCAAATTTTTGAAGCAGGGGGTCATTTCGTTGGAAGCGTGTTTTCTGTTCTCTGGAGTCATTTTGTTGGGAGCGAATTTTTTTGTGCTCTGGGATGATTTCTTTGGAAGCAAATATTTGTGTTCTCAGGAGGTATCGTTGGAAGCGAATTTATTGCGTTCTGGGGTAATTTCGTTGGAAGCAAATTTTTGAAGTATGGGATCATTTCGTTGAAAGCGTGTTTTCTCTGCTCTGGAGTCATTATGTTGGAAGCTAATTTTTTGTGTTCTGGGATGATTTCGTTGGAAGCGAATATATTGTTCTCAGAAGATTTTGTTGCAAACGAATTTTTTGTGTTCTGGCGTAATTTCGTTGGAAGCGATTTTTTTGTGTTCTCGGGTGATTTCGATGGAAGCAAATATTTGAAGTATGGGATCATTTCGTTGGGAGCGTGTTTTCTGTGCTCTGGAGTCATTTCGTTGGAAGCGAATTTTTTGTGTTCTGGGGTGATTTCATTGAAGCAAATTTTTTGTGTTCTGGGGTAATTTCGTTGGAAGCGAATTTTTTGTGTTCTGGGGTCATTTCATTGGAAGCAAATTTTTTGTGTTCTGGGGTATTTTAGTTCGAAGGGAATTTTTTGTGTTCTCGGGTCATTTCAATGGAAGCAAATTTTTGAAGTATGGTATCATTTCGTTCGAAGCGTGTTTTCTGTGCTCTGGAGTCATTTCGTTGGAAGCGAATATTTGTGTTCTCAGACGATTTCGTTGCAAGCGAATTTTTTGTGTTCTCCGGTTTTTTCGATGGAAGAAAATTTTTGAAGTAGGGGGTCATTTCGTTGGAAGCTCGTTTTCTGTGCTCTGGAGTAATTTTGTTGGAAGGGAATTTTTTGTGCTTTGGGCTGATTTCGTTGGAAGCGAATTTTTTGTGTTCTAGTGTGATTTCGTTGAAAGGGAATTTTTTGTCTTCTAGGGTGATTTTGTTGGAAGCGAATTTTTTGTGTTCTGTGGTGATATTTCGATAGAAGCAATTTTTTTCTGTTCTGTGGTAATTTGGTTGGATGTGAATTTTTGGTTTTCTCCTGTTTTTTTGAAGGAAGCAAATTTTTGAAGCAGGGGGTCATTTCGTTGGGGGCGTGCTTTCTGTACTCTGGAGTCATTTCGTAGGAAGCGAATTTTTTGTGTTCTGGGTTGATTTTGTTGGAAGCGAATTTTTGGTGCTCTGGGGTGATTTGATTGGAAGCTAATATTTGTGTTCTCAGGATATTTCGTTGCAAGCAAATTTTTTGTGTTCTGGTGTAATTTCGTTGGAAGCGAATTTTTTGTGTTCTCCGGTTTTTTCGATGGAAGCAAATTTTTTAAGTAGAGGGTCATTTTGTTGGAAGCATGTTTTCTGTGCTCTGGAGTCATTTCTATGGCAGTGAATATTTTGTGCTCTGGGGTGATTTCGTTGGAAGCGAAATTTTTGTGTTCTCGGGTGATTTCGTTGAAAGAGAATTTTTGCGTTCTAGGGTGATTTCGTTTGAAGCGAATTTTTCGTGCTCTGGGATGATATCTTTGGAAGCGAATACTTGTGTGCTCAGGAGTTTTTGTTGGAAAAGAATTTTTTGTCTTCTGGGGTAATATCTTTGGAAGAGAATTTTTTGTGTTCTCTGGTCTTTTCGATGGAAGCAAATTTTGAAATAGTGTGTCATTTCGTTGGAAGCATGTTTTCTGTGCTCTGGAGTCATTTCGTTGGAAGCGAATATTTTGTACTCTGTGGTGATATCGTTGGAAGTGAATTTTTTGTGTTCTCGGGTGATTTCGTTGAAAGGGAATTTTTTGTGTTCTGGGGTCATCTCTTTGGAAGCCTGTTTTCTGTGCTCTGGAGTCATTTCGTTGGAAGCGTATTTTTTGTGTTCTCTGGTGATTTCGTTGGAAGCGAATTTTTTGTGTTCTGTGGAAATTTTGTTGGAAGCGAATTTTTTGTGTTCTCCGGTTTTGTCGATGGAAGCAAATTTTTGATGTATGGGGTCATTTTGTTGGAAGCGTGTTTTCTGTGCTCTGGAGTCACTTGGTTGGAAGAGAATTTTTGGTGCTCTGGTGTGATTTCGTTGGAAACGAATTTTTTGTGTTCTGGGGTGATTTCGTTGGAAGCAAATTTTGTGAGTTCTGGGGTAATTTCGATAGAAGCGATTTTTTTGTTTCTGGGGTCATTTCGTTGGAAGAGAATTTTTTGTGTTCTTGGGTAATTTCGTTTTTTTGTGCTTTGGGCTGATTTCTTTGGAAGCGAATTTTTTGTGTTCTAGTGTGAATTCGTTGAAAGGGAATTTTTTGTGTTCTAGAGTGATTTTGTTGGAAGCAAATTTTTTGTGCTCTGTGGTGATTTCGATGGAAGCAAATTTTTTCTGTTCTGTGGTAATTTTGTTGGACCTGAATTTTTGGTTTTCTTCGGTTTTTTTGATGGAAGCAAATTTTTGAAGCAGGGGGTCATTTCATTGGAAGCGTGTTTTCTGTGCTCTGGAGTCATTTCGTTGGAAGCAAATTTTTGGTTTTCTGGGGTGATTTCGTTGGAAGCAAATTTTTTGTGTTCTGGTGTAATTAGGTTGGAAGCGAATTTTTTGTGTTCTGGGGTCATTTCGATGGAAGCAAATTTTTGAAGTAGGGGGACTTTTCGTTGGAAGCTTGTTTTCTGTGCTCTGGAGTCAGATCGTTGGAAGGGAATTTTTTGTGCTTTGGGGTGATTTCGTTGGAAGCGAATTTTTTGTGTTCTAGTGTGATTTCGTTGAAAGGAAATTTTTTTGTGTTCTAGGGTGATTTCGTTGGACATGAATTTTTTGTGTTCTCGGGTAATTTCATCGAAAGGGAATTTTTTGTGTTCTAGGGTGATTTCGTTGGAAGCGAACTTTTTTTTGCTCTGGGATGATTTCTTTGGAAGCGAATATCTGTGTTCTCAGGAGATTTCGTTGCAAGCGAATTTATTTTGTTCTGGGGTAATTTCGTTGGAAGATAATTTTTTGTATTCTCAAGTGGTTTCGTTGGAAGCAAATTTTTGAAATATGGGGTCATTTCGCTGGAAGCATGTTTTCTGTGCTTTGGAGTCATTTCTTTGGAAGCGAATTTTTTGTGCTCTGGGGTGATTTCTTTGGAAGCGAATATTTGTGTTCTCAGGACATTTCGTTGCAAGTGAATTTTTTGGGTTTTGGGGTAATTTCTTTGGAAGCGAATTTTTTGTGTTCTCCGGTTTTTTCGATGGAAGCAAATTTTTTAAGTAGAGGGTCATTTCATAGGAAGCGTGTTTTCTGTGCTCTTGAGTCATTTTGTTGGAAGGGAATTTTTTGTGTTCTGGGGTGATTTCGTTGGAAGCGAATATTTGTTTTCTCAGAAAATTTCGTTGCATGCGAATTTTTTGTGTTCTGTGGTAATTTTTTTGGAAGCGAATTTTTTATGTTCTCCGGTTTTTCGATGGCAACAAATTTTTTAAGTAGGGGGTCATTTCGTTGGAATCGTGTTTTATGTACTCTGGAGGCATTTCGTTGGAAGGGAATTTTTTGTGCTCTGGGGTGATTTCATTGAAAACTAACTTTTTTGTGTTCTAGCGTGATTTCGTTGGAAGCGAATTTTTTGTGTTGTGGGGTTATTTCGATGGAAACAAATATTTTCTGTTCTGTGGTAATTTCGTTGGACGTGAATTTTTTGTGATCTCAGGTTATTTCGTTGAAAGGGAAGTTTTTGTGTTCTAGGGTGATTTCGATGGAAATGAATTTTTTGTGTTCTCGGGTGCTTTCATCGAAAGGGAATTTTTTGTGTTCTAGGGTCATTTAGTTGGAAGCGAACTTTTTTTTGCTCTGGGATGATTTCTTTGGAAGCGAATATCTGTGTTCTCAGGAGATTTCGTTGCAAGCGAATTTATTTTGTTCTGGGGTAATTTCTTTGGAAGCTAATTTTTTGTATTCTCAAGTGATTTCAATGGAAGCAAATTTTTGAAATATGGGGTCATTTCGCTGGAAGCATGTTTTCTGTGCTATGGAGTCATTTCTTTGGAAGCGAATTTTTTGTGCTCTAGGGTGATTTCTTTGGAAGCTAATATTTGTGTTCTCAGGACATTTCGTTGCAAGCGAATTTTTTGGGTTCTGGGGTAATTTCTTTGGAAGCGAATTTTTTGTGTTCTCCGGTTTTTTCGATGGAAGCAAATTTTTTAAGTAGAGGGTCATTTCGTTGGAAGCGTGTTTTCTGTGCTCTGGAGTCATTTCTTTGGTAGCGAATTTTTTGTGCTCTGGGGTGATTTCTTTGGAAGCGAATATTTGTGTTCTCAGGAGATTTCATTGCAAGCGAATTTTTTGTGTTCTGGGGTAATTTCGTTGGAATCGTATTTTTGTGTT
This sequence comes from Meriones unguiculatus, assembly GCF_030254825.1. NCBI lineage: Eukaryota > Metazoa > Chordata > Mammalia > Rodentia > Muridae > Meriones > Meriones unguiculatus. Next base: position 59,775,208 of record NC_083353.1, read on the forward strand.
CTCCGGTTTTTTTGATGGAAGCGAATTTTTTAAGTAGTGGGTCATTCCATAGGAAGCGTGTTTTCTGTGCTCTGGAGTCATTTCGTTGGAAGGGAATTTTTTGTGTTCTGGGGTGATTTCGTTGGAAGCGAATATTTGTTTTCTCAGAAAATTTCGTTGCAAGCGAATTTTTTGTGTTCTGTGGTAATTTTGTTGGAAGCGAATTTTTTATGTTCTCCGGTTTTTCGATGGCAACAAATTTTTTAAGTAGGGGGTCATTTCGTTGGAATCGTGTTTTATGTGCTCTGGAGTCATTTCGTTGGAAGGGAATTTTTTGTGCTCTGGGGTGATTTCATTGAAAGCTAACTTTTTTGTGTTCTAGCGTGATTTCTTTGGTAGCGAATTTTTTGTGTTGTGGGGTTATTTCGATGGAAGCAAATATTTTCTCTTCTGTGGTAATTTCATTGGACGTGAATTTTTTGTGTTATCAGGTGATTTCGTTGAAAGGAATTTTTTGTGTTCTAGGGTGATTTCGTTGTAAGCGAATTTTTTGTGCTCTGGGATTATTTCTTTGGAAGCGAATATTTGTGTTCTCAGGAGACTTCGTTGCAAGCGAATTTTTTGTGTTCTGGGGTAATTTCGTTGGAAGCGAAATTTTTGTGTTCTCGGATGATTTCGATGGAAGCAAATTTTTGAAATATGGGGTCATATCGTTGGAAGCATGTTTTCAGTGCTCTGGAGTCATTTCTTTGGAAGTGAATTTTTCGTACTCTAGGGTGATTTCGTTCGAAGCGAATTTTTTGTGCTCTGGAATGATATCTTTGGAAGCGAATATGTGTGCTCTCAGGAGATTTTGTTGGAAAAGAATTTTTTGTCTTCTGGGGTAATATCGTTGGAAGAGAATTTTTTGTGTTCTCGGTTGATTTCGATGGAAGCAAATTTTTGAAATAGGGGGTCATTTCGTTGGAAGCATGTTTTCTGTGCTCTGGAATCATTTCGTTCGAAGCGAATTTTTTGTGCTCTGGCGTGTTTTCGTTGGAAGCGAATTTTTTGTGCTCTAGGAGGATATCTTTGGAAGAGAATATTTGTGTTCTCAGGAGATTTCATTGGAAAAGAATTTTTTGTCTTCTGGGGTAATATCTTTGAAAGAGAATTTTTTGTGTTCTCCGGTCTTTTCGGTGGAAGCAAATATTTGAAGTAGGGGGTCATTTCATTGGAAGCGTGTTCTCTGTGCTAGGGAGTCATTTCGTAGGAAGCGAGCTTTTTGTCTTCTGGGGTGATTTAGTTGCAAGCAAATTTTTTGTGTTCAGGGTTAATTTTGTTGGAAGCGAATTTTTTGTGTTCTCAGGTGATTTCGATGGAAGCAAATTTTTGAAGTATGGGGTCATATCGTTGGAAGCGTGTTTTCTGTGCTCTGGAATCATTTCTTTGGAAGCGAATTTTTCTTGCCCTGGGGTGATTTTGTTGGAAGCGAATTTTTTGTGTTCTCGGGTGATTTCGTTGAAAGCGAATTTTTTATGTTCTAGGGTGATTTCGTTGGAAGTGAATATTTTTCTGCTCTGGGGTGATTTGGTTGGAAGCGATTTTTTGTGCTCTGGGGTGATTTCGTTGGAAGCGAATATTTGTGTTCTCAGGAGATTTCGTTGCAAGCGAATTTTTTGTTTTCTGGGCTAATTTTGTTGGTGCGAATTTTTGGTGTTCTCAGGTGATTTCGATGGAAACAAATTTTTGAAGTAGGGGGTCATTTCTTTGGAAGCCTGTTTTCTGTGCCCTGCAGTCATTTCGTTGGAAGCGAATTTTTTGTGCTCTGGGTTGATTTCTTCGGAAGCGAATTTTTTGTGTTCTCGGGTGATTTAGATGGAAGCAAATTTTTGAAGTATGGGGTCATTTCGTTGGAAGCAAATTTTTTGTGTTCTGGGGTGATTTCGTTGGAAGCGAATTTTTTGTGCTATGGGGTGATTTTGTTGCAAACGAATTTTTTTGTCTTCTGTGGTGATTTCGATGGAAGCGATTTTTTATGTTGTAGGGTGATTTCGTTGGAAGGGAATTTTTTGTGTTCTGGGGTCATTTCATTGGAAGTGTGTTTTCTGTGCTCTGGAGTCATTTCATTGGACGGAATTTTTTGTGCTCTGGGGTGATTTCGTTGGAAGCGAATTTTTTGTGTTCTCGGGTGATTTCGTTGAAAGTGAATTTTTTATGTTCTAGGCTGATTTCGTTCGCAGCTTATTTTTTGTGCTCTGGGGTGATTTGGTTGGAAGCGAATTTTTTGTCTTCTTTGGTGATTTCGATGGAAGCGAATTTTTTATGTTCTAGGGTGATTTCGTTGGAAGCGAATTTTTTGTGCTCTGGGGTGATTTCGTTGGAATCGAATATTTGTGTTCTCAGGAGATTACGTTGCATGCGAATTTTTTGTGTTCTGAGGTGATTTCGTTGGAAGCGAATTTTTTTGTTCTCGGGTGATTTCGTTGGAAGGGAATTTTTGTGGTATAGGGTGATTTCGTTGGAAGCGAATTTTTTGTGCTCTGGGATGATATCTTTGGAAGCGAATGTTTGTGTTCTCAGGAGATTTCGTTGGAAAAGAATTTTTGTCTTCTGGGGTAATATCATTGGAAGAGAATTTTTTGTGTTCTCCAGTTTTTTCGATGGAAGCAAATTTTTGAAGTACGGGGTCATTTCGTTAGAAGTGTGTTTTCTGTGCTCTGGAGTCATTTCGTTGGAAGCGAATTTTTTGTGCTCTGGGGTGATTTCGTTGGAAGCGAATATTGGTGTTCTCAGGAGATTTCGTTGCAAGTGAATTTTTTGTGTTCTGGGGTAATATCGTTGGAAGAGAACTTTTGTGTTCTCCGTTTTTATCAATGGGAGTAAATTTTTGAAGTAGGTGGTCATTTCGTTGGAAGCATGTTTTCTGTGCTCTGGAGTCTTTTCGTTGGAAGCGAATTTTTTGTGCTCTGGGTTGGTTTCGTTGGAAGCGAATTTTTTGTGATCTGGGGTGATGTCGTTGAAAGGGAATTTTTTGTGTCTGGGGTGATTTCGTTGGAAGCAAATTTTTTGTGCTCCAGGATGTTTTCTTTGGAAGCGAATATTTGTGTTCTCAGGAAATTTCTTTGGAAGCGAATTTTTTGTGTTCTGGGGTAATTTCGTTGGAAGAGAAATTTTTGTGTGCTCAGGATTTTTCGATGGAAGCAAATTTTTAAAGTAGGGGGTCATTTCGTTGGAAGCGTGTTTTCTGTGTTTTGGAGTCATTTCGTTGGAAGTAATTTTTTTGTGTTCTGGGGTGATTTCGTTGGAAGCGAATTTTTTGTGTTCTGGGGTAATGTCGTTGGAAGCGAATTTTTTGTGTTCTCCGGTGATTTCGTTGAAAGGGAATTTTTTGTGTTCTCTGGTGATTTCGTTGAAAGGGAATTTTTTGTGTTCAAGGGTGATTTCTCTAAAAGGGAATTTTTGTGTTCTAGGTTGATTTCGTTGGAAGGGAATTTTTTGTGCTCTGGGATGATATCTTTGGAAGCGAATATTTGTGTTCTCAGGAGATTTCATTGTAAAAGAATTTTTTCTCTTCTGGGGTAATATCTTTGGAAGAGAATTTTTTGTGTTCCCCGGTTTCTTCAATGGAAGCAAATATTTGAAGTAAGGCGTCATTTCGTTCGAAACGAGTTTTCTGTGCTCTGGAGTCATTTCATTGGAAGCGAATTTTTTGTGCTCTGGGGTGATTTCGTTGGAAGCGAATTTTTTGTTTTCTTGGGTGATTTCTCTAAAAGAGAATTTTTGTGTTCTAGGGTGATTTTGTTGGAAGCGAATTTTTTGTGCTCTGGGATGATATCTTTGGAAGCGAATATTTGTGTTCTCAGGAGATTTCGTTGGAAAAGAATTTTTTCTCTTCTGGGGTAATAGCGTTGGAAGAGAATTTTTTGTGTTCTCCGGTTTCTTCAATGGAAGCAAATTTTTGAAGTAAAGGGTCATTTCGTTCGAAACGAGTTTTCTGTGCTCTGGAGTCATTTCTTTGGAAGCGAATTTTTTGTGTTCTCAGATGATTTCAACGGAAACAAATTTTTGAAGTATGGTATCATTTCGTTTGAAGCGTGTTTTCTGTGCTCTGGAGTCATTTCGTTGGAAGCGAATATTTTGTGTTCTGGGGAGATTTCGTTGAAAGCGAATATTTGTGTTCTCAGAAGATTTCGTAGCAAGCGAATTTTTGCTGTTCCTCGGTTTTTTCGATGGAAGTAAATTTTTGAAGTAGGAGGTCATTTCGTTGGAAGCGAATTTTTTGTGTTCTGGAGTGATTTCGTTTGAAGCGAATATTTTGTGTTCTGGGGAGATTTCGTTGTAAGTGAATATTTGTGTTCTCAGAAGATTTCGTTGCAAGCGAATTTTTTCTGTTCTCCGGTTTTTTCGATGGAAGTAAATTTTTGAAGTAGGAGGTCATTTGGTTGGAAGTATGTTTTCGGAGCTCTGGAGTAATTTCGTTGGAAGCAAATTTTTTGTGCTCTGGGTTGATTTCGTTGGAAGCGAATTTTTTGAGTTCTGGGGTGATTTCGTTGGAAGTAAATATTTTGTGTTCTGGGGAGATTTTGTTGTAAGTGAATATTTGTGTTCTCAGAAGATTTCGTTGCAAGCGAATTTTTTCTGTTCTCGGTTTTTTTCGATGGAAGTAAATTTTTGAAGTAGGAGGTCATTTGGTTGGAAGTACGTTTTCGAAGTTCAGGAGTAATTTCGTTGGAAGCGAATTTTTTCTGCTCTGGGTTGATTTCGTTGAAAGGGAAATTTTGGTGTTCTGGGGTGATTTCGTTGGAAGTGAATTTTTTGTGCTCTGGGATGTTTTTTTGGAAGCGAATATTTGTGTTCTCAGGAGATTTCGTTGGAAGCGAATTTTTTGTGTTCTGGGGTAATTTCATTGAAAGGGAATTTTTTATGTTCTAGGGTGATTGCGTTCGAAGCAAATTTTTTGTGCTCTGGAGTGATTTGGTTGGAAGCGAATTTTTTGTCTTCTATGGTGATTTCGATGGAAGCGAATTTTTTATGTTCTAGGGTGATTTCGTTGAAAGCAAATTTATTGTGTTCTGGAGTCATTTCATTGGAAGCGTGTTTTCTGTGCTCTGGAGTCATTTCGTTGGAAGCGAATTTTTTGTCCTCTGGGGTGATTTCGTTTGAAGTGAATTTTTTTGTTCTCAGGTGATTTCCTTGAAAGGGAATTTTTTGTGTTCTGGGGTCATTTCGTTGGAAGCAAATTTTTTGTGTTCCGGGGAGATTTCGTTGGAAGCGAATATTTGTGTTCTCAGAAGATTTCGTTGCAAGCGAATTTTTTCTGTTCTCCGGTTTTATCGGTGGAAGTAAATTTTTGAAGTAGGAGGTCATTTCGTTGGAAGCATGTTTTCGGAGCTCTGGAGACATTTCGTTGGACGTGAATTTTTTGTGCTCTGGGTTGATTTCGTTGGAAGCGAATTTTTTGTTCTCTGGGGTGATTTCGTTAGAAGCGAATTTTTTGTGTTCTGGGGTGATTTCGTTGAAAGGGAATTTTTGGTGTTCTGGGGTGATTTCGTTGGAAGCGAATTTTTTGTGCTCTGGGATGTTTTCTTTGGATGCGAATATTTGTGTTCTCAGGAGATTTCGTTGCAAGCGAATTTTTTGTGTTCTAGGGTAATTTCATTGAAATGGAATTTTTTATGTTCTAGGGTGATTTCGTTGGAAGCAAATGTTTTGTGCTCTGGAGTGATTTGGTTGGAAGCGAATTTTTTGTCTTCTATGGTGATTTCGATGGAAGCGAATTTTTTATGTTCTATGGTGATTTCGTTGAAAGCAAATTTTTTGTGTTCTGGAGTCATTTTATTGGAAGCGTGTTTTCTGTGCTCTGGAGTCATTTTGTTGGAAGCGAATTTTTTATGCTCTGGGTTGATTGTGTTGGAAGCGAATTTTTTGTATTCTCGGGTGATTTCGTTGAAAGGGAATTTTTTGTGTTCTAGGGTGATTTTGTTGGAAGCGAATTTTTTGTGCTCTGGGATGATTTCTTTAGAAGTGAATATTTGTGTTCTCAGAAGATTTCATTGGAAGCGATTTTTTTTGTGTTCTGGTTTCAATTTGATGGAAGCGAATTTTTTGTATTCTGGGGAGATTTCGTTGGAAGCGAATATTTGTGTTCTCAGAAGATTTCGTTGCAAGAGAATTTTTTCTGTTTTCCGGTTTTTTCGGTGGAAGTAAATTTTTGAAGTAGGAGGTCATTTCGTTGGAAGCATGTTTTCGGAGCTCTGGAGTCATTTCTTTGGAAGCAAATTTTTTGTGCTCTGGGTTGATTATGTTGGAAGCGAATTTTTTGTATGCTCGGGTGATTTCGTTGAAAGGGAATTTTTTGTGTTCTAGGGTGATTTTGTTGGAAGCGAATTTTTTGTGCTCTGGGATGATTTCTTTAGAAGTGAATATTTGTGTTCTCAGAAGATTTCATTGGAAGCGAATTTTTTGTGCTCTGGGTTGATTATTTTGGAAGCGAATTTTTTGTGTTCTCGGGTGATTTCCTTGAAAGGGAATTTTTTGTATTCTGGGGTCATTTCGTTGGAAGCGAATTTTTTGTGCTCTGGGGTGATTTCGTTGGTAGCGCATTTTCTGTGTTCTGGGATAATTTCATTGGAAGCGAATTTTTTGTGTTCTCGGGTGATTTCAATGGAAGCCAATTTTTGAAGTATGGGATCATTTCCTGGAAGCGTGTTTTCTGTGCTCTGGAGTCATTTCTTTGGAAGAGAATTTTCTGTGGTCTGGAGTGATTTTGTTGGAAGCAAAATTTTTGTGTTCTAGGGTAATTTGGTTGGAAGCGAATTTCTTGTGTTCTGGGGTAATTTCGTTGGACGTGAATTTTTTGTGTTCTCGGGTGATTTCTTTGAAAGGAATTTTTTTATGATTTAGGGTTATTTTGTTGGAAGCGAATTTTTCTGTGCTCTGGGATGATTTCTTTAGAAGTGAGTATTTGTGTTCTCAGAAGATTTCTTTGGAAACGAATTTTTTTGTGTTCTGGGGTCATTTCTTTGGAAATGAATTTTTTTGTGTTCTCCGGTTTGTTTGATGGAAGCAAATTTTTGAAGGAGTGGGTCATTTCGTTGGAAGTGTGTTTTCTGTGCTCTGGAGTCATTTCGTTGGAAGTGAATTTTTGTGTCCTCGGGTGATTTCCTTGAAAGGGAATTTTTTGTGTTCTGGGGTGATTTCGTTGGAAGCGAATATTTTGTGTTCTGGGGAGATTTCAATGGAAGCGAATATTGGTCTTCTCAGAAGATTTCGTTGCAAGCAAAATTTTTCTGTTCTCCGGTTTTTTCGATGGAAGTAAATTTTTGAAGTAGGAGGCCATTTTGTTGGATGCATGTTTTCGGAGCTCTGGAGTCATTTCGTTGGAAGCGAATTTTTTGTGCTCTGGGTTGATTTCGTTGGAAGCAAATTTTTTGTGTTCTGGGGTGATTTCGTTGAAAGGGAATTTTTGGTGTTCTGGGGTGATTTCGTTGGATGCGAATTTTTTGTGCTCTGGGATGTTTTCTTTGGAAGCGAATATTTGTGTACTCAGGAGATTTTGTTGCAAGTGAAATTTTTGTCTTCTGGGGTAATTTCATTGAAAGGGAATTTTTTATGTTCTAGGGTGATTTCGTTGAAAGCGAATTTTTTGTGTTCTGGAGTCACTTCATTGGAAGCGTGTTTTCTGTGCTCTGGAGTCATTTTGTTGGAAGCGAATTTTTTGTGCTCTGGGATGTTTTCTTTGGAAGCAAATATTTTTGGTCTCAGGAGATTTCATTGGAAGCGAATTTGTTGTGTTCTGGGGTAATTTCGATGGAATAGAAATTTTTGTGCTCTCACGACTTTTGGATGGATGCAAATTTTTGAAGTAGGGAGTCATTTCGTTGGAAGCAAATTTTTTGTGCTCTAATATGATTTCGTTGGTAGCGCATTTTCTGTGTTCTGGGATAATTTCGTTGGAAGTGAATTTTTTGTGGTCTGGGGTGATTTTGATGGAAGCCAATATTTGAAGTATGGGATCATTTCCTTGGAAGCGTGTTTTCTGTGCTCTGGAGTCATTTCGTTGGAAGAGAATGTTTTGTGGTCTGGGGTGATTTTGTTGGAAGCGAAATTTTTGTGTTCTAGGGTAATTTCGTTGGACGTGAATTTTTTGTGTTCTCGGGTGATTTCTTTGAAAGGAAATTTTTTATGTTCTAGGGTGATTTTATTGGAAACGAATTTTTTTGTGCTCTGGGATGATTTCTTTAGAAGTGAATATTTGTGTTCTCAAAAGATTTCGTTGGCAGCGGATTTTTTTTGTGTTCTGGGGTCATTTCTTTGGAAATGAATTTTTTGTGTTCTCCGGTTTGTTTGATGGAAACAAATTTTTGAAAAAGGGGGTCATTTCGTTGGAAGCGTGTTTTCTGTGCTCTGGAGTCATTTCATTTGAAGCGAATTTTTTGTCCTCTGGGGTGATTTCGTTGGAAGCGAATTTTTTGTGTTCTCGGGTGATTTCCTTGAAAGGGAATTTTTGTGTTCTGGGGTCATTTCGTTGGAAGTGAATTTTTTGTGTTCTGGAGTGATTTCGTTGGAAGCGAATATTTTGTTTTCTGGGGAGATTTCATTGGAAGCGAATATTTGTGTTCTCAGTAGATTTCGTTGCAAGCGAATTTTTTCTGTCCTCCGGTTTTTTCGATGGAAGTAAATTTTTGAAGTAGGAGGTCATTTCGTTGGAAGCATGTTTTCGGAGCTCTGGAGTCATTTCGTTGGAAGCGAATTTTTTGTGCTCTGGGTTGATTTCGTTGGAAGCGAATTTTTTGTGTTCTGGGGTGATTTCGTTGAAAGGGTATTTTTGGTGTTCTGGGGTGATTTCGTTGGAAGCGAATTTTTTGTGATCTGGGATGTTTTCTTTGGAAGCGAATATTTGTGTTCTCAGGAGATTTCGTTGGAAGCGAATTTTTTGTGTTCTGGGCTAATTTCATTGAAAGGGAATTTTTTATGTTCTAGGGTGATTTCGTTGAAAGCAAATTTTTTGTGTTCTGGAGTCATTTCATTGGAAGCGTGTTTTCTATGCTCTGGAGTCATTTTTTTGGAAGCAAATTTTTTGTGCTCTGGGTTGATTATGTTTGAAGCGAACTTTTTGTATTCTCGGGTGATTTCGTTGAAAGGGTATTTTTTGTGTTCGAGGGTGATTTCGTTGGAAGCGAATTTTTTGTGCTCTGGGATGTTTTCTTTCGAAGTGAATATTTGTGTTCTCAGGAGATTTCGTTGGAAGCGAATTTTTTGTGTTCTGGTGTAATTTCGTTGGAATAGAAATATTTGTGCTCTCAGGATTTTTGATGGAAGCAAATTTTTGAAGAAGGGAGTCATTTCGTTGGAAGCATGTTTTCTGTGCTCTGGAGTCATTTCGTTGGAAGCGAATTTTTTGTGCTCTGGGGTGATTTCGTTGGTAGCGCATGTTCTGTGTTCTGGGATAATTTCGTTGGAAGTGAATTTTTTTGTTCTCAGGTGATTTCGATGGAATCCAATTTTTGAAGTATGGGATCATTTCCTTGGATGCGTGTTTTCTGTGCTCTGGAGTCATTTCGTTGGAAGCAAATTTTTTGTGTTCTGTGGTGATTTCGTTGGAAGCGAATATTTTGTGTTCTGGGGAGATTTCGTTGGAAGCGAATATTTGTGTTCTCAGAAGATTTCGTTGCAAGCAAATTTTTTCTGTTCTCTGGTTTTTTCGATGGAAGTAAATTTTGAAGTAGGAGGTCATTTCGTTTGAAGCGAATATTTTGTGTTAAGTGCTGATTTCATTGGAAGCGAATATTTTGTGTTCTGGGGAGATTTCGTTGGAAGCAAATATTTGTGTTCTCAGAAGATTTCGTTGCAAGCGAATTTTTT